>NC_135540.1:9997126-10732126 GCF_045843805.1 Urocitellus parryii | reverse complement strand
ACATAAAGATAATGCCTACTGGCTGGCACCAAGCTAACCACACTAATATGAAACATTATTAAATAAGCATTAAATTCTATTAAGTAAGTATTAAACTTTCAAAAATTCAAGTTTCCATATTAGTTAATTTCCTAGAAGGGATGCATTGATTTTTTTAAATCAAATTTCTTTTACAAGAAAATAGAATTTATAACTTCTCATGTTCATGAAAAGTATTCATTATACTGAAGAGTAAATACGATAAATTAGTTCTACAGATTTATTAATGTCATTATGTTTCCATCGGGTTTCCAGGTATTCTAAAGATATTTTACACCAAAAGAAAATCAACTTGGATACTGACAATTTCTATAACACTTAATCAAAAATGTCTTTTGAAATTTAAGGATTAGATTTTTCAATATGAAAAAATAAGTAGACAGGGATATTTAAAATCTATGATCTTTTAAAAGCACACAAAGTTTTATATTTGCTTATTTACATAACCATTTATATGCATACATACTTACATATTCTTATATATGTATATATATATTCTGATATACTTTCCTGTACTGTGATATATATATGTAAGTATATATATATATGTTTATGTATTTATATATTTTATGTATATATGTGTATATATTTTTGTGTATATATGTGTATATATTCAGATATATCTACAACTAAACATACATGCACACATACATACACAAGCATACAGGCATGAGCATGACAATTTTAAATGATTAAGTGTTATTAGTGTTAAAATAATTTTGGGCAAATTAAATCTTTCCTTCTGAAACAGCAGGTACAGAGTCCATTATAATTTCTTCATAAATATAGCACTAAAACGGAATAAGCTTCCAAATACAAAACATTTATCATGGAAAAAAGATTGAAAAATTGTATTAATATAAGCAAAACAGCATGAAGGAAAGATGCACTCTATTAAAAATCATTTACATAACCTGATGTATTTTGAATGTGAAGAACAATTTTGGTATATACTAAAGGGGACAAGTTTTTCCACCAAAATTTGAACAAAGGTGTCTTTGGAGAAATTCAGATTGAATGTTGAGAAATTAAAAAAAAAAAAACATTATTCTTGACTGACCTGCTAATTCTATTTTCAGATAAGCTTTTTTAAATAGATTTAAAATTCCAGTGTCCATTTATTTTTACTTAGAAATTATCACAAGCTTGCATTGACACTACCAGATGCAACTGTCTTCTTATCTCTTATTTTTAGAAGATTTAATTACAACGTTGGCTGACAGTTAGCCTTTTCTAATAACAAGTTCATATGATTGAACGAGGCTAATTGAAGGTACAAAACCATGTCAGCATGCTGGCTGATATAAAGAGGTTGAGACCTCATGGAAAATTAAGTCAATTGAATTCAAAGTGGCACTACGTAATTAATCAAAACTCGGATTATTTTCTTACCAACAAGTATAAAATCAAGCTACATTTTTAAACCAATAAAAATATACTTCCAAATAATATTTGTAAAATATTATTTGGAAGTATATTTTTATAATCAATAATTTATTTTGATTTCTATTGGTGTTCAACAATAAACTATTTATGATTTGTTTATATGAAACAAAGTTGTGCACCTGTTTACAATGTAGAACAGCACTGGCATGATTTTCTCACCTAATAGACAAATATATGATACTTTCTGCATGTATTTCTCAAAATAGTTTAAACACAGTGTTCCAGAGTTGCTATTATATGAACCTGTAAATTATTTTTAACTTTTTTCTCTAATATGTTTCTAATGTACTTACGAATAGTAAATGGTGAGAATTTGAGAGTTCTCTTCACTGGGTGCATGCATCTGACTACAATATCCTTTCATTTCCAATGAGGACAATCATTTTATAAGACTGAAATCTATACACAGCCTCAGAGAATTGGTTGGTACTCTTTCATACCATATTGCTTTAGCAAGTCTTTGTGTCAACGTTTTTCCACAGGTTTATTTAAGATATTCATCATGAATGTTAGGAACAAATAGAATCTCCTTCAATTAATAGACCTGATAGATTTCTATTGTTTTGTTGGGGATTGGGGGGAGGGGAGGATAAATCTTATAGAATGAAGTTTAATTGGTTTTATTTTTTAAAAGCAGTAAATTGAAAACCATTCATACTATTTTGTCAGAAAAATTTCAAGTCACATTTCTCTATTTTGAAGATTTTATTAAATATTTAAATGGATGTTGAGTAAGAATAACAAGATATTTGGGGAAAAATGAGTGCTGGGTTGCAGGTTGTGACTTCATGTTAGATCACATGCTCAGCATGCAGAGTTGTCACCTTAATCCCAGCACCAAATAAAGAAATAAAGAATGAGTGTGAAATACCATAGGTCATTGAAATGTGGAGCATTGGGTTAGAAGTGAAGTGTCTGGAGCTAATTACTCAGGAACTGAGACAGAAAGACAGCATCTCCCATGCCTGCTACCTTCAGGAAGATGAAATTGTCTGCAGTTTACCACCTTTGTCTGAGACTAAAACTTCACTAAATGTTAATTGCTTTATTTTACAACCTCAAGAAAAAAAATGTTTGGGAAAAATGTCCCTCAGCTTCTTCTGATGTTTATTTATCTTTTTTAAAAAATTTAGGTGTAGCTTTTGGAAGAATAGAGAAGAGCCTTTATCCTGTAAGATTCATTGATTTGGCAAAATTTATCACCTACCCCTGCAAACTGGGTTAGGATTTGGAGAACAATTCCAGTATTATCAAGGAAACTGAGATCCTGTATAAGGAATAAGATAGAAACTTAATCAAAAAGTCACATAAAACTGTGAAGACATTGTAAGAAATAGGATGCACAGTTGGTATTTCAGTAAATGTAGTTTCTCTTCATTTCTGTTCCAAGATCCCCACAGTTGATGCCTGAAACTGCAGATTGTACCAACCAGCCCTGAATATACTATGTTTTTTTCCTATGTAAACATACTTGTGATAACATTTAATCCATAATTTAACAATTAGAGATTAACAATATTAATAATAAAGACAGGCACACACAGGGAGAACACTGTGATTGTGAATATCTCCATCAAAGAGCCAAGAAGAAGCATCCTGGGGCAAGGCTTCAGTCCTTTCCTCGCAGCCCACAGAAAGAACCAACCCTATCAGCCCATGATTTCAGATCCAAAGAACCTCCAGAACTCTAAGACAAATTTCCAACACAAGTGGTTTGTGGGCTTTGTGACAGCAGGCTTGGAAAAGCAATATGGAGGGAAAATGGTGAGATATAAAAGAGTGAAATGTTCAGTATATCAGGGGGTCTTAAGTTAATTACACCCTGGATCACATAGCATGGCGTGACTCCAGTCTTGGCCATTTCTACACTTTTTGAAAGGCTGATCAAACATCAGAGCTCCCTGCAAATCATTGTGTTTTCCCTCAATTCATTACAGCTCTCTAGCAGAACTCATTGCTCTTTGCAATTTCATTTCCCTGTGTCTTTCTTCAACAGAAATTTGAGAATGGCTGAAGGCATGTGCAATGACATCTTTGTATCTTTGCAGACTATATTAGCATAATACATATGTAATTTATTGGAATAATAAATGTCTTCTCTCAAGCCACCACAGCAGATGTCCTTTTTCAGCTAAACTTTCAACTCAACTTCTAAAAGTATGTCTCTATTTATATAAAGCTTATTTCTCATTCTCTTCTTACAGTATACATTGATCTTAAATGCTATCTAATATGCTTTTATGATGCTAATTTGTTATTTCACTAAAATGCAAAAGGTTCAGCCTTTCATTCATGGGAGCTATAAGTTAATGCTGCAAGTATACTAATTTACTTTTAATTACCATGATCATCATGATTTCCACATGGTTAATTTTGAACATATGCAGTATCACTTTTTAGGTATTTTAATCAATACCTGCCTAGAAGACACTGTTGGATCTTTCAATACACTGGTTTTTATGTTCTTCTTTTTCCCTTAAAAAGGAGATCCAAGTTAAGTGTAAGAATTAGCCAATCTCTCTACAATTCACAATAGTGAGTATCTGTCTGAGCTAGCCACATTTCACTACCTCTGTAAAGAGGATCTGGACTGATTCAAAAATTCCAAAAACTATTGTTGTATATCTAGCAATGGGCTTGGCATAGGGAGACAGGAAAATCCTTGCTCTCATCTTCTCCCTGCCTCACTACACAACACACAAAAGAAACGATTGTCTTTCTCCTCACCATTTCCACACAGGGACATCTTATAATTAAAATAAAAACCAAGTGCAGAAGTTGAATGGAAAATGTAGGTGGGGCCTGCTGCTTTGTGAATGTAGAAAGGGTACTCCATAAGAAGGAAAGCTTTGAGTAAGAGCTGAAGAGGCAAGGAGCAAGCCAACTGGGTGATCCCGAGCAAATGGTTCTACGTAGAAGGCATTGCTAGTCAGGTTTAAACAATAAAAAGGGGGGATAATGAATACAGAGAGAAGGGTTGGAGATGAACAGGGAATTGGGGGAAAAAGAACAAACAGATTTCTTTTTGGACTTGGTAAGACCTTTCCTATTTTTTTTTTTTTTGTGCCTCCTTTGGAGGCACAGAGCAGAGGACCAATGGACTCTCCTTTCAGTTTTTAATAGGACTATGCTGGCTGCTTGTTAAAGATTTATTAAATGGGAACAGAGTAGAAGCAGAGAAGAGCTAGATACATTGAAAGTCTGAACAAGAGTAATAATAGTACAAGTGAAAAGAAGTGTTAAATCATGTATATATATAAGATCAGTACTAATGTGATTGGGCAAAGGACAAGATGTGAGTTGTGAAACAAGTAAGGAAATCACTAACAACTCTGACTTTTTTTTCTCCCATGTCTTGATAAATGGAGTTTCAACATATTACAATGAGAATATTGTGGAAGTAGATGGTATTATGGTGAATGCCAAATCAACTGAGACATATGACATTTTGTGCAATTATTAGCCATGTAAGGGGAGCTGTCTGATAGGAAACTGGGTATGAAAAGATAGATTAAATGAAGAGTTATAATTTGGAAGGATATGTAAAAATACCATGTTAGGTTAGATTGCACACTGAGAGATGGGAGTGGGGAAATGGATAAGATCCAAAGGCTAAGTCTTATGCTCTCTGATTAGATAGAAGTTAGAAATATGAGAGAGTCAGCAAAGGGGACCAAGACGGAATGGCCTTCAATGCTACAAGGACAAACACAACACAAGGTGTAGTAGAAGTCAAAAGAAGAAAAGCTTCCAGATGAGGAAATCATCATAAAAAAAAAAAAAAGTTAATGTATCCATTAAGGTGAGAAGGCCCTAAGTCAGTGGATTTAACATTCGAAATAGTAACATGTCAGTGAGTTGGTAAGAAAGGTTACAATCCAGTATACAAGTGCAGAGGATCTTGCCTTATAGCCAGAAGCAGAAATGGTTCATCCAGATCAAAAGGACAAGATGGAAGGTGTAACATAGCAGTAGGTGGTGAAAGTTGTGGAGAAACCCACCCGTGTCCCTTCTGTTTGACTTTCCCATCGAAACAAGGTCATCAGTTGGAAAAGAAGATGCAGAAGAGATGTAGGAGGTAATAACAGAGTGGGGAAGTTTCAAAAGGTCATGAAGAACAGCAGAGTAATAAAAGCATAGAGGAATGTGGTAGGATTTCTAGGCAGCTTTAATTTTTCTCTTGTTTTGAGATGAAATTTCATTTACTTAAAGTGGCATGTTAGTATTGCATTGAGCTTTTATCAAACCACATCCCCCTGCTAGGTCCAGGGATGCAGTGGTGTGGAGCAGGTTCACTCATGGTGCACCTGGTGCCAACTTGTCTTGGGTTACCTAAAGCTGATGGATTACTTACAGATAGACCTGTATGGACCGCAGAAGCCTAGGATTCAGAGAGAGCTCAGGAAAATTGCCGAAGGTAATGGAGTCTCACCTTTGCATACCTCACTCTCAGTGCAGCTGAGCGGACTGCAAAAGCAGCCCATCCTGGGTCTGCAGGTCCCAGGACTACCTAAGTCCCTCGGCTAAGGGAGAGGCACCCTGTTTCTGCCAGGACACTTGGAACAGCTTGGGCTGTTCAGGCCTGTTTCTCCCAACCACAAGGTGTGTTCCTAGAACATCCTACAGCTTTCTTCAGGACTGCAAGTGTGAAAGTCGGGGACAACTGGGTTGGCCAAAGCCACCAGAACTGTCTACAAAGGAGGTGAAGAGTTGATTTTACCAGGCATATGGTAGACATCCCAAGACACAAAGGATACACAACTGTTAGGGTCTGTAAACAAGTCAAGATGGCACCTGGCATTTTGCCAGAGGGAGTGGTTTGTGAAGTAACACCAGCGAGCCATTAAGTGTGGAGATTCCTTATTGGTTGACTGTTGTATCTAGTTTATGTTAATTAAGATAAGCTGTGTGGAATGTATATATACCCCTCCTGTCCTACAATAAACGGCTCCAACTCTTGCTGTATCAACCTACACAAGTTGTTTGTCACCCCCTGGTTATTTTGCTGCAGCCTGTGTACATGGATACAGCAGGAGTGGGAGCCGTTTATTGTAGGACAGGAGGGGTATTTATACATTCCACACAGCTTATCTTAATTAACATAAACTAGATACAGCAGTCAACCAATAAGGAATCTCCACACTTAATGGCTTGAATTCTCTGGAATTTAGAGAAACTAAGTAGAGAAGGGAAAATATGTAGGCAGTAAAGGGGGTAAGGGGCAGGGTCAGTGGGTTGAAAGTGAGGGAGATTGCAGTGTTATTCGAGTTAGGACACTGAGGTCAATCACCTGAGGCTGTTGGAGGTTACAGTCGGAGATCGGGATGTCTGATGCGGAAACAGGAAAAGCTTGTTGAAAATGACAAGTTGGAGGTGAAGGGTTGGCAGTGAGGGGACAGCCTGAGCTTCCAGGCAGGCATCATGAGCTTGGCGGAACCCCCGCAGCCAACCTCAGCCAAACCCAGAAACACACCGACCTCTGAAAATAGGCCAGATTTTAAAATTGTGTCATGAATTTTTTATTAAAACACGTTCGTTAGCTTATTATTATGTGTAGAATCTACACTGCTGTGCACGATTTTATCTGTGGTATAGACGATTTGTACTTTTTTCCTAGCTCAATATTATGATGAATTTATCAATTTTACTTCTTTTTTCAAAAAAGCTACATTTTTTTTTCTGTTAGTCTCTATTGTGCACTGTGTATCAATTCTACAATTATCTCTTTTATCTTTTATTTTCTTTAATTCTCAATGTAAAAACTTTTCTAATTTCTTAAGAAGAATATCCAACTGTCATGAAGTTGGAATCATTCATATTCAGTTTTTTCAGATATTCTGTTTAAGATGAGTTGACTGGAAGTAAGCTGTTTTATCAAAAGGTATGCTATTGTATATTTTTACCTAATTTTAATGTGCTATTAAACGGATCTGCAGGAGTGCCATTGATTTTCTTATACTTCACAAGTATCACATTGACCGTTATTGGAAAAAAATACTTTTGATTTGCCAATATAATAAACTCTTCTATAGTTATATTTTCATTTATATGGCTGCAACTGAGCTTTGAAATTTATAATTCTATAACAATTTTATATTTTATAAATCAATTGGCATTCCTTGGTATCATTATCCTTTCCATTTTCACAATTTTGTTGATTTAGAAGGCCTTTTTATACATTGAAAATATCCTGTGCTGTAATATAAATTCTGCATACATTTTTCCAGTGTGTCATTTACATTTTAATTTTATTTCTGATATTTATACAGAGTTATTTTAAATAAACTAATATTTTAATATAATTTATCTTTTCTGTCTTCTGACTTTTACCTTATATGTGAAGGTAACTTTTCCATTCCCCAAATTATACAAATAGTCACTTTTGTTTTTATGATGAAATTGCAGAGACTTTAAAAACTTTACTTTTTAATTCTTTTGAATATTATGCCAATTATGTAATTGCATTGTTACCATAAAAGTAATAATATAATTCCTAATGTGTGTTCCATTACAGTACATTAATTGAAGAGAAGTTGAAAATTTTTATTAATTTGAAGGAGAAAAGGTGAATTGTTTTGTTTAGATCTAGAATCAGTACTATCGCTCCCATTATCTCTTTTGGCAATGTAGTTTGATGATTAATACTCATTTATTCCCTGAAAATAATAACTGTAAAACTTAGACACAATCCTATATATAATTATAAGTCATGAGCTAGGGGTACTTTAGCACAGAGTAAAACATAGGGAAATGTAAAAACTATTTCATGACAAAATATTTTTTTCAATATACAATAAAATGCACAAAGTCTATGTGGTCAGGTGTGCTGCTTTGCCTTTTGTTTTTGAAAATCTAGCTTTTAATATGTTTAAATGAATTCATTCTTAAATGTATTAAGATACATTTAGCTTATTTCATACTTGTTTACTCCTTCAATTATTTTTATCTGTCCTGCAGTTTGTCTGCTCGGTCATTATTAAGTTAGTTCATGTTTATGGGCAGCTCACTATTGAATTATACAAGAAGAAAAAAGGTGTATAAAACAAGGAGCTGAGATAATTTCATTTAAAAAGAGACTGTATTTATTCAGAGCAGACTAGACTTTTGAAACTCTGAGTTTTATCAATTGCCTTGTCTGCAAGTTGGGGAAATCATATTATAAGAAACCAGTAACAATTACTTTTATGCAAGTATTGTACATTGAAAATTGCTTCATGAAAATAAAGAACAGTTGACACTCCCAAAATTTCATAGAGAAATCTCATATGACATTAAAGTCATTATCTTCTGCAAATTAATTTTTGTATTCCAAGTACATAGATTATATTATCCATAGCTTTGTTTAAATTATAGTAATCTTGATTTGAAAAAATGTAGAAATTGTGCCTAAGGTTTTTTTTGGGGGGGTTGGTTTGTTGTTTTTTCCAGTATTAGGGATTGAATCTAGGTATGCTCTAGCACTAAGCTAGACCCCTACATCTTTTTTTAAATTTTTTTATTCCAAGATAAGGTATCACTAAATTGATGAGGTAGTCTCAAATTTGTGATCCTCCTGCCTTGGCCTCCTGAGTTAATAGGGTTACAGACATGTGCCACCATGACCTAAGTCTTAAGTAATAAGAATACATTTGCTAACAAAAGTTAAAAGTTGAATAAGAATTTTTTTTAAAGAATTGTATGTACCAATGTATACACCCAATTTCTAATTACCTAAGTAATCCATTAAAGAACCATATTACAAAATGACTTTCCTATCATGCTAGTTGCAAGAAACCAACTATATATATTGCAGCTGAATGGGCAATGAGTTACCTTTATGTGCCAGGCCTGTGACTTGACAATGCTTTTTGTAACAGGAGGCCAAATTTGGGATTTTCCACTAGTGGGTTCATGACAATGATCCCATTATTTTAAATCTTTTAGGAACATTTTAGATTTCAAATTTTTGGATTCAGGATGGTTATCTATACTTGATTTATTTATAAGATGTCTCAGTATTGCTTATGTCATTTTTTGAAAGAATTTAATTGATGTCTAGGATATCATTTTCAACTGTTCTTCTATCCTTCTGATAATTATTCTGGGATTCCATATTTCTTCTCAATTATCTAGAATAACAGTTAATATAAATGAAAATATATAACAAAAATGTTTATCATAAATGCAGATTATAAATCCCAAACCCCTAATCTTCCCACTAATCTAAATTGCCATGAAAAAATGGCCATTACAACCATCTCTTCACATTCATATTAATGCAAGCCATTTCTTCATTTACATATAGCATAGAAAATGAATACCAGCTATGCACCCTAAGTTATTCTAGCAGTTGCATCAGTGAACTGCACAGTAAAACGTTCAACGCCTAAATGTGTATGCTAGAAAGTAGAAACAAAATAAATAAGAAACATAATAGTAGGTATAGTATATTACAGGGAACAGATGGTATATGGGGTGAAAAAACAATGAATTGGAAAAAATTCTAAGTTTAGTGGTCCAGATAGGGTTCGGAGAGATAATTGACACTTGAAAAAGACTTGAAGGTTGTGAAGAAGTTAACGTGAAGATATCTGATGGAAGAACATTTCAGATACTAAAGGGAGCTCTGCAAAATCTTAAGACCAAGGAATCCCTGAAACATTTAAGAAACACCATAGAGATCAGTGTGATTGGAACAGAATGAGCAAAAATTGTTCAGAGTGTAGGGACTAATTATTCCTATAGGACCCTCCAGTGCACTGCAAACTTGAATTTTCCTCTGACTAAAATGGAAAAGTTTTAATGAGTCTGACTAAAATGGAAAAGTTTTTAATGATTTTGAATGTGTCTGATTCACATTGTTAATCCATCATTCTTGCTACCATGTTCAGAATACAATGGGAGGGTTGGGTACAAAAGCAGAGAGACCTCTGCGGGGACTTTGCAAGTGATCATAATAAACTTGCTGCTCAGAAGAAGATGGCAGCAGGGCTGTGTGAGAAGCCCTCAGGTGACGGATGCATTCTGAATATAATATCAAAGGACAAATAAATGTGAGATAAAAGGTGACTCCACATTATTCTTTTCTGAACAAGAAAAATGGATTCTTCATCGTTCAGATGGAAAACAGAATCTGGAGGAGATCCTCGCTGGTGTATGGGAAGATGACACTGAGCTCAGATGCCTTGTGTTAAGTATGAGAAACAATTACATAACCAGGAGGAAATGCAGACAGGACAATTAGATGTAGAAATCTGAGGTCCAAGACAATGTCTGGATGCATGTGATTTAATGCTATAAGATCAGGAGAGACCACATTTGAGTATAAACAGAAAAGAGAAATAGATTAGAGAATTAAGGACCTGAGCCCCAGCCTTGACCTCATTATGTTTTCTCTAACATTGTGGAAAAACTCTTGCCTCTTCTCTGTGACTTTATCTCTATCATATCTAATGTAATCATTGCACTTTTATTATTATTTTCTATAAGCATAAAGATTATCTCACATCCACTATGAGAGTAAGGAGAAGTATGAAACTTTTACCTTGATGAACAAGATGCTTAAGAATTAAATACATATGGACCTTCTGTTATCCTTCCTTCCCATTCCATTTGCATACCTGAGTCATGTCCCCATCCTAAAACTACTGAAGGCTTTCATATTTCCACTTGTTATTTTATCTTGGAATGTTCTTGCTGGTAGTTCATTCAATGAAATTTCATTCTTCTTTTCATTCTTGAATAAAGAATAACACTTAAGCTGGATGCAGTGGTGCACACCTGTAATCCAAGCTACTTGAGCAGTTGAGGCAGGAGAATCCCAAGTTCCAAGTCAGCCTTGGCATCTTAGCAAGTATCCTATCTCAAAATAAAAATATAAAAAGGGCTTGGGATGAATCTCAGTGGTGCTGTACTCACTTAGCGTACAGTAGGCCTGGGTTCAATCCCCCTGCACTAAGATAAAAAACAAAAACTTTCACTACTCTTTTGACTTCCATAGGTAGGTTTGTCCTTGCCTTGTCTGTACTATAAAACTTATACGTAGCACCTTAACAAAATATTGACTGTCTAGATTCCCCCATTTCCCTAAGGATTTACTGAAGATAAATGATTTTTCTCACTTAAATCTCTATCTTGAGTGCCAAATATAGTGCACATAACATAATAAACACAGAGTAAGAGAGTATAAGAATGGACCAATAAGAAAACATTACATAATTTGGGTAATTTTCAGTAATCACTTTGAAAGTCACACAGAAAATGCTTATAATTTTATCTGCTTATTTTTGGAAAATGGTGTTTCACCAAATATCATACATATCTATGACTAGATATGTGTACATTTTATAGAATACACTATAAATATAACATTTTATTTCCCTGTGTAGTAAATCAGCCAAAAGTAATCTTGGAATGTGCTTATGCTGGAAGAACTATTTTATAACAGATGTAATATATAAGGAAAAACTGATATAGTGAAGGACATTTTTCTAAATATCAGGAATTAAAAGGAACATTCAGAAATTCAAATAAATAGAGTGATTCAATAAAAAAAGACAAAATAACATCAGTCTATGTCAAAGAAAATCTTAATATAAAGTTATTTTTTTCTGGACCATTTTTTAAATGACAAAATAAAATTTATCATTTGAAAAGCAATGACATAAACCATAATTTTATCCTAACTGAGGATATTGCTTTTGTTCCCGATTGACTATGGTAGAGACCATCTGAAGACACCAAAACAATCTGCTTAGCCAGAGTGAAGAGTGACGAGAAGCATTTGACCATGCATTATTAAAATTGCAAGAGGATATAACAGTGTCACGAGGACCTGGGATGAGTTATTTTCTTTTTAAACATTTTTATGTGCCGTGTACTACAAATACACAGAATAATTTACCAAAAAAATGTCATTGATGTATTATATCCAGCAACCACCACCACTTTCCAATATTATTTTATTATTTTCTCTTTTGAGAAAGAGGTTAGAGTTTTTGTTATTACATCAACTTTATTATGCTTCATAAAATCAACATTTGAATGACTGACTGAGTGATATTGACTGATTCTCTTTTAAGTCTTGGGCAAGTCTTATCACCTATCCTGCCTGCCTGCCTGCCTGCCTGCCATACTTCTTCCCTTCATTCCTCCCTTCCTCCCTTTCTTTCTCTCTTCTTTCATTACTTCCATCCTTCCATCACTCATTTCACCATATAAATGCTGAACATATAAATTTTGACACTGTTGGTACATAAACAAGATGAATCTCACAGTCCTACCTTGGTGCGGGTATGCCATGAAGCTAAGAAATTAATATAAAAATATTAAAATAACACAAAAGCTACATACAAAAGCTACATAGTTAGGTATAAAACAAGGACGCCAGTGCTAATAGATTTAAAATGCCACCAAATTCAGTGAATAGAGAGATCAATGTAGTATTAAGTGGAGAGGAAAGTAGTCTGAGTGGAAAATAAGAGAATTGTAAGATCTCTTGAGTAATTAATTGGTAGACTTTCTATATGAAAAGAGAGGAAAATATACCAGGTCAAGGAGACTTAGAATGGTTAAGTACTTCCAATTTTAATGTACAGTTGGCTTTGGGATTAATTTGGAAGGTGCTTACTGAAATTCTCTCCTCGTGCCACTCTCACATCACACCTGATTTATTGCTGTGACTGGAGGAGGTAGATCACTGGGGGCATGTCTTGGGTTTTTTATTTTGTCCTTGGTAAGCAGACTTCTTGTTCTCTCTCTTTCTCTGCTTCCTAATAGTCTCATCCTGGGATACTTCCCTCCATCACCCTCTTCAGCCATGATGTTCTGCCTCGCCTTGTGCCCCAAGGAATGGAGTCAGTCAAGTGTAGACTGAGACCTCTGAAACCGTGAGCCCCAAATAAACTTTTCATCCTCTAAAATGGTTCTTGTCAGGCCTTTTGGTCACAACCGTGAAACAGTGGATTAAAACAGTAATGAGATAAAGAAACTGCTTTGAAGATTGTCAGTATGTAGATGAGAGAAAAAGTGTCCAGTACAATCTTATTTTTTCTCAAGAAGTGGGTAAACCCAATTATGATTTAATGGGAGAAGGTTGCAATCATCAGTTTATATTGAAAAGGAAGATATTGAAGAAGAATGTAGTAAAAATGATAGTAAGATTTTTTCTGTTTTGTTCGTATGCATGTGTGTGTACATATTTAAAAATAGCCCAGTAATGTATAGGGGCAGAGACCACATTCAAAAACAGGAATTGCAAGAAGTAATTTAAGAAATATTAGTTTGAAGACTTCTCCTTAGTTCAAAGTAGTTTTTTAACATTGTAATATTTGATTAATTATATTTATCTTTAAAACTGTTTCATAATTTTTAAAAATTTTTTGAATACCTTTATTGTATTTATTTACTTTTACATGGTGCTGATGATTGAACCCAGTGCCTCACATATGGTAGCCAAGTACTCTACACTGAGCTGTAGCTTGTCATGTTTTGATGTGCTTTGAATCTATTCATTCTATGGGTCCCACTGCCAAATCTTTCAAGCACTTAAACAAACCTGAGTTAACTCACTCCTCATTCAACTAACTTGGAGCTTCAGTCCTGAATGTGCTATTACACAAGCGTTACTGCCTATAATTTGGTAAAATTAAGTTCACTTCAAAATTTTAGAAAGAAAATTTTATCTTGCAGTAACACACAGCAAAACTAAATTTTAATAAGTAGATTTCACGTCACAATATTGATTAAGGCAGAATACATAAAAGCTGAGAAAAAATTATATTTATCAAGATATTGATGTTCTAGTTAAAAAACAAAGAAGCAAAAATTTCACTTTAAATGTTATCAAAAGGTATTTATTTTGCAATTATTTCATTTTTTTTGCACCATTTTGGGACAGTTCCATTGCTGACTTTTAGACCCACTGATAATTCATGCTTATGGATGAGGTACAAATCCCATAATTTAACTTCTCAGGGCTAGTAGCTGCACTTCTCTTCCTTTTAAAGTGTTGTGAGTTGGATGATCATTTTCAAACATTCTTGTATCATTTTTCTACTTTATTGTTTGTTTACCTTTACTTTTGGCTATTCCCTAGACTTTATCCTAGCATTTTTTTTTCTACTTTTAAATCAATTTTATTACATTTTCATCTCCAAGGACATTTCTCTTATTCACCAAACATTTCATTTTTATGCCATGGCTTGCATCTTTTCTCTCATTTTGATCAAGTTGAAGGCAACAAATATTATTTATTTTAATACTGTGTTCTTGTTTTGCCCCCAACTTTGATATTGTTCTTCAAAACCACTTTTCTGGGGTTTTGTTTGTTTGTTTGTCTGTTTGTTTAGTGTCTCTCTTTCAATCCGAGGAGATCCTTGCATTTCTAGTGACTTCTGATTTACTATTTGTGTTCAGGTTGATGTCTTTTAAAAAGAGAAAGATGGACACTGTTTTATGTGACAGGGATCCTCAAGTGTGAGAAAACAGAGCCAGAGGATGTGTTTTATTCAGTTTGGCGTGCCACAAGATGAACCATGATCTGGGCAGCTAAACAAGCGCAAATTTATTTTCTCACAGTTCTAGAAGCTAAAAGCTCAAGATCAAGGTTCCTGGCGAGGGCTCTCTTCCAGGTTTACAAACTGTCCCCTTCTCACTGTGTCCTCGCCTGGCCTTTCTTAAGCCAATGCTGTGCTGTCTCTCTTGAGGACCCACATCCTGCCCTCATTTAATCTTAATTGTTTTCCTTGAGGCCTGGTATCTAAAAGCACCCACTCTGGGAAGCAGAGTTCAAACATAAATTTTGATGGAACAGAATTTATTCTGAAACAGAAGATTAGATGTCTATTAAGATTTTATTTGGAGATACCCAAAAGCTGGTTTAAAATTTTCTTTCTTCCCTTGGAACAACTCATTCTTTTATTGAAAAAAATCATCTAATTGAACTGAAATGATAGCTGCTTGGTTACCAGTGCTCTAGGTCAGAAGTGGGGAAAGGGCCTCTGTAGTGGAAGTTTAAAAAAAAAAATCTTAAAATCTTAAGATTATAGAGTATTCATATTAGGGATAAAGCAGTGTTTCTATAACTAATAACAATAGAGCATTTAGGTCTTTGCTATTGTTTAGGAATTACTATTCAACTTCTGATTAGGTATTCATACATAAATCAGCTATGCAATATGATATTGAATAACTGTCATTGTTACCAAGCTTTCTAATGAGGATGTGATTAAATGGGTTGAAACTGTGTAAAAATTTTTGCCAATCACTGTCACCATCACCACTATTTGCTCCACCCAGATTACTGTTTGAGCTTTTAATGATTTTAAGTACCATAAAATATTTTTGTGCCAAAATATCATGACATATAGTCAGAATATTGTTTACATTTTTTCATGAAGAAACTCTGGATATGACTCTATTAATTTTAAACAAGTTGGAGGGTCCAGAGGGAGGGGCATGAGGACCTTCTTGGAGCAGCTGTTTGGGACACCCTGTGAAGGCCTAAGAAATGAGGTTGTGCCCCCTCCTGCAGTGCATGCTTGCAAGTTACCCAAGGCAAGGGCGGGAAGCCCAATGTGCTTGTTAATGCCTATGGCCTTGGGACTCTTCCTTGGCCCTCCAGGAAAGAGCCTTGTGTCCAGGATTGGCTGCAAAAGTTCTGGGGTTGGAATAAGGAAAGTTCTGCTGCTTCACCAGTGGAAGGGCCCAGCCTGTGATCCTATGGAGGACCAAAAGAGTGAAGGGAACAACTAGAGGAGAAGTATCAGGCAGTACCAACTGTAAATGAGTCTCTTTAGTTTCTTTGTTCCACAGGGAAAAGCCTTTTCACAGAAAGAAGAGATTGAGGGTCCGACAAGTGGCTATGAAGTGGGAGACTTATCTGCATCACTAAATAACCCTTGCTCCCTGTGAGCCTCCTCCCCACCCTCTATAGCCTGCCACCATCACCTTCCTCCTGCAAGCCCAAAGCCATATCCATTTTTATAGCTCTAAGTTGGAACTCTCCATGCCTGCTCTGGCTCCTACTTTGTGTATGACTCCTGTGTTTCTAAGGATCAAGTATTTTTTGTGTTAAAATAAAATATTAAGTGTTGATCTTTGGGAAAAAAAATGATCACCAGCATCAAGTATTTTATTAGTGGATGTCAAACGTAGCTGAAAGTGTAATGCACAGTACCCACGTCTCATGAAACATTTACATTTTACAAAGTAAGCATAGGGGAAAACAGGTGTTCACTATGCTGAAACCCAACTAAATTGGCTGAATATGTGATGAAAATGAGAACAAATCATCCAGTAAAAGAAAGGAACGACTTTCTCTCAACTGAACCACCCAAGACAGTGGAGCAATTCCCTCGTTTTTCTGTTAAAATAAAAGATTTCTAAAAGAATATTACAATCCCAACCAAAATATCATTTAAGAAGTTAAGAAGAAGAATGCTTAGGGCATGCCTGCTTTATAAATATTTACCTGTTTTGCAGTCTTTCTTGGGAAACTACTAGAAAAAAAATTAATAGAATAAGATATTAAAATAAAAAAGTGGAATATATATAGACAGTGAGCAGAAGGGAGAATGAGAGTGTGTCCTGGGATGATGGTGATAAAAACACCAACATGACATTTCTGTGTGGGTACAACAGGACATACCTGGGCAGGAAGACAGAGTGCTCCAGGATCCTTATGTCCAGCCTTGGGCTGATGAGAGCTGACCAACACAAATCCATAGGGTAATGTGAGATAAAATCCCCACATTGGAATCCCCATTTTGGAGTATTTGCCACTCTATGTGTAGACTAATCCTACCACTAATTCGGGAAGAGAAACACACAGTCCATTCTTAAGAGATTGCTCACGTCGGCTTCAGCACAGCACTTACATCCAAGGGAAACAAATTATCTCACCCATTTCACCATTAGGTAAAGTGTTGGATACGCCATCAGAGTGTATGAGGAAGAATTAAATATGGACGTATAGGAAACTAAGGCCAGGGAGCAAATCAACAACCCTGGGAAGGAAATGCAATAAATAACTCTTGATTAAAACACAAAGTATGATGCACTATGTTAGAGGAACCACCAAAGGAAAGGGGGAGGCTGGGAACTGTAAAAATTTTAAGTACATAGCTTTTATACTGGGAAAAACCAGTGGATAAAAGCTAAAATAAGAGAGATAGTTAATAGTATAAAATATTACAAGAAAGAGCCAAAACAATTAAAAGTAATCAATTTTAGGGAATGAGAATTCAGGAAGCGAATGTAATTTCTGTCCATAAGTTTGGTAGTGCAATTTAAATTTTTAAACTTTATATCTTTTTGATAAGTTAAAATTGAATTTAAATTCATATTTTTTGTTTAAAAACTCTCAAGGAATCTATGTAAAGAATATTTATCAATAAGTATTACTCTGAAACTTAAATATGTGTAAGTAATAGTGTCATCAGTAACAGAGCAGAACAAGAGGCCTTAGATCTTCCCCCTCTCCCAACAAATTGGATAGTGGTACATGCGCCTATTTCCATTAGTGAAGAGGCTCCCACATCTTGCATGTGTGCAAAACTGGACACATTGAAATGGGTAGGGGAATTTTTAACATTTGTTTTAAAAAATTGTCCTAATTAGCTACACATGACAGTAGAATGCATTTAGGCCCATTACACCAAATAGATGGAACACAACTTCTCATTCCTATGGCTGTACATGGTGCAGAGTCACACTATACATGTATGTATGATCATACATGTATATAGGGTGAAAATGTTTATCTCATTCCACTGTCCTTTCTATCACTACACCCCCTCCCTTCTCCTCTATCCTCTCTGCACTATCCAAATTTCCTTCATTTTCCTCCCTCCCACTATGGATCTGTATCCAATTATCACATCTGGCCCTTGGTTTCTTGGGATTGGCTTATTTCACTTAGCATGGTATTCTTTAGTTCCATCCATTTACCCGAAAATGCCATCTTTTAAATCTTCTTTAATGCTGGGTAATATTCCATTGTGTATATATACCAAATTTGCCTTATTCATTTATCTGTTGAAGGGCATCTAGGTTGGTTCCATGGTTTGGCTATTAGGAATTGAGCTGCTATAAACATTGATGTGGCTACATCACTGTAACATGCTGATTTTACATCTTCTATGTATAAACTAAGGAATGGGATCCAGTAATCAAATGATGGGTGGTTCCATCCCAAGTTTTCTGAAGAATCTCTATTGATTTCTCAGAAATCTCCACTCTGCTTTCCAGAGTGTTGGCATCAATTTGCAGTCCCATCATCAATGTATGAGTGTACCTTTTTCCCAGCATCCTCACCAACATTTGTTATTGCTTGTATTCTTGATAATTGCCATTCTGACTGAAGTGGGGTGAAATCTTAGAATAGTTTTTTTTCAGTTTTTGGTGGACACAATATCTTTATTTTATTTTTATGTGGTGCTGAGGATCGAACCCAGTGCCCTGCACATGCCAGGAGAGCATATTACCGCTTGAGCCACATCCCCAGCCCTTAGAGTAGTTTTGATTTGCATTTCTCTAATTGCTAGAGATAATGAACATTTTCTCATATATTTATTAATCAACTGTACATCTTCTTCTGTGAAGTGTCATTTCAGTTCTTTAGCCCATTTATTTATTGGGTTATTTGGTTTTTTTGATGTTAAGTTTTTTTAGTTCTTTATATATCCTGGAGATTAAAGCTCTATCTGAGTTGTGTGTGGTAAAGATTTTCTGCCATTCTGTAGGCTCTCTCTTCACATTATTGTTTCCTTTGCTGAGAAGGAGTTTTTTAGTTTGAACCCATCTTGTTTATTGATTCTTAATTTTACTTCTTGTGCTTTAAGGGTCTTGTTAAGGTGCCTGGGGCTGTGGCTTGCCTCACACATGATGCACTGGGTTCAATCATCAGCACCACATAAAAAATAAATGAATAAGTAAAGATATTGTATCTATCTGCAGGTAAAAAAAAAATTTAAAAAATACTCTTGTTAAGGAAATCCAGTCCTAAGCTGACATGATGAAGATTTGTGCCTACTTTTTCTATTAGGCACAGCATCTCTGTTCTAGTGCCCAAGTCTTTGATCCACTTTAAGTTGATTTTTTTGTGCAGGTGAAAGATAGATGTTTAATTTCATTTTGTTCCAAGTGACTTTCCATTTTTCCCAGCACCATTTGTTGAATAGGTTACCTTTTCTCCAGCGAATGTTTTTGGCACTTTTGTCTAGTATGAGATAACCATATTCATGTGGGTTTGTCTCTGTGTCTATTATCTTGTACCATTAGTCTGTACATCTATTTTGGTGCCAATACTGTGTCATTTTTTGTATTATTGCTCTATAGTATAATTTAAAGACAAGTACTGAAAGACCTTTAAAGAATAATTAACACCAATATTTCTCAAGTTATTCCATGAAATAGAAAAGGAAGAAACCCTTTCAAACTCATTCAATGAGGCTAGTGTCACCCTGATACCCAAACAAGATGAAGACACATCAAGGAAAGAAAATTTCAGACCAATATCCCTGATAAACACAGATGCAAAAATTGTCTTAAATTCTGGCAAATCACATACAAAAACATATTAAAAATGCAGTGTACCATGATGAAGTGAGTTTCATCCCAGGGATGCAAGGTTGGTTCAACATATGCAAATCCATTAATGTAATATATCACATCGGTAGATGGTAGATTTAAACAAAACAATCATATGATTAGCTCAATAGATGCAGAAAAAGCATTTCACATAATACAGTACCTCTTCATGTTCAAAACACTAGAAAAACTGGGGACAGTAGGAACATACTTCAACACTGCAAAAGCTATCTATGCTAAGCCCAAGGGCAACATCATTCTAAATGGAGAAAACTTGAAAGAATTTCCTCTAAAAACTGGAAGAAGACAGGGATGCACACTTCACCAATTCCATTCAACAGAGTCTTTGAAACTCTAGCCAGAGCAATCAGACAGAAGAAAGAAGTGAAAGGCATATAGATAGGAGAGAAGAGCTCAAACTAGCACAATTTGCTGACAACATGATTCTATATTTAGAAGATCCAAAATATTCCAACAAAAAACTTCTAGAACTAATAAATAAATTCAGCAAAGTATCAGGATATAAAATCAATACCTATATATCAAATGAATTTCCATACATAAGTAATGAATCCACTGCAAAAGAAATTAGAAAAATGACCCCATTCACAATAGCCTCAAAAACAAACAAACAAAACCTTGGGAATCAATCTAATAAAAGAGGTGAAAGATCTCCACAATGAGAACTGCAGAATACTAAAGAAAGAAAGTAAAGAAGATCTTAGAAGATGGAAAGGTCTTCCCTACTTTTAGATGGGCAGAATTAATACTGTCAAAATGACCATACAACCAAAACTGTTATACAGATTTAATGCAATTCCTATTAAATAGCAAGGACGTTCTTCACAAAACTAGAAAGAGCAATCATAAAATTCATTTGGAAAAATAAGAGACCCAGAATACCCAAAGAAATCCTTAAACTCGGCAAGAAGAGTGAAGTAGGAGGCATCACAATGGGTAGGGAAATTTGAGACACTGCTTCCCAAGTTCCATAAATGTATTATGGCAACACAGCTTTGTACATTCAGGACAAAAGACCTACTTCCCAGGGTTCGCTTACACAGAGGGAGAGAGGTGCTCAATGACTGTAAAACCCCAACATTTCAATGTACTATCCAGGAAACTGGTTTCTGTCTAGCATTTATAGGACACAGCACCCAGCATATTCCTGCTACTCAATGAGAACAGAGATGAAGGTTTTGGCTGGCAGGTGTTACCATAGCCCCTCCCCCAGATCAGGACAGAGCAGATGGGTTAAAAGCCCCTGCTTCTCGCACGAGATTTACCACATAACTAATAAACCAACCTACCAGGAACCTTCATGGGAACTGGCATGTTTTGCTTTTTCCAAACCACTGATGCCTGGAGGCCACTAAGAATATCAGAGTACATTTGTCTCCGAGGTCTCCTCAGAATCTCTGGTCACACTGATTGGCAAGGGCTTCTCCAGCACAGTCCAAGTGTTTCTTTCATCTAATGCACAAACAGCAATAGAGGAACTGAGAAAAATGATATTTAAAGAAAGAAGTAAAAAAAAAAAAAGATGAATTTCTAGAGAGATTTATCCAAACAAAAATGGAAAATGGAGATGAATAACTCACAGAGAGAAAATTAAAATTAAGCACTATAAATATGCTCACAGAAGCTGAAGAGCAATGCATGAACAAAGTTGAGAATTTCAACAAAGTGAGAAAATATTTAAAAGGCATAGAACAGAGAGCTGAAGTATTCAACAACTGAATTGAAATATTAACTAGAGGGATTCAGCAGCAGGATAGATCAAGTGGAAGAAAGAATCACCAAATGTGCCCGCAGGTCACTGGAAATTATTCAGAGGAACACAAATTAAAAGGAGTGAAAGAAGTCTAAGATTTATGGACCAGCATCAAGAGGATCCATAAATGCATTATAAGTATTCCAGAAGAGACAGAGAAAATACCCAAAAGTACATTTAAAGAAATAAAAGTCAATTTGATGTGGTTCCACTTTTGTATTTTTGCTTTTGTTGACAATAGTTTTGGTGTCATATCCAGGAAATCAAAGCCAGGACAAAAGTAATAATACATGTTTCTCCTATATTTTATGCTAGGAATTTTACATTTTCAGGTTTTACATGTAAGTCTTTAATCCATCTGAGTTGATTTTTGTGTGTGGTGCAATATCCTTTGATTGTCAAACTCTAGTTTTTCTAACACCATTTGTTGAAAATAGCTTCTTAGAACCTGTATAGCCTGTTTGTGTTTACTATAGGAGAATACCTGTGGCTAGGTTACATAAGAAGAAAAAAAAATATTATTGGACTCACAATCTTATAGGCTGAAGAAGTCCAAGATCAAGCAGGGATCTGATCCCTTTTGGTTCAGCCTTTAGTGAGGGTTCCCTGGGTTGCACCATATCATGGCAGATGGTTGTTGAGGGCCACAGTCAAGTCGGAATGATGCCTAACATTTTGCCAGAGGGAGTGGTTGAGAGGTGAGGACAGTGAGCCATTGAGATGATAATGGTTAAGTTAAGCTGCTTATTCAGTTGTATATGGACCCCTGCTGTCTGCTTCCAGCACCTGCTACTTTGGAGTTCTTGCGGGATTCCTGGGGAGTTCCCATTAGTTGGAGAAGTTCTGGAGGAGGGATTTCCAGTTGGTGGTGTTTCTGGAAGGGCCAGGTTGGTGGTGTTCACAGGAGTTCGGGCAATAAAGGAGTTCCTGTTTGAAGCTACAATTGTGTCATGGCGGCTCGGTTATTTTGTGCCCAGCCAGACTGTGGCAGATGGTATTATGGGGGAAATACTTGCAAGAAAGTGAAATTATATGGCATTGCAGGAAGCCAGGGTGATTCAGGGGTTATTCTCACACTTTTATGACAATTTACTCTATGGAAGCTAACCCGGGTTCTAGGAGAACTACCTTAGGCCCTTCTGAAGCCAGTGCTTTCAATAACCTATGAGCCTTCCACTAGACCTCACTTTTCCAGAGTTTCCATCATTCTTTTATACTTCCACTACAGAGATAAGCTCCTCACCCTTGAACTTTAGGAACAAACAAATCCCAAACCTTGGCAACACCCTTGTCAAAGGTCAGTGGACTGTGTACACACATATTTACTTCTTGTCTCTCTTTTGGGTTCCATCTGACCATATGTCGGTCTTTCCCCTGGTACCATACTATTTTCATTACTATTATTTTGTAATATATTTATAATGAGGACATGTGATGTCTTCAGATTTATTTTTCATCAAGACTGTTTTATAATCCAGGGTCATCTTTGTTTCCATATGAATTTTACAATTTTTTTACACCTCTGTAAAAAAAATATGCCATTATGATTTTCATAGAGAGTTGATTTGAATCTGTGAATGGTTTTGAATAATATGGACATTCTCACAATATAAATTCTTCCAATTCCTGAGCATGTAACATTTTTCTACATCTTTGTTTGTTCTTTAATTTCTTTCATTGCTGTTTTATAGTTTGGGGTATATAAGTCTTTCACTTACTTAGTTGAATATATTACTAAATTCTTCATAAATTTTTGTGCTATCCACAATGGGATCACTTTCAATTTCTGATATTATACTGTTAGGGTTTAAAAACCAATAGATTTTAATGAGTTGATTTTGTATTCTGCCACCTTATGGAATTTGTTTTTTGCTTGTTTGTTTGTTTTTTGCAGGGGGAGCTGTCTCTGGGATTGCTACATATTAGTTAGAATATGTCATCTGCAAATAGAGGTAATCTTACTTTAAAATTAATATGCCTTTATTTCATGCTCTTGCTCAGACTTCTAGTCCTATGTTAAATTATTTTTTTAAAAAGTGGTGTTTGTACCAGTTCTTAGAGAAAAAGCTTTGAGTTTTATAACATTGAGTACAATATTAGTTGTGAACATGTCAAAAATGGTCTTTCTTAGTTCAGTTGCCTACATGTTGTTGAGGAGTTTTGCATCTATGTTTATCAGGGATATTTTTGTGTCTTCTTTACTTTGGGTGTCTTTGTCTGGATTTAGTATCAGGGTAATCTGAACTTGTAGAATGTGTTGGAGATGTATGCTCTTCTTCAATTATTTGGATAAAAAACTGAGCACCAAAATATCCAAAGCAACCACTGATATAAGCTGAAAGGAGAAATAGACACCAATACAATATTACTAGACGACAGTAACCCAGTTTCAATGAGCTCCTATACCTTTTACTTTTCCTAGTTGTGTTAGTCAGCTTGTCATTTCTGTGACCAAAACACCTGATATAAACAACTCTGAGGAGAAAAGGTTTATTTTTGATCATAGTTTCAGAGGTTTGAGTCAATGGTTAGCCAGATCCATTTCTTTGGGCCTGACATGAGGCAGAACATCATGGCAGAAATGTGTGGAGAGGAAAATGCTCCGCTGATGGGAGCCAGGAAGCAGGGAGAGAGAGAGAGAGAGAGAGAGAGAGAGAGAGAGAGAGAGAGAGAGAGAGAGAAAGAGAAATCAAGGCTCAAGGGGAAGGCAAACTTCTTCCCAGAGACTTCCTTCCTCTATCTGTGTCTCGGGTACCTCCCAGAAGTCCATCCACCTGTCAATGTCCATGTGATTAATCCATCAATTGGATTAATCCACTGATGATGTTCCAATCATTGCCTGAGAGCTCTCCTCTGACTTTGCTGCCTTGGAGACCATGCTTTTGACACAAGAGTTTTTGGAGGACATTTCAGACCCAAACCATAAAAATAGGCAAATAGAATTCTTCCGGGATTTTTCCTAGCTCTTTTTATCTCATTTCCTAAGGAAATTAATAATTTGTTTTCCCATAGCATTCATGATTTGGATTCTTCCTCTATTGGTCTGACACAATTTCTCAATTGTGAGTCATTTCAAATTCATTTTTGCTAATTTCCAGAATTTTCATTATTTCTGAGTATTTTTGGGATTCTCTTTCAACAACAGCTGGGTGTGATGGCACATGCTGCAATCCCAGCCATTCAGGAGGTTGAAGCAGGAGGATCTTGAGTTCAAAGCCAGCCTTAAAAAGTAAGAAGGGTTGGAGATGTGGCTCAGTGGTTAAGCATTCCTGGGTTCAAAATCAGGTATCAAAAAAAAAAAAAACAGGCAAAATAAATATACTCTGCAAACATATTAACAAGCGAACAAAACAAATGAAAATATACAAATAAAATTTTGCTTTGCATAAGGCATATATTACAATAATATAAACTATGAAAAAAGAGCCATATTTTAACACTTACACATACTATAATTTCACTTATGTAGGATTTTGTTACCCTTAATGTTAAGTCTATATTATAGTTAAATTATGTCTTAGTTGTTTTAATTATTCTTAAGATTTTGTACATGTTCATGTATTTATTAGTAAATCCTATTTTCCTTTTTCAGTAAAATTTATGTCCTTGTTGCTTTACTGTATTCCTGTAATTTTCTAACATTTTGCACATATGCTATTTTTTCTAATATAATAGATTGAGCATTCAACATAAGATTTACATTTTAGAGCTTAAGGGAAAAATATCAAAACTAAAAATATTTAAACATTATCTGTCTGTTAAAAAATACTGATATAACAGAGGCTAAGCATACTCATTAATTCAAAAAATACTCAAATAGTTCAGATTTGATAACACCATTCTGAGAGTTTGCAGTAGAAAGGGTTAAAAAAATAGGGTCTTATTTTCATTTAGTTCACAGTTAAAGTATGTGTTTTATACTAGAATTATTTTAATAAACCCTAATTCTTTTTTTTAAATTTATCCCAATTTAAAAAGTACCTGTTTTGAAATTCTGTGAGGTCTCACTAACTAAAGCTTTGTTTATAACTTACTGCTCAGAATTACTCAACCTGTCTAATATTAATTATCACTTGAGATAATATAGCATAGACCTGTTTACTTTTCAGTATGTGAAAATTAGCATTGATTTTATTATTCTCATGAATTCTGAAGGATTTTTATCGTCTGTTTTACTTCATTTGAGGCATCTCAAATGTGTTCCATATTGTAACATAAAAGAAAGTTTAGTCTGTGTGGATTTTTAAAATTATTTTTACCTCTTGTAGGATGTAACTATGACATATGTTTTTTCCCCTGGAGCTCTCATGAAATGTGCTAAAAGGACATTTTATAGATTCTTCTGTGGAAAAGAATTCCTTAGAAAAATAATGAGCTTTCAGTTAAATTATCAATTTAACTGAAAATATTTGGAAAAATTATAAGTTTTTTTTTTCACACTTTCAAGGGAAGAGTTGAAAATCTTAAAGACCCTATCAGCTAGAAAGCACATTCAATCTCCTGAAAATGAGGAGAAAATGAAATTGGACATCACTGAATCAAGGTTTGTATTTGCCATAGATATTATTCAAAGCAAAGCTTTACGAAAAGAATAATTCAAGGAGTTTAAGGAAATTCTAGTTTGACGATGAGTAGAATCTGTGCCATGGCTTACTGTATGATACACAAATTTAGTTACATTTATTTAGAAGCTGCTCTTTTGCCAAAGCAATGAAATTACAGTTCAGCAGCTCTCCCTGATCCTTAAGGAAACTTTCATCTGTATATGTAATGGTTTGTGTATGAGGTGTCTTCGAAAGCTTCCCTGTTAATGCAGGAAAATTGAGAGTCAAAACGACTGGATTGTGGGAGCTGTAACCTCGTCAGCCCATCCTAGTTGGAATGGAGTGACTGGATGATAGCAGGCTGGTGGGGCATGGCTGGAGGAGGTGGTCACGGGTGTTCCCTGGCAGGGGTCACCTTCCTCTGGCCCCGTCCTATCTCTGAGCGTCCTGGCCACCATCAGCACAGCAGCTTTCCTCCCCGGCTCTTTCACTGTGTTCTGCCAGACCTCAGGCTAGAGCAAGGGAGCTGGCTGAGCATGGACTGAAACTCTGAAAACCTGAGCCAAAACCAACTTTCCCTCCTGTAGGATGTTCCTGTCAGGTATTTTGGTCACAGCAACAAAAAGGTAACCAATAAGGTATGCAACCTATTACTGGACATTATATGTTACAAGTAAACCAATTCAGTAGGAATTACAGTGACGTGTTGGCCACCACAGTACAGAAAAGTTTCTGTGTCTCATAAGGAGCAAAGAGGTGTATTCCTGACCAGGCCACTACATCCACTTGACATACCTGATTGTGTGGGTCTCTGGTTATAATGTATTCATTGACATGACTGGTTAGAAAACCTCCAAAATAATAATAGGTGACCATCAAGTTCTAAGATTAATTTCAAACACACACACACACACACACACACACACACACACACACACAGAATTGGAAAGAAGAAAAGAAAATATTAGGACCACAATCTACAGTCTTAATGCATCCTTAAAAGATTAGATATAAAATAAAAAATTAGAATCATCAAGTAAAACTGAACTTCTTATTGCCCTAAGATACAGTATAGTACTGTGAGTAAAAAAGAAAATCTGGAATTACATGTGAGCTACGTTTGTCATACACTAGCTGATTAATTCAGGATAATGTCAGTAACTAGAACATCTAATTGCTCTATTGCTTAATGAGTTAACATATGCAAAGGATATTGAACTATACCTGGCACACAGAAGTATCAATAAATATCTGATGGTATTATTTCCATCTACATCATGTTCAAACAAAAACTTCAGAAATTCCCTACAAGAGGACTTTCTAAATGAGGTTTTGATTGCTTAAACTTTCTGCATGGGAGAATAGGAATCCCTGCAGTTTTCTTTTTCTTTTTTTTTTCTTTCTTCTTTATCTCTTTTTTCTTCTTTTTATTTTGTTCCCCAATTTTCTTGATTTGCTTTCTTTTTGTGTACCCAAGATCCAATTACCACCCATACTTTACTTCTTTCAATCTGGGTTCAGGAGTAAGATTGACAGGGGCTCTTGGGAAGCTCTGGGTAGCAACTGGAGGCCAGGCTGCTGGTCTGAACATCTGCAGAGCCCAGAAAGACAGAGGACACTTTCTTTTGAAACTGGCAGTCTGAACTCATGATAAGGAACAAGTCTGGGTGGGGTGGAAGTTGGATGGGGCTAGGTCATGTGGAAAGTCAATGCCTACAATGCACACACCCACCTCAAAGCACACAGACCTAGGCTTGAAGATTGGGGGTGTGTGGTGCCATCCAGATAGGACACCCAGGGAGACATCCAGGCAGGACACCCAGGGAGAGGGTTGATTGGCAGGTCCTACAAAGCTAAACTCCCATCCCTAACACACACACACAGACACACACACACACATGCACAAACACACACACACACACACACACACACACACACACACTGATTTTGAGGGTGAATTCTGCTCTGAGGTGTTCGACACTTTGCCCACATTTTCTGGCAGGCAGGAGGGTTGAAGCTCAGCATCCAAACTCCCCTAACAGCTTTGGTGGCTTTGGCTGGTGATTTTCTAACCAGTCCTCTCAAGGTGTGAGGGATGGTCTGTTCTACAGCTTCCTCGTGGCTGAGAGATTCAAAAATCGAAGCCCAGAAAGAAGTGTCTCAGTTTTCAATACCAAAACCTCCGCAAAGAGAAAACGGAATCATTTATCATTATTGGTGTATTGGCTGTTTTTTTGTAAAGTGTTTTATTGAATAGGTCCTCATTTTCCCCCGTAGTTCTACGTAAGAACTATGAAGTTTTATGTTTTTCAATTAAATGGACTTTTATTAAAACCTTTTACTTCTTTCTCATTTCCATTTCCTTCCTCTTTCCTCCTCCTTCCTTTCATTTGTCCTCATTCGTCCCTCTGTCTCTTTTTTCCCATCTAGTTTTTTTGTTTGTTTTTTAAGCATCAGGAAGGAGAAACTGTATTCTCTGAAGTTTACTATTGTATGGAAAATTTTAGTGTATGCAGCTTCACATACCAAAGTTCTGAACTATTCAATCTATTTCAGTCATGCCCTTTTCTACTTCAAAAAGCATTTTATTCATAAACACTTTTTTCTTCATCAAAAGCAATACAGATCAACATTAGCAGAAATAATGAGGGTGTGATGGATAGAGGAGGGAGAGCTGCAGAGGAGGGAGAGAAGATTATTTTTTCTTATAACAAGAATGTTGAATTATATACGTGTTTATTTCTATGGGAAAAATGTCAGTGGCAGTAAAATTTGCATGTCCTACCTCAGCCTTCAAGTGGTAACATCTGTGGAAAGTGCCATATTTCCTGTGTTTTGTTGCAAATCAGCACCCTATTTTGCCATCTTGGAGGACCATTTCCTTTCTGTAAATATATGCTTCCCATCTTCCCAGTGCAGAGTATTTAAAATAAGAAAAAAGAATGTATGTAGGCATAACCTGTGGCAGTGGCTTTGAGCATTTAAGTCCATGCTTTAAATAAAGGTTTTCTCATGAAAAACATGAATGTATTTATTTTGAACTGTACAGTTTCATAGATATTTATCCAATATTGTTGAAGAGAAAATGTCATAGTGTAGGTTGTAAATATATTTTATGTAGTTTAATATTTAATGGATCTAGTCTAGTACTTAGAAATACTGCAATGTATAAATGCAAACACACACACACACACACACACACACAAGCTATTTACCTCTATAATTTTTACGTTGAAGGAAATCATGACATAATTCTTGAAACCTTAAAATTTTATTACTTCAAAAATTCTTAAAATATAAATGATTTAAATTATATTTTATTTTTACTTAATTATGCTAAATAATTTTCATATAGGTGAGTTCACTAGCATGGTCATCAGACAAAAATTACCTTGTTCATATGAGATGTGTTAAATCCATTAGTTCTATGCAACAAGTTCTCTTTTTAGTAGAACAGAAAATGCAAATGTTTTTGATGAAAGTATAAATTCAAGGATGTTGTACAAATATCTATAAAATACTTTTAATATAATTCCTTCACTTTTAAAAATATATGTGTCAGTTCAAGTCATATTATTCTTTTGTTCCCTAAGCAACATACCTGCCTAATGCTGATCAAGAAACATCATAGTAGCTAGGTGAACAGTTTCATGGAAAAGCTAAACACTCTGTAAATTTACTCCATACTTACATCTAGATGCGTACATACGATCATTTAATATTATAATAGCTTCTTACAAAAATGTTATGATGAAAATATATATTAAGGAAAAATATAAACTTATATGGTGAAACTTGTTTCACAATAACTTGAAAGACAATGAGAGACCTTCCTTTGTTGGGAATTCTTATTGTAGTACAGCATAGAAAAAGTGCATGGTATTAGAATCAGATAAGGTCAGGGTTTTGTCCTTGAGGACCATGTCCTTAGAATTTGGCCTTGATCAAGTACAGCTCGTTCTCTGAAAATGTGGCCACTTCTTCCCCACGTTTGATGCTCAGAATTCAATATGTTGAACATCAAGTAGGAACAAAGTCTATACTTTTCAGTCTTGTAGGGATGACAGAATTGTAATGAAGTACTTTGCTCACTACAACATATTCACAAAAATCATAACCATTACTTTTACTGTTGAGGATGTCTAAGGTTGTATGTGAGGAATCATACATAAATAATATTGATTAATTAATCTTTTTAAATGATCATGTGTTGGGGAGTGACAAAAGGGTAAGAAAAATACAGTTCCCACCTTCAGGCATTTGGGGAACTAATACACTGTATGGGACAACAGACAATGAAACCATCAAGGAAGTGACAAAATGTAAGAACCATGAATACAGCAGGCAAGGTCCCAGATGGACACCAGCTGGACAGAGTGGGAGACACCCTAATGGGATCTTGGAGACTTTTCTAAGGTGCTGACATTTGAACTAACACAAAGAGCTCCAGTTCTGTGGAAAGAATGATGATAGTTGCCCAGGACGTGGGGAAACTGGACTGTGACACTGTGGAAGAGAAGGGAAGATGGCACAGCCCCTTAGTAACCAGTGTGGTAGTTCCACAGAAAATTAAAAATAGCACTGGTGTGTCAGCCCCACGATTTCACTTTTGAGTACACATCCAGAGGAACTGGTAACAGAGCCTTGAAAAAAGATTTGTACACTCATAATCATGACATTATTCACAATAGCCAAAAAGTAGAAGCAGCCCAAAGATCCACAGACAGATGGTGGACAAACAAAATGAAATATGATATACACATGCAGGGTTAAGTGAGGAAGTGTTTGATGGTATAGAGTATTCATTCTGCAGGATGAAAAAGTTCTAAGAGCTATTGTACTTACAATGTGAATATGCTTAACCTTATCGAACTATGCACTCAAAAATGGTTAAGACAATAAATATTATGCTTGTTTTACTACAGTTGAGATTTTTTAAAAAATAATAACCCAAGAAAGCAGAATAAAAATATTTAAGATCAAGGGAGCAGGCTTTGCAAACATCTGGAAAAGTTGGAAGTAAACAAAACAACAACCTGTGCTTTCCCAAACCAAAAGGCCATTAAGAAGCCTCCGTCATGAAAGATCATGCTAGTCCCTAGTGGATCACCATAAACAATTTTGATAACTCTCAAAGTAAAATAAAAAAAAATCACTGGAAAGCTCTGGATCTGTCAATTCCTGGGGAAGATGCCATTCCTTGCTTAATCGGATCCTGGACCCTATACCAATGGGAGATAAAAAGGAAAATTGGTCTCTCTTTCATGGCATATCCCAATGTTAAGTGTCAGGAGGGACCTGCAGAAAGTGTCAGGAGTTGAAGGAAGGGCACGCTTCCATTAGCTATGTTTATAGGTGCTAAAAAGGCTTCTCTGTAGCAGCAACAGGAAAAAGGATTCAGCTCACCACCATTCCCTGTGCTACATCCAAAGCTGTCTCTGTTGGGCGATCTATGAAGAGATATTCACAAAGTTGAGTAGGATTTTAAACTAAGGAAGGAAAGGAAATGGGTAGGATGTGAGGTGATGTTATGTACAAATATCACAGAAATTTGGTTAGAATAGTAAGAGACTTTTCAGGGAAAGCAAGCTTAATTTTCATTTTTTACATGGCTGCTTGATAAATGCTTTTCAATTTTATAAAACTTCAGTTTATCTGCCACATCTACAAGGTCTTGTGTAAGCATTTTGAAAACTAAAAATCAAGAATGAGGTTGAGTTTCTTTCTGGGTTATGTCACACTAAGAAAATTTGGATACAGTTCAGTGGTAGAGCGCTTGCCTAACATGCTGGATTCAATCCTAGAAGTGGAAAAAATAAAATACAGAAAGTTCCAATCCGTGAGCATCAAACCCCTTAGGGAGTTACACCACTTTTAGGAAAGGTGCTGAATTAGCCACGTGATCTAGATGAGTTTATGTGAACCAATGTGTATCTGAATGCACAATATGACCCAAGACATCTGAATCAACATTTAATGAATAAAATCATATATCCTCTATATTATTAAATATATCTTAGCATTCTATTCTTGCATTGTCTTATGGACATAATGAGATCATACTTACAAAGGTGTATTCAACAAATATGCTCAATAAATATGTGTTCAATAAATAATTGGATACCAGTTCAGATTTATCTCCAAAAAATGCCATTTTCTCTATGGCTTACTAAAGTGGATGACATTTCTTGACAAAATTTTCACTCATCCAGAAACCTCCCTTACTTCCAAATCACATACTGGCTGAGGAGAAACCATTTATTATTTTGAGATTACACAATTTCAGCCACTTACCACCTCCAATTTGACCAAGTGCCCTATCCTTTTTATTGATCCAGTTTTCTCCTCTTCTACTTCATCCAGATTTATGTTTTGTAAATGAACAGCCATCTCAAATCATCTTCTAATTCCTACTTATTATTCTTGAACCTTGCATTCTATAAGAACACACTTATATTCCTACAGTAATTAAATAAATAATTAAATAACAAAATGTCTCTGGATTTTCTTAATATTTTTGGATATAACCCTGTAGGATAAAATATCTTGATAGAATACCAATCTAAAACTCATTTTCTAAATATAAAGAGTTCTTATTATCATGTTGTTTATTTAATGATAAATATTAAAAAATATATATATATAGGTATTTAACAAAGGAATTTTACTGGCTTAGAAAGTTCATGAGCATTTTTTAAAAAGTTACATATTTAGAGATAGACAAGAAAGTCTGAAATTGAGACATAGATGATAATACTCAGAACTCTGAAATTTGAGTAGATATAGTGAGGTATTTTTCATATAGCTGGCTTCTAAACTACAGGAGAGAAGCCCTGATGTATTTAGAGTGAATGAAATAGATTAACTTAATCAGTTAAAGGCTACTTAATTTTGTGGGCGAAGTTCATTTTCAGGATTTGATGATTCATAGTCTGAAGGCAACAAGAATCTGAGATAGAAATATTCCCAACCAGGGCCTCTTTGATCAGGCATCTCAGGGTATCCCAACGGCAGCACTTTGACACGCTACCCTCTAGTGGCCGCCATTATAACTACATCGTTTGGTGTAGCTAGAACAGCTTCTCCTTAGGGAGAGTAGTTCTACATGTCAGTTTTCTGGGGCTAAGGCTATTATCTGAATATTATTTTTAGAAGCAGGGCATCAATTAATACATTTGGACAAAACAAATTCTAAAATCAGTGAAGAATTTTAGGAAATAAGTCAATAATAATAATTTAAAATTATGTTGTACATTTGAACAAAGTTGTAGCCGAACTTCACTGAATCCAATTTCCTGAAACATTTTACCTGAAACATTTAAAAAAATTTTTTAAACTTTTTAATCTCAAATGAGCCTAGCTAAAATGTAGCATATGGTTAATATGCATGTTAGGTTAAAATGTGACATGATTCTTTGCTTACTTATTAAAATCTCCAGTCTAAAATAAACAATTATTCCGTTTTCATCAACAATGTATTTTGCAACACATAGAAAACCAAACTCTCAGGACATATTTATAGACAATACCAGGAAATTTTTCATTGTAAAATTAAAAATCATGTGCTATGTTAAACCAAAGAATAGTGTAATAATCATATACAAAAAAGAATAAATTATGTATTATACACTTAAGTGATTCTAGGCTACAGGAAAAATTTTTAAAATACCAAATCATGAAGTTTAAAATAATTGTAATACCTAGACTAATTCTGTTTTCAAATATATTTTCTTTGAGAAAAAATAAACTCTGTAAGCATTAAGGCAAACCTTATCTCAATAAAGAATCATTAATGTCATAATACATATTTTCCACAGTATATAAAATACATTTATAACTACACACACATGCACACACATATGAAACTATATGTATTTTAAAAGATTATATCTGCCAGTTTTTACTTAGTATGTGGCAAGCATTTTTTTGTTTTGTTTTTAAATATTTTTTGAAACTGTGATTTATAATAGCTGCCTATGTTGCTAGGCAGGTGGCACACACCTATAATTTCAGTGGTTCAAGAGGCTGAAGCAGGAAGATTGCAAGCTCAAAGCAGAACTCAGCAACTTAGTGAGTCTCTAAGCAATTTAGTGAGTCCCTGTTTCAAAATAAAAAATAAAAAGTGCTGGGGATGTGGCTCAGTGGTTAAGCACCCCTGGCGTCCTTCCTTGGTACCAAAGATGATGATGATGATGATGATGACAACGATGATAAGTGCATATGTTCTTATCATATATGGATGCTACACTTTCACCAATCTTTGCTGTACATCTGGGTTTGTTTCTAATCCTTCACAAAGGATTAATGTGCAAAAGAATTACTTTTCAAAAATCTATAATGGGATCAAAAACATAGTCCATTAAGATGATAAACTGTACTTCATCAAAATTAAAACTTTTCATGCTTAAGAGACACTACTAATACAATAAAAGAAGCAAACTAAAGAGTGAGAGAACGTATTTGCAAATCAGTCTATGTGTCTAGACCACACAAAGCACTCCTAAAAATCAATAATGAGAAAATAACCCAAGAAAACAATGAGTAAAAGGCCTGAGCAGACACATCACCAAGGGGTGATAATGAAATAAGACCTCAAGTATATCCAACATCACTAGCCACTGGGAAAATGAAAATTAAAAACATCACAAGCTGGGGGTGGTGGCACACGCCTGTAATCTCAGCAGCTCAGGAGGCTGAGGCAGGAAGATTGCAAGTTCAAAGCCAGCCTGAGCAACTTGGTGAGGGAAGACCCTGTCTCAAAATTAAATAACTTAGCAAGAACCTGTCTCAAAACTTAAAAATGAAAAGGGTTGGAAATGTATTGAGTGGTTAAGCACCCCTGGGTTCAATATCTGATACAAGAAAAAAAAATGATGAGCTACCACTGTATCTTTGTTAGAATAGCAAAAAATAAGGAAGCAGATACAAGGACAATGCCGAGTGCTAAGAAAGAGGAGCAGAGCGGACCTCCTACACATTGCTGTGGCTTAAAATTCATGAATAAAATAGTAATTTCTTAAAAATTAACTCTGCCCTTCATTTATGACCCAACCACCTTAGTCCAAAGTGTCTATGCTAAAGATGTGAAAACTTACATCCATACAAAATCAAGAACAAAAAAATATTTACCGCAGCTCTGGGAATAATTGAGAAAACCTGAAAATGACTGGAATGTACTTCAGCAAGTGAAGAGATTAACCAGTTGTGATACACCCCAAAACTGAACACTGTGCATTAAAAAGGAACAAACTCGACACATACAAAATAGCTTAAGTGGATTCCAAACCCATTATGCAGAGGGAAGAAGCCAAAGAGAGAGGCTAGCTGCACGATGCTTCCCTCACCTGACATTATCCAAAGGACCAAACTGCAGTGAGGGAGAACCAGTAGCTACTGTGAGATATGGGAGGAGGAGAGAGAGAACACAAAGGGACCACAAGAGGGAGGCTTCTGAGCGATGGAGGTCTTTTCCATCCCTATGATGGTGGCAGTTACATAAATCTATGTATTAGCATTCATGGGACTTTGCCCCATACAGGAAAAAGTCAGTTCAGTCTAAGATAACTTAAAAAAGAAAAAAAGTCAAAAGTCACAACATAAGTCACAACTCTGCTTTAAAACAGCATGGCTTCCAAGATTTAGTAATTATGAATCAACCTTCTATAAACATCTGTGTTTATCTATTCAAGAGAATAAAAAAGTGATGGAAAATGTTAGAAGGTAAGTCTGAAATTTCAAAATGACATTGAAGGAAATTATCGCTTCTCCCCTAAAGAGAAAAATGTAACCTACTTTAATTAATTTGAATGAAAATTTCCAATGGATTGAGCATTTTATAGAAGAAATTTTATGTGAGGTTGTAAATTAAAAGAGTGAACCAATTTAGCCAGACTTCTAGTTTTGCCTGCCACATTGCAATCCCAAAGATGAAATGCTCTGAAGCACAAGAGTCAGGCAGTACAGCCCTGATTTTTGTGTGGATGTAAATTTTCAATATTTGTCGAAATCCATAGAGTGTACATCAGAGTGAATCTTAATGTAGACTGTCGATTTTGACTGTTAATGTATCAGTGCAGGTTCGTCGAGTATAACAAACATCACTCTTGTGGGAGACATTGACAATTAGGGAGGCCGTGTATGGATGGGACAGGAAGTATGGGGATTCTCTACCCATTCCTCTAAGTGTAGCTGTAAACTGAAAACTGTTCTAAAAATACAATTTGAAAAAATGAACTAATGAAGTACAATTAAACTAAAAACACACAAAGAAGATTGCTTCATCTTAAAATATATTTGCATGAAAATGAATCTCATCATCTATTTACTTTCTTTGTGTAAATGAAAAATCAGTGAATCAAAAGAAACAATTTTTTTAAAGAAAACATATTTGTTGGTATAGTTACACTTAAAATATATGAAATTATGCGTTTCCTATACTTTCACCTACTCACAGTGTTCAATTTTTGCCTAACTTTAGGCAGTCAAACTATATTTATTGTACCTAAATTGACATTTATTTTCTTACTACTGAGATTGATATTGGCTTTTATGTGTTAGTCCATTCACGTTATTATTATTATTGTCATGGCTTCTGTGACTTTTTATTATGAACACTTCTAATCTACAAGATTTTGATAAAACTGATTTAGTTGGCATTAGTTTTGCCTCCAGTGGTCAGGAAATTCTAATTTATTTTCAACCATTCACCAAATGAAGATGCAAAATTAGACTGCTACTTTGAAGGCATAACTCCCCGTGTGTTATTAGTTGTTTATGTCTCCCTCATCTGCAGAGCCTTGAATAACTACAGTGCTGTGAGCTAGCTGTCGGGGAAGCTACAGAACCTGCAGAATTGCACCGTGAAGCTAATGTGATTGTACTGAAAAGACTTTGAACAGGACAAAAGTACAGATCTCTCTTCACACAATTCTAGACGCATGCTAATGACAAATACAGTTGCAGGGCAGCCACCAAGAAGTCATCTAAGTGGCCAAATGAATAGAAGGGCCACTCTACCTGGCTAAGTTCAGCTCCAGAGCATTTTAGCACCTGAATCATAATGGGGCATCATGTCATAAGTTAGCCTGAATCGACTTTTGCTCCTTACATAAATTCTTTATTGCAGAAGATGCTCAAATCGTAGAAACTTGCATTTGATTCATTAAATAAGGTTACATTTTTCTGTTTAGGGAAGAAGAGAAAACTTCCCAAATATTATTTTGAAAATTATGAATTACCCTGTAACATTGTTTATAGCTTTTTATTAATTTTAGTAGCACTTCTGTGTGAGTTGTGTGTGCCTGTGGGTGCGTGTGCGTGCACACACACTGGCATGCATACATCCTGATGTGAAATAGCATAAAATATTAGAAGTGAAGATGGGCATTTTTCTGAAGTTTCCTAGTTTTTATTCTTGGTGAGACAGTAGGTCTTATTTAAATGCCTACATTTTAATATATACTATATAGATGACATCATGATATAATTTCCTTCAGACTATTAAATTTAGACCTGCTAGAATTATGATTGTTTTCAGTCTTGGAGAAATGTCAAGGAGCTCTTTTAGTGTTTGTGGTGATAATTGATACTAATTCTTCATAAGCAAGCATTACTTTGAAAATGGGTAGATTTATTAGTCTTAGCTGAAGTTCAACATATTTTTCATATTACTGTTTGCGATATTTGACAGCTTTGTTTACTAAAATAAAAAGGTATGGTTGTCATACAAATAAGGCAGGGTAGAAATAAAAGTTGTATTCATAGTTTTATACAGAGAGAAATAAAAATTATATGTATACACGTATATATGTATACACACACACCTACATGTCTCAGGATGTTTCTCTTAAGAAACTCAGCACTGTGAAAGAAGTGGAGAGCAATTCTAAGTAGACCCATTCCTAAGGAGTTTCAACTTCCTTAAAATGATTTTAGGAAGATAAATAAAATTTTCCTTAAATGACAACAATAAACTATTAAAAACAACTTCACCATACTGCTTCTTTGAGTTATTACTTTGCATATATTGTACAAAAAGATTATGCTTACCTGACCTCAGCTGTGGTCCCTCCTGCCCACCCTCTTCTCACCCATCCTAGGTTTTTCTACTTCAGGTATTCAGTTGGACAGGATCCCAAGTCCATGGCTCTCCTGCTACTCTCTCTAACCCTATCCGTCAAAACATCTATTTGGTCCTTATTGCCGTGCCTTCACCTCCACCCCACCCCACCCCACCATAGCCCCATGGAGATGCAGAGCCTCGACTGATTACTTAGCAGTCAGTTCAAAGGCTGATCCACGCAGCAGGCAATACCTTCAATTCACTTTTCTGAACCTGTTCAGAGCTATATAAAACAGGTCCTGCACCACACAGGAGATATCCATTATCAGCATATGCAGTCCCTTACAGGACATGGGGTTCCATAATAATACGGAACCTATTGATTATACTTAACAGGATTATCACCACTAAGTTAGAGTAGTTCTCTAACTGAATTCTGAGGATTTGAAACTTCAGTCAAGAAAATTATTAAACCTAAGTTTTCAGTTAATACAAAAAAAATAAGGAAAGGAAAAAAGTTAATAAATTATATAAATGTTAAAATGGATAAGCTCATTAAAAACCCATTACTTCTATTGCAATATCAGTAAAAGCTTAATAGGTTGTGATTATGGGCCAATTTTCCAGCTGAGGCTTCTTGTTCTTGCAAAATGTAAACAGGAAGAAAAAGCAGTTTGACATAAAAATTGTGGTACAACCAGATTTCATTCCACTTATAAAAATAAGCTGGTCTGAGCACATTTTCCTTCAGTAATATTTATCCTTTGACATTGTAATATAAATGCAAGGTTTATGCATATAAGCTCTGTGTATGTGAATGCACACACACAAACGTTCTTATAACAAATATTTTGATACTTTGATTATGATCTTCAGGTAGAAGAAGGATTAATATATGGACCCTTTGTTCCCTTGATTCTTCAGTCACTGGTACTCTATCTAAAGTGATTGGAGTTTTTAGTAAACGGATCACTGAACACACATTCTCCATTACATATTACTTAGAACAGGGCAAAATGAACAACAAAAAGCTTTTATTTTTTTTTATAACTTCATGACACACTCAGTTGCTGACATATTTTCTACATTTAAAATTAAAAGAAATTGATGGAGGCTGATTCACTGTGTCCTAAAGCATTTCATCTGTCTGCCTTGCTTTTGATGGTTTTCTAACCATAATGTAGCAACTCAAGAGGACCAGCTTTTTTTTTCATATCACTCAAATATGATATCACTGTCCACCAGCCTTGTACTCAAAATAAAGGCACATGGGTGATAACAGACTGAGTGTGTTCCTTGATTTTTATTAGCTGTCTTCACTTGCTACTTAAAGTTTAGGGAAATCCATCAGGTGATATTGAGTATATTTTAAGTGTGCCAATTAGGACCCTTATGGTAAAGCTTCACTTCTTTAAATAATTTCACTTTGCGAACTGTAAGACTTTTCTTTCATTTCCTACATCACCAATCGTGGGTTGATTTTGAGAGGCTAAACTTTACCTCTCCCAGGAAGTCAACACTACGGAGTGGCCCTGACAATCCTTGGAGTATCTGGGTCTTTGGCTACTGCCTAAGTGCATTTGGTTTCATAGCCACTCCAGCCTCTCTGAAATGATCTGAACACCTTCACTTTATTTGATATATGATGTGAAACATGACTGTTCATTTCCAAATCTTTTAAATATTTAAATTCTTGTAAGCCTGAATAAAATACCAGAATACGTAAGGCTGCCCCTTCACATATGGTAAGGTTATCGCATTAAGAATATGTGGTGGTGTTTCTGGAGCATCGGCAATAGGCGAGGTAACCAAGTAAATCAATGCAGTTCAAATACTCTAAGTACCTTGGAAACCATTAACAAAGATGAGCTCTTCCATGAGGATCTGTATCTCACAACATTGGAAGTTATGCTAAGGTTAACCCGAGCTTCCTGTGGAAGGGCAGAGAACACCGTGGACACCCCACTGCTGGAAGCTGTTTACCGGGTTGTCGCTAAGTGTGTGATGAAGGTACATTCAGAGTGGACAGTGAGGAATGGGTGCGTGGTTGTGAAGTCAGCAGAACACTATTTATTGGAAAAACAAGTCAAAGGGGGAGAAATACTGATACTTTGCCTTCAGTTCGAATAGGAAGATTGTATTTCATACATCAAAGAAAGAAGAACTTAAATCTGAAGATATGTAACTAGTAAAAAAAAAAAAAAAAAGTAAAATTATTTAGCATGCTTCGTCCCAGAGTGCCACTCTGAAGACATTTCACCGGACTTTTGAGAAACAGCTGCCCTTGCTCACAGCACACGAGTCTCCTGGGATAAAAAGAAAATGGGATCTTATGAAAATTAATAACTTAGTTTTTCATTAAAATCTTCAACCCCACAATTCAGGGACATGCATGGAAAGATTAAAAATATTAAGCAGAAAACAATATAATGTGAATGGGTTTACAAATAGAAGTGAGATTATGTCATTTTAGTAAGGCAAAATAGCATTTGAAGAAAAGAATTCTATTCCTGCAAAACAAAAGATGATTTTTATATTATTAAAAGATGAAATCATTTGGATACTATAATGATGAAGTATTCATTTAAAAATAAAGCTCTGATGTATTGAAGTTATTAAAAAATTTAAAGAATTGAAAGTTTTTTGAGTTAAAAAATGTTAAGATTTAAAAATCCATAATTGAAGTAAAAGAAATAAATGTTCTTTTAAATAGACAGATCAAGTAGAAAAAAAAAATGTAAGATACACAAAACAGATTCGTTGTATAATTGTGTTTTTGTTTTTGTTTTAGTATACACACTAAAATCAAATGTAAACAGATAATTAAGATGATTTTGTTTTATATAATAAAAACAAATGTGATTTTGTATACAAATTTTCTGTATATTCTTATATAGAGATGTATAATGTTTAAATGCCCACGGAGTATTCATACAATTAAACAAAATGAAATATTTACAGTCTAAAAGGAAGGAATTATTTGTTACATTATTTATTATAAAGAATTAACTATTTGAATTTATTAAAACTATGACAAAAATATATCTACAAATCAAGAAATTGTTTAAAATATTTTTTCAAAAGAAGTCCTTAAGTTAAACAGGATTCTAAGCTAGTGACTGTAGCTGAATACTCCTAGCACTACATTGTTGTTCCAGGTTTGACCAGTCCTGAGTCTAAACGCCAAACCTCCTTTAACAAATATGTGAACTTGAATAATGTACTTAACCCTATTTAAGACAATTTGCAGAAAGTGCCTAACATGTCTGTATATTGCACCTAGGAAATATATATTATTTTTGTTGCAATTTTCAAAGGAAAACCCACACCCATAAGAACATGATTTTATAAATCAGGAAGTTAGAAATGATTGAACTTAGCATTTAACTCAAGTGACTTTAAAGAAAAAAAAGTGCATTAAAAAACAAAGAATGGAATTAACAAGTTAAAAGAAAAAATCAATAAAAAGATGACCAAAGAATGGGTCAATCAATTTAATCAATAACACTCAAATCTCTTTCTGTGGAAACAGTAATACAATTGGCAACTAAGAACTCTTTAACCAAAGGACAGATTACACTGTAGGCATATACAGTTGAATATATAGAATTATCTTAGTGTTTCTCAATGTCAAAAGTAACACAACCTAGTATTATGAGAAATAAAAGTATACAATCCCAGAGTAACAACAACTAGAAAATATTCAGGATTAATTGCAAACAAAAACCTTGCAAAAACTCATATAATATGTGAAACTTTATAAAGAATACATAGCAAATTGGGTGTGGTGGCATATGCCTATAATCCTAGCAACTTGTGGTAGGCTGAGGCAGGAGGATAACAAATTTGAGGTAAATGTCAGCAAATTAACAAGATCCTGAACAAATTAACAAGACACTGTCTTAGAGAAAAATAAAAAGGGCTGGGGATGTAGATCAGTGGTTAAGAGCCCTTGGGTTCATTCACCAGTACCAAATTACACACACACACACACATACATATACATGTATATAAGATTGACTATGTTGAGGTGCATGATAAATTTTAAAATATGATTTCAAAATCTTTTATGTATTGTTATTATAGATTAAGCTTACATATACACTCAAAGTAAACCCAATTAAATTTTAACAGAAGTAGATAAAATGAGTTTTAAATTATTTAAAAATGAAAATATACAATAAGAACTTCTCTCCAAATTAAAATAAAAGTGTAGAAGATGATTTTTCTCTGCCACATATAAAGCAGGAAATCATTTTATATAGTGTCAATAAATATTTGTCCTGGAATAATGGTGTAGATCATAGCAAAACTGTATAATTATTTAGATTTAATTTAATTTTCTGGCATAATTTAGATTATTGGAAAATAATTTGTTCTTTTAAATGAATGAAAGTTCTATATGATTTGTTTTGTTTAATGTTCTATTTAATTTAATTTAATCTCAGTCACAAAAGCAAATTTCAAAAAACTTATTTCATCTAAGCAAAGTGAAAATCTCATATGGAATATTTTTATAATCTTTAAGCATAAATGAATAAATGCATTTAGTTGAATCAACAATTCCCTTGTTCATCTACCCAAAACCTTCAAAAAAACAAAAAAATCAGAACTTGAGAAAATATTTTAAAAACAAGTAACAATAAAAGGACTAAGATTTCTAATATATACATATTATGTCTCTCCAAGACAGTAATAACATAATGAGAGAGAGAGAGAGAGAGAGAGAGACATGCAAATAGCAGAAAACATTCAAGAAATACAAAGATGAAAATATTAGCTGTGATTACTCCTACAAAGGGGAGCAATTTGAAAATGTTAATTATTTCTTTATTCTTTTTTATTACTTGAAACATAACACTGTACTTAGATTAATTTACTTTGTGAAAGATTAAGAGGAAAATTAGTAATAGTCATTACAATTTTGGAAGCATTCAATATGCTCATGGCCCCTCTAGCAAAAATAAAACAAGAAGCCATTTTGGGGGAAGGTAAGTAGCTAAAAACCAAAGGTATAGCAAGTGCCTTTAACAGCCATGAAGATGGACAGATAGTTAATTCAAGAAGGTAGCAAATTATGAGATTCCCAGCTCAGTTTGCCCACCAAAACGAACTAGCTATCTGTCAACACAAATAGCTCTTGTTGGGTCAAATGGTGGTTCCCTTCTAAGTTTTCTGAGGAATCTCCATACTGCTTTCCATAGTGACTGCACCAATGGGCAGTCCCACCAGCAATATGTTAGTGTGCCTTTCCCCCCACATCCTTGCCAACATTTATCATTGCCTGTATTATTGTATTGTTTGGGCCTACTTTTCCTTCCTTTAGGCACGGGGTCTCTGTTCTAGTGCCTAAGTCCTTGATCCGCTTTGAGTGGAGTTTCATATAGGGTGAGAGATAAAGGCTTAATTTCATTTTGTTACATGTGACTTTCCATTTTTTTCCAGCACCATTTGTTCATTAGGCTATCTTTCCTCCAGTGAATGTTCTTGCCACTTGTGTCTAGTATGAGATAAGTGTATTTATGTAGGTTTGGCTCTGTGTTTTCTATTCTGTACTTCTGGTCAACATGTCTGTTTTGGTGCCAATCTGTCCATGTTTATAGCAGCTCAATTCACAATAATAAATTATGGAACCATCGTAGTTGCCCTTCAATAGATGAATGAATAAAGAAAATGTGAAAATGTATATACATGATGGCACATTATTCGACTTCTAAAAAAGAATTAAATCTTGGCATTTGCTGGTAAATGGATGGAGTTGGAGAATAACATGCTATGAAATAAGCCAATCCCCAAAATCCAAAGGCTGATTTTTTTTCTCTGATATGCAGATACTAATTCACAATAAGTGGGGGTGAGGGGCGCTAGGGAAGAATAGATTTTCTTTAGGTAGAGGAAAGAGAAAGGAGGGGAGAGGACATGGGGATGGGAAGGATAATAGAATGAAACAGACATTATTTCCTTATGTACATATATGACTGGATGACCACTGTGATTCTGCAACATGTATAATTAGAAACATGAGAAATGATACTCCATTTATATATGATACATCAAAGTATATAAATGCATTCTACTCTCATGCATGACTAATTGGAACAATTTTTTAAAATTTATTAAAAAATATAGCTCTGACAGGGCTCAGGTGTCCAGAAAACTAAAGAAGGAGAATAACCACCTTGGAAGGGTAAGCAAAACAGTGTAATCCTCTGTGTATTGTTCCAGGCCCAAGAACTTAGCTTGGAGTCTAGAAGCATCTCAAAGTGGAGCTCTTCAAAGTCATAGTGAATCCATAGAAGTGTTAGAAGAAGATAGAGCTGAAACTCTTCATGACAATGTTCTTATTTACTGCTTATGATAATAAAATAAAAAATGAACATGTGTAATAATATTCAGGATATATACAGGACTCAAAAAACTTAACACTATAAAGCTGATATAACCCAATCAATAAGTGGGCTAAAGAACTGAACAGACACTTCACAGAAGAAGAAATACAAATCAATCAACAAATATATGAAAAAGTGTTCAACATCACTAGCAGTTAGAGAAATGCAAATCAAAAACTGAAAAGTTTTTGCACAGCAAAGAAAATAATCAATGAAAAAGTATCCTAAAAATGGGAAAAATATTTGCAAACAGTGTACTTATTAATGAATTAATATTCAAAATTTATAATAACTCATGCAATTCAACAGCTAAAAAGTGGACAGAAAGCATGAACAGATATTTCTCCAATGAAGACATGCAAATGTAGGTATATAAAAAGATAGAAAACATCATTCAAATAGGAAAATGCAAATCAAACCACAATGAGCTATAGCTCTTTAGAATTGTAAAACTGGCTATTTTCAATAAAATTTCAGAATACAGAAAGTATTGACAAAGATATGGATATTATCATACATATTATTGATGGGAAGATAAATTAATATAGCAGTGATGGATATCAGTATGGGCGTTTCTTAAAAAAAATGTAGTACTACCAGGGATCCTTCCTTTGGTTTATATTCAAAGGAAATAAAATCACTATCTGGAAGAGTTATCTGAACACCCAAGTTACAGAAGCACTATTCACAATAGCCAAGACATAGAAACAAACCAAGAGTCCATCAACACAGGAATGAATAAAGAAAATTTGATATATATCACACACACACCCACACATACACAGGATCACACCCTAGAATGTTACATAGCCTCTAAAAAGAAGGAAATTCTTCCATGTGACAATATGCATGAACCTGGTGACTGAAATATGCCAGTCTCAGAAAAGTTGATACTGCAAGACCTCTCACATTAGTTGAAGTAGTTGAACTCATAGAAGCAGAGCACAAAAAGGGTGAATACTGAGAATCATGAGGAGGGAGAAGGGATGAGGAGGCGTAGATCAAAGGGTACAAACTTGTAATTTGAGTGAATTCTGCAGGTATAATGTACAGCATAGTTAATATTTTTAATAATAATGTTATGTGCACTTGATATTTGCTGAGAGGAGATCTTACACACTCTCACTACTAAAAAACAAACCAACAAACAAACAAACAAAAAACCCAATAACACCACGGTAACTCTGAGGTGTAGTCAGTTAATTAGCCTGAATACAGTAATCACTTTAAAATGTATATGTGTATCTAACATCACATTGTTCATCCTAAATTATTTTTGATCTGTTATACATCAGTAAAGCTAGGGAAAAATCACCATCATTTTTCTACTTCATCTTTTCTGTTTAAATGATTTGACTTTAAAGATAAAACCTCAGGCAGAGATGCTTGAAAGCAGTTTGGGGGCCAAGTTTCTCTGATGCTGTGATTAGATATCTTCCTAGTGAATGGCCATCTAGAATGCCCTACAGAAGATTTTGAAAATAAATAAGGAAATGGATTGTGGTGGAGAGGAGTAGGAAGAGTACAGTGATATCACGTAAAATACTTCCTAGTGATTCATTTCTTAACATATCTAATAAGTAATTACACTATGTAACTAATATTTACTTCAAAACTATTTCCAAAAATATATAATGCACTTACATATTTTCAACTTTTTACTTAAATGTGAAAATACAAAAATAATGCTTTGGATATATGACCTCTTTTAATATTTGCTGAAACCTTCTTGCAAGAAATATCAGGTGTGCGGATCACAGAAGCGATAATGAGCAAGTTTCTTACTTTACTTAATCTTACACTTCAGCTGCATAACACTAAGCATCAGCTTTCTAAATTTATCCAATGAACTTCAGAATAGGCTATAAAATTCAAAAAGAAAATGCCGTGAGGAAGTTGGTGGTTTATGTTGAATTCACTGCTGATGTATATAAAGTCTATATGCTCTTCCAGTTTTTTTATCACTTCCATTTAACACATGGTTTGAAAGAAAGAGTATTAAGATTTAGATATGAGGTATCCCCGAAAAGCTCATGTGTGAGACAGTGTAAGAAGGTTCAGAGGTAAAAAGATTAGATTATTAGAGTGTTAATTTTCAAAGGACAGGTGACCTTCTAAGAGAATTGGATCACTGACAAGGCATTTAAAATTGGTGTAAAGTATGTGAACAGACATTTCTTCAAAGAAGCTGCACAAATAGCCAACAAGTACATGAAAAGTTGCTCAACATCATCGGCCAATAGAGAACTGCAGATGAAAAATACAAAGCATTACCATTTCATCCAAACTAGAATGGCTATAATCAAAAAGACAGACTATAACAAGTAATGGTGATAAAACAGAGTGGAAACTGCATATGCTGCTGGTGAGTACTTTAAATTATGTAACAACTTAGTAAAACAGTCTTACAATTACACATACACATTGACACTACAGCAAAATAAACAAGTTACTATAAACCCAGCTATGTCAATCCTGTAGAATTATATACATGAAACAAATTTAGATTTTGTTCAAATAAAATCTTGTTCATAAATTATCCCAGCAGCATTATGCATAACAGTAAAAAGTTGAAAGTGACCCAAATTTCCGTCACTGATGACTGGATAAGTAAATATGAGAGATTAATTCAATGGAATATTACTGAATCATGTTACAACATGGACAAACCTTGAAATCAGCAGGCTAAATAAGAGAAAAAAAGACACATATTATATGACTCCATTTCCATAAAATGTCTGAAATAGACAATGATAGAAACAGGAAGCAAATCTGAAGTTCCTGGGGCTGGAGAACTGGGGATGCGTGGGTATGAGTGCTAATGGGAACAAGATTACTTTTTGAAATAATGAAAATGTCCTAAAGTTATTCATTGAAATGGTTCTACAATTCTGTAAGTATAATAAAGACTATTGACATGTACACTTCATGTTTTAAAACAGCTTTCCTGAGGTATAATTGTTACACAAAAAATTGCTCATAAGTACAGTGCATGATTTGACAAGTTCTGACGTATGCACACAACTATAAGAACATCACCACAACCAAGGTGATTGACTTGTCCATCATGCCCAATGATTTTCATTAAATCATCTCTTTTATATCTTTATTTAATGCTTAATGTGAAATCTAATCCCTTAAAATATTTTAAGGCATGTTACAGTAATCTTAGCTATAGGTACTGCATTTTATATTTTACTTAGAGCCTATTCATATTATTATCCTGTGTAACAGAAAATTTTAGCAATAAAGTTGACTATTGAGGATAAAGCTGCCATGAATATGGGGTACAGATATTTCTCTGAGAGCCCATTTTTAATTCTTTTGGGTATCCATTCATAAGTGAGATGGTTGTGTCATATGGTACTTCTAGTTTTAGCTTTCTGAGAAACCTACCTACTCTTTTCCATTGCGTCTGCTCAGTTTTCCACTCCTATTAATAATATGCCACCTCCTTCCCTCCCATGCTCCCCCTTCCAAATTCACTTTGAATCAACCTCCTTATGTCAGAGAAAACATTCAGCATTTGGTTTTTTGGGATTGGCTAACTTCACTTAGCATTATCTTCTCTAACTCTGTTTACCTGCAAATGCCATGGTTTTATTCTCTTTGACTGCTGAGTAATAGTCCATTGTGTATATATACTATATTTTCTTTATCCATTCATCTACTGGAGGGCATCAAGGTTGGTTCCACAGTTTAGTTATTGTGCTGCTATAAACATCCATATGGCTGTGTCCCTGTAGTGTGCTGATTTTAACTACTTTGGGTATAGACCGAGGAAAGGATAGCTGGGTCAAAGGGTGGCTCCATTCCAAAATTTCCAAGGAATCTCCATACTGCTTTCCAAATTGGCTGCACCAATTTGCAGTCCCACCATCAATGTATGAGTGTGCCTTTTCCCCCACATCCTTGCCAACACTAATCGTTGTTTGTGTTCTTAATAGCTGCCATTCTGACAGCAGTGAGACGAAATCTTAGAGTAGTTTTGATTTGTATTTCTCTAATTGCTAGAGACGATGAACATTTTTTTCATATATTTGTTGATTGATTGTATCTCCTCTTCTGAGGGGTGTCTGTTCAGATCCTTGGCCCATTTATTTATTGGGCTATTGTTGTTTTTTTTTTTTTTTCATGTTAAGATTTTTGAGTTCTTTATATACCCTAGAGATTAGTGTTCTATTTGATTAATGTATGAGTGGTAAAAATTTGCTCCTAAGAAGCAGGCCCTCTATTCACCTCACTGATTGTTTCTTTTGCTGAGAAGAAGCTTTCTAGTTTGAATCCATCCCATTTATTGATTCTTGATTTTAATACTTGCACCAAAGGAGTCGTATTAAGGAAGTTGGGCCCTAATCTGACGTGATGGAGATTTGGGCCTATTTTTTATTCTAATAGGCACTGTGTCTTTGGTTTAATTACTAATTCTTTGATCCATTTTGAGTTGATTTTTATTCATGGTGAAGATAGGAGTTTAATTTCATTTTGTTGCATATGGATTTCCAGTTTTCCCAGCACCATTTGTTCAAGAGGCTGTCCTTTTTTGTATATTTTTTCTGCACCTTTGTCTAAAATAAGGTAACTGTAATTATGTAGATTAGTCTCTGTGTCCTCAATTCTATACCATTGGTCGACCAGTCTATTTTGGTGCCAATACCACATTGTTTTTGTTAGTGTTGCTCTGCAGTATAGTTTCAGGTCTGCTTCACTCTTCTTGCTAAGGATTGCTTTAGCTATTCTGTGTCTCTTGTTTTTCCAGATGAATTTCATGACTATTTTTTTTTCTAATTTTATGAGGAATGTCATTGGGATTTTGATGGAAATTGCATTAAATCTGTATAGTCCTTTTGATAGTGTGGTCATTTTGAAAATATTAATTCTGCCTATCCAAGAACAAGATAGATCTTTCCATCTTCTAAGTCTTCTTTAAGTTTTTTCTTTAATGTTTTGTAGGTTTTGTTGTAGTGGTCTTTCATCTCTTTTGTTAGGTTGATACCCAAGCATTTTTTGAGGTTATTGTAAATGGTGTAGTTTTCTTCCTTTCAATTTCAAAGGATTTGTCACTGATATACAGAAATGCCTTTGATTTAAGGGTGTTGACTTTGTATCCTGCTACTTTGTTGAATTCATTCACTAGTTCTAGAAGTTTTCTGGTGGAATTCTTTGGGTCTTTTAGGTATAGAATCATATTGTCAGCAAATAGTGCTAAAATGAATTCTTCTTTTCCTGTCTATATCCCTTTATTTATTTATTTATTTTTTGCCTGCCTAATTGGTCTTGAAAGTGTTTCAAGAACTATGTTAAATAGAAGTGGTGAAAGAGGGCATCCCTTTCTTGTTCCAGATTTTAGAGGGAATGCTTTCAATTTTTCTCCATTTAGAACGATGTTGGCCTGGAGCTTAGCATAGATAGCTTTTATGATGTTGAGATATGTTCCTGTTATCCCTAGTTTTTCTAGGATTTTAAACCTGTATGGGTGCTGTATGTTGCTGAATGTTTTTTTTTTTTTCTGCATGAATTGAAGTAATCATATGGTTCTTATCTTTAAATCTATGGATGTGATGAATTATGTTTATAGATTTCCATATGTTGAACCAACCTTGCATCCCTGGGATGAAACCCACTTGATTGTGGTGCATGATATTTATTTATTTATTTGTTTATTTATTTATTTAAAGAGAGAGAGAGAGAGAGAGAATTTTTTAATATTTATTTTTTAGTTTTCGTTGGACTCAACATCTTTTTGTTTTTTAATTCTTATGTGGTGTTAAGGATCCAACCCAGCACCCAGCACATGCCAGGCGAACACATTACCGCTTGAGCCACATCCACAGGCAACCATCTTTTAAATTCAATTTGCCAGAATTTTATTGAGAATTTTTCATATGTGTTCATTAGTGATATTGGTATGAAATTTTCTTTCTTTAATGTGTCTTTGCCTGGTTTTGGAATCAGGGTGATATTAGCTTCATAGAATGAGTTTTGAAGTGCTTCCTCTTTGTCTGTTTAACAAAATAATTTGTAAAGTATAGGTATTAGTTCTTCATTATAGGTCTTGTAGAATTCAGCTCTGTATCCATCTGGTCCTGGGCTTTTCTTTCTTACTAGCCTTTTGATGATGTCTTCTATTTTCTTGCTTAAAATTGATCTGTTTAAATTGTGTATATCATCCTGATTCAATCTGGGCAACTCATACCTCTAGAAATGTGTCAACACCTTCTATATTCTCTATCAGAGTATAAGTTTTCAAAATAATTTCTTATTATCTTCTGTATTTCTGTAATGTCTGTTGTGCTATTTCCTTTTTCATCACATATGTTAGTGATTTGATGTTTCTCTCTCCTTCTCTTCATTGGCATGGCTAATGGTTTGTCAATTTTATTTATTTTTTTCAAAGAACCAACTGTTTGTTTTGTCAAATTTTTCAATTATTTCTTTTGTTTCAATTTCATTAATTTCAGCTCTGATTTTAATTATTTCCTGTCTTCTGCTTTTGGTGTTGATTTGTTCTTATTTTTCTATAGCTTTGAGATGTAATGTCAGGTCATTTATTTTTTGACTTTTTCTTCTTTTAAGGAATGAACCCCATGCCATGAACTTTCTTCTTAGTTCTGTCTTCATCGTGTTCCAGAGATTTCAATATGTTGTATCAGTGTTCTCATTCACCTCTAAGAATTTTTAAATCTTCTCCTTGATGTCTTTTGCAACCCATTGTCCATTCAGTAGCATATCCTTTAATTCATGGAACATTTTAATTCTGAATCCCTTCTCTGTAATTCCTTCTGCTGTGCTAGCCAGGGATTCTAATAATGTGGTATCTTGATTTCTTTGGGGGCACTTTCTTCCCTTGTCTTCTCAGGTTGTTCACGTGTCTTCCTTTCTAGCTCCGTGGATCCAAGGCATTACCATTTTTACACTATAGTCTTATAGTGCCCCTATAGTGCCTCTGTCGGGAGTGGGTATGGGGGTAAAAAAGTTGGTGGAATAAGATGCACATCATTGTCTTTAGTACATGTATAAAGACATGAATGGTGTGAATATACTTTGTATACGACCAGAGAGATGAAAAATCATGCTCTATATGTGTAACATGAACTGTAATGCATTTTGCTGTCATATATAACAAATTAGAATAAAAATTAAATAAAAAATGTGCCAAGATTCTAAGTTCTCCCCATACTCACCAATACACTTTTAATTGCTTTTTTCCCTCACTGCACTGGCTTCTAAGAAGATCATTCCTACCTTTTCTTCTATTTTAGAGAGATATTTCCACAGCAGGATTTTTGGTCTCTAGGGAATCAATTTTTGACATTAAAACCTAATTTTCTTTCACCCAGAGCACACAGACTCTTCTTCCAGGTACTGGTTAATGAAGGATGAAAGATGGAGGGACGGGAGCATCTGTTGGGTATGCTGGGTCAGGACACCTGAATACTGCTTCATCTTAACATATTACCACCCCTGAGATCCGTGCAGCCCTGCACACTCTGGCCTGCCCAGTCCATTCCCTCAACATGAGGCAAATTTCTCCTAACATTTTTTTTTTTTTTACTGTCTTTCCTGCCCTGCCTTCCATCAAACATACATCTGCGTATTGGAATCCCCGTTAAGGGCCAGGATCAGTCTCTCTTCTACAAGATTAGAGGACTCCTTTATTAAGGGAAGTTGATGAGTATTTTGTTCGGGGGTCCCTGAAATTCCACAGGAGTTAAGGAGCTCATTCAACATGTCATAACAGTATGTTTTTCTCACCCAATCATATAGAAGATTTTAATGAGTAAATACACAATTAGACACCATGCCAACACACATGAGATACGATGCTGTCTGATTCAACCCCAAAAATCTACTGATCATACACAATAAGCCAGGTACTATCAAGTCCCTACTTTTACTAGTGATAAAGTGTCAAAATACTACTAATAGACACATGATTAAAAGAGGAAAGAGGTTACTATGAAGGAAATGTCAGGAAAGCAGTTACAGTAAGTCAGGGACAGTCATGAGTTCAAGACAGAGTGAACATCAGGTTACTACACATAACTCACAACCAGTTTGACTCTTTGAAGCATTATGGAAATGGCTCCTTCACCAGAAAAGCTTTTATTTTTTTTAATAAAAGAGGAAACAAAAGTCTAATGATATTCTATCCCATGGAAAGCATCATGCTAACAATATGAAAGTTGAAATTTGAACCCAAGGGCTAGGGTTCTGGCTCAGAGGTGGAGTGCTCGCCTAACATGCACGAGGCAATGGGTTCCATCCTCAGCACCACATACAATAAAATAAAGATATTGTGTCCACCTATAACTAAAATATATATATATATAATATATATATATATATTATATATATATATATAATAAATCTGATGAGACATCACTACGTACACCTCTCATCTATTTAGTTTGTCGTTCAACAATAATTCACGGATAATTCCTGCTAACCTACCACTTTTTAAAAGTAAATATATTTAGTCCCTAAATATCTAATATATTTTAAAATAGAATGATAAAAGCAGCCCTCACACTATAATGATTTAAAAAAAAAAAAAACCTTGAAGAGAAAAATGACATTTACTTAAAGAGAAACTTATTTTATAAAGAATGTGACTCACTGGTTTGATGGATGATTCAGTTTTTTTTAAATATTCTAGGTGATTTGTTTTCTTTGGCTTATATAATAGGGAAGATAACCACCTACTCACTGTGGGGAAAGGGAACGTTTCCTCTCCATTGTTCTCTCCTCATTTTGTTAAGTATATGTGCTTGCCATAGTCATAGATAATACATGAAGATTTTTTTTTCTTTATCCTGTATATATCTCCTCTCTCCATTTTTTTCTTCTCCTATGTCTCTGTGCACCTCCAGTTCTCTCTCACCTCCTCTTTCACACACACACACACACACACACACACCACATATACCCATCAACACACATATGCACACGTGTGCACATGACCACACACAAAATGCCTACATATAGATGTGTGCAAGCATGTGTGTGTTGTACCTGGGTAAAAATAATTCATGAAAATTGAAAACTTCAGAAAACATAAAGCAGAGAATTTTCAAATTTCCCAAGTCACATTGATGTGATAGTGCACTTTTCATGTCTTTGCTATGACTATCATATGGTTTGTTCATCCACATTTTTAAACACAAAACATACCATCACCAGAGTATTTTTGAAGCAAGGCTGTGTTTGAATCCTGACTTTTTACTCACTAGTACCTGCATTTGGTGATCTCTTTGCACTCCCTTAGAATATTGATTTATAAAATAAACCCGAGGACACCAGTAACTGCCCCCTAGGGCTTTGTGAGAACTCAGCCGGTGTGTACAGTTAATAGAACAGAGATGGACATGTGGCATTGTTCCTCTCAGTTAGTTCTGCTCTTAAGTTTGATGTGAGGAAACTCATTTGACTTTCATATGTGAGCTCAGGCTCATTACTTCTTCATCTTTTTTTTTTTTTCACTTTCCTCCTCATAACTAACTTCACTCCCTTGAAGCGTCTTTTCCTTCCAACCCTATTACGATGTCCATTTTCATGGAAGTACAGCCTTCCTCCCCACTCCACCCCCATGCATTGTTATCTGTCTGATTTGGTTTCATTCTTTCTCAGCTTTTCTCTTGGTTGCTTCTTTCTTTTCTTTAAGTATTTCATAAGGCTTTACCTTCTCTGACCGTGCTGTTAGGAAATGTTTCCCCATAATCATGTTGGTTGTCCTTGATTAGGAGAGAAATGTTCTGCTAACAACTTTGCTAAGAGACAACAAGCATGGGGTTTTACTTGGACTCTCTCTTTTTCTCACAGCTCCTGGGAAAATGAAGAAATGAAACAAAAGAAAAGTCTTCTGATGTTCAGAGCTGTAGGACTAGTTGGTCCATGCCTGTTAATCTGGTAGAGGAATTTCACCTCTTTTGAAAGATTTAGGATCTGCTCTTATGTGCCCTCCCCATTATTTATTCTTATTTTAGAAAACAAATAAAATATGCAATATCTAACTTACTGGTTATAAAACATTTCCCATTTTTTCCCTGTATTTACAGCTTTATTTACAAAGACTTCACCAAATGTAGCTTCCATCAAATTATAATTAATTTTTTTCAAAAAGGCATATTGCTACAGAAATACCAGTAGACAGAAACTCTGATCTCTTGAGACATGTGATTATAAGAATTGCTAAAATTTCCTGAGTCTAGCAAGTTTTCAGCCACTTCATGTAACATGATGTGCCTACTACAAGATCCTCAATTAAATACAAAAAGTCTTGAATCATATGGCTATTATTCTACTTTAGCAACAAAATTTATCATTTGCTTTATCATTTCAGTTTTCAGGATATATTTTTATTTATTTTCATTCATAGACATTTCAGTGGGAAACTGAATAGATTTTATCAAAGACCCAATTCTACGCTAGTTTGTAAAAACTATTTCAGTGTTCTATAACTACTGGATTGGGTGACAGGCTCATAATTTCCATTCCTTCATGATTATTCTATATTAAATAAACAATTTTGGTGTTTTGCAATTGTTGACCCCACCTGAAATAAATGACTTAACCATTCTGATAATAAATGAAATTGGTAACGATGTTTCACAACCATTTATTTGGTTAAAATTTTAACTTCCTAGGAAAATAACAAATGTTACTTTTTAAGATTTATTCGTTTTTCATTTTGCAGATTTCCAAAATGGGTTTTGAGATGTAGATTTCTCTTACTTTCCTTTGACTTCTAGTAATGTTTCAGAAAAAGGAGAAACCTCATGGTCCAAAAAGATTTCACTACTGGACTGTGATAAAGGAATGGAAAGTTGAAATAATGGAACATACAACTTGCAGTGAAAAAAGGACTTTATCTTTTCTGCCATATTCTTTAACATCAGAGCTACTATCTTAAGGAAGAAAAATTCCTCGAGGACAAAAGAGAATAGTCTGATTCAACTGATGTTCAAAAGCCATATATTTTTATAAGTTCTATATAAATCCTAAGATGCTATTTTAGACACTAATAAAAGTGTTTTCTTTAAAAGAAACAATGCACTAAGGCTTTCGAATGTCTTTTCTGGGGAAGGTAACTCTGAATCTTTAAATAACTTACCTTTCAGGAAAAAGGAGCCATGGGATAGATTCACAAATGGACACATTATTTGTAGCATGTAAAAGCCAAACTTGGTGTTTTATTCATTAAAAATCATGGTCTGTCATGAAGTTGCCTTAAAAGCTTTTTTTTTAGAAACAGAGTGTCTTGTTTGCTTACTAAAGAACAAGTGGTATAAAGTATTAGAGAAGTCAGCCACACATATGTTTGTTTGTTTGTTTGTTTAATCTCCATAATCTAACTTTCCCCTTAAGGTTCACAAGACTCCTAAAATATTTTGGAGAGCTCAGATGAAATTTTTCAGCTAAAAATTTTTTGTAACTTGTAGATACAAGTGACAAGGCTGAACTACAACAGCCACAATATTTCAGAAATAACCTGTTTTCTTTCTTTAGTTTTTTTTTCTTTAGCTGTTACAGTAAAACAAGCATTATAGTTGTAAAATTACTTTTTATATACTATGGACTTTATTTTAGAGGCCCATCTCTACTGGGTAGTATTAAGAAAATCATTTCTTGTGCCTCATGGATCCCAGATTTCTCCTAATACAAGTTACAAACTACTGACAGGGCAGGGCTCTATCACACTCTGTCTATCATAAATCCTAGTTATGACAAAGATACTAATAATCAGAAACAAACAAAAACAACTCTTAAAACTAGAAATTACATTTTATTGCTTATACTTTCCCCAAATCATCCCAAACACCCATCACAAATTTCTGCCGGTGAAAAATAAATATACAGATGAGAATAAGGGAAGATGGGTCTCTTATTTATTTCTCTAACATTGCTGTCTCCTTTCCTGAATAATATGAGCCAAAGGAGAAAATACTTATTAGTACTGACATGTACATAATATGTGATAAAAGACTGAAAAAATCCAGAGTTTATATTCTCATGCCTGTAATTTTTTAAATGTCCTTATTAAGTTACTTTAGTACATCATTAGTGTAGACATGAGTTGTCCTGAGATTGTAAGATAAACTTTGAGGGTGTGATTATGCTAATTAATAGTAGTATTCATATCTAATGGTTATTTTTAGATATTTGCCCAGGATTTCTTTTCTATTCTTAGGTACAGAGCTGGTCACTGAGTCCAAGGAGAAAAGAACTTTTGCATGATTAAGAAAAGTCCTAAAACTCTTGCCAGGAGGCCAGATATGTCGGAATTTCAGTCCGAGGCAGCTCAGAGAAACATTTCACGGTCCACAGGAAGATCTAAGTCTTAAAAAAAATGCTGCTGCCTCTGGCGGCTCAGCAAGATGGTGCTCTGAATAGTTGTCAAGGTGGACATATGTGCGGGCATATTAACACGCTTTAGACGCCAAGAGGAAGCCCTCACACCACATAGTTTCTGAACCTATGAAAGAGAAGACAGCAATGCAGAGTGGAAAATTCTCTGGGGGTGAAGGGACAGAGCTCCAATAGCAATGTAAGAAGGAAGATCTAATGTGTGACCCATGAGCCATCTGCATCCTAATGACTGGCTGAATCTGACCCGTAGGAAAAGGACGGTTGAAAACAAGAATTCTAAATAAATCTTTTGCATATTCAGGTTTGAAATGCAGCGGATTAGGTTTTCCTTTCCCCTCTATCTTAATTCAGAAGGATTTGGAAGAACTGGGGAAAGGAACTTCAGAGGGGATTATAATATCCTCCATTGCAAAGAAGACTTGTATCACAGATTATGTACATGTAAGTATTAATAAGTATGTTCTCATTTGTTGCTTGGAAAACTAAAGTTATTCTCTGTTTATCTGCCTGCTATAGATGGGCTATGGTTTTTCTCTCAAAGATTCATGTGCTAGAAGTTTGGTTCCCAGCATAACAATATGGAAATTCAATGGGACCTCTATGAGAGGTGGGGCTAGTGGGAGGTGACTGGATCATGACCAACTTTGTGAGGGGATTAATGGTGGTCTTTCAGAATGGGTTAGATCTTACAGGAGTGGATTAGTGCCCATGAGAGTGTGTCATTATTACAGATAGCCTGATCCATCCACAGTTGTTTTCATTCGTTTGCCACATTCAGTAGGTCATGATAAAGTAGGGCCCCTCATCAGATGTGGTTGTCCATCTTAGCGTCCAAAATTATGAACTCAATAAGCCTAAATAAACAATAAATAAATGAACTTTTTAAAAAATAAAGTCTCAGGTACTTTGTTATAGCTAAGAAAAATGAAGAAAGTTTCCAAGTATATGAAGCAAATTTCAAGTTTGGATCCATTTATTATCAAGAATGTTTTCACTGCTACCTAGGGTTGCCATCCAAAGCACCATCCAATCTTGTTTTCAGTGAGAGGTGATATATCAGTATTCTCATTTGGTAGGTAGATGGATGAATGAGTAGATAAATGGACAAATAGACAAATAAATTTTAATAGAAATAAAATTTTGGTTATACAGATTACAACCCTATTTATATTTTGAGAGGTGTTATGGTTTAGACTCCAAAAGCTCATGTGTGTGAGACAATGCAAGAAAGTTTATAGGAGAAATGATTGGGTTATGAAGGCTTCAACCCTAGTCTTTGCAATAATACTTGGATAAGGATTAACTAGGTGGTGATTATAGGCAGGTAGGGTGTGGCATGACATTGAGGTGTATATCGTCTCTGATTAACCAAACTTATTCTCTCTCTGCTTCCTGTGTCCATGTCCTGAGCACCTTTCCTCAGTCTTGATGTTCACCATCACCTTAGACCCAGAGTGAGTCAGCCATCTATGTACTGAACTTCTGAAACTGTGAGCCCCAAACAAACTTTTTCTCCTCTGTGTTGTTCTTGTTAGATCTTTTAGTCATAGCAACAACAACCAAAAAAAAAAAAAAAATGGTCAAAACAAGATGCAACCCACAGGTCAACTTCCATAGAGCTGCTGGCTAGAAGGAAATTTCTACTCTCCCTGAATTCCAATGTCATATTATATGGATCTTTCATGTGGTTTTTGTAAGTTGTGATCATATTTATCACATAGAATGTATTCTTAAAGCAATCAAGATCCACCTGAAAGTAACAGTATATGGAAACTGGAAAAATGTTTGGAAGGAAATAGAATTTCCATTCAGGACATCATCAGAGGGTTACAATAACCAAATGTGTGTGAAATAACCAAAGTCCAGATGGACATAATTCCCTAAGTGAGCAGCATCAAGCTTGAGAATTGGACAGCACACAGCCAGTGTCCACATTTCTGCCACGGCCTGGGAAAAGATGGACTGAGCTTGGGTATGTCAAGATAGACAAGGTGATGGCTGAATGGTGGAGTGATGGTGGAGATGGAGGACCAGGATACCCATTCACCTATGACACAAGGGAGAAGTTCAGAAAGAGAAGCCATGGTGAGTCAGTTCATCAAGATTATAATTTTTTTTTCTTTTTTTTTTTTTTATTGGTCGTTCATAACATTACATAGTTCTTAATACATCATATTACACGGTTTGATTCAAGTGGGTTATGAACTCCCGCTTTTACCCCGTATACAGATTGCTGTATCACATAAGTTACCCTTCCATTGATTGACATATTGCTAAAACAATGCTAAGCAGGAAGTGTGAATCAGGCGGTATAGCAATTCCAGACTTCAAACTATACTACAGAGCAATAGTAACAAAAACAGCATGGTACTGGTACCAAAACAGGAGGGTGGACCAATGGTACAGAATAGAGGACACAGTAACCAATCCACAAAACTACAACTATCTTATATTTGATAAAGGGGCTAAAAGCATGCAATGGAGGAAGGATAGCATTTTCAACAAATGGTGCTGGGAAAACTGGAAATCCATTTGCATCAAAATGAATCTGAATCCCTATCTCTCGCCATGCACAAAAGTTAACTCAAAATGGATCAAGGAGCTTGATATTAAATCAGAGACACGGCATCTGATAGAAGAAAAAGTTGGTTATGATCTACATGCTGTGGGATCGGGCTCCAAATTCCTCAATAGGATACCCATAGCGCAAGAGTTAACAACTAGAATCAACAAATGGGACTTACTCAAACTAAAAAGTTTTTTCTCAGCAAAAGAAACAATAAGAGAGATAAACAGGGAGCCTACATCCTGGGAACAAATCTTTACTCCACACACTTCAGATAGAGCCCTAATAACCAGAATATACAAAGAACTCAAAAAATTAGACAATAAGATAACAAATAACCCAATCAATAAATGGGCCAAGGACCTGAACAGACACTTCTCAGAGGAGGACATACAATCAATCAATAAGTACATGAAAAAATGCTCACCATGGCTAGCAGTCAGAGAAATGCAAATCAAAACTACCCTAAGATTATAATTTTTTATCCATCAAGTTGTATAACACTTCAAACTTTCCACTTGAGAAACACGACATTGAAAATTTCATTCTGCATAATTATTACCAATAAAATTTCAGTTTTAAGACCTAAAATCAAGAGAATTGAAATCACAGTACAATTTGATCTCTAGAATTTGGTGAAATATGAGATCTTATCATTTTTTGTCTTGTCTCACTTATTCCATTGAATTCCCTTAAAACTATGATTTAATTCTGCTTGAACCTCCTTTATACCATTCTTGAGATAATTAATATGATGCTTTTCACAATAGATATAATATAATATATGTGCATGATGTATATCAAAATGCATTTTAAATTCATTGTTGTAAAATAATGTTTATAAAATAAAGTTCTTCCAAAAGTTCTTTTAGTTATATGAAAATCAGGGCACAGACAATGAAACAAAGATTCATACTGTTCCAGATAATGTCATTTTCTATCAGAATTTAAATATAATAAAAAAATTTTATTTCAAAATATGGCATCTTAAAACTACTGAAATATGTAGTTTAATATATATATATAGAGAGAGATGTCCTACTTCAGAACATTTTTATTAATTTTTAATTTATGTCACACTATAGAATGCTTATTTGGGGCCATTTTTATCAGCTTCTTATAAAAGTAATTGTCTGATTTATTATGAAAATATAATAAAATGTCAAATAAATATGAGATTTATTATAAAAATATAATAAAAGATCACTGGTAAATATAAAATTTATCATGAAAGTATACAATATTACTTCTAAAGATGCAATTAATTATAAAATATAATAAAATATCACTTATAAATTTGTGATTTATTATAAAAATATAATAAAACATGACTTATAGGGGGCTGGGGTTGTGGCTCAGTGGTAGAGCACTTGCCTCGCACATGTGAGGTGCTGGGTTCAATCCTCAGCACCACATAAAAATGAACAGACTAAATTAAGATATAAAAATGACTTATAAATATGGGACATTATAATGATCATCTCTTTTTTAAGTGGAACAGTTGTATCTCCTTATATCTTGGTGATTTTTTAAGAAAAGTTCTCCCACATAAATTAAAAAAAAAAAAGATAACATTCAACTTATCAAAAGGATTGTATTGGGCAGCTTTTTGTAAGTTAATTACTTAGAATATAAGACATTTTCAATTTCAGAAATGATGATTATATACCAGTACAAACTCTTTAAAATCTCTTTAAATACTGATGTTTAATAAGTACTGATAATGTAAATCAACTATGCCTGTTTAAACAAATTCATAAAATGTTCTGCATGGGCATGGGTGGGTGGATGAAGAATTGACAATCCTGTGTTGGATGTTAGGAATATATTTTCCCATTCCCATCCTAGGTGACTGTACTGATGGAAATGATAGCCAGAGATTTATGTTTTGTGTTAAATATTTCTGGTTGCCAGTAAGTTATTAATTCTCAATTTTCACAGTAAAAATTTCTTCCCTACATTTCCCTGTACACACATGCAAACAAAGAAATCTATATGTGCCAAATTCTACTCCATAATTTACAAAAAGTATTTAACAATAATTTACAGCTAATTCTAAATCCTTTGAGAACAGAAATGATGGTGATATGTGACCTCAACTATAACTATGGTATCTATAATATTGCCCAACACAAAATACATACTTAGTAAGTGTGTGTGCACTGCAGACATTCTTGGCTCCATTAATGAGTAAATGAATGAAAAGAGTAGGGGAAGAACTACACTTTTAAACTCATTTTGATAGGAATTGTACTATTGTTAATCAGAATTTATTTTACTAGTTACTTTAAGTAAATACATTTGTCAATCGCCTTTCGTCAGTGGATAAAATGGACCATGGGGACAAAGCTGCGTCCTTTAGCTAACAAAAAATAAAAAGTTATAAATATTTTCCAAAGGTATGTTTTCTTTTGAATGTCATTTCTTTTGAAATATTTGCTACCTTCCTGACTCAGTGTGTTGCTTGTGTATCATTGACTTTCAAGCCTTATTAGTGCTTCAGATATGCTGCAAAATGCAGGGATAGATTCCCATGTGCTTTCTAACTGGCTGCACTTTGCATACCCATCTTATAATAGCACACAGATAGTGTTTCATTTTAGATTGAAGGACTGCTATAATGGACACAGCAACATTGTTTCTGAATCAGCAGCAACAGGAACAGTGTTGCCATTAGTGAGACAAGGGCTAAAGCAATTAGATTTAAGCTTGATGAAATAGCTGTACCCTCCATTTACTAGATCATGTTGAAACATCTCCACATCCTTTGATGCATTTGTAATGGCAGGTGCCCTGTGTGTTAGCCCTAGTGTTCCTCTCTGGCACCCTGACTTGTAACCATGCATACAAAGAACACATTATAGCCTTGAGAGACTGTCTCTATTGTCACATTTCTCTGTGGTCCTATGTAATTGTTTCAGCTGCAAGTGAATTCCTGAAATGCTTGGTATTGCATGCTGGATGAATGTCTGCTCAACCCTCCAAAATGCTAGTGATTGCACAAAGGGTAAGGAGGTCCCTTCAGAGGCATTAAGGTGGATATGTTGTTTTTTTATGTGCTGACCTATAAATGCACACAGTGTTGTTGCCCACACTAATGAATGACAGCTACGGAAGTACTCACACCCCACACAGGGAAGAGGAGGACTAAGGCAATGTGGTATGCAGGGATAAAAGAGATGCAAGTTAATGTTTTGGCTATCAAATACCAAGGTGTTAGTCTTTTGTTTTTTTTCACTAGTTTGCATGGAAAGCAAGTATAGTTAAACTGTTATTGGCATAAGACAGCATGAGTCAATTATTCCTTCTAGAAATATGTTAGAATTTGAAATATCATGGCTATATTTAAATCCTCAACAATAGGGTGAGACATAAATGTACTTATTTAAATTAAAAATTTTCTTAATCTAATTTTATTTCTTAAACTGTACCATAAAATTTATTTTGATGCTGGGGATTGAACCCAGGGGCACTCAACCACTGAGCCACATCCCCAAGGAGTTTTATATTTTACTTAGAGACAGGATCTCACTAAGTTGCTCAGAGCCTCACTAAGTTGCTGAGGCTGGTTTTGAACTTGCAGTCCTACTGCCTCAGCCTAATGAACCACTAGAATTACAGGCATTCATCACCACCAGATCATGTGCCATATATTTTAAAAGTTATATACATATTATGGCTGTGTGGAAACACAGTATTTTGATTACTAAACAAGTTCTAAAACCGATGATCTTCTAATTACCTCGATTTCCTATTTGTGTGATAACTAGACTATCAATTGCTTTTTTAAAAAAGGCAATAGACTTACTATCAGCATATAAAGTATATTAATGTATTAAGGAACTAAAAATATGAGGTGTTAACTGGATACAATTCCATTGATGTCTATACCTCAGAGCTAGTAACTTGGCTAAATTGAGGGGAAGATGAAGCATTAACAGTTACCCCATTCAGTGATTTTCATGAAGTAAAAGACGATGATATAAATATAACCCCTGGGGCACCATTTTGTATCATATAGTTGAAATCAATAACTTGGGCTACAAATAGTTTAGTAATTATTCTAAGGACACAGGTATTTCAGCATCTTTTGACTCAATAAATGTTTCAACTTAGAAAATGCAGCAGCTCCATTCCTGGAGACAGCCTACTTTTCTTCAATTCTCCTGCTGTTTCCACGCTTAAATATTTTCTTTACAGGCACTAATTTGTATGCCAGTGTGGTGCTGGATTGACAGGTAAATTACCCTTTAAAAACATTAAGAATACTCACCAGATAAACTATTATACTAGAATACATCACAGAACTCAGATTTTTTTTCTTGACCTTAGTCATGAAAAATATTACTTTTAAATGTGCAGTGGAAATGAGCATAAATTATGACTTCATTTAAAAGAGATTCCCCACTCCCATATAATAGAATATATAAGAAAGCCAAACTCCCAAAAAGAAAATAACTAAGCCGTGATTCTTCCCTTTTGAAATCATTATACACAACCTCAAATTAACTGAAAAAAATCTTTGTATATGACCCAGGCAATAAAACATACACCAATTGTTACCTTTGATCTTCCAAAGAGCTCTATTTGTAGATTTGGCTGTGGTGTCTGCCAAATATAATTTGGGGTTTGTATTAAATATATTTTTCTCTTATAGCAGGTTTCATTGTACTTCCAAAAGAGATTCACAGCCAGGCCTTCAAAAGGAAAACACCAGACTGGCAATTAGGAAGTTTGTGTGTGCCTGTGTGTGCATGTGTGTGTGTATGTGTGTGTGTGTATGTGTGTGTGTGTCTGTGTGTGCATATATATATATATATACATGTATATGCATGTGTGCTGGGTATTGGACCCAGAGACTCCCACATGGTAGAGAAGCACTGCCACTGAGCTACATCCTCAGAGCCTAGTATATGGAAAGAACCATTATTATTATGAAATGTGTTAGTATATTGAAATCTAGTGTAGGCTCTGTTCTCAAAGTCTTTTTTATTAAATATATATAAATATATAAATGTGTGTATGTGTGTGTATATATATATATATATATATATATATATATATATATATAAAATCCTTCTGTTAAAAAGTGAACAGCATAATTTTCACTTAATTTTCCTAATTCTGTATTCTGGTGCGACACAGAAAATGGCAACATTCTCCCCATAGGACATGACCTCACACATGTGAGAAACAAACTGTGAGATACATTTTAGGCATTATTCATATCTTTAAGGCTTCTGCATACATACACAAAATTCAAGTTTTCATTTTTGCTGATTTTATGAGCTAAATTTTCTAGGAAGAAGAAATTTTAGTAAATTCCTGCTAAGACATGTCAGATAGAAGGATTAGTACTATTCCAAGTTCAAAAGGTCAATGGGTTTGTTAAAGAGGGAGGGTGAACCATTTCCTGATGCAGTATCCACCATCAAAAGTGCCCTGTCTGGTTGCCAGAAACCGAAAACTTCAGATTGCTCACAAGGCAGTATTTATAAATCTATTAGGGAAGGGTCAGGGCTGGGGTATTGCAATACAAGCTATCATCACTGTAAATGACACACAGACTCCTGTGGCCAGTCCAGCTGAGAGTAACAGCACACTACCACCGACACTGGTTTCAAAAGTCACAAAGAGCCATGAGGATTATTGTAATTGAATCCCATTTTGCCTAATAAATAATCTGTAATTAATCATATAATAACTCATATTGGAATAAATTCAAAACATGATCATATTTTAAGTTTTTAAATCTCAAAATGCCTAAATTAATGATTAAAGTTTGCATCCAGAATTAATTTTCCAAAGACAATCTTGTTAATTCTGGGACATGGATGGCATTTATAAAATCATGCAGTCTTGATCATGTACCTAAGACTGATAAATTGTGTATTTAAAATGTGTATGTTAAAAAAAAAACACCTCAGAGGATTTCCATTTCTGATATTAAGCAAATTTGACATCTTGACAAATATCCTGATTCAAAGTAGCAAAAAATCTCCACTCAAAATAGCAAACCTTTTTAAAAAACACAGCTAAATTAATAAATTAAGTAATAAATAAATAAACAAGTCCTCTGGGCTTCAAAATGGAGCAGACATTGGAAGACAGAGTGGTAAAATGGAGCTGAAGTATAGCTACGTTGGGAGCATTTTATAATATCAGAAACAAAAATTTGCTGTTTAATGAGTTTTCCAAAAACTTGAGATAATACCTTGGGTCTACAAAACTGCAATGCTAAAATGGAGACCCATGCAAAATAAAGAAGTTAGTGAGCAACAAGAGAACTAGGGAAAAGACATCTACTTTTATAAGGATATGACCAGAACAATTTATTTGACTGGCTATAGATGGGATAATGTCTCTTAGTCCATTTTGTTTTGCTATAGAAATACACCAGGAATGGATTTTTTATAAAGAAAAGAAATGTATGCCCAGTGTTTCATGAGACTGGGCAGTTGAAAATGGAGGGCCTTCTCAATGTTTCATTGCAGAGTGGAGGCAAGTAGGGTGAAAGAGCTTATATGCTCAAAAGAAAAGAGACGGGCTGAGGGTGTAGCTCAGTGGTAGAGTGCTCATCTAGCAAGCCAAGGTTCTGGGTTCCATCCCTAGCACCCAAATAAATAAATAAAAAAATATTTTAAAAAGAGAGAAATAGGACCAAGCTCACTTTCAAAAGAAATCCACTCTTGATATAAGGATCTCACTCCTGAGATTTAAAAAAAAAAAAACTAATCCATTCTTGAAGTCTCCTCTCTCAGGACCTAAACACCTTTTGAAGGTTTTACCATTTGTCACTGTTGCATTAGGAATTAAGATTTTAATACAGGAACTTTGAGTTTGACCTAGATTATAATAAAAACAAACTAAAAAAACTATCCTAAAATTACAGTAAGATATTGACATCTCGATTTACTTGAAAATGTAACTTTTCTTTGAAGACTAGGAGGATTGCAAAACATAATATCCTGTCACTAAGGCTCATAATCCTAAATCAGCAAACACACAGGGAAGCAGCCACGAGTGAGAATAAGTGAAAACATCCCACAGTATGATTGATTTGCTGAAGAATTAAGGCATTAAGTATTTAGATGTAGAATATGAAAGACGAATATATGAATGTTTAAAAGAAAAAAAAAGTTACAGTCACATTCATGATTTAAGAACAAAGTATTACCAAATAATTCTGAAATATTTTTGGCAAAGAATCAAAGGTACTTTCCTGAGTTGACAAAAATAACTATAAGTAATTTGAATCCAGTTCTAAGTTAAACAGTCAAATAGATATGGAAGATGGAGGGATTGATGATAAGGATCCAGATTGAAAAAAAAAATAACTCATATTTGCTTCATACCTTTTTTATGAGAAGCAGAAAACCAAAGTGATCTGGATGTGGTGGCTCACACCTGTAATCCCAGCTTCTTGGAAGGGTGATACAGGAGGATCAAGAGTTCAAAGCCAGCCTCAGCAAAGGCAAGGCATTAAGCAATTCAGTGAGACCCTATCTCCAAATAAAATACAAAATAGGGTTGGGGATGTGGTTCAGTAGTTGAGTGCCCATGAATTTAAACCCTGGTACCTGCCTCCCCCCCAAAAACAATAAGGAAGGAAGGAAGGAAGGAAGGAAGGAAGGAAGGAAGGAAGGAAGGGAGAGAGAGAGAGAGAGAGAGAGAGAGAAAGAAAGAGAAAAAATGGTCTTCCTCTCTACCCCATTCTGAGTCATCCCCCTTATATCAGAGAAGACATATGGCATGAGAAGAAGATTACCTCTAGAGAGGGAAGAGAGGTGGGAGGGAAAGGGAGGGAGAAGGGGAATTGCATGGATGGTGGAAGGAGACCCTCATTGTTATACAACATACATGTATGAAGATGTGAGGGAAAAAAAAAAGAATTGTGTCACATTAGATTGGGTAGAGAGAAGTGATGGGAGGGGAGGGGAGGGGAAATGGGGAGAGGAAGGACAGTAGAATGAAATAGACTTTATTATTGTTGTGGGTATATATGTGACTGCATGCCCAATGTGATTCTGCAACCTGTACACTCAGAAAAATGAGAAATTATACCCCATCTGATTCAAATGTATGATATGTCAAGATCATTGTACTGTCATGTGTAACTAATTAAAACAATTTAAAAATTTTTTTTAAAAAAGAAAAATGGAGTAATAAAAGTAATGGATGATAAATTGAAGATCCTGCTTCCATTACTGAATTCAAAGAGAAGAAGAGGTATTTCCCTTTGGGATTCAAAGAGAAGAAGAAGGACTAAGTACTACCAAAAAGTAATAACTGGAAATTATCCAAAAGTGATAAAAAATAAAACAAACAAAAAATCCAAAAAATTAAAAGAAAAATAATAATAATTTTTAAAAATGAATTTTCTCACTTAGGGATCACTGCACATCCTAAATAGAATACTTTTTTAAAATGTGTGTGCGTGTGTGTGTGTGTGTGTTTTAACCACAAAAGATTGTGTTTATAGTAGCACTATTTCAACAATATACACTCCAATTGCTTTTCTATACTGTGACCATTCCATCATTATCTCACTAAGGAATGCTCTAGTTCTCTTCCCCTTGAATCTGGAATGGCTTTGTTTATGGCACACAGAATGTAGGAAATGAATGAAATGTGCAGCTTTGTCAGAAGAGGCCATTGTGACCTGTCCTCTTCAAATGCTCTTGCAAGTTGGCCCTCTGAAATCTTCCCTTTGCAGATCAGCCTCAGGCTGTGCAAAGCCAGAGCTTAAGCCATATGGAGACCACATGCAGTGCTTGGTCCCTGGATGGAGCCAGCTCAGCCTCAGAGTCCTTGCAGTGAGGTGTCAGGCTTTATGTGAAGGGGCCCCTGAGAATCCCAGTCCCCTGCTGCTCAAGTCTCCCTGCTAGGGCCATCCACAAGCCACAGCAGAGGCAAGCTACCCTTTCCTTGCCCTGTCTGAACTCTTGATCCTTACAATCCCTGTCAGCATCATAAGATGGTGTTGTTTTAATACTAACTTTAGATTACCAACAGGAACACGTACCTAAACATGACCTTTTCACTGAAGAATAATAAAGAAAATGAGAAGATTTAAAAATTAGCTGGTTAATTCATTATTCATATGCATACGTTAAAGGAATTATACCTAGAATATACAGGAAACTAGTAAGAAAAATATACAAATCTGATAGGAAAAAATGGCAAAATGGATGAAAAGCATTGAAAATTAAGTCATTTTGCCATTTTTTTTCCCATTAGGTTTGTAAAGAGGATCTTCATGGCCTATGTATACAACACATGCAATTACATTTAGTTACTGCAGAGGCAAAATAAATATGATACAAATCACCAGACATATGGCTAAAATGAAAAAGGTGAAAATTCCAAGTGTTGATAATGTCTGAAGCAACCGGATCCCACATGACTGGTGGCAAGACCCTAAACTGGCACAATTCTTAGTTAGGAGCTAAGTTTTTTTGAGGCACTTACTAATAGTTGTTATGTCTAAACTTGACCACTGCAAATTTGACTTATAGATGTAATCCCAGTAGAAGTGAATATGTAGATTCACCAAACAAACAAATCCTGAAATATTCTTAACTGCTATTTTGAATGTAAATGTGATTGAAAACAAAATGATTACTATTCATTTATAGAGTCACACCATGTATAATATACAGCAGTGAGAATAAACACACCTCACCATTCTGGGTCATATGCATAAATCCATAAACCAACACAATGTCAACCCAAAGAAGATAAAAAGAGTACATGTTGCACACATACTTCCATTAATTTAAATCCAAAATCAGTCAAGGAGAAATAAGATTTATTAGAAGAGGAAATAGCATGGAACATTTAGAGGAAGGGGTTACAATTCTAAGGGAGACTGGGGTCAGGGATCTCAGTGTGTGGTATCAGCCTGTGTCTTCATGTGCAGGGCTTGGTTACATCCATTCAATTCTTACAAATTTGTAGAGCTGTAAACTTTTAATATGTGTACCTTTCTGCATATTTAATATACTTTAATAAAAACAGTTTTTAAAATAAAAACAATTATAGATATAATTTTTAACAAAAAGAATAAAAAGAGCAAAAGGAAGCCACAACAGCTAAATATCTTGAAAGACCTGGAAGAAAATAGTTACGCATCAATAATTTTAAGACCAATTAAATTATTCAGCAATGAGAGTGAAATAAGATATATCACAGAACAAATATGTTCAGCATTTATCCATAATAGGAATTTGTAAAATGAAATTTCTCAAATGTGTGCAAGAGTTTTTAAACATATAAAATGATTCTAGAAATTCTGAATAAGTAATATCTCCACAGCAGCAAGACATATGAGCTTTTGGAGACAATTTCTAGCATTTTGAAGTACAGATATTGTTAACAACAGTTTGAGTTAGAAAAAGTCCAGGATTAATTTCCAAGATACAGAATATAGTAGTGTTCCAACCCAGGTTGTCAGCCATTAACATATAGCTTACATTCTCAAAAGTTTATTTATTCTCTTCAATCAGATTGTAAATTTCTTGAAGCACAAGTCTTATTCCTGTACCTTCTTCTCCTTTTTCTTCTTCTCTTCTTTTCCTTCTTCTATTTCCAGGTCAGAAATATAGGGGTTATTTCACCTTTGTAAGTGATTCTGAACAAAAGTTTATGAATGCTTGTTAGATGGTTTAGTTCTATTATTTTTGGCAATGACTCTTATTTGTTTTATTTCAAAATTTATTTTAAAATTCTCCAGACATGTAGAATTTAAAATGTTCTTTATACAGCAGTGGTTTTATGTATTAATTCAAAGTTGTCACTTCACAACAATAGACTTGTTCGACCATCATGAATTCTAAGTAAATGAAGTGACTCAGTTCACTATGTGTGGCTGGTCTAGGTTCCCTTTTCTACATAATCCAAGTTCTTTACAAGGTTGTCACTTACATCATCCAGTGATTGCAAGTTTGTTCACCAGTACCAGCAAGGTATTTAAATATTGTCTGTGCATATTATCTCCAATCCATCCCACAGGGGTGTTCATTAGAAATTTTCTCATATCTAAATAGGAAAAAACAGCAACACTGTGTTAATTATATGAATGAATGTATATAAAAGAAAATGCTTAGACTTCAGTACATAATCAGTGAATGTTACTTATTGATATCATTGACAAATCTTTACTAAAAAAGTCATGTCTTTTAAAAATCTGTATGTTTGAATTTATTCATGATTTTTCATTTTAATTCAAACTTTTACAAATTTATTTTAAAGATTATGGGCTAACTTAATTTTACATTTCAACCCATTTTCCCATTTGAAATTATAATTTGATTTAATTTCCTTCAAAAAATTTAAAATGATGTAGCACAATACAAAAGAATTAATAACAATAGAGAGGTACTCATCGTGGCTAATTCTGCAATTAATTTCCTCTTATTTCTTTTTAAAATTTTTTGCAGAATTAAATTCTGCCACTTTTGAAGTCTTTTCATATACTTCAAATGGTGAAAAATGTATTCATGAAGTAAGGTTTTTAAAATATCATTCCATAATTTCTTTTAAAATATAAGATATTTGAGTCTCTTTCAAATGATGCCAACAAACCAACCTTCAGAAATAAGGCAGAAAAAAATAATTTTAGATGAAAGATAATGCCCTAAAACTTGCCTGCTTCTGACCATTACAAGGTTTTGATCACTTCTCCACTTATGTTTGATAGAAAAAGGGGAAAACACTAATTAGACTTTTCACTGTTACTTGCTTAATCTTCTATTTATTTATTTTGTCTAGATCTTAGGGAATGTGTTTGATCTGATTGATCTGAAGAAGTGATTTAGAACAAATTTCAATGAGTACAAGATGGAAATTTTAAAAGGTAATGAATTTAACATATGATAATTTCAAAATTTCCATGTAATTTTATACAATATCCACTTGGGAATCTCAAAAAATAAAATATGTCACAATAATATATATTCATAAAATAACCTAACTAATTTCAGTATAATTTTCAGTATCATATATTTACATATATATATATATAAAATGATAACTTAAAAATTTGTTTCTAATAGTGAAAATTTTATAAAATATTTAAACCATCTTCAATGAAAAATTGTTCAGAAATAATTTTTGGAGAACTTTTAGTTCTTTAATGTTTAAATGAATGCTGTTAAAATTTATAAAACATTTTATAATTTAAGAAAAAAGAGGACCTCAATTTTCTTAAGTGTTATATTAATATGTATCTTATTATAATGAAACTGCTTTTCATTTCTACAGGCTATATTTAAAATTTTTTAACTAGTAAAACCTCAGATGAACAATTTCATATTGCTATGACAGCTTACCACATGTTAGGGATATTTTCAAGTAGTATTCAAACTGTAAATACCCTGTTTCTTGTAAAAAGCTGGAGCAATCTTCAAAACTCTGGTGCCACCACCAGATAGAATCTAAATGAGATGGAACAGACGACTTCATTACATGCAACAAGAGGAAAAGACACGCTAAGTGATAGTCAACATCAGACATTGGCTTTCCCATCACATAAATAGTAGGAAACCATGAGTTCATACAGATATTTATTGGAGCAGAGCATGAGAACCTGTAAAAATATAGTTTATCTCTATTTATAAGTATAACAGTAAGCAAATGAAAAGTTGCAAGTTTGCTCAAATTGGAACCAGGATGCATCACACAACACAAAGGATAAAAATGGGCCAGGTTCCTTTGTGTCTTGCTGCTTGCTATAAAGCCACCTAAATGCTGATATCCAGTATATTTTCTGGATTATTCATATCATTTTTTGCTTACGCACATAATAATAAAAATTATTTTAAAATCTCAAGAGAGTACTTATTTTTTGTGCAGGCAGTGCTCCAAGAACATTATTTTAACCTTGTTCACAAAAGATACTGTTATTATCCTCATTGTGTTCATGAGCAAACTGAGACACAGATAGATGGTGAAGCAACTCACCACAGGTCACATGGAAATGAGTGATGTTTATTTCTTTAAAAATAGATACTAATCATCATTCATATTTATTTCATTTAAAAAACACAGTTAAAGGGTTAATTTTATCTCTCAGCTCCTACACTTTATATATTTATGTATTTTTACTTTTTAAACTTTTCCATTTTTTTTTCTTGGAAATATTTTCCCATCTTTCACCTCCTTTACTTTGATATACACTAATAATCTATCAGTTTAGGCTTTCTGTGCCCAATTTGGAAACTTTTTATTTCTTTAAAAATAGATCCTAATCATCATTTATATTTATTTCATTTAAAAAAAATACAGTTAAATTGTTAATGTTTTCTCTCAGCTCCTACACGTTATATGTTTATGCATTTTTACTTTTTAAACTTTTCCATTGTTCTCAGTTTTATTTACTGTTGGTTAATAGTACTGGATAATTTCTTGTGAATTAGTTTTGGGAGGTTAAATATTCTTTTGTTTTTGATTTAAGTTGCTAAAAATTTTCTAATCAGATAAAGGATGATTCTGTAGCTTTTTATTAAGAAAATCCAAAAATCCACATTAGAATTTTAGAAGGGTTGAGTTTTGACCACTGTGCAAATATTACTAAAATAATAATAATAATTTGAAAAGAAAGTCAAGCCACCATTAATATTAGCCTATAGTCAGGGTACATTATATGTTTTTGATTTTCAAATACTTTATAGGATAGATACTTGCCTATGGAGGCTCATAATTATGTTACCTTCAGGGCCAACGCCTAAGAAAACTGCCTTTGAAGGAAGGTACATTTCATGATGAGGTTCTTTAGTAATTTAATAATTATATTCCTTTGAATGTAGTCTAATGCTATCACTTTATGCTAAATTACTCTACATGTCAAAACAGTTTATTGAAATTTTCTGATTTGTGAATGCATTTAAATGTGCATATATTAACACAGTTTTAGGCATAATATGCACTTTTAAATATTTATTATGTGGAGTTGCATAATGATTAAATATTTAATAATTTATATTACATATAACATATAATATTAAGTACTCTACATAGACTAGATTAAAAGTAAATATGAAATCTAATTTTCACTACTCATCATTAAAAATGTTGGTGGACTTATGTTTGCTTTCTCCCGACAAGTTCATATTAGCATAGAAATTTTTTTTTCTTTGCCCTGTTTCACAAAAATTTCAGAACTTTCATGGTTGATTCAAAAGCATGAGATTATCAAACTTTTATCAAATTACATTCACTTTGTTTTTTAGATGGGCTCTCCAGTTTATAATCAGGAGGATAGTTTAGTTGTAGGAGGCCTTGTTTTGTATAAACGAAGCAGGCACCTGGCAGCCCTTTATCAGAATTCCACAGGGACACAGGTCCTGAGTGAAGCTCTGCTCCGTTCCCTCATGGGGCCTCGTCCAATCCTGATCTTCTATGACTACATCTTCTTTCAGTGCTGCTGAGAGCCACAGCTGAGTCTGAATGGCCCCTGGCATTTTGTCAATAGTATTGATTGACAGGCAAGGCATTACTATCCACCTCAGCCGCTACTTTGCAGTTCTCATGCTACTTTGGAGTTCTAGTGGGGATTCCCCGGGATTCCCGGAGAGTTCCCATTGGTTGGGGAAGTGCAGGAGGAGGGATTTCCGTAGGACATATTTCCGGTGGCTGGTTCCTGGATGAGCCGCATGGGATTCGGGAGAATTCCCCGGGAGTGTGTGTGAAGTGTTTTGGTGGAGTTCAAAAATAAAGTTTGTTCCTGCTTCAATGGCTCCTGGTTTGTGCCCAGCCAGACTGCCCAGCCAGTGCAGCATATGAGTTCCACTGTATGCAATGGCAAGACCTGTGATGGTTTTGAGACTGTTCAATGAGAGCACTTCTCTTTGGGTGATTACCTCTGAGTCCTCCTCTCCCTTCCAGGTTCTACTGTGTTTCTTTCCCATTTATGAGTCTGATTCAGATCAACAATAGACACTGAATGTTTAACTTAACTGTAGACTTAAGCCAAAGTGAGCATCATAATAAAGAGAATATATGGGATGAATTCTTTATTGAGGACATTGCTGAACCTTTCCATATTGGACAAGGCCTTGGCCTTGAGGTCTTCTACGCATTATGAATCTCAACCTACCAACCTACGTGAAGTGTTTCATTATCTCTATGTGCTATAAAATGCTAATCTTCTGTCCCAAAACTATGAAATGTCTTGTGCTGTGTACTCCACATACAATTTATTGTTTTCATATTATTTTACTGCCAGCATTCCAGCAAAACAAACATTAAATATATCCTTTACTCAGTAGCCAAAGTCTACTTTGCAAGTCTGTTCTCACCATTCTCTTGTTTAAAGACTTAAATTTTCTGAATTATTTTGAATCATTATTATTATTTTGTACCAGGGATTAAACCCAGGGGGTACTTAACCGCTGAGCCACATCCCCACTCATTTTTATATTTTACTTAAAGACAAGGTTTCACTGAGTTGCTAAGTACCTTGCTAATCTGCTGAGGCTGGTTCCGAACTCACAATCCTCTTGCCTCAGCCTCCTGAGTTGCTGGGATCACAGATGTGCACCACTGTCCCTGGTTTATTTTGAAAATTCTTAACATGATTTATAGTTTTGTTATAATCAAGAGTCAGTTCATCACTCAAAGTACAATTTCTGAAAATTTTTGATATCACTAAAACAGGTTGGTGATAGTCTACCAATCACATTACCCTTCAGAATACTATTTTTTTTTCTTGGAAATATTTTCCCACCGTTCACCTCCTTTCTTGGATAAACACTAATAATCTATCAGTTTAAGTTTTCTATGCCCAATTTGGAAACTTTCTTGCATGAATTTATTTAACTTTGGTCTTTACTCAATAAGAAAATGGGACCAGTTTTATAATTTCTTATTTCTTGTTTCCTTCTCCTAGTAGGAACAAATTCCTTAACAAAGTTCATTTGTGGGAGAAAATAAAGAATGAAAAAAGAGTGGGAGGAAAGGAGGAATAAAAAGAAGAAAACAACAAAGGGGTCAGAAAGGAAAGGAGGAAGAATAAGAAAAAGATGGGCTAAAACAAGAAGAAAAGTAATGTTCAGATCACATAAGAAATACAGAGCTTAGTTATGAATCTATTCTTCATTGTAAGCATTAAGCTTTCCCTCCAAACAATAATAACCTTTAATGTCATAAGTATTGTCACCTACACCAATATGTCACACTAGGAGTGATCACCAATGACATTTTTCATATGTGAAAATTACAAATTTTTAACTTTTTTTCTCTGTTGACTCTTCTTATGTTGCACTAGACAGGACTCATCAGAAGAAAAAAAAATCCCATGTGATAAAATTACAATAGAAAACATTCTATTTGATATATTTTCCTTAGTAACACTGCAACATTTTAACATTTTTAAATGGCCATTTTAAGTGCAGTAGTCAGGTATTTAATTGAACAGAACTGACAATATATTAAAACATGTAATGTACTTGCTCATTTGTTCAGTACTTTTGCTAATTCAATGAGACTCATATGTAAGTTAGTAATTGCTGCATGATTCATTAGAACAGAACACTGTTTAATTTAAAAGTCTCACAGAAAGTGATGGTAGTCTGTATAAACACACAGGTTTAATTATCTTGCTAATATGAAATTTAGAAAAAAATTAGAATATAAGAATTAAAGTTTGAGGAAAGAATAGTTAGAAACAGTTTTAAAAGGTTATGACTTAAGAAAGAGGAAAGAAAAATTGCTGAAACATTATTAATCTAACTTGTTTTCAAACTTTCATTCCTAGGTCCATGATGTTAGGTGAATAACTCTTTATTCACAGAGTAAATACTGAATCTGTGTGAAGTTGAAAACTAGTTGAGATCCACACGTAGTGATCCTTTATAGTTAAATTGTGAAGTCAATTCAAAAAGAAGAATAGTACCTAAATCTGTTAGCAAAAACTAGCACATAAAAATCCTTATGGGCCCCATGAGAATATTACTGTACATTTCGGAAAACCAAAACGTGAATGTGAAAACTTATTCAATTTAAGTGGTGTAAACCGAAGGATTAGGCAAAAAAAGGGAATTCCCCAGAACCATCTCTCTCTCCAGCCCCTTCTCATTCCCACTTCTCTGCCTCCCTCTCTCCAGCACTCACTCTGGCTCTCACGGCCTCCTCTCCTTTCTGTCCCAGTCCCCACCAACCTTGACCTCTCAGGGTTATTCCCCTTGGCCTACCATTCATGTATGTCCATCCTTTGTTGTGTAGAGTGGACCAGCTTCTTCGACATGACAGGGCTATCAGGCACTAGGAAAGACCCCTGAGTCTTCCGGTCCCTGTCCCAGGAAGTGCTCTGACCATTCTGAGTCAAATGTCCCTGCCTGGCTGACTATATCTTAGGTCCACCACTTACTTCTGAGACATTCTGAAGAGGATACAAGCTCCCATTGACCCATATGATTGGGAGAAGTTTCCAGACTCAGGGGAAGGCAATTTTCATCAGGAAAATCCATGCACAGCCTTCCACAAGGGATTCAAGACTGTATACAATCTGAAAGCACCAAGAAAAGACCTGAGGTAGAACACCTATTTAAAGAACATCTGAACATCAGATAACAAGAACTTGAATTAGAGCAGCAGTAATGAACAACAGCAGTGTATCAGAAAACCCAGCAAAACCCGTGGCGTTTTTCTGAGGACTATTTTCTAAAGGTGCACAACAATGTCAATACACCAAGGGACAAACCAAGGCTCTTCCTTGTGAAGTGATCTAAAATTAACTAAAATTAGTCAATACATCCATTTAAAGCTTTTCATAAAAGCTGCCTCCTTCTCCTCTTTCTACTTTCCAAGCTCTTTTTGCTTGACAGCAAACTATTATACTTTGGCAAATTTATTTTCTGGCATTGAGAAGGGAGCTGCGCACAGTCGAAAGCCAAAGGCCACGTCTCGCCTGGTTCCAGTGGGAGAGAAGCACATAAAAGACTCCTGATGGCACGATGCCTCTCCAAGCCATTTCTGGTCTGGGGTTGAGCCCAGAATGGAGTAATGGATATGCAGTGGCCAGTTGGTTTGCCCTTTCCCATCTCAAAAGTTTATTTACTGTTTATGACTCACAATAATATCAAGAGTACCTACGTTTTGGACCTATAGATTCATTGTTCCTCATTTCCATTTAATTACCTGGTATTAACAGTATTTAAAATATGAGGGGTTTTGATAATTTTCTGGATATTATGCTTACATGTTCTCATTAAGATTTTCTTTATCACTACGATTAGTCTATTAGTTATGTTTATTCGCATTTTTGAAGTAAGAGAATGAGGAAGAAAAATTGAAGAACCCTTTATGGGTCCCATAACTAGGAAGCTTAAGGGTTTCACTCAGGCTATGACTGACTGTAGACTGTGTGTCAACTTCACTAGCTGTACCCTTGAATTCGTGGATCTGTCCATTTCTAATGTTCTTGTCAAGTTCTGATGCCTTCTGTTTAAGCAGTCCCTCAAGTACGTCTTCCTCAGTTCTCTCCATTTATTTCAGATAGTATTGAACCCTCTATGACTTAAGTGTTTTTTTCCTATACTACAATAAAGATTAATTTATAAATTAGGTACAGGAAGAGATTGAACAAAAATAAATTTAGAATAATTATAAAATATGCTATATTAAAAATTATGTGAATGTGGTCTATTTTACTTTCTCTTTCCTTCAAAATATCTAACTGTACTCTACCCACCCTTCTTGTGTTTTTATAAGCTGATACAATACTAGTGTGATGGGAAGAAGCAAGGTGAATGATACAGACATTGTGACACACAATGGGTTACTATTGGCGTCCACTGATCCCAGGGAAGGCATTATAAGCAATATCATGAAGTCTCATGCCTTTACTATATCATCCAGCTTAGGACTTGTACCATCCTTCCATCCAGCACCTCCAAACCATATGGAGGTGTTGGACTACTTACTGTTAGTCACTTACTATCCAGCTCAGAAATCAGATTGTCTACTGAAGTATAAAAGTTTGTGTGTTCAAGTAATTCTCAGATAGCATGTAGTTTAGAACTTGTGAATTATTTCTGGAAGTTTTTATTCAATATTTAGGACCATTGCTGACTTTTGAGTTTATTTTGTCTCATGGTTTTGGAGGAATTAGTCCATGATCAGTTGACCCCATTGTTTTGGGTCTGCAGCAATCATGGCAGGAGAGAATGGTGAAGCAAAACTGTACCAATGGCTAGGAGGTGAAAAACAGAAACAGAAGGGGTTGGGGTCCCAGTGCCAAATTCAAGGACATGTTCTCAGTGATTTGAATACCTCCCACTATTTGCCACCTCTTAAATGCTCTAACATTTCCCAATAGCACTTCACTAGGGACCAAGATTTAAGCTCCTGGACCTTTGGGGGGACACTTAATATCTAAACTAGAGCATAGCATATAAATTTTATGTTCTTGAAAAAATCTGTTTTACAACTATCCAAACTATTCTAAGCTAGGTTGGTTGCATCCAAGGTCAGATAAAGTCATCATTTTGAGATCTTCCTGTTTTGAACAATTGTGCATGAATTTAAGGAGTGCCTAAGAAAATTGAGAGACAATTTTTGGACTCTCACATAGCTCAGGCTATCCAAGCTTTTATTCCATATTTAAGAAGTGATTTTGTTAGGAAGAGTGTTGTAATATTATATATATACATATATATTTTTTTTTCAGAACTGTGATAGTACCTAAGATAAACAAATCAAAAGAAGGAAAAGACTTATCTTGGCTCACAGGTTCAGAGCTTTCTGTTGAGGGATGTTTGGCTTTGCAGTAAGCAAGTGGCCAAGGAAACTTCTCACCTCATGATGCCCAGTAAACAAAGCTATAAAAGGAAGAGGAACCAGGGTCCCGTGCCCTCCTCAAGGACAAACCCCACAGACCTTCCTCCTCCAACTAGGCCCACCTCCTGAAGTTTCCACCACCTCCTCCAGCTCACCAGCTGGAACCAAGCCTTTCAAACAGGAACTTTGGGGACATTTAAGATCCAAAAGTTAACTACATTGTTCCTTCCAGTTTTCATATCTGGAAGCATACAAATGGAGAGGTCAGTCCATTCTTATTCTTAATCCTTTGTATAACTAATTGAAATTCTGGAAGTTCAGAATTAACATATCAATATGGGTCATTTTTATAAAGTTTGAGGACAATCAATGAGACTTTTTTTTTTTTAATCAGGAAACTCGTGTTCTTATATTCTGAGAAAGTTTCCCAGTGATTTCTTTGATGGTGCATTGATCTTTATCTTTTTGTGCTCTTCCTTTCTGGTTGCTGAACTTCCTGAACTGGTCCTTAAATTTTCTTCCCTTTTTCTCCATTTCTTTATATTTTTGTTCTTTCCCTTGACTTTCTGTTAGATTTCTAAAGTTTTTCTTCTTACTTTCTTCCTGCATTTCTTCTAGTAGACTTAAAAAAATCCCAAATCTCCTTTTATTTGTTTTAATATTTCTTTGGTTTACACAATGTCTTAATTTTGTCTGAACTAACTTTTCTTACCACATGTTTTATTAATAATATTTTTATTATTAAAAGCCTTTGTTTTCTCTAATTTGCATTTTTGTCTCTCTGTTTTGGTCTCTCCTTCTCTTCTGGGGCTTTTCTCAAATGTCTGGAGTATTGGTTTCTGTTCATAGTAAGGAATGATGCACTCGAGCTGTTTGCAAGCCTGTGCTGGAAGAGGAACAATGATTCCAAGTTGTCTTCACTGCAGAGTGATCTAGCTAGGCCATGTTTTGTTATGAACTATTATGTCATTAGATATACAACTGCCTTCTTATCTGTCACATGGACCAAACTGCATAGAGCTTCCAAACATCACAACCTGGAACTGCCAAAATTTTACTTTCTTTTTTTTTCTTTTTTTTAATTGTTGGTTGTTCAAAACATTACATAGTTCTTGATATATCATATTTCACACTTTGATTCAAGTGGGTTATGAACTCCCATTTTTACCCCGTATACAGATTGCAGAATCACATCAGTTATACTTCCATTGATTTACATATTGCCATACTCATGTCTGTTGTATTCTGCTGTGTTTCCTATCCTCTACTATCCCCCCTCCCCTCCCCTCCCCTCCCCTCCCCTCCCCTCTTCTCTCTCTACCCCCTCTACTGTAATTCATTTCTCCCCCTTGTATTATTTTTCCCTTTCCCCTCACTTCCTCTTGTATGTAATTTTGTGTAACCCTGAGGGTCTCCTTCCATTTCCATGCAATTTCCCTTCTCTCTCCCTTTCCCTCCCACCTCTCATCCCTGTTTAATGTTAGTCTTCTTCTCATGCTCTTCTTCCCTACTCTGTTCTTAGTTACTCTCCTTATATCAAAGAAGACATTTGACATTTGTTTTTTAGGGATTCTGCCAAAATTTTAGAAGTCAAGAAGGGGGAAAATATTAGTAAGAATACCTTAGTCTTCAGGAGAGAAATTTCATTCTATTTTACTCTCTTAGACATGTTTCCCACTTCTCCCCAATTTCAGAAGATAAATATATAGACTGCTGCCCCGGGTGGTCTGGAGAATTCACCAGCTCTGTGCAATGGAGAGAAGCTGGACACCCAAATCTTCTACAAGCACTTTTGATCTGGTTCTCCAGCCACACTGTGTCTTCCTTTTCTCTTTCAATGTAATTAATGAGGTTTTAGGGTCTTCATAGAATAAATCAAGTTGCAACTATGAGTAGTGCAAGCTTGAAAATAAGTTTCTTGTATCTATTAGCTCAGTTAGTTGCTATTTGTCCTTCTGATTATAGATTCCAAAAATTTTATAAATCACATCTCTTTTTAACTTGAGAATTTAATTGTAGTTTTATTCCTACACACACACACACACACACACACACACACACACACAATATAATGTATATAAATGGATACTTATATGTATCTATTATTGTGGTAGAGAGATGTGGGGTAGGGAAGAGTTCTATAAACCTATAGTTAGGAATCCATTGTTTAATGAGCCTGTGCCCCAGGGGTGTGACCTTCACAAGTACCTCTGTTTTCTCATCTCCCTTTAGATGAGACAGGTAAGGTGGAAGTAGACTGGAAATGGGTAATTTTTTCTTTCCGGGATGATTTGGCTCTTATAAAACCCTAGTCTATTAGAATCTGGCCAAATGCCTCTCAAAGCAGACTTGTTCAGAACAGACTTTATGTTAGTCAACTTTCCATCACTCTATCCAAAATACCTGACAAAAACAAATTAGGGGAGTAAAAGTTTATTATTTTGGCTCATGGTTTCAGAGGTTCAGTCCATAAATGGGTAGCTCTCCTGCTCTGGACCCAAGGTGATGCAGAACATTATGGGTGTTGTAGTAGATGGAAGTTGCTCAGCTTATAGTGTCTGTAAAGTAGAGAGATACAGAGGGGTGGGAGAGCCAAGGACAAAATATATAATCTCCAAGGCATCCCCACCATGACCTAACTTCCCTCCAGACATGCTCCATCTGCCTACAGTTAGTCTATTCTAATTATTAATCCATTAAGTGGTTTCATCCACTGATTAGGTTCCAGCTCTCATAATCTATTCATTTTACCTCTGAATATCGCTGAATTAAGGAGATTTTGGGAGACACCTCCTATCCAAACCATAAGAGATTTATTCTAAAACGGTTACTCTTTCTCTTCCCTTCCTACAAGAACAAGGATATTTTTCTCCAGTCTTCACTGTGAGAACATACTGCGATCCTGGAGGCAAAACTCATAAAAATGTGGGGACATGTTAAGACTGAGTTCACGTGAAATTTAAATTTTAAAATGTGTTCACATGAAGTCTCCAGCAACTTATCAATTGAGGATTTTCTATCACAATGTTGGCTTCCTTGGGAATTTCTCTTCAGTAAGTTGTAATTATCTGTGTATGCCTATCTGTATTTTTTATTTTGAGCCATGGATTTGTGATGTGTGATCTCAGTTTTCTTATGGATCTTGAAAGGGTTTTTGATTTTTCTACTTCTTGATTGTCTTTGTTTTTTTCTTGATGTAGGAATGGGAGTGATGGCTGCCGATCTCCTTCCATGGGGAGCTAGAAATCAGAAGTTTCCACAAAGTTTATTAAATATTATTCACTCTGGATTTATTGATCTAAGGACAATAGAATTCCTTTGCTTGGGATTTATTTATTTATTTATTTATTTATTTATTTATTTATATGTTTTTGAATTATCTCCAGTTGATATAACTCTGTTATTGCTCTTGCTAAAACCCCTTTACATTCTTACTTCCTTAAATGAAATCACAGAAAAAGCGTTTTTTACTCATAATCAAGTCATATATTTAGACTTTAAATTTTTCTTCTCTTTCTCCTCTTACAACATTTAAATGTTTATTTTTTTAGTTTTTGAGGCATTAACCTTGCTTCATGAAGTATGTTAAAGAGAATATATGTTCTAATTCATAAAAAAATGCCTTTTATCAGTACCTTTTTCTTGTGTACAATATTTTTTTATTATTTTTCTTTACACATGCATTGATATTTTAGGTGGTTTCTTTGCAAAATGAGGTGCCTATGTTCAGGAATTTTAATTTCAATGATGGGTAAGGCAATAGATAAATCATGGCACAATGAAAAGGAGCAAAAAGAAAATTGTAGACACTTTTCCCTAGCCACATGAAACTTTTAAATTAACAACATTTAAAAACTTATTTTCTATAAGTAGTGATTTCATATAATTAATTGTGTGTCATTATGTAATAAAATTAAAATATTATCAAGTAATAGTTTTAATTTTTAGCTAAGGTTTTTTACCATATACTAGTTTTGTATAAGTGTGTTAGTTTTTTTGTTGTTGTTGTTGTTTTGGGTTTTTTTTTTTTTTTTTTTTTGCTGCTGTGATGAAAAGATCTGACAAGAATTTGAGAGGAGGTAAAGTTTATTTGGGGGATCACAGTTTCAGAGGTCTCTGTATACAGATGGCCAGCTTCATTCCTTGGGGCTGGAGGTGGGGCAGAACATTATGGCTGAGGATGGATGGAGGAAAGCATCTTAGCACATGATCAGCATACGAGATTCCACTAGCAAGACACAAAATATGTATCCCAAAAGCATGCTCACAAAGCTCTTCTCTTTCAGCTCACCTCTTTCAGTTATCACTCAGTTAATCCCCATCAGAATATTAGCTCACTAATTGGGTTAAGGATCCCATAACCCAATCAATTTGCCTCTGGGCGTTCTTACATTTTCTTGCACATAAGCTTTTGAGGGACATCTCATATCTAAACCATAACAATAGGTACATTTTTTTATTGCAAGGAAAAAAATTAATGAATGTAACCAGGGGAATGAAAGGAGGTGATGCTTCAGAGGGTGTGTGTACGAAGTAGAAAAGAAAGATAAAATAAAGTACTGTTATTCCTGGGAGAACAAAGAGAGAAACAGAGGAGATCGTTGAAGAGGACACAAATGTGTTCTGGGTTCTTTCCTTCACGACAAGTCTTAGAAATTGTGATGTTGCATAGTTTTGATGGAAAGTAAAGAGATTGCACCCTAAACTATTTGAAATTCTTAGGATGACCACTAGACAGAAATCCCCATATCAAGCCACATAAGGTAAAGCAAACTAAAAATGGCAGAATGCAGAGCAGGCCGAGGAAGAACACAAGTATTAATGATCCTTCTGGCATTCCTCAAGGCTGGGTTGAAATTCATGGGACTGTTGCACAAGAGGAGAAATAACCTTGCCCCAGAGGATGATGGATGCAGAGCCTATGCCAGGCTCCAGGTGGAAGACTGAAACCAAAGAATAGTCTGCAGCATCTCTATGATTAAAAGTGGGCTTGGCAGGGAGAAGCACTGGGCACTTACCCAAAAAGAGAATGGAGAATTTCATCAGTGGTCATCTTGACAAATAAAAGTACAAGCAATTTAAAGACCACTCCAGCCAAGTCTAGTTGTGGAGTCCAACTGAAGGTCAAAGAAGAAAGCTCTGTTATATGTTATAGAGCTTCCTCCTCCATAACTGAGGATGGCAGAACCTTTTTCTGGAACTTTAATACCTTCTGAGGGAAGTGAGTGGGAGAACAAGGCGGTTTTAAAAAGACTGAATGAAATAGACAAAAACCCAAACAATAACAAATCAAAATGCCATACCCCCAAAGTTTGAGTCATTTCACTTCAGTAACTAGGAGGGTGCAGGATTCTTGAGAATAACTTTAGAGAATGAACAAAAATAAAAAAAAAAATCAGTGGCTGGGGTTGTGGTAGAGCACTGGCCTAGCATACGTGAGGCACTGGGTTCGATCCCCGGCACCACATAAAAATAAAAACAAATAAATAAAGATATTGTGTCCATCTGCAACTAAAATAAATAAATATATATATATATGTATATATATATACATATATATATATATATATAAAGTCATTTCATTCCTCTTCCTTTTAAGTGAACAGCCTTAAAGTTTGGATCCTGATACAGCTTAGATCTTACTTGTTCATATAAGAGTTTAAAGCATTTTTGTTAAAAGTTAAAATTTCAAATTGCATCAGAAAAAAATGTAACTAGAACTTTGGTGAGAATGATGCATGCCTACCCCAGTATCTAGTCTCCCTTATTTCTTTGGAAATAAAATTAAAACACTTTTAGCTAATCTTATAGCCAATCAAAGTGAATGCCAAAAGGCCTGAAAATGTCCTTAACATTAGAAGTGACTAAGTTTCTGTACAAAGAAATATTAATTGTTGAGTGACATCATCTATTGCAAAGTATCCTCAACCTTCAAGACACTAGAAAGCACTTATCATCTGCCTTTGATGGAAATGTTTAAGTCATTCTAAGCATACCAGAATAAGTATAAAAGGAAATTATAAACACTCTACTGGAAATTTTAATTAAAAATAAATATAATAACCCTCTTTATATTATACAAATTTTAGGAGCAGAAATATTATAAAAGCCAAAAGGACACTGTCTTTCTCTTTAGTGGCAAAAGAATATTATCTACAAATATACTGTGTGATAAAATATGCTGGATGTCTCACTGGATAAGCATACCATGAATCTTTTCATTTACTGTATACACACATACACACACAAACACATGTATCACAAATTGATTCTTGATTTTAACAAAATTTAATTAGGATATTGTACTCTGAAACTCATCTGAGATTCTGCATACACTAATAGTTTCACCATCATTGCTAATCTGGAGCAGAACTGTGTGACATAACTGTATAAACCACAAGGGGTTACAGAATTCTTCGTAGACACATTGGAATATTAAGCAGTAAAATTAATTCCAATAACATTTTATTCAACATTATGTTAACATAAATCAATATAAACTATAAAGAGGTATTTTTTATATTGAATTTTCAAAATATGGTATATAGCTTATGCTCGTATTACATCTTAATTGGAGCACAGTTCAAGTTTTCAATTGCTATATGTTGCTCCTAGTGGCCACCATTTTGGATAGTATAGCTCCAGTCCGATCTTAAACGTCTCTTGGCATTTATCTTCTAAAAATTGTGAAATACATAACTTTAAAGTATTTTTTTCTTTTTTTTTTCTAAGTGGAATTTTAAAATTTTCTGAAATCTCAATTCTAGTCAATAAATACTAACAGCCAACTATAAAGATTAGATTTCATGGTGAATGTTTTCTCTGATACAAGGTGACTGACTCATAGTGGAGTAGGGAGGGAGAGCATGGGAGGAATAGATGAACTCTAGATAGGTCAGAGGGGTGGGAGGGGAAGGAAGGGGGCATGGGGTTACCAATGATAGTGGGATGTGAAGGACATCATTGTCCAAAGTACATATATGAAGACATGAATTGATGTGAACATACTTTATATACAGAGATATGAAAAAATGTGTCATAAGAATTGTGGGGCTGGGGATGTGGCTCAAGCGGTAGCGCGCTCGCCTGGCATGCGTGCGGCCCGGGTTCCATCCTCAGCACCACATACCAACAAAGATGTTGTGTCCGCCGAGAACTAAAAAATAAATATTAAAATTCTCTCTCTCTCTCTCTCTCAAAAAAAAAAAAGAATTGTGATGCATTTCACTGTCATGTATTTAAAAAATAAAAGCAATTTAAAAAACCTGAGAGATAGAAAATAAAAAAAGAAATACTAGATATTTTTAAAACTCAAAAAAGCTACCAAATGCTTATAATGTACAGTCAGAACATTTTTAGGAGGAATAAACAAAGTTATAAAAGAGAGGAAGGAAAAAAATGGAAACTGACTATGTGTCTTCTATCTTCTAATTATTGCTAAGCCCTTTAATATCATGTCTGCATTGGTAGTATGTCTGATATTTGCTTTAATATAATCTAAAGAAGGCAGAGGATGTATGGGTATAGATAAAGTAACACTAAATGAAAATTAATAACTATTAAAGTTTGGTGATGGGCACAAAGAAAAAAAAGATTGGATTTCTTTGAGCCTTATTGAAGTTGCCATGCAATAACTAGAACACTTTGATGAGATTACTAAAGGATGATGATGATGAAGATGACGACGATGACATTATCATGGCATCTTTTATATATATGTAGTCTTTTGAACATAGTTTGAGATAATTTGGAATAATTGATGAGTGAGGAAATAACTTCTAACATGATGTGACAACAGTTTTAAGACATAACAAAAATAAGATAAGAATCCATAATGGCTCTGTAACTTACAAGAAGATCCAATGGATTCAAAGAGAAGTACCACAGTACAACAAATTTTACTTCATTACTATTTTAAAAACAGTGATTTCCTCTGGATTCATTGGAAGAATGGAAGAAAGTCATGAAATATTAATTATTACAAATATTAGAAATATTAAAAAGCAGAAACTCAAAAAAAAGTACAAGGCTCAATTGTAGAATAATGATATTTAGAGATATGTGGTGCCTATTACTTTCCACCTTATCTTTGTTAATCCTTCTATTCAGTTGCCCAGAAAGTGACATAAGAACTTTTTGGAGTTGTCTCCAACCACAAACACAAAGCACAAACACTTGGAGGAAACATAATGGTGAACTGAAATAACAGAGTTATCAAACCAGAAACTCTGACTTAACATGGAAGTGTGCACTGGGGGGTTGTTTTTAATACAGTTCAATTACAGAATGATATACCCATAAGATTTATGTTCACTTTTATTACCATGAATGCACATAAGGAGAATTTCACATAAGAAATTTTAAAGTCAATACTAAATTGCAATAACAAAAATTCACATTTTACTTATTAAAAATCTTTTACCTAACTTCAATTTGTTCTCTTTTCCTCTTTTTGCTTGTGTAATGAATGACCAGACAGTTCATATGTCACTCAAAGTTTTTTTTTCAGAATTAAGACTACACTGATGTTGAAATGATAAGAACTGGTGAATTATAATTATCATGTAAAGTGAAATTTACTGTAAAAATACCGACAGGTTTTTGAATAAATGAAACATCTGTCAGTATGTATATTGCCATCTCCAAAATAGTGCTGGTTCATTCCAATTGGCGTGCAGTTGTTGCAATGTAATTTTTACCCTTTGGATTTTTTTTATGCTTTCTTAAGTCTGGGCACTGTATTATCTATATTTGTTCCATAGTTGGATATGAATAAAACATCAAAAACTAAGTTATATGTCCAGGTAATATAAAACTAGCTTGACCTCTTTGTAAATATCATCAAATCTAACAGGAAAACACATTTTCTTTATTTCTAAAGTAGAGGGTGGTTTCTTTAGAAATGACTAGGTCAAGAAGTAGATTATGTGCATTTTAAAATATGAATATAGGAAACTACAAAGGAAAAGGAGTTTGTAGGTCAGAATAATGATTCCTTGCTTATCACACCCTGATGCAAATCTACAAATGTTACAATTCTTTTAGATTATTTCCACCACACTAATTTTAAGTATTTGAAAGACTGGCAGAGAAATATTACTTTACTCCATTGTTCTCTAAACAGTGTTAACACTTGTGAGGAAATAGATGTGGGGCTCAGAGGAAGAGAATTCAAATGACCAATTCTGGCATAAAAGGTTGTGTGGGTGAAACAAAAACATGAAATAAACTTTTTGTAAAGAGGAAAAAGAAAGTAAGCATCATGCATTTTCTTTAATTAAACATATTTTTCAACTTTTAGTTCAAAATGAGATTAAAGGTGAGATTTACACTAGAATTGAGATTTCAAATTTTCATTATTCATATATAATACATGGAAAATACTTGATACACACATTGCTTTTTATTTTTTAAAAAATCTAGCTTCTATGGTTTGAGTTAATTTGTTGGAAATTAAAGGTATGGCAACAAACATAAGGAAGACAATAACTGCATTTTGAGTTCTGCTCTGACCTTTATCTTTCAAAACAGTAACTCTCCAAAATTGCTGAAAGGTTAACTAATCTCTTAAAAGGTCACCTGTCTTTAAACTAGCTGCAGTATATAAATGCTTTTCTGCTGTCCTGGAGCAATTCATCAATAACTCATTAAAATAGCACTGTTTGTTTCTTAAGGTTTTTACTTTCTTGTAAGACTGTTTCCTCTTGGTCAATATAACATTTAATGCATATCATAAATTGCAAACATATGATGATAAAGAACTATGTAGTTCTGTTCAGTTAATTAAAACTAGTCTTGAGAACATAGTATATGCCAGGTATTGTTGCTAGAAAATCAGATTCATATTTTGGCATTAATATGTGGCTTATATTTTTGTGTTAATTATATGTTCAAATAAAAAGAAGTCAATATAATGGCTGATAAAACTTTTGAAAGATATGTTCTTATATCAATCTACTGAAATTAATTAAACATTTTAAGACAATTTTTTTCTAACTCATGAGAGCCTACAGCACTTTTTTTCTAATATTCTTAATTTTAAATATAAATTAATGCAAAACTCTATTCTCAAGTATACAATTGGATTTTTACTGTGATCAAACACATTAACAGTTTAATGGCTTGAATAAGTTGGCTGTGATAGATTAAAAGAGGTTGCTGTTTGCAAAAATCAGATGCTGAAATAATGACTCAGAATTGGCTTCTGTGTTTGCAACTTTACACAGAAGATATGTTTTGTTACCCTAAAAAAAGTAGAAATATTTTCACATAATTTTTGCTTGTTGTTTACAAGTGAATCTTACTAAATCCTACTAAAATATATTAACCCTTACTGCTCAAACATTCATGCCTGGTATGCCAATCTATTATGCAAGATATGTTTATGGTTCCTCAAAAATGAATCTTGTCTTTCAAAGAAATGGCACTGTCCACCTGCTGGATGAACAATTGTAGTTATTACAAAAGTTCAAACACAGTTTATGAATTCATGTTGCTTAAGAGAGTTCTCATTTTTGTCATTTTTCAATTTTATGCCTTGAAAACTATGGATGTGACATATATTCTCCAGGTTTTAGCCAGCATAAAACAACATAAACTAGAAAATGAATCAGTAAATACTAGAATATCACACATAGTAGAAACAAGAAATATTTTAGACAAGTTGTGTTTCAATTAGGTCTGTTTCTGTTTCTATATAATTTATTTATATTTACTAGTTTGCAATGTAAATTTCATTTCTTACACAAGGTTTCTTTCAAAATAAAAACACTGAATTAGAAATAAAGCAAAACATTTTGAAAGCATCCATAAAAATAATGTCTGATTTTCACAAATACAAATTAATTTCACATCTTATTTTGTTTACTGAAAGTTTCAGTATTCATTAATTGAAGATGTAAATACTCATGATGATTTGAAAAAAGAACACAGAATTGCAAAAGGAGTTATAAGACAAAGAGAAAAAAGAAATGGAAATAATGTAAAGCCACTTACCTATATGGGTACTCACTATATAAAAAATTCATTCATTACAACACAAACTTAAGTACACCCATGAGATAAACACGATAGTGTATTTGGAAAAGTATTTAGTATAGTAGCTTTCTAAACAAAAAGAATTTAAATTTAAAATAGAATTTTATATCATACATAGGCTTTAAAAACACACTCAGGGTTCTGGTTCAAGAAGGAAGTTGGAATTCATAGTTTTTAATGTTGGTTTGGTTCTTGTTGTCATTTAGTTATCCAGCTGACATCCTGTAATGCTTACTCACTTCCTTAATTTTGTGTTTGCAAAGTTGTCTGGGGTGTCTTCATATACTACAGTGTCTACTTTGAAAGCTCAATGGGTTTTATGGTTGGCAAGAAGTCACAATATACTTTTTGTTGTGACACTTATCACACATTTAATTGTGTTCTAGGAGAGAATTCTTTATGCATTAAAAATACAAAAATATATACATACCATTGTGAATCTTTTCAGAATTGCCCTCCCTCACCATTAACAAACAAGGGTAATAGCTAATGTGGATTTGGGTTAATTAACCCCTTAATTCAGATGTATGAGTCATGTATAATCCCTAAACAGATGCTGCTGCTTCATCATAAATATTCTTAACTTTATATAAATGGAAGCCTATGACATGAATCTTAGATGGTAGTCATCCTCTCTATTCCATTTGTGTAGTACACTGTGGGATTGTTCTGGCCCTTCCTTCTGTTGCTATGTGTTAGTTTAGTTTACTAATAACTCAACAGCCCCGTGTTTCCTCCCCCAGTTATTCCAAGAATTGTTCTTGTCCGGCAGCAACATCAGTGTTTGAAAGTGTGTGTTTCTGTGCAGCAGTGGTGCCCCGAAGCTAATGAGTATCTGAGAAGAGTCAAAAGTGTCTGGTCTACACACCCAAATAGGGGAAAGATATTCTTAATTAATCAATCCTTTAGAGGCCTAGCTCTTGGATCTGGACAAGATCAAAACTTTGAGAATGCAATTTTATTCAACATTTCACCAGTATTTCTGCTGCTATTTTTTTTCCTTAAATTTATTTTTTTTCTCCTACAATATCATTTCATCAAAGGCCACTTTTACCCAAATCCATGTTTTATGTTCTACTTCATGGTAACCCAACAAAAATCAGATTCAGAAACCAGAACCTTTGTCTTCAGGCAAGATGCACTTAACAGAGAATACATTTCCCTTCCTTCGTGAAATAGACAAGATACTGAACTACTGGTGTTCACGATATTGACTCTCATAGACTAGAAGACAGCAATCACTGAGAAACAGGAGACAAATAAGGGAGGCCCTACAATTGTCCCTACAATTATATTTTCCAGGATTTGGGTGAAACCCAGCAGTGCCCCTGAGTTGAGCCATTGAAGGTTAGAGTCCAGACAGATGGAGGTGGCTAGATGCCACAAAGAAGAAAAAAAAAATCAGAGAGGACAGAGTAGCAATGAGGGATATCTTGGTCATCTCTTACTTCTTTGGTATATATATAATCAGAATGCATATCCTAATTTTCAAAGGCTCACATTGTTTTCCTAAATAAAATGATTATAGTAAAAACGATCATTTGTATCTCTTAAACTGAGTATTCTGCTCATTTTCTGTGAGTTTTCCCTCCCAAATACATTCCCATACATGATCACATCTAAACATTTCCACTTCTAATATCTTGGCTCTGAGCTAACCTCACAAACCTGGATTTTTTAAAAAGACTCCTAAAACTTTTGACACATTCTCCTCTTCTCCTACTATCAGTCAAGATTCAATTCTGAAAAGGAGAATAGCTTTAGTAACTCTTCACAGTACTGAATCTGTAACCTCATTTCACTTCCATTCTTCAGTAATTTCCAGTTATTCTTTTCAGATATTCAATTGAATAGTGGGGTCAAGTCAATCTTCAAATCCAGTCTCCAGCCCCTGTTCACCTGTCCCTGAGAGGAACACTTGTCAACCTCTTTCACCCGGAAGCCCCCTTTAAAGCAATGCACATTCTCATGAGAAGCCTAAAACAATTTCAGTGACTCGTTAGTGTAAAATGCATTTCATACCAACTTTCTAATAAAAGATGTAATATATAGTTAATTTTTATAAGGTAACAATTTTCAGTACATTGACATTATTTTGTATTTGATAGTGAAACAGTCTTATTAACTATTTCTAAAATGTGCATTTGAGCTGAGGATGTAGCTCAAAGGTTGAGTATAGGCTTAGCATGAGTGAGGCCTTGGGTCTGATCCCCAGCATCACCATAAGAAAAATATGTAGTTTTTGTTGAATGTATCTTTGCTAATAAGGAAAAAGAAAACAAATGACCCTAGACCTGTTGAAAAGAGGTCAAATTTAAATGAAAACAAGAAGCTCAGAAATGAGTTATTATTGGTATTAAAAATAATTAGAGAATGAGTACAAATTATCAATAACATCCACTATAAAACAGACATTTTAAAAAAATTGCCCAGAGAGAATAATTATAAGTTAAGGGAAAAATAAAGAAAATGCAAACATATCTAATTTAGATTTTTTAAAAAAAATTGAATATGTCCCCAAAGATTCAATGGGAATATAAGTGATACTATTATCAAAATCAGGAGAAATAAGGATAGGTAACATTTCAAACTCAGGTTTATAGACATTGTTTAAAACAATTAAAGGATTATAAATAAAATTATAATTTCATAGAAGAAAAAGTACTAGAAATGAAAAAAGTTATGACTTTGTATGTCACGTTTTTATTTCTATTTCACTGTCATAAAAGGTGAAATTCTTTAAAAGGTTCAATCCAACATGTATCTGGATAAACCTATGAGCATAAAGCAAGTTTTAAATGAGACCGAAACCATTCACTACAATTTTTAAATTTTATATACAAGGTGTGAGCTATGTGCTGGTATTACTAAAATTACTGCAGTTGCTAATGATGCATTGTTTTGAGATAATTATGATCTTGTGAAGGAGACAAGCCAAAAAATTATTTGACAAGTTAATTATAAATTAGTGAATCACACTTCCAGTAGTATGGATTTACAATAACCATGAAGTCTAAGTAACTCAAAAGTTTGTGTCCACACACACACACACACACACACACACACACACACACACACACATACATTCTCTCATTGCTCTTTGGTAAATTTTGTGGTTTTGTTTCTATTTCTGCTTTGTTTCTTCAGTACTAGGGACAGAACCCAGGGCTTCTAACATTCTAGGGAGGCATTCTGTCACTGAAGTACACTCAACTCTTTTTAAAATTTTGTTTTGTGACAGGTCTCCCTCAATTGTCCCGGCTGCCTTTGCATCTGCCATGCTCCTGTCTCAGCCTCCCCAGTAACTGGGATTATAGGGTCTGTGCCACCACACCCAGCTATGGAAATCCTGTTGCTCTTCAGTTAACGAGCAGGAGATGGACTGTCTGCACACCTCTGGTGAAGAACCAGGGTCAGCCCATGGCATTCATAAGGCAGAGACTTCTAAATCTTGGGCTCATACCAATTCTGTAGTTTGAACAAAGGAGTTTCTTGACAGTATGTTTTATAGTAAATAAGTGTTTATGTAAAAAAGAGTGAAAGAGATACGACTTGAAAATAATGTGCTCTTACTGAAAAAAAAATAACCTTTTTGATATTCCCATGAGTGATACTAAATTACTCATAAGAAGCAGGACATCACAAAATGTGAACTGTGCACCTCAAAAGATCAAGATATAACTGCATAATATCACTAAAACATGAACGGGATGTCTTTCATAGTATCTAATTCTATATTTGACCAAGAAAACCAAATAACAACTCAGAAATAATGAAGAAATGAACTTCTGATGCATGCGGTTCTAAATGAATCTTCACGGAACTATGCTGAGTGACAAAAGTCCATCCCAAAGTCTGCATACTGTTGGTATAACATTCTCAAAATGACAAAACTCTAGGATCAGCCACAGATCAGCAGTTGCCAGGGGTTAAGGGATGGTGGATGAGAAAGAGAGAGAGAGAGAGAAAATTTTTTCTTCACATAATTCAAATGTGCTATATGGTTTTATGACATCTCCCACCATCAAGACTGTGTCTGCAGCATTGTGAAGAATTTGGAGGGCCAAGGTATAAAAAACTTGTAGACAAATTAATTTTATTTATAGGAGGGTTATAAACTTGTGGATAATTAATTTTATTTAGAGAAGGATTATTTGTGAAACTTCTTGAAAACCTCATTGTGTGAGAATTTGCAAGAACCAAGAAAAAATGCCTCAGTATCTGCAAGTAGTTGAAGACTTCTGTTAGAAGATGGACATCCACTGCAGATGTTCTAGAAGTCTGCATTAGAACTGCATAGCAGAAGTTAAGAATAGGAAGCCTTTGGCTCATAGTAAGCAATTGAAAAGGCCTAACAATTGAAGTAAGGTCTCAGAAACTATATATCACTCGAAATGTTCAAAGCCAGGATTATTTCTGTCATAAAAATTTGAAAGAAATTTAGGGTATCAAAGACAGGAAAACAAATGACTTTTTGCTTCATAATTTTTCAAAAACCATATATATTGGGGCTGGGGATGTGGCTCAAGTGGTAGAGCGCTCGCCTGGCATGCGTGCGGCCCGGGTTCGATCCTCAGCACCACATACCAACAAAGATGTTGTGTCCGCTGAGAACTAAAAAATAAATATTAAAAATTCTCTCTCTCTCTCTCTCTCTCTCTCTCTCTCTCTCTCTCTCCTCTCTCACTCTCTCTTTAAAAAAAAAAAACATATATATTATTTCTCCTTTTCAGTTCACTGAAACTAAAACTACTGATCATTTTGATCATCAAGAGAATAAATGTTGACTCCTTTAGAGAGAATGTCAATTAATTATTGAATGCATTAGTCATTTTGATTCATAGATGTTTTTCAGAATCAATTTTAGCATAAGTGCATAATGCCTGAAATATAATCAACCTAATTCTTGTATTAATACTGACAAATATAAATATAACAATATAAAATATAACTGAAGTTATATTTATTATAATATAAATATAACTGAAATTATATTTACTTATTATAAATTTTAAAAATATTAAACTAACTAGTAATATTTTCCAATAATATACCACAAGTATTAAAATATCATTAATATTAAGTAACAGGTAAATACTTTTGCTCTACAGCACAATGTCATAGAATTATATGAAGAGACCAGAAAGGACCCATAGGTCATCTCTATGAAGACTTTACTTATGGATAAGCAAACTAAATCAGAAATAAGTAACCAATTTGATTTAGGACTCAAGTAATTTATTCTAAATCAATGATGAATTTACACATCTTCATGTTAACATAAGATATAGTGGCTCTATTAGCTGATTCACTCTTTAGTATTCCTTTTTTTGTGTGTTTTGTGTACCATGTTGTAATAATATTATCAAATCAGAGTTCATCCATAAAAGCGTGAGCAGAATGGTAGGAAGTCTAGGGAAAATAACATGTACCAAGCAATTTTGAAAACTAGGGGTGACGGAGGGTGATCTTATTAGTGAGCTGCAGCTATGACTCAGGTAATGAAGGAATGTGAAAAAGGAATTTAGAGCTCAGGGTAATTCTGGACACTTTTTTTCCCTTGAATCCAACACAATCTGAACTCTGTCAAAACCAGTTTCTCCCTCTTTTGTCATACAACTATATATCAAGAGATTGAATGTGGATGTACTTTTAAGAATCCAACTGTCAGATTCTAACTCAGCCTGACATGAAAGAGACTTGCAAAGATGGAAAAGAAGAACTTTTTCTCATCCTCTCAATATATATTTTTTATTTTGGATAATATGATTATTTATTATGAAAGTATCTTATTTATGAGTATGTAGTAGTTTTTAATTTAAAAAGAAATTATTATATATTATTAAAATTTCTTTTTGATTTTCATTATTAAAATAATCAGTAAATGAAATCCACCTAAGCAAAAGGTTATTGCTCTCAATAGATCTTAAGTGTTCATGAGATTCTGGCTGAGAAGTTTGAGAAAGACTGGGCAAATATATATGATATATTCCACCAAAGACAATTCTATATGATCTTTTGAATTGATTTTACTAAAGGCAACATTGTTGGCGGGGTATTTTAGGGCATCAACATCAAAGTGTCTTTTTCAGCATAGGCAGGAAATACTTTCCAGAATTTTCAACTTTACACGAGGATTTTCTTCTGCACACTGAAGAAAGAGAAAGCATGAACAAGATGCTCAGAAGTTCTGCTCTCATGCAGCCTATGTAGAGTTGGTCAGGTACAGAGATTACGCAGGGGACCCAAATGGTTTCAGACAGTGATCAATGTTGAAAAGAAAATCAACAAAGAAACGAAACAGGAAAAGGGGCTTTTTAGGAGTTTGTTAGAATTTAAGTGAGGTAGGGAAGTTCTTTCGAGGTGTCCAGAATTACTCTGAGCTCTAAATTTCATTCATTACCTGAGACAGGGCTGCAGCTCTCTTTGACCTGATACTCAAATGACCAAAAATAAAACAGACATGCAAAGATTCATGGAAAAGGAGCAGAGGAAACAGCTAGGGAAAATGCTAGAATGGAAAGAGTTTGGTGTTTTGCAGAACACTGAAGCTGGCACTGAGTGAAGGAGAGGAGAGGTCTGGAAAATTCAGTGCCAGAAGTACACAAATGTCACGGAGGACCTAACTGCCCACAACACTGACTTTACATAGATTGCAATGAGGGACCAATGGAAGATTAAACTGGGGCTGGGAAGAAGGAGGTTTGGAAGGAAGTGATATGGTCCAAATTTAATTTCTTAAATATCTTCAGTCTTTGTGAAAACAATAGAATTTATTGAATGACATTGGACATTGGGGAGAAAGTAGTAGGAACTGCATGGAGCTGACAAAGGAGTGATCCAGTCAGAGCCATTCTGCTGTTAGAGGTGATAGACTGATGTATAGGACTTGGGGATGTGAAGAAACAATAAAGGAGGAAAGCTAGTTGTTTTGCCCTGAGAAACTGTATAGATGGTGGTTTTGTTGATATGTGACAGAATCAGATAAATGAGGAGGAAAAAAAACTGTCAAGAGCTTGTCCTTGGACATGCTAAGTTTAAGTTTGGGATCAGATATGAAAGTAAAATTTTGAGCATTCAATTTACTTTGTGATTCTGGGGATTGAACCCAGGAGTGCTCTACCACTGAACTATATTCCCCAGACCTTTTTCTTTTATTTAAGATTGGTCTTCACTAAATTTCCCAGGCTGTCCCCTGTACTTGTGATCCTCCTACATCAGCCTTCTGAGCTACAGAGATTACAAGTGTGTGCCACCACATGCAGCAGAGTATGCAATTTGATTTTTAAAAAATTATGTGGTTCTAGGAAACATGGAGAGCTCCATTACCTTTGCAGTGAATCTGAAATCAGGGAGTGCCTAAACGAGCATCCACACTCAATGAATATTTGCTAGGTAAATATTGGAGCATTTACTTCCTTCGTTATTGACTTACTCTTCATGTAGTCTTCTAATTAATTCCTTCATTATTAATTCTCCAATCTTGTTCCATATGACAAATTATGATTGGCACAGACATGAAATCCCAATATCTGACTTACTGAAATCTTAGATAGATTTTACATGCAGTTGTTTCATATAAATTGAAACATCATCAACATTGACCTACCATATGAAAATCTATGGGATACCCAAAACATTGAAGGTTTTTATATCGAAGTTGTCTGTCTGTCATGATTACTAATCAGATAGGCTCTTACATGATGAACATATATATGCATTTCTGTGCTTATTTATTGATTGGATTCTGGAAAAGACTGAGTCTTCACCCTGGCCAATTAAACTCTGCTAAGTATTAAAGATATTTACATAGAAGGACAATGTCTCCACCTTACAGTCCAGTGGTGGAGTCTAGTCACACCACAAAAGTGACAACTAACACTTTGGATTAAATATAATGGCAAGAGTAGAAAGTTTAATCGAAACATGGAGTGAAGTGTTGAAGTAAATTCCTGGAAAGTTAAAAATATTTTGTAATATTTTCCAATAATTTGGAAAAGAGAGTAAGAAAGGTTGGTCAAGGCAAGGGAAGTAGCATGTATTCACATTGACATAAAATATTGTAGTGATGGTTTAAGGCTAAACTAAAGAGATTGATGAACGAGAAAGAAAATAGGGAGAGAAAAATGTATAAGGAAGTTATTTGAATAACCCACAGAGCTCCCTGAACTATGGTAGAGGCATTTGGGGTAAAGAGGGACTTCAAATTTTGGACTTTAAAATTTGGGGCCAGACCATGCCATTTCACATGCATGGAGGGGCAGAGGGGAAGAAGGAAGGGAGTTTGGAAGTTCCAAGTGGAAACATCTACTTTGTAGGATGTGCAGATTTAGAGGAAGACGAAAATGCCATCTTTCAGGCATCAAAATGTCAGTGAGTGTTTAATACGACAGTGAATATGATAATGCAGCAAAAGTGAAGAGGACTAATGCTGAGACAGATCCTAAAGAAATGAACGTTAGAGGGAAAAGAGCATATGTAAGAAACCGAGGAGACACAGAGACACCAGTGTTGAGGAGCGGGGATGCAGTTTCAGGAAAATGGAACGTTCTGAGGAGAGCTGAACTAATACTGTCAGCTGATGCAGTTGTAAATCAAATAGCAGAACATTTTAAACAAATTCTGATATAGTGAGGCAAGATGAAGGAAAAGAATATTGTAATTGCCCTGCTGTCATTCCAGTCATTCCAATAATATTCAGAATTTTGCCAGGAAATTGTGTCAATTTTTGAGCAATGTAATTCAAGAGAAAACTCTTTGGTGAAGGTTTGAAAAAGAGTGAAAATGCTTTCAAACAACACAGCAAAAAAGAGATTAAGGAAAGTAGAGATCTTCAGTCTGTAGAAAGGATGACTTAACACAGGTCTCAAGGAGTCCTTCAGATGAAGGACTCTCTAGTGGAGAGTTTCCTTTGGAACAAACTGTTAGAAGTCAAGAAGTTTAGACTAAGATATTTCATTGGGAAATGCTGTATTCTACTTCAGAAGAATAAAACAAGTTGATGGTAAGCAGAAACACATGATTGAGCTTGTTTGGGGTGGGGACCATTAGCGATGAATAATATAGAGACATGTTATGGTACCGACGGGAACACCAACATTAAACTGAGGGGAATAATGCCTTAAGGGAAGTTTTTTGCAGGTTTTATTTTCACAAATAATAAACAACATGATTTTATTTGCTGACTATTTAAATGTGGCATTTTATAGTGATTAAATAGGTTTTGCTTCCAGTTAATGAATAATACTATGTAGTAGTTTCTTGAAGTTTCAGATTTATATTTTTAGAAGAAGTATGAATAGTAAAATCTCACTTTTTGTCTTTGATGGCCTCTGGACATAGAAGGATTATAAGCACTAGAATCATTATTGAATATTTACTATGTACTGTAATTTCTATACTCTGGGAGCATACGACAGTAGCAAAAGGAAATGTAAATTAGCTAAATTATTTTTTCAATCAAAGAAAATATTATCCTGATAATTCTTGTCTACTATACATTTTATTGACCCCATTAGTATAAAAAATGACAAAAAAATGCCTGCTTAGCTATGCATAAGATCTATCTAGACTTTGCAGAATAGTGTGTTTTAGGAACATTCCATTGACCTTTCATAACTAATGGGTTTTGATTTATTATTTTACCTCCTTTCATAAAAATGGACTGTAAGAGAGTGACAGATACTTAAAAGAATGGAGGGTCTTATTCCTGGCCAAATTTATGATGGAATTTACTGTGCTTCCAAGAAGGAAAAAAAATATCTTCAAGGATGGTCGTTAGATATAAATTTAGTCATTATTGATTATATTACACTCTAGTTGAAGTATCTAATACTTCAGCTGATGGCAAATGGAAGTAAAACGGTCTGATTGTTTCACTTTGAATTTTAAAAGGCACACAGTCAAGTTTAAACTTAGCTAGCTAAAAATAAAATAATGGAAAAAGGTGTTGTCAGCTAACTCAACAAAAATAGAAATGTTTTCATTACTTCAAAAATAATGAAAATATATTTTAGTAAAGAAGAAATCAACACTCCATTTCCAAACAGTATTTTGGAAACAGATCATAGATGTATAATGTAAGATGCTCAGATGGAAAACACAGGAAACAAAAGTTAGACTTTCAAAATAATTCATGGAAATTAACTCCATGCTCTGTAAATTTTTATTATTAATTATGAGAAAAATTTTCAAAAATTTCATTAGGGATAACAGGGAAAAATAATTAAAGTCTGTTTTATGCAAATATTTGTATACATAATATAAAATACACATGCATGTACAACATTATTATATGTGCATGTGTGAGTATGATGTAATGTACTTATATGTATCTATGCTTTAGCGATCTATGTCTCAATGAAGTGAAGGGGAAAATGGAAGCAATTTTTTAAACTCTTATGAAAAATAAACTTCAAAAACCTTTCTAAATGCTATAACACATAATATGGTGTTACATTTAATCAACTATGGCATATTATAAATGTTTTTAAAACACCTGTCTATTACAATATAAAGGAATTTACTGCTAATATTTCTTATTAGAACTGGTGGTTTGTGTTTAAAAAGAACAACAAAGAACAATTGCTAGGGAAAAATCTGTACACACTAGAAGCATTTAGCATATTGCTATTGACTATAATAGGGTCAGTCATTTCTTTTCAGTTCAATATGACAGAAATTGTAGGGCTAATGCATCACTAACATATTGGTTAAATAGCCAATTTACCCCATTTTTAAAAATCTGTAAATTTTTAAAACCAATCATATTGAACAAAGTTAGCTTTGATTTTTTCACATATGTAAAACAACAAACAGGATCAGAACTCCCCCATTTAATTCGAGAACAACATATTATTTCATGTGACCTCTTTCACAAAGCAAAACTACATGAAAGGGAGGGGAACATAATATTAATGCAATCAACAATTTAAAATAGGCCTTTAGGTTTTCAAATAATATTATCAACCCTAGAGAAGTCTGTATAGAAAAACACAATTAATAGTCTTATGATTTTGACCTATTAACATGTTTTCTTGGAAATAAAGTTTAAATTCATTAAAAAACTACATAATACTTGGAAATATTTATATAAAATGATGCTCTTCATTCATTCATTTTGTAAAATAAAGCTTGCTAATTGTCTAGAAATATGCATCTTGCTTAAAATAAAGACAGGCTAAAATATGGTTCCTCAATTTGAGTCATTGAGGATCCAGTTCAGGAGACTATGTTACAATGTAGCTTTTGTGTCTCTGAATCCATCATCAACCATAAGCTCCTCTCCCTCCTATCCAATCCCAGTAGCTTACCTCTATTCCTCAGATGTATGAGAAACTTTCCTACTTGAGATGTTTGTGTTCAAACTTCCATTTGCCTGGGATGCTGAACCTCACCAGCTGCTTCTCGACTACCAGGTCTTTGACATTCACTGCTAGTTGCTTTCTCAGCTAGTTGCCTATCTTCTGTTATTTTTGATCAAAGTTTGGTTTGAAAGAGAAGGTTATGTTTGTTACAAGTCAAATATAAAAATAGCAGGCTCCAATTTCTGAAATTTCTTTCCCATAAGAACCCACATATTGGATGGCATTAGAGCAGATTATGCTAAGTGAAGCTAGTCAATCTTTAAAAAACAAATACCAAATGACTCCTTTGATATAAGGGGAGTAAACAAGGACAGGGTAGGGACGAAGAGCTTGAGAAGAAGATTTACATTAAACATAAACAGGGATGAGAGGTGGGAGGGAAAGGGAGTGAGAAGGGAAATTGCATGGAAATGGAAGGCGATCCTCAGGGTTATACAAAATGTCATATAAGAGGAAAGGAGGGGTAAGACAAGATAATACAAATGGAAGAAAGGATGTACAGTAGAAGGGGTAGAGAGAGAAAAGGGGAGGGGAGGGGAGGGGAGGGGAGGGGAGGGGAGGGGGGACAGTAGAGAATAGGACAGACAGCAGAATACATCAGACACTAGAAAGGCAATATGTCAATTAATGGAAGGGAAACTGGTGTGATACAGCAATCTGTATATGGGGTAAAAGCGGGAGTTCATAATCCACTTGAATCAAACCGTGTAATATGATGTATTAAGAACCATGTAGTGTTATGAATGACCAATAAAAAAAATAAATAAATAAATAAAAATAAAAAGAGGATTTAAAAAAAAAAAAAAAAAAAAAAAAAGAACCCACATATTTCCCAGTTGTGAACACACAAATCAAGCAAAATTCTGCTGACACTCTTCTGAGATAACTTTTGATTCCTAAAATGTACTCAAGGAGTATGATTATTCTTTACATTTTCCTGTTTTAAAAAAGGTGGGGAACAATATTGCTGTGAGTTGTTTTTTGTTGTTTGTTTTGATGAAGACGCTTCAATCAGGTTAAATGGATTGGAATGGAAGAATACAGACATATTAATGAGCATTAGGGGTAGAATCCATAGTTTTTTGTTAAAATATAAGAAAAATGTTAATATTTTCTTGAAAGTATTCCAGAATGAGGAACACTTCTGCCAGAATAAAATACACTTTATTCAGATCAAATAAAAGTTCCCTATAAAATTGTAAGGTGTCAGATTTAATTACATTCATTGATCAATAGTTAATACTAGATTGGAACTCAGATAAATTTCCACTTTTGAAAATACAAGCATTGTTGAAAGCAGGGGAGGAGACAGATTCCTTTTAGATAGTGAGTAGAAAGTGACATGAAAAAGGAGGCCTATGAGGGAAAATTGGGGATCTCAATATTGAATTAGTGAGAATGGAAGAAGAGAAAAGGCATAGTCAGAGACCTTTCCAAATTAAAAAAAAAAAAAGAATGATCCCTTAGGATACAGTTAAAAGGACAGTTAAATATCTGACAGAAAGAAACTTAAAAATTCATGCTGTATTTAGAAATGAGGGTTTTATGTACTGTAGAACAATAGAAAACCTTAAATTGCATAAAATTTCCCCTACTGATCTACACACACACACACACACACACACACACACACATACACACACACACACACACAGCTTTCTGCTTTATATAAAAGAACAGCACGTAAAGAAGGGTCCACAGTAGTGACCAATGGCAGACATCTCTCCACTCAGCAAACGTGATTGGAAACCATATATAATATAGGACAACAGGAGATTTTCTGCTTCTGGCATGCCCATGTTTGGGAATCTATTCAGCTAGGACACAAACTTAAATTGACAATACAACTGAATATGACTACCTGGAGCAAAATACATATAATAAAATACATCAGGGCTCCATCAAGAACATCTGATGCACTCTCAAGTTACCATTTCCAGCTGTTTTGAAATTCTAGGATGAAAAACCACAGGTAGTGAATTTTGTTGAGTTGGGAGAAAATGTCCACATTGTTCTCTCAATCTGAGGAAACTACCTCTGTCAGAGAAGGGTATTTCTAAGAGTGATACAGCGATAGTTGAATTCATACCAGGAAGTGAATGCCTGTGCCAATATGTTGGAGTGTTGAGCTTCCATTTTCTTTCTTTCTTCTAGCAATTACAGAGTTTATGGTATAACTCTGAAGCCTTTGATCCACTTTGAGTTGACTAATGTGTAGAGTGAGAGGAAGGGGTCAAGTTCCATTCATATATATATTTTACAAATATTCAGGTTTCCTGACATCCCATTTTTTTTTTTGGCACCTTAATGGTGTATCAGATGTCTGTATCTTTGTGAGTTTGTCTGTGTTTCTTCAGTTCTATCCCATTGGTCTTCATGTCAGTTTTGGTGCCAATACCATGATGCTTTTTTATTAGAGCTCTGTAGTATAATTTGAGATGCAGCATTGTGATGCCTCCTACATTGTTCTTCTCTCTCAGAATCTCTTTGGCTATTCTGGGTCCCTTATTCTTCCAAATTAATTTTAGAAGCATTAGTTCTGTGAAAAATATTATCAGTATTTTGTTGCAGATTATGTTGAATCTGTGGTCTTTCAAATCCTTGGTTAGATTTATCTCCAAGTTTTCAGGGTTTTATTTTATTTTATTTGAATGGATTGTTTTTCCTAATTTCTTTTCTAGAAATTTCATTACTGGAGTAAAGGAAAGGAATTGATTGGTCTGTTTATGTGTGTTGATCTTCCATCCTGCTATATGGCCCAATTTATTTATCAGCTCTAGAAGTTTTCTACTGAAGTTTTGTGGGTCTTCTAATTATAGGAAACAAAGATAATTTGATTTCTTCTTTTCCTATGTGCATCCCTTTAATTTCCTTCTCTTGCTGGTTTCTTTGGTTAGAGTTTCAAGAACTATATTGAATAAGAGAGGTGAGCGTGGACATCCTTCTTTTTTTTTTACCTATTTTTGGAGGAAATTCCTTCAGTTTTTCTCCATTAAGTATAATGTCAACCTTACCTTAAGTTTTTTACGTATAGCCATTAGAGTATTGGGATAAGTTCCTTCTATCCCTCATTTCCCTAGACATGAATGGGTTCTTGACTCAGTCATATACTTCCTTTGCATCTATTTAGATGAGCATGTGATTCTTGTTCTTAACTTTATGTGATGAGTGACATTTATTTATTTTGGTATAGTAAACAGACCTTGCATACCTGGGAAGAAACACACATGATTATCTTTTACTATTTTCTTAATGTCTTTTTGAATGAGTTTTGCCAAAATTTTATTAAAATCTTTTTGCATCTATGTTGATCAGGGATATTGGTCTTAATGTTTCTTTCCTTGATGTGTCTTTGTTTGTTTTTGGTATCAGGGTGATACTAGCTTCATATAATGAATTTGACAGTATTCGCTCCCGTTCCACTTTAGGAAATAGTTTAAGGAGGATTGCCATTATTTCTTCTTTAAAGTTCTGGTAGAACATGGCTGAGAATTTCTAGTCCTGGGCTTTTCTTCCCTAGAAAGTTTTAATTGATGCCCTAACTTCATTACTTGGCATTGGTCTGTTTAAATTTTCTATATATTTATGATTCAATTTGGTCTGCGTAAAATTTCTGTATCTTTATGATTCAATTTGTCTACGTCATATGTGTCTAGAAATGGGTCAGTTTCTCCTAGGTTTTCCAGTCTCTTTGGAGTATAAATTTTCAAAATAGTTTATAATAATTCTCTGGATTTCAGTAGTGTCTATGGTGACATCTCCCTTTTTCACCTCTAATTTTGTTATTTGGGCCTTTGCTCTTTTTCTTTTGCCTGGTTTGGCTAAGGGTTTATCAATGATCTTTATCTTTTTCAAAACAGCTACTGTTTGTTTCATGATCTTTTGTATTATTTTTAGTTTTCAATTTCATTAATTTTGTCTCTCATCTTAAACTATGTCTTTTCTTGGCTGATTTTGATATTAATTTGTTCTCCTTTTGTTAGGACCTTGAGGTTTAATGTTAGATTTTTTTATTTGGTATCTTTCTATATTTTTGATGTTGAAACTCAGTGTTAAATACTTTCCTATTAGAAATGCTGTGAGAGATTTTGATATATTTCATCTCTATTCTCATTTGTTTCCAAGGATTTTTTTTTTCAGTAGTTCGTTTCTTCTTATTGCCAAATAGTTTTCCTTGCATGGATGTATCAGTTAACCATTCATCCACTACATTTGGGTGGATTCCAGTCTTGGCCTATTACAAATAAAGCAACTATGAACAATCACGTACAGAACATAATGTTTTTCATTTCCCTGTGATAAATACCCATAAATGCAAGTGCTGGATCATATGGTTAAGTTTATACTTGTTTCCAAATTATATTCCAGGGTGGCTGTACCATCTTATCTTCCCATCATCAATGTATGAACAGTCCAGTTTCTCTGTATTCTTGCCTGCACTATATGCTGACACTAATATTTTGGTCGTTCTGATAGGTGTGTGGTGTCTTATTGTGATTTTAATTTGCATTTTCCAGATGGATATTGAATATCTTTTTAGGTATTCATCATTTTCCTTCTTTGGTGAAGTCTCTTCATGTTCTTTGTTCATTTTATTGGATTATTTGTCTTTTTACTGTTTGGTTTTGAGAGTTCTTTTTATATCTTGAAAGAGTTGTCAGACATGAAGTTTGCAAGTATTTTCTCCCAGGCTGTAGTTTATCTTCATTTTCTTCATTTCTCTCACAGAACAAGAAGTTTTACATTTTGATGAAGTTCAATTTAATAATTTTTAAGTGGATTATGTTTTTGGTGTAAAGTCTAAACATTTTCTGCTACCCTAAACTCTTATAAAGAGACTTATACTTGCCTACTAATCTATAATCCATATTAATTTTATATAACATTTAAATCTATAATCTATTTCAAGTTCTGTATAAAGTATGAGGTTTGGCAGAAGTTCATATTTTTGCCTACTTTATACCAATAGTTCCAGAATCATATGTTGAAAAGCCTATATTTTCTCCTTTTGAAACTTAATCATAATCAACTGAAAATATTTGTGTAGGGCTACTATTTCCAAGGATTTTTTTAATTTCTCCACTTTTTTCTTGTGTAATTCATCCCTCAGATTATTATATTATGTAATCTCAAGGTGTTGTAATAGATTCTGCTTTTTATCTTTTCAATGATTTCTAATTCTTTTCTATTATAATGTCATAAGATGAAAGGAGCTATCTCTATTCTTTTTGGATTTGCTAAGATTTGCTTCATGGCCTAATATATGATCTATTTTAGAGAATGTTCCATGTGCTGCTGATAAGAAGCTCAATTCATTTGGTTATGGATGAAATATAATACAAATATCTGATAAGTCTATTTAATTAATAATAATTTTAGTTCTAAAGAAGTTTTACCTAGTAAATTTTATATCAGGATGATCTACCTTATAATGAAAGAAGTGTTCTGAAATCACCCAGTGTCATTGTATCATTGTCTATTTGATTCTTAATATTGAGAAGAATTTGTTTTATGTGTGTAGATATGCTATTATTGGGGGCAAAAATATTTACATTCACTAATCAAGTTCTTGAATGATTTTCTTAACCAGTATGAAGTGACCTTATTTGTTTCTTCTGAAAATTTTATCTTGGAATCCACTTTGTCTGAAAGGAGAATAGTTACCCTGTCCCTGCTTATTTATAGCTACAATTTGCATGGATACATGTTTTCCCATACTTTCACCTTCAATTTGTTGATGTCTTTTCCTGTAAGACGAGTCTCTTGTAAATAACACATGGTTAGTTCTTGTTTTTTAACTCAATCTACCAATGTATGTATTTTGATTGAAGAGTTTAAACCATTTAGATTCAATGTGAAATGATTTTATTTCCTGCCATTTTGATTTATTTCTAATGCTTAATTTGGAATTGATTCATCTTTAATTTTCTAGTCTAGTGCAATTCATCTCTATGCTGTTTTTAATTTTTATGTTTTCTTAATTTGGCATTAAATATTTCATTGAGTATGTTTTGTACTACAGGTTTAGTGGTTATTAATTATTTTAATTTCTGCTTATCAAGGAGGTTTCTAATTGTGTTTTCACATTTGAGGCATAATTTTGTTGGATATTATCTTGGTTAGCAAAAGTTTTCTTTCAGGATTAGGTGTATATTATTATAAAACCTCTCTGACTTGTAGGGTTTGGGTTGAGAATCAATTGAAATACAAATTGGTTTACCTCTAAATGTGATCTGCCATTTTTCTCTGCCAGCTATGAAAATTCAATGCTTATTCTGTATATTGGGTATTTTCATTACGTGTCTTGTGATGATCTTTTCTTGTCTTGCCTATTTGAAGTTCCATATGCCTCCTATATTTGGAGTTCCATCTCATTCCTAAATTTTGAAAGTTTTTTAATGTTATTTCATTAAAGAGATCATGTATTTTTTTTTGTGTGTGTGTTTTGGATCCTTCTACACCAATGATAAATTTGGTCTCTTAATGCTGTCTAGATTTAAGAGGGAAGAGTTGACATTAGAGCTATATAAAGTAGATCATGCCAAGGTCAGCAAAATTCTGAAGAGTCTTTATTTGGATTTCATCAGGATTTTTGCCTCTTAACTTCTTTTCTTTATTGTTGACTTTATTTTCAAAGCTACATATTTGTCTCCAAGACCTGAAAATCTATCATCAAATTGATCTAATCTGTCAGTGATGCTTCCCATTGAATTGTTAGTTTGATTTGCTGAGTGCTTTGTTTTCAGAATTTCTGTTTGGTTCTTTTTGAAAATCTCTCTTTGTAGAAATGATATTTCAATTCCTGTATTTGTAAGTTCATTTCTTTCATCTTCCTTAGCTCATGGAACATTTTAATTATGAACTTCTAAACTCTTTCTCTCACATCTTCTCTGCTGTAGTGTCCATGGAGTTAGTTGTTTAAGTGTTGTGGGCTATTTAGGATGGTTTGTTTCCTTGCTTTTCCATACTGCTTGTGTGTCTACCATTTATGGGGATTATTATCATCACCTTTTTTATGCAAGGGATTATTTAGTGACTCCTTTCTCTTCAGAATCCCAGGCTGAGTGAATGTCCAAGTATTAATACTTTCACCCAATGTATGTTTTCTAATGTTCTCAGTATCAGCACCACTTTAAGAGAAGACATTGAATCCTATTTACTGCAATCATTTCAGGAAAAAACCATGTACTAGTCTACTTAGGAAAAAAACAAAATCCTATTAATACTGTCCTCACAGTTCCTGTAACTCGGATATAAACTTGTGGTAAAGTTCAAGAAAAGGTTAAAAATCAGGTATTAATTATAGTAAAATAGCTATAATATTACATGGGAACTGAAAATGGGAGGAGAAAGTTTGGGGAAAAGAAGAGAGACAAAAAGGGGAAAAAAGAGGAAATAGAAAAGAATAATAAATACCAGGAGAAAAAGATGAATGGAGGAGGGATTTGAGGCAGTAGCAGGTAATTTAAGAGGGAAAAGTGTTGACATTAGAGCTATATAAAGCAGATCATGCCAAGGTCAGCAAAATTATGAAGAGTCTTTATTTGGATTTCATCAGGACTTGGGAACTTCAGAAAATGTTGATCACTCTTTGGTGTTGGATCCCCAAGACTTGCTGGAAAACTAGAGCCACGTCCCTAGGTTCTAGCCTCCACCCCTCAACCAGTCAGCTCTTATGTGTCATCCCAGAGCTTGGAATGACAAGGAATGTTGGAAGCTTGGAGAGTGCAGTGCTGTGTCTGTTGGTGGTATCTAGAATGTTGACTAACTCAAGAGGCCATGGCTTACTGCACCATCACTCCCCTCCACAAGGGTCCTCTTCAAAGTAGCATAGTGAATGTTGGTTATCTGAAAGTATGAGGCCTGTTGTTGTGGGTTCTTTATAGGTAGTCTGTGGAGTAGAAGCATCTCCCTCTGCCCTTGAAAAGGGCTCAGGTGGTTTGTTTGGATTCTAGCTCCCACTGCCCAAAGATGTGAACCTCCAGTGCAACTTCCATGTGCTGCCTGGAATAGACACAGCTGTCCTGTCTGTGCCCAGGCTCCCTCAGCTGCTCCTACAAATCACAGGCACCACGTCTCTCTGCTCCTCAGGACAGAGACAGTTGTCCTGCCCTTCTCCAAACTCCTACAGAAAATCATGGGCACTGTCCCTCTCTGCCACCTAGGACTGAGATAACCATCTTGCCTGTGTCCAAGCTCCCATTGATTGTGACTGCAAATCTTGGTCACCATACCCCTCTGCTCCCTTGGACAGAGAGTTCTTTCCCTCTCATCATACTTGTTGCTCTATGGAGGTGGAGACAGGCCTTGTTAACTTCTTCTAGGGACTGAACAGTTGTGGGCGCCACAAAATGGCAAGCATGCCCAGTATGGCTTCCCGTTGACAAGTTGGGTTAAATTGCTTGATCTCCTTCAGTGACCTGGATGTTCCTGCAGGTGTTTCTGTTCCATTTCAATTTGGTCTGCTTTTCTTCCCAGCTGTTGGCCATGGACATTAACCTATGTGCTTTTCCACTCTCTCTGTCTCTCTCTGTTGTCCCTCTCTGTTGTCTCTGTTGTCCCATCCTGGTTGGGGTTCAAGGGTAGGGAAATCTGCTCTTGTTTTCTGCTCCAGTAACCAAACTTCAAGTCCCTCCAGGTCTCAGATTGTGTAATATTGGGTCTTAGAGCATGGATTCTGTCACATTCCTCTCCAGTCACCTGCTCCTTCACTGCCTCCTTTCTGTGCTGGGAAGGATTGGGGGACCATCACCTAGTATGCTACCCCATCTTCTCCAAATCCCTCACTGTGACCTTTACCCTGCATTGCTTTGGTGACCCGCGCAGCTTAACATAGTTTTGTAGATTTACTCATGTTAACTGTTTAAATTTCATTTTTTTATTAAGATTGTGCACATTTTTGCTCATATTTCTATTGGGATTATGGCTTTTTACCATTAATTTGTAAGTATCCTTTCTTTATTTAAGGTACATTTTTTTTCCTTTGATTCATGTATTGTGAAACCTCCTACTCTGTGAGTTGCTTTTTCATTCTGTATGAGTGTTTTTTTTTTTTTTAATAATGGAAGTTTTTATTTTAAATGCTTTGGAAAGAACTAGTTTCACTTATAATTAGTTCCATTTAAGAAATCTTACCCTTTCCATAAAAGTACAATTCGGTTATAAAATATAAAATTTATCTGATTTTGATCTTTGTGAACAGTGTGAGTCAGGAGTTTAGATGCACACACACACACACACACACACACACACGTAAAAATAGTCAATGTATCTTACCTGTTTCAGCTTTACTTTTATAGAGTAAATCAATATTGCTCTAAAGTTGTGGTATTATAGAAGCTGTTATTTTAAGGGCACAATTAAATATTTGAAAACCTCTTATAATGCTAAGAGAAAATAGTATTGCACTAATATATTTGTTATGAAACCTAAGATAAAGATATGATCACAATGGGACACAGAAGCTCTTTATTCCTATTATTCAGACCTGGGGGAAGAAGATACCAGACATCATGGTGGGAGAGAGATGCAGAGGCAGGAAGGCAGAGCAGATAGATGTTAAGGAGAAATATGTAATGGGAGTAGACAAGAAAGGAAGCATCCTATATCATATAAATTCCCTACCCTAAAAAAAATCCTTAGTAAATTCTAACAAGGCCCACATAATAAAGCATATTATTTTGAAGGGACACAAAATAATTAATCTCAATTAATAGCTCTATTTCTCTCTCAAATCTTATACATAAGGGAATTTACTCCATGAAGTGATGCAACTTAAAGTAGCCCTTCAATATTTATCTTCTCATCATATTTCATCTTTGTTTTCCAAGAGTGGGTAATCTGATACAATGTCTGAAATTACCAAAAAAAATGTGGTGGATATGAAATTAAAAATACTATTGAGCATATTTGAATTAGAAATTCAAGCAGGAGTCTTAAATTGGTCTATAATGTATTCAATGACCCAGAATATTTTTATAAAAAAATTAATGAATGGTGTTATATTATTTAAAATGTGAGTAAAATGGCATTGATGGTTTAAGTCATCTGCACTATGCAAATACATAAAAGAGAAACACATTCTATAAAAGCTCTGTCTGGGAACACCCATGGTTCACTATTAAAAGAATCAATGAGCTTAACAGATATTAACATTTAAAATATGCAGATCAATTAATAACTGTTGCTTAACTTACTTTGATGGGAAAAGAAAATCAGAGTTTTTTGCATATGTAATTCAATAATTTTTTATTAGGTTACTTATGTTTTCTTCACTTTAGACTTGTTTTCAACCTTGAATCATAATTTGCCCTTTATACAGTTCACAGCAAACCTAAACCAGAGAATATGCTTAAGAATATACTCCATAGTTTTAGTAAAGAATAAACAACAAGCATACTAAAAAGTAGAGAGGGGATATTCTTCCTTAGGCACTATATGCTTACAAGTATGTTGTAACTTAAGAGGATGCATTGCATTATTTTTTCTTCACAATAAATTTTTTCCAGTACCAAAATAGTGATGGTTTCCCAATGTTGGCAGTTTTTGACTGGATCTGTGGCAGAGTGAAGAGGCACCTGCTGATGCTAGGCAAGACAGGAGTCGTTAGTTGTACAGCATGACTCTGAACCCAGTTCTCAACAGACATCTCTTTGACCCTACCTAGATCATGTGACCATTTAAAAATCTGTAATGAGTTCTTTTTCAAATAAAATAATAAAGGGGTTATTTTCGTTTTAACTGTACTTTAATCAAGAGTGTTTGTTGTAATAATGAAACTTAACATAATCTGCTTACTAAAGTAACTGTGATACAGCCCACGCTCAACAAAGGCGAGTGAGCACCATGATTATTGAAATGTCCTCAAACGTGCATGGTGCATGAGCTATAGCTCAGCAACTGCAGATGAAATACACTTTTGAGCAAGATTAAAAACACAGTGAAGCCAAGTGCCATGGCACACATCTGTAATCCCAGTGGCTCAGCAGGCTGAGGTAGGAGGATCACAAATTCAAAACCAGCCTGAGAAATTTAGTGAGGCTCTAAGCAACTAAGCAAGACCCTGTCTCTAAATAAAATATAAAAAGGGCTGGGGACATGGCTGAGTGGTTGAATGCCTCTGGGTTCAATTCTCAGTACCAAAAAGAAAAAACACAGTGAATTTCTGACAATTTTGAGAAATTACTGTTAACGTTTTACAATTCTTTATTTTCAATTTCAATTTAATTTGGGAGAGTTGACCTTTATTCTTACCTTTATATTTGAAGTCTCTGATACCATCTTCCTTACTTATAATTCAGAGAATATCAAAAGCACATTTATAATAGCTGGTCTTAAAAGAGAACATAAAACATAAGATACACATGTGATGTTGAATGAAGCAATATAACTCAATGAATGGGTGTAATTTGATCCAAGTTATTTCACTTTTGGTGTTCTGCACAATTATGAAACACCTGCACATGGTGGGAATGGAATATGAGGTTTTGAAAGCCACATCTGTCTTATTGTCATTGTGTGGTGGCTTACAGGAAAAAAATAAGAAAAGTTATCCTCAAAAAAAAAAAGAGCAACCATGAAAGTCTGCCAATTATTGTCATTTTTTTTTTCATTTATGAGTGTTTGAGGAAAGGTATCCAAATTCACCGAGGGGTTCCAAAGCTTAGAGGGATTACTCACAGTTGCAAAGACAGAAACTGGCAAAGCCAAGCACACTGAACACAGATTTGTCTAAAACAAATCTTAAAGAGTGAGTAAGAGGAAGTGCTCTTAGTGTAATATTTTTTTTTCTTATTTGCAAGGCTGGGGGTTGAAAGCAGGGATGCTGACCTACTTCCCCAAGCCATGAGGCAGTGTCGTTCCTAAGGCATTCAGAGATGTGCCCACAGTCTGCCTTTCCCAATGATTATTTTTATCATCTGTGCAAATGGTCTGATGCTTCTGTTCACTACTGAAATTATTCTGTTCCTCTGAATTAAGGAAAAAATAAAATCCCTGTGGGAGTGTCCTCCTTGAAACCAAAGTACCCTCTGTGACTAAGTTAATTATATTTAGAAAACAAAAGTCACTATGTTAAGGAAAAAAAAATGATACTCTAGATTTATATATTACTTCTGTTTTTTTTTTTTTCAGTACTAGGAATTGAACCCAGGGCCTTGTACATACTAGACAAGTGCTCTACTGCTGAGCTACATCCCAAAACTACATTTTAAAAAAATAAAGTATAAAGTGAACATAAGATATTATGAACATTTTAAAAACCATTTGTGTGTCTATGCAATCCTCTCTACAAGATGAGTCAGTTTTTCATAGAACTCACATCATTTCATTAAAGACAATTAAGCCACACTATCAAGACACAATTACAAAGGGTTGGAAAGCTATTCAGATATCCAGTCAATTTGTCTGTGCTTTAGAGCAGACCAGGAAAAAAAAAAAAAAAAAAAAAACATTACTTCTCGGATTAGTTTGGAACATCAACCTGAACTGAGCATCTTCTTTCACAAATCCTTTCAACTTACATTAATCTAAGGTATACTAAGCACTGGTATGTCGTGAAAGTTCCAGGATATATATAACACACACACACACACACATACATAGATAAAAGTAGAGTGCCAGTAGTCAGAATTTTGAGCTAAATGTTTAAATATATATAAATTCTTTATAATTCCCGATATTGAGAACATTGCTATCAAATGTGTACTTTCCACCCCAACATTTTTGGTAAACACATGCTATTTATTACTTACTATGATAGAGACCACATACTCATTCAAAACTAAGTTTGATTTGTCTTCTATAACCTCTTCTTAAATATAATCATCAGAAACAGTCCTTTCCTTATACTGTACCTGGTTTTCCCTCCATCCTCTCTTACCTCATGAGCACATCTCTGACGACGGTGATTGGACATTTTCATTCTTCTTCCTCAGCATTTTTGGTATTGTTCTCAGATGCCTCCACATAATAAAGACCCTGAAGACAAAAGCCATTCTTTGATTCATTTCCAAATCACAGTAGTTTTCTGAGAGAAGTGAAAGAGAATCAAGTGAAAGAAATGTAGACATCTATCTAAAGTCAAAGGCATTGCTGAAAAATCAGCATATGAGCTGTTTAGGAAAGAAGAGTGAATAGAGGATCCCCAGGTGGAAAGGCAGCTGAAGACAGTGCACACCACCGGACACAAGGACTGAGGACTTGGTGCAAGTTCAAATGAACTAGAAGGAAAGGGCCACTCAGCTGGGGAGACATCCAGTGCAGGGGTTCTAGACTGAAACACGTAAGGCTGACTTAGGAAAATAGAAGGTTAAATTCATAGGTCAGGGTATCCAATGGAATAGTTTGTATTTAATCCACTAAGGTAGTGGTGTTCAAGTATTTTCAGCAGTGGAAGCTTTTAAAAAATATTGTTTGATATTCTATACATAAAGAAGATAAAAGCAGAATGCCAGTAGTCAGAATTCTGAGCTAAATGTCTAAATATTCTCTGCTCCACAACCCTTTGCCCAACACAGAGGCTCCAGAAAGGGAAGGCGATTTATACAGATTCCTCACAGGGCTTTGCCTCCCAGATGTACTGAGTTTTAGGGACAGGCTTGGAAAACAGGCGGGTTGTGTTTGAGTGCTTGAGCTGGGACAAATTGAGACACAGCGAGGGACTTCACCCAACCATGAATCTAGATTTTTGTGGAAGAACATATTTTTAAGTTAGGATAGACTGAAGACCTTTATATACCAAAGGCGAGGCGGAAAATATCTTAAAGGTGGGGTGGGGGCAAAGTTACTTGGATTCTTCAAGCACAGGGTAAATGGAAGCAGGCAGGAATAAATGGGATTTGTTATGGTATAATATGAGGTGTCCCTCTTTAAGCTCCTGTGTGGGACAGTGAAAGTAAATTCAGAGTGAAGTGATTGGGTTGCAGGAGCCTTAACCTAATCAGTGCATTCATCCCCTAGAGGGTATTAACCTGGGTGGGAACTGTAGGCACAGTACAGAAGGTGTGGCTGGAGGAGGTGAGTGGCTGGAGGCATGCCTTGGGGGATTTATAGTTTGTTCCTGGTGAGCTGAGCTCTCTCTGCTTCCTGGAGTTAAATCCTGAGCTGCTTTCCTCCTCCATGCCCTTCCACCCAGATGCTCTGTCTCACCATGGGCCCAGAACCTACAGAGTCAGCCGTCTATGGACTGAGATCTCTGAAATAAACTTTTCCTCCTCTAAAATCATTCTCATCAGGTCTTTTGGTCACTAGTGAAAAAAAAAAAAAACTGAGTAAAACATGATTCAAAGCACTGATGTCTATCGTTGGAATTGAAGAATCACTCTTCTCTGGATCCTGAACACATGCATGCAGGGACGCTTTGGTCACCCAAGCCAGAGTTGTCCTTCTCACCAGAGTCCTGAGAAATACAAACAGTGATGAGAATGTTTTGTCTTGAGAAGTAAGGAGGGTGCAGGTGACCGAGAGTTTCTGGGGCTCTCATAGGATGACACAGGATCTTTTACTGTGTCTCAATTATTTCTCCACCTAGGAAGCAAGATCATCCCCCAAAAAGGTGTGGAAGAGACAGGCCCACATTCAGGCTTGAGGAAAATGATAATGAGCTCATTCTGTAAAGGCTAGAAGAGCCCCATGCAATGAGGCTGCAGAGCAAGGCTCACTTTCTGCGACAATGGATCTGATGAAGTTTCACTAGATAAAGGAGAAATTGTTGGTCGGATTATCAAATCTCCCTAAAACGATTTCTCCCATAACAGTTTTGTAATCAATGTGTTTTTTTTTTTTCTGTTAGCTTTATATATCCTGTTTCTTGAATTGTGAAGATACCTCTGATAGACATATTCAAACTTGAAAATATTGTGACATGATCTGTTATTACTAAAATTTGTGCACATCAAATATTAATGAGGTAAATCATGTTAGACATCCTGTAGGGAAAGGAGAAAAAAATTATTCCCTCCAACTCTTAGTCCCCTCTCTCCATAAAGATATTCTTTCAGTCCCTTTTTAATTAAGAATAAGTAATGAATACAATCTATCAGTGTCTTTGAGTGTTCTTATTAGCCTTGATTACATGAAAATTGATAACTAATAATATGTTTTTAAACAGAGTATTATTTTTCACTTATCTCTGAAGGATGAAAGCTATCCTGTACTTTCAGCTGATTAGGTGGAGTGTCTATTACATAACACTTGACACACACACCATAGGTATATATAGTATGAGGGTGTCCATCTACTGAAACAACTTTCTAAAATATAGAAAACATATAGAAAAACATACTGAATTATTAAGTAAAGATAAATTCTATATTATATTAATTGCATTTCATGAAAAATAAATTACTCTAAAACAGTTTTCTAGAATACTAAAATCAATAAAAAGTGTTTTTCTATGGAGATAGAAAAAGAAGTCATTTGTTTAATTTTATTCTCATCTTAGCTATTCAAAATAATGTTGAGAAACATTATTTTTCACAGTCCCCAATTTACAAATAATTTCTTTACCGAAAGTTAATTAATAAGATAAATTTTTAGAGCATAGGATTTATTTTCTCATGGACCTAATGTTACAAATGAGTTCTCAAGTTCCCTGGCTAACACATAAAGATCATTTGTCTACAAACAGTTGAAATTCTGTACGTTGATAACAAAAAATAGTTTCAGAAAAGTCAGTATTGTTCAAAATACTGAGAACATCTATCTAAAGATGCTTTTGTATGGGTAATTGATATATAATTGGATAAACTTCAAATGTGTCATTCATTCATAGAAAAATGCACATATCAAGATTTTTCTCTCCTATGATGTGGAGCACAGGGGAAGACAGGCAATAATTTTTCTGAAAAAAAATAGAAATGTATGTTTAAAAAACAACTTTTTAGAGAATTCTCCTCTCTAATCAAATATGATTGAGTATGTCTGTGTGCATATCAAGGCTATCTCTTCCTCTTCTGCAATATTCTCCAAGAAGCAGTTGAAATGCAAAAATCACTATGTAATTGTGTCACTATGTAACTGGTATGATCAACTTGGACATCTAGAAAATAAATCATTGCAGGGTATGGTAACGAGGACCAAGTGATATGGGTTTGGGAACTTTATTAAATAAATTTACAAATTTACAATTTACTGAAGGGCTTATATGGTCCTCTAGTGGTCTGATGAGTGTGTTAGTTGCCTACACATCAATGACCTTATGAGATGTTGATCCACTATTTGAACCGTCACACATAGATTCCAAAACCACATCACCATGCTAATTATTTATCACATGGCAGGCAGGCAATGTGATTATGTATATGAAAGATTTCAAAGGTTTTCTTTTCTTTTTCTTTTTTATTTTCTACTGAGAATTAAACCCAGAGGCATTTTACCCAGCCCCTTTTTTAAAAATCTTTATTTTGAGACAAGGCCTTGCTAAATTGCCCAGCCTGGCCTGGAGCTTGTCCTCTTGCCTCAGTCTCCCAAGTCACTGAGATTAAAGTCATTTGCCACTTTACCTGGCCCCAAAGGTAGGTTTGTTTTTCTTATGCTGAAGTCTCAACAAGATTGCCTCATACTCACTAGCAGTATGCAAGAGCAATCCTAAAGTTCTGTTTTCAAATATCAGGGAATAAAAGCACATAGACCTAGTAATGCTTTGTGATGATTCTTCTTAACCTTCTATAATCCATTCAACCATAATGAACATACTACAACCAAAAATAATTGTATACTACCATTAATATATGTCTTGTTTAACATAAATTATATATGTATTATCCCTGCATATTGTCGGTAATCCAATGAGGAAAGTTTAAGTATTAGTCAGCAATAACAAAAACTAAATAAAATAAAAACAAGGCACAATTTGGCAAGGACTCTTTCAAAAGTCACCCAGATTTAGGGTATCAGAATAAGAATTCACCATACAGCTATCTAATTGCGTATCCTGGGTTTGACATATACTAAATATTTATTGCCTTATTGTACTTTAGCTCAAATTCTGTTATTTTGCAACTGAACTTGAAGCCAAAATCCTCACATCCTAATTATCCTTTCCTACAAAATATAAAGAATTACTAATCATCGTTTCCCAAAATATATGCTTTAGAGCTCCCATTTTAGGGATGTTAATTTTATAGAAAAATATTCCATGTCAGTGGTTTGGAATACTAGGTCAAAAAACTGTTAAGCAAGGACTCCTGACATACTTTCAACATGCTGAAGAACTGTAAATCTTTCAGAAACTAACATGGTGCGCAGCATTCTTTAGAAAATGACAATTTCTGTTCTTCTACCTTCCTGCACTCCTGCAAATTTATTAAATAAATGTACAATTTACTGAAGGACTTATATGGTCCTCTAGTGGTCCTCTGAGTGTGGTAGTTGCCTACACATCAATGACCTTAGGAGAGGTTTAGCCACAATTTGAACCTTCACACACAGATTCCAAAGCCATGTCACCATGTTGATTACTTATCACATAGTAGGCAGGCTATGTGATTCTGTGTATGAGAGATATTAAGTGAAAGTAGAATTAATGGAGCATATGCTGGGGAATGTTAAACAAGATCTCTAAATTCCATATTGCTCCAATATACTCTACTCTCCACTAAATTCTTTACAATTGTATTTCTTTCCAGCATTGTTATCATTGATTCCTACCTCATTTACACACTCAACATACTGTGAGGCATACTGTCTAGGCCTGGAGATGTAGAAAAAGCTTATAACCTACAACTTAAGCATTAGACTATATAATTTCTATTGCATGCACCATATGCTCTATTTAAGTCACACTTCCATGTGGTTCAAGTGTAGGAGGGATTTATGTATCCAAAATAGTTTCTCTTTACAATTCAGCGTGTAGTGTATCTAGTTGGGAACCTTTCCAACAAAGCATTATTTGATAAGGGTCTTCATTTTATATTATCTTTTTTTTTCCCTACTATTTAAGGGAACTAAGAGGAGAGATACACAGGTCAGAGTTTACTTTCAAGCTCCAATGCTCACCAGCCTTATAATCAAGAAATGAGAACATCTGTTTCTCATGGTTTCATGATCTGCAGATGTGTTGAAAATAGCATCCTTTTCAAGTAAGTGTTGTGAGGATTAGCACAATACTTGTCACAGATGGGGCACTCAATGAATATTAGCTTTCACTATAACCTTAAAATTACCTTAGTTTTGGTTTTAAAGTCTTAAATGCTTCATGGTTTATGCCACAGTTTGGAGTTATACAAAAACTCATGGTGGAGATATTCTTTAATTATCTTGAACAAGATAATTTGTACCACTTGCCAGAATAACTACAAAAGACTGTTCTTCAACTAATAATGAATGAAATTATTTTAGTAGGTTTTTAAAACTACTGCAAGGTTATTGTTGTTGGTTTTTCAGGGGGTGGTGAGGGAAAAAGGACAAGGTAGTTTGTTTCACATTTAGATTTATACCCAGAACATACACTGAACAAGAAATTCCACAAGAAAACATGGGGAGAATATGCCATCAATTCTGGAAGATTCTCACTATAAAATGGAGAATATTCTGCCTAATCACCCCAATTAAAATTCAATTCATGACTAAAATATTTATATTAAAACTAATTTGAATGTCTGAGTTAACTATAAAACTTTACCATGTCCATCTGGTTTTATGTAGTACTGCTGGAAGATAATCCAGTTTGATGTAATCTTAGAGTTATTAGTTATCATGATATCTATTATGCATTGTCTATGCATTTCCCAAACTGTCAGTTAATGGGGACTGATTCTGACCTACATTACTCATTTAGCTACATATCTGAAACCTTTGATTTTTTTTTAATAGATACCAGTTATTTCAGAAAAAAATGCATTTTAGTAGGTTGGTACTTTTAAAAAAGCATAGTGTCGGAGCCAAGAAATAATTTTGTTTTCCTCAACTGCTATTTGAATTATCATCATTTCCTTCCATATACTCTTTACAGATTAAGTAGGGGCAAGCTTTGCAAAAAGCCAAGCATGGTGAAGCTTCTTAGACTAGGTGGAATACAAAAGGATTACTCTCATTAAATACCCAATTCTGTTCCAGTTGCATTCGTTTCAAAATGCATTTTTGTTCAAAATATTTACCCTCTTCTTCTGATTTCAATTGACCCTTCTTAATATCTGTGCATTCTAGAAACAACAGAATTTAGAGCAATTTATCTTAAGTTTTAAAACATTTTTTTGCTCACAAACCCAGCTGAGGTGCACATTCTACTCATTGGTTTTGAATATAATTTCAGGAGAGGATATGCCCTTTAAGTAGAAAAAAAAAATAGATTGTTTATACATAGCTCTTGCAAAAGAACAATTTTAAGATGTGCTTTTACTTAAAGCAGTCAGGATAATTGCAGGATAATAAAAGTTAATAGTATATCCTCTTTCAAAATAAAGTTTTTTACAGTCTGTTTTTAAATAAGCATAGTATTGATTTCAAATTGTGAACATATGAAAGCCCCATGTGTTCTTTTTATCGTTTTTATCTTATAAGGAATGTGGGTGCTTTAACTACCCTTGATGGGTCTGTTCCTGGCAAAAGGATTTCCCCTCCTGTGAGCCAGAGGCCCTGTCAACTGGGAGCTCTGCGGAGGTGAAGATTGCCATGTGGGTTTTCTATTGACTTCTGGAAATGTACCCTCCTCCTCTAGGCTGCCACTGCCGAGTGTGACAGATCGGGTAGACAATTTCATCATTAGACCACACTGTGTTTTACCATTTGGGGCCAGGTGTCATCTCTGGGGAAGAGAAGAGAAAGAAAGCTTTTGTCCGAGAGTATTTCTCTTGTTTCATTTAACATGTACTCACCCTTTGGTACTGAAAGAATAAAAAAGGACCAACTGATAAGGCCATCCCCAGGCAGAGTTTTCATGCTACCCAAGGTAGCTTCCGCAATTATAAAGACCCTTCAATAATCTGTCAAAAACTGACATCGCTGTGTAAAGAGCTGTTCATTTCTATCTCCTCATTCTGGATTGATGTATGTGCACTTTTATATCCTTCAGTTCGATATAACATTTGGCCTTTCATGTTCTCAGTCTAAGCTACAGGGAATTCAAAGCTATTTCAAAGTGTAATTATGCCAATCTGCATATAAAAGGCTATATGTCCTACAGAGGGTTGGATGGAAAAGCAAACTCTTTCAAAGAAGAAAATTAGAAGTAATTCCCACAACTAAAATTCACTAAAGTTAATACATTTTTCATCTGATGAGAACAGTTTTATTTTTTTAAGCTAATAGATTAATACAGAAAACGGTGAGAATTTGTGTGTGTGTGTGTGTGTGTGTGTGTGTGCGTGCCTGTGTGTGAGGTAGAGAGGAATAAAGAAGATCTGAAAATTGAAGAGCCAAACAAAGAAACCATGAACACACATTATACATAATGTTTCGGAAAATGGCACATCACACCAAAAAAAATCAATTTCTTATATTACTGTCACAGAGAGCAGAATTGTCACTTACATATTGTATAAGTTATCTATTGCTGTATAACAATATTCTCCCAAACACAGCAGTTTTGTCCTCAAACACTTATCTCTCAGTTTGTGTGGTTCAGAAATGTTGGTGTAGTTTTGCTGGGTGCCTCTGGCCCAGGTCTCTCTTGATCTTGCAGCCCAGCTGTTGGCAGGGTCTTGCCTGAATGCTCAACTTGGGAGTCTGCTTCCAAGCTCACTCCTGGTTGTTGCCTGGACTCCATCCCTTGCCACGTGGGTCCCTCCACACAGCTGCCTCCACACTTCTGCAAGCAATCAAAGAAAGACCAAGAAAGTGTAAAAGAAAGTCCTCAAAATGGAAAAAAAAAAAACTTTTTTTTTTTTTTTAAATAACAACGTCAACTGTGATGTCCCCTCATCACATCACACTGATCTTTTAGAGGTGGTTTACCACATTGGTCCTACATTCAAGAGAGAGTGGGCACACCATGGGCTTAACCACAGAAAGTGGACGTCATGAAGGCCTTCTCAGAGTTTGTCTCCCTGTATTCACATTAAGTTGCTTTTGGTCCTTTGTATCACAAGAGGACTTTACAAGATGCAAGTCCATATGTGCAGTTTTACTACACAAATTTCTCACTTTTATTTTTTTCTAAATACATTGTTCTTCACATAAAATCTTGGTAGATTTAGAAATTTCCACAACTTTAAAATGATGAAAAAGTTACTGAAATTTTTAAATAACAGTTTTCATTTTTAAAATTTTTAATATAAATTGGCATAAAAAACCCCTCTCAAACATAATTGTGTAAATTCTGGAGCTAACAAAGTACTTAGCACAGAAGTTATGTAGCATATGGTTATCCTAGTCCCAAACAGAAAAATGTGTCTGTATGTGCCAATTCTTAATTACCAGCTCATTAACACTCAGGTGTCAATTGCTGGTGGCAAAGGCAATACCCGAATGGCCTAGTTTCTGTCATGCACAGTGTAATTAAATTGACCTCAAGTACTGAAGCTTGCTAGTTTCCTGATACTATTTGGACATTAATTTCAGGCACTAGTCAAACTAGAATAATATGGTGAATAAACCAATGAAGTAAGAGGAAAAACTATATTGGATTTTAAATTGTATTTTTACATAAAATTATAATCTTAAAGAGAATTAAATAAACATTGTTTCTAGTTTATAACAAACATAACATTGCATACCATAATTTGATTTGTATATTATTGATCTAAAATTCCTTTAGAATTTAAGATTAGATAAAGTTGTTGCAAAACCAAAGTGAAAAATAAAGTACTGTAATAGGGATATTTCGGCAAACTTGAATAATATATTGTATTCTGTGATTTTTACTTACTGACATGTAATGAAAGGAATGAATTATTTAACTTTATATTTTAATTATTAACTCCCAAATATGACTGAATTTCAAAACTCGAAGTAGTTTTCAACACAATCCTGAAAACACTAAAAGACCATCTTAACAAGAATCCTACATTCAGACTCTCAGTAGTAAAGTCAGATTTTCGCATGACATTCTCTTAAGATTTTTCTCATTATGTCAAAGTTCATTTTCAAACTTCTAGTTAAAGAGACAGGAGAGAGAGAAATTCACTCACTAACCTTTCTTCCCCAAAAACTTTACTAAAAAAAAAAAAAAAAAGGAAATTTGAAAGGCAAAACATATATGGTGTAACAAAAGACAAACAATGGTGAGGACATTTGGGGAATTTTAGATTGGAACAAGCTGTAAGTAACTTTATAGTATTGAAATAATTAATCTTCAGAGTATGTAGAATGAGTATGAAGAAATATGACTTACTCCACAGATAATCAAAGACTCAGGGATTGATAGGGCAAATTAGCCCTGAAATAGGAGTGAATATAAAATTTAAAAGTAGGATCAAAAAAACGTTAAGCTTGAAAGGCTGAGGTAGGAGGTTTCAAGTTCAAGGCCAGCATCAGCAACATAGCAAGTCCCTAAGCAACTTAGCTAGACCCTGCCTCAAAGTGAAAAATAAGGGTTGGGGGTGTGGCTTAGTGGGTAAGCACCCCTTAGTTCAATCCCCTAGTACTACCAAAACAGACAAACAAAAAATAACTTTAAGAAGCTGTCAGACCTCCCACGTATATTCATCTGTGGTGCTCAGGCAGGCAATCATATATCCCAGGGAAGGTGGGATTCATTGTCTAGCGGGCTAGAGGGAAGAGAGCCTGGATTGGAAGACAGCAGGCACAGTTTAATGAAGGATCATCACAGCAAGAAAAGTTTGAATCTTGAGCCCACCAGATTTCTTTCCCCAATTAGTTCTCAGAATACAAGTACCCATGTTTATACTTGCAGGCAGATCTGAAAATATTTCTTGTGAATATCTAACTTGCTCATGAAGAAAAGCATGTCTAAACAGTAACATGGGGAGTTCTCTGATTAAATGGTTCAGCAAGATCACCCCACAAATACTCAACAAGCCCTGTTCAGCAATGGAGTTTGCCTTCAGAATTTTAGGGTTCCTGTGTTCTTAAGCACACAGCCAACTATTACATTTCTAATTAAAAAAAAAAAAAGTGACATGGGAAATCAAGTCCAGGGCCTTGCTGTGCACACAAGCAAGTGTTCAAGGACCTGGTTACAATCCCAAACCAACATCTCAGATGTCTCTTCTATAATTCTGAAAAAGAGACCTCGTTCAGGAAAAATAAAATGTAAAAGAAACTACTATCATCCACATGTTAAGATGAATAAGAAACAGGACTGAATATAGGACAACTGTTCAAAATGCCTTTCATAAAAAATATTCAGGAAAAAGGGGGCTTCAGAATTAAAATAATTATAATAAAAAGCTCAATAGCAGTTTGGGAAATAAACACTGCAGAAGATACAAAGATCACTAAAAGGCTTTAAGATAGACATGTTAAAAACAAAACAAATTCTCCCAATAACTAGGTTCGGAAATATTGAAAATAGGAAAAAAAAACTAGGAAGGCCATCAGCTGACCAGTAGAAGAGATTCAATACCTGAGCAATAGGAGGAGAAGAAGGAGAAGAAGAAAAAGGAAAAGGAAAAAAATGGTGAAATCATTAATTCAAGGAAATTTTCAAAAACAAGTCTCAGTTTTGAAGATTGAAAGTTTACTAAATGTATGCAGCACAGATAAAATAGATCCATATCTAATTATATGATATTATGAAGTTTCGAATTCAATAACAAAGAGATCTTCCCAAGAGTGTTCAAAGGCGCGGAGGGAACATCATGGAAAGTTGGTTCATGAAAATGTTCTACACGGGAAGACAATATGGGAATCCCTTCAAACAATCTAAACCTAAAAAAGGCAGATTTAGCTTGGGTCAAGCCTCAAAGAATTCGTAAAGTGCTTCTACAGATTGTCAGTCCTCTCTCCCTCTGGACTGCTCACCCTTGAGAGGTAACACCTGAAATTAAGGCCTGATGTCTTGTGCTTCCTCAATATTTAGCCTCAGAGAGTGCATCTTCCTCCTTGGCTCCGGAAGATTAAGTCCCTAAGCCAGACAAACCTGCTTACAGAGGAGGACCAGTTTCCGGTCCTGTTTTCTTTAGTACTGGGTTTCAGTTCCCTGCTAATACAAAGTGTTATTCAAAGAAGCCCTCATATCAATCATGGATCCAAAAAAGCACCTGACTCTTTAGACTACAAAGCACACCTCCCACAGTCCCAGGTTTTTCCTTCTCTTTCCAACTTCTGTGCTCCTGTGCAGAGTGCAGTCCTCCCCCAGGCTAGGAAACACCAAGATGGATATTGCCCTCAGTCTCATCCACTCAGCATCTTGCCTTGCACCTTCTCCAGCTCCACAGCCTGAAGACAAGAACCCCTCCCTCACCACTAGGATGAATAAGAGGCAAGTAAAATAATCATTTCCCATCTGTCCACAACAAAGAACACCTGACTGGTTTTAATTAAGGGCTCTTGAATAACTAAGTGGTTTCCTGACACACTTAGGAGACTGCCTGGGACCTAACCACCAATTACTAGTCAACTTCCACTTTTACCAGATATTTTCCTCCCTAAAATGAACTTGGCTCCAAAAGGTGAACTTGATATGGAGTTCAGTTTATGTCTGCACGTGGTCTGATATTCTGAGAAACTGATGTGATTCCGTCTTTTAAAATAAATAAATAACAGCAGCTGCTACCTCAAGGTCTGTCCTAAGGAAGGGGGCGTGGCCCTTGTCCTTGGAAAAACCCACAGAGCACTAAGCACATACCCACCCTGCTGAGTTGTTTGTCTGTAAATAACAGGGGAGGTCTGCAGCGGCACCAGGTATCCTGACTCAGTCAGGCTAGGTGAGGACCCATAGCAACCCCCCAGCAACCACCAATCAACATGAGACAGGGAAAATACCTGGGATGCCAGATGACCCCCCCAGTAGTTTCTGGTGGTTGATAACATGTTGGGAAACATGTAGTTCAGCACGTATACTCCTTGTGGCCTAAACCAATCAGTTCAAACGAACCCCCCGTCTTTTACTAACCAAATCACCCCTATCCAGCTTGTTCCCGCTAGTGAATGTGCTAATCAATGTGAAGAGTTGTTGTTTGATTTTGCCATGGTATGGAATGATTTGCTGTGTGATGTTGTGACACATAGAGTATCCCCCCAAAACCTATAAAATCTCACTGAATAAAGGACTGGGACTCACTCCCTGGGACCGCTGTGTCGGGAACGGTTGTGAGTCCGGGCTGGAGCTTGAAATAAAGACTCTTGTGTGATTGCATCAGATTCGGCTCCTGGAGGTCTATTGGGGTCCCATGAATCTGGCATAACAATTCCTACTCACAAAAATAATATGACAGCACCTACAAGGCAGGTTGGTGCTTGAGCACCGCATATGGAGGGTAAACTAGAGCTCTCTTGTACTACATCTAGTTTGATGAAGATCATTAACTGCTTGGGACTGTCATATGGTCATTATTTGTGACCTTGCACTGCCAGGAGGAACCCAGGAATGCCACATGGTGAGGTTTGTAGAAAGAGAGGGACACAGATAGCCTAGGAATAACTAAGCAGGGCACCTATGGCACCCAGGTCACCTAACAAGTCATTCTTCAGGGTAGGCACTTTGTCGATTCTGTGCTGTTTCCCTTGCTGCTGTCCCATGCATTCTCCTGACTCCCAAGGGAGTGAAGATGCATATCCATGCCATTCCATGACCCCAGCAGTCACGAATAAATAATGATGGAGGGTTTAGGACTATTGGGTAGCAGCCCCTGGCAGAACATTAGAGAAGTAATGCAATGACTCTCTCAGTGACAAGCCGATAGCCAATGAGCTTAGCCTTTTCTTTGCACGGCTGCTTACCAGCGTACCAAACAGCTAGTCTGATCACAGGGCTTGACGAGCTACCAGCATCACAGATGAAATGACCTTACCAAGTGTGGACCCTGATCCCAGAGAGACTGACTGGAGGAGATGGCCGTCTGCAGGTAGGCACAGGGCTCCTGTCCTGGTTATCCTCAAACACTGAGAACGTCTGTACCAAGGATCATCAGGAGGACTAATAGAAAGCTGTGACTGCTTTAAATGTTTAAAAACCCACGATATTCTGAGAAAATCTGTACAGAGTGTAAAGAGGAAAAGAAGGAAAAGAAAAAGAGGAGATGGAGGGAGAGGAAGCTCACTGGGCAGTAGATCATTCAAATGATGGTTGTGAACAGTTGATCTCTGGGTTTTGAGCCCAGAATCCTTACCCTGTGCTTCTGCGTTATCTCTTTCTCCACTGCAACAAGTGCCCTGATTATCAGTGAGAGGAAAAACTCTCCTGAGGCACCTCCATGGTTCATCAAAGGGCTGCATTCAAACCCAACTCAAGTCTGGGGTCTTTAAACCCCATGATTAACCACCGCCTTAGTTAGGAGGCCTCTAACTCTGATGATGATGACTTGAGGTTTCTAGAAGAAAAACTTTCTAAATATAACGGAGTGAGAGGACATCTCTTCCAGTGACAGAAAGGGAAAGGAAAAAGAAGAAGGGATCTTGAATGGGGGAAAGGGGGGCAAAAGTTTGAAACAAACGTTCACAGTTTAACCTCTTATGGTTGCTGGACTGCCTGAACCCCTGTGATGGCTTTATTTCATGGACTTCTGATGCAAAGAGGTGTCCTTCTTGGTCTTGTACCAAACACCATGAGAGTGGAAATTGTTGGCCACATACTGGGCTCTACTTAAAATAACTCTCACAGACCCTAAGCTTCCGATCCCACAAACCAAGTTGGATACTATCCATTGGGTCATGGATGCAGCCTTCTATCAGTTTTGCATCATTCCCCAGAACTTCTTTCAACATCCTGGCATCAAACCTGTACCCTCTAATGTGCAGGAGGATTGCCCCACCCCTTCTCAGTCTCATGCTAGACTATAAGGTGCTAAGAAGGCCAACCTGGTCTGAGAACACTTGACAATCTGGACAATGGCTTGAGAACAGCTGAATGCATGCTATGGGGGATTGTGCAGACCACCTTGCCACCACTGAACATGGAGTTCAGGGGCATGTTGCTCTTTTCAACCCTTAGCTAGTGTGTTTTTGATAAAGGATAAGGCTCAGCAAATTTAGCCACATATCAAGCAGTCATAGCGTTGGATGCCTCGCTTAGGAAATGGGCCCCTCTGCCCTTTTTGACAAACTCTTCTTCTGTTGTTGACCTCCTTGAGTAACTGGGATTCTCTCACCACCTCACAGATCCAAAATACAACTTAAGGTAGCAGGTATGACTATGTGTATTAAAACCAAGCATTAAGGACTCCATCTTTAATTTCACCTGACCCTTGTTTTTCTTCTCTGGAAAGCTTCCCATTCTAGCTTGTCCTTTGTGTAATATATCTGGAACCCTGTGTAGACCGACTAATCAGTGCACAAAAATAATCACTCTTTCTATTGAGGGTTGCAAAACTAAAAAAGCATCTCTTGACTGGGTGATTAAGATCAAATGTGCATCATCTGGCCTACATGCTGTGAAAAGATGCTCACTAGTCTGCAAACACCAATCACCTGCCTTAAACAGCTCCTAAAGCAGATTCTGGACAAGATGGATTTTGGATAAGAGTCCTACATCTCCTTGAACACCAGGCTTTTGCAATAAAGTCATCTTCCTTGCCTCAGTACTTTGCCTCTCATCTTCATTGGCTACCCTGCAGCAGCCAGCAGCCAAACTTGAGTCAGGTTCACAGGGCTGAAGCCACAATTCAAGGCCTCACGAGAATGGTCCTCATTCCCCTTAGAGTTCTAGACATTACTGATATTGGTCAAGGTACTTATTTAAGTTCTGAAAATAGACGGTATTGGGCACTTGAAGAAAGCATTCAGTGCAATTTCCATGTCTCTAGACGTAGGGAGCCAGTTTAAAACAGATGTAAGGAGGGCCTCAAAGATTTCCTATTGAAGTTGTAAAGTGGCCTGTAGAGTTTCTGTGACAGAGGCCTGTCATAGTCTAAATTTTTGTCCCTGGGTCACACATTCTTTACATCAGTGACACACAGGTTTCTCAATTTCCTTTATTGTCTGTAAAGAGGGCTACCTCCAAAGTACGCGATTTTGAGCTATTTTGAGTGTGCAATTTTGAGTACGCGATTTTGAAGATGTCCTTCCCATTGGCTTTCTTTCCCCTCATCACGCTCCCTCTTCCCATCCTAGAGGCTCTTACACTCCCCAAGAAATCTTGGTTCATAGTCAAGATATAAATTGTTGTTAAGGTTTCAAAGAGACAATTGTCGTTAGTGAATTAGTAGCATGTGCTACTTGGATATCTAGCACAGCAGGCAGACCCCCTGGCCTCACATGCCCTTCCTCACTTTGCTCCCAAGGATGAAGTTCCCCTAGCCAAACAGGAGACCAGGGGGAGTTCTTTCTTACTCCCACAGAGTGGGTTTAGTTCTAGACGTGCCCTTCAGAATTATAAGCCAATCACGTCCCGTGGGCAGGATCTATAGGACACCATCAGCTCCTTTGAGCCCTAGGGAGGCTCTTCACTCTGATCCTAAGTGCATCCACAGTGTGGCCTTCTGTGATGTGTGTTGTGTACCGTCCCCGCCCCCCCCCTCCCAGGCTGTGAGAATGTGTGAATAATAAACTGCTTCATTCTCACCGGTCTGTCCAGGGTCAGCTATATGTGTTCTCCACCCAGGTCCTCCACCTCCGTCACCAACTGCAAGAATAGTTGGCAATTCCGGAACCACTTTTCCTATTTTCCAATTGTTCTTTATGTATGTGACTAAATTATTTGAAGGAAATTGATTTCAGTTGGGTGAATTTACTAGATGGGATGATGATGATCTGTAAAGTTTTATAGTTTTTGATGATTTTGTAAGTTTCCTGCAGAAACACTCTCTCTCTCTCTCTCTCTCTCTCTCTCTCTCTCTCTCTCTCTCTCTCTCATCTGTTTAAAGGCAGAAGCAGCACTTTGTTAAATACGATATTTTTTTAATAGAGGTGCTCATGTTGGTTTGATTCTAGTTTTATTTATTCACAGTCAACACAGCATGTTATTAAGAGGAATAAAAATGCATATATTAAAACATCTTATTTTAATGTAACTCCGTAACAGGACATTGAGAAATCATCTCAAGTTCCTAAGCCAAATTTAATATGTGAAAATCATCCACTGAGGTGAACCTGTGGTATAAGAAGTACATGGAAAATTCAAAACATAAATTAAGGTTCTACATGCCATAAGTTACTTAAATGTTTTTAAATATACTTACTTCTAGAATCTTAAATTAAAATAAGGCAAGGATACTGGAAATCTAGGTAGAGAAATTAGTGATGAGAAAGGTAGGGTAAGTGTGAATTTGTAGTCAGGGTCTTTCATGAGTTGGCCTATATTTGTCTCACCTTCTTTATACATAAGATTAGGACCCTAATATTGTAAAAGCCCTGTTCTGCAGTAAAATTCTTTTACTGTAAAGGAAAACATAGAAAATAAGATTAATTGCTAATAAATGTCAGTGGGTAGTTAAAAGGCATGGATTCATCAATATGAAGCTTTTTAGAGTCTTTAAAAATTTTTCCTAAAAACATTATTTGAACTCAGATAAAAAGGAAAGATAAATAATATTTTACAATTATTATGTCTTTATTTATATTCAGGTTTCTTTTTCTTCATTATGTATTGTCTGTCACATGTGTGTCACAAAAAAACACTGGAGAATTTGATTCAATTATATCTCTTTTATGTGGTGATATGTACTTCTTCAATATTTAGCTGAAATTGTCCAGATTAAAAAAAACTTGAAAAACATTCAAAATTTAGACATCATTCATTTCTAGAGTTATTTCCAAACATAATTTGAAAAATGTTAACTTCAGATAAATTTTAAGTAATGACCATCGAAAGTAAAGCAGAATGCAGGACAGATACCACCAATTGGTCTTAGACTCAAAATCAAAATGCTCAGGAATTATTTAAATATCATGAAGTTCAGGCCCCACTTGCATCATAGGTATAATAAAATTAAATCATAATGGGAAAATTAGAAAGCCCATCTACACACAGGATTACATTTCTGCACAAACTTTTTCCTTTCTTTGATTATCCTGTTTAAACATATCATGATCCACTCAAGCAAAGAAAAACCTCATCTTCCAATTTTTCCCTACAATCATCAGTCAGCTGAAGGAGGGCCATCTATTTGTCCTCCAAAATGTCTCTGGATTCTGTCCCTTCCCTGCTGTTTTTCCTAGTGCAGTCTTGAAGTTAAATCATGCTGAATTGTTACCTAACTAGAGATTCACAAAATAGCCACTCCTTACCCCAACTTCCTTATTTTCCTTTTTTTTTTTCAGTTTTATGAGTTATCTTACTAAATCTAAAGTGGATAATGCTTAGTTGTTTGCAGAACTTATTTTCATTTTGTTGTTATTATTATTGTATCTAATTTTGGGATAAAGTCTTCTAAAGAATTTTAAAATCATTTCTCACAAGAAACTTTTAGATCCTAAACTAAAACTCTGTGCTAAAACCTAAACATTAAAAATTACCTAATACAACTTTTCCATTCTGTAAACTTATTTATAGCTTGCTTCCCATCTCAGCCACATATACCCTCGATAACCATAGCCTGCAACCTTGTTCTAGAGCTTTATGAAACACTACGCCAGTATCCCAAGTTTCTGCATGATCCGTTCATGGTATTGCCAGTATCTCTCGTTATGGTTTCTAAAATTACAACTACATTATCCTAGGATCATTATGACATCTTTAAATTGAGTACTATTGGCAAAGAATGCCATTCTGGTGACCAACTTCAGCATCTGAAGCTTGCTAGGAAAGTGCTCTGCCATTGATCTTTAAATCCTGATCCCAAAAACCTGTTCGTGTGAATTCATGCATCTCTATCACAGAAACAATGGAAGCAAGTGAGCAAATGTTGAGGCATCCTATTGAAGCAATTTGATATTATATTTTTACAGAAAATTTAATATAACTCTTCTCTATTTTTCTGTTTTACTTTTTCCTAGGGCATACTATATCACTTCATTCATTCTTGGTTAGATTTTAATTCAAATTACCCAATGACCATTTATTCCCATTACTTTTCTGCTTGCTTTAACTTGTTATTCTCTCTCTCTCTTTCTCTCTCTCTCTCTCTCTCTCTCTCTCTCTCTCTCTCTCTCTCTCTCTTCTCTCCCCTTCTCTCTCCTTCACACACAGTCTCTCTCTCTCTCTCTCTCTCTCTCTCTCTCTCTCTCTCTCTCTCACGAACACACACACACATACACACACATCACTTATGAGCTCCTCTGGATTCAGTTTTATTTGGTATATTTTATTATTACATTGCACAGTTTTTGTCTTTTCATAACTAAGGGTGGTTTTCACACAATGTCAAAAGCAATCAATCATTGATTTCATGCTGTTGAAAATCCCAAACCAACTTGTAGATGATCAAATGCGATTGCTTTCTAACTGGGCCCTTTGATGTTCTTCTGACTACTTAGTGAAAGGACATGGGAGCCCAGCTGATATCCTGTGAGATGACTGTGTCCCTCCAGGCATTCCTTCCTGGGGGTCTCGTTTGTGCTCTTCAATATTCCTTTTTATCACTCACCCACACATACCCACACCTCCCACACATAAACAACGCCACACCCCTTCACACCCCTTGCATCTCCCCACTCACCCTTGCACAGCACACACACACACACACACACACACACACACACACACACACCCCAGATACTGAGAGAAATGAATTGCCAGAAAACTTAGAAATGGGCCGTTGACTCCATTATTAATTATTAATTAGAAAACACAACTACCCATGAGAGAGTGCTCACACTTTGGGTTTCAGACTCAAATACTCCACCATGCCAACACTTGTGTTCCTTTTTTCATTATTAAGAGAAGAGTTATTCACCATGATGAGGAAAGGGAGGGGAGAGAGACTACTGTTGTGTTCGTGATTTGGTGATTATAATCTTAATTCAGATGTTTCTTGTTCCCAGAGAGATTGGTTAAGGAATTACCCCATGATTGTCAACTGCTCTCAAAGGAAAACAAATAAGCAAACAAAACAAAAAGTATCTTCATCCATGCAATATTCTTTTTAGAAGTTTACATGAATTAACACATTCTTTGTAAAAGAAGAATGCTCCCTTAGAAACATTGATTTAGTTGCAGATTAATATGAACTACCTTATTTTACCTGAAAATTTAAAAATCTAGTTTCCATGATAAGGAAGAGAACTTTTAACTGATTGTTCAAATAAAAGGGGGGTTTTAGAAATATTTTTAACAGCCAAAGGATTGCTCTAGGGAGCAGACTGCCAAGCTAGGGATTGCCAACACCAAGCAATCTACAATCAGAACAATTAAAATAATCCAATACTATTGAGCAGATGCTGAATACTGTGCAATTATTTCTGAAATGAATAGTAGTCATATGCAAAGAAACATATGCAAAAACATGATTCTCTCAAATCTGCAGTGTTTCCAACACATATTGATTTGTATGGAAATAGATATTTAGAAAGGACATTGGCATCAAAGGAGAAAAGTAAGGTAAATATTCTAGTGCAATCAGGGTGTTTTTTTTTTTTTTTTTTTTTTTCAAAAGTTGGGATGAAGGTTGCACAGGAGTTGCAAAAGCCAGACATGAGTTTTATTTCCTGGGCTCCACAGCACTGGTAAATGGGGAGGCAGAGGTGAGCAAATCCCAGGAGGGAATACCAAAGGAAACCCACTTTCATCTTGAGGTTTTGAAGTTAAGTGCCGCTCAAATACAAGTCTACAGCAGTCTGGAATGGTGAGAAAGGAATTCTTTCCATTTGGAGAGTGTGTTCTCTATTTTTGGTAGCCAAGAATATTTGGCAAAGCGATGGGAAATGGTATTAATACTGACATACACCACTTGCATGTGACTGTCATGTTGTGCATTTCACAGACATCAGTTCACATAATTCTCAGAAAAAAAGCTACAGCTAATATACCTATCCACATTTTCAAAAATGTAAAGTCTAAGATTCATCTGAGAAGTAAATTTTCAAAAAATATCTTCCCTGACTCTCTACACCATTAAATAAATTGAAATTTGAAACAGAGATCCTATGGTACAGTACATTTCAAACATTTGGGGAAATGATGCACAGTCAGAAATACATTTCAGATTGTGTCCTATTTCACACACAGATCCGAAAAAAAGCTTCTCCAAGAACTATTTACTTTTACATAAGTGGTATGTTTTAATGTTTTTCTATCATCTACTTTTTTTTTTCTATTCTACTTACTTCTTTTTCTTTTCATGTCATTATCTTTGTACATTAAGTTGATTTCATGACGCCACCGATAGATTTTGACCACGATGTCTGATTATTCAATTATTTGGTCATTTAATTATGTGATATTTTCCTGCAATTTCTTTGGCTCCTAAAACAAACTAGAATTTTCTTAAGAGACATATATTACCATATGTTCTTATATCTCCTCACTATCGAACTTCAATCTGTAATTAATAAAGTTTAATTTTACTTCTAAAAATTCACAACCTTGTTTTAATGAAAGAGTCCATGATATGGTATTCAGAAAGGGTGAAAGTAAGGGGCAGGCAGAAGAGCTACAGGGGCACTCAGGCACCCTGTGGTTAGAGCTGATAACACTTCATGGAGAGTTATCACGTCTATGTATCTTATTCAGTTCTTTTTCCCCACAGGGTTGAAAATACTAGAGGTTTAAAGCAAGAAAAGTACCTAATCCTCCCCCTTACTGCCTTCTAAATGAACCTTGTGTGTGCACTTTGTGTAATTTGAACTTGAGTCACACAAACTACACACAAGATTAAGAAGCATGGCGTTTCTTCTATATCACCACTTAGATATTTCAGAATTGAAATTTCTATAGGGTTCATTCAGATTATATTAACATTATAAAAAATATCTAAACTTTAATTCATATGGTCTTCTTTGAAAATGATACCCATAAGAACTTTGTTTTTCATTTTGTTTCTATGAACCTTAAATATGAAATGTTTCTAAATTTTACAAAAAAAAAAAACTTTCTTTATTGCTTGAAGGCACCCATATCATATGTACAACCTCTCCATTAATCTTTGTGGACCCTTGATATTACTACAGATCAAAAAAGTTAAAGAAGAACAGTACCAGGTGGAAAAATATATATATGTTAAGGATTCATCTTGGGTATCATAAGACTCGTGTGGAATTGCCTACGTTCAAAACCATAAATACAGTGAAATCCTTTCAAACCTAGCATATGTTGCATCAAATGAGAATCAGTTTTGAACAGATGTCCCCCTTAGACCTGTTATATTAAGACTAAAGTTACTAAATCAGCATTAGTTGTTTTTAAACTTAGGGCCACATTTTTGCCACTGATTTTTATTCAAAGCTCCCACAGTGGAAGATCCATGCATGGAAAAATGGCATGATATGTATCCTAGTTTTATTTATTTCATATGTATACAGCAGTATAAAATAATATATTACATTTACACTCATTTTACTTATGTATTATTATAGCATTCACAGTAACAAACACTATAGTTAAGATCAAAACTCATCTTTTGTTATAATACCCTGTTTTCACTCACAGATAACTGTCTCCAAAAAAATGTGTTTAGAGCTGAAATTCCCTGCTTACTTTCAGCTCAAGAATGTGTGGATGTTTGAAAGTCTAAATTCTGTCATTCAGAGATTTTTGAGTCTTGTGTGAAAACATAATACACTTGCATCCTGGATGCAATATTTTTGCACAACTCAAAAATATCTGGAGAGTAAAACTTCAAACTAAGCATGTGACAAGTTGTCAAGAAATAAAAGTCATTTTTCTAATTTTACAAATACTTAAAAAATAACAGTGATTAGAAATACATGCATGCACACTGAAGGTATTAGAATTTTACTCATATTATTGCCTGGAATACTCTGGCGGCACCCACCTACCGGCATTCTTAAAGAATGCTATAGTCTAAAGCCTATGCCAAGTTTCTGAAGAAAAAAATACTCTACTGAACAGTTTCACAAATTACTGTAGAAGGATTTTGCTTGACTTAGCAGAGGGATAGTCCTTGAAGTACTAACAATATAGAAAATAATTGTACTACTCCGTGGTGTAAAAAATATGGAATTTTGTTATTTTCTGTTTTTCCTTGTTAAAAAGGAACATAAAAAGGATGTTAAGTGCAAAGCTTTACCACTACAAAATTAGACTTGAAAAAGATAAAGAACCCAAGATATCATAATATGAAAAATATAAGATTTTCAGAAAAATTATCAAGTATACTAATTTTTTCAGTGTTTTTTGATTTCCTTGGGTATTCATAGTACATAGAGAAGTGAGTGGAGAAAATCCCATGCAATGACAAAAACCATGTTGACATCAGTCAAGAACACAAATGCATCCTTTATCCTGCTTAGCAGTTGCCACATTCCAGCTCTGCAATTACACTCAAGATCAACTGAGCTGCAGTCAGTGATTTAGGGAAGGTAAGATAGTATAATCAATGCATGGTTAAGAAAGCTTATGTTGAGAACTTCGAGAATTTTTTATTCCTCTTACTGAAAAGCAGGAGGGTTTCCAAATGATAAACATCTGACGAATCAAATTAGTGCACAATTAAGAAATGAAACAGAATGAGTAATTAAAGTATTTCAGTCTTCTACTATAGTTCTTAATTTGATATGTTTGATATCTGCCTAACAAAAGTATGCATATATCCTTAATATGTCCCAAGAAAAGAGGATACACTTATGTTATTGACATCATTATATCTTTAAAGCAATTCTGATGAACTATTTAATTATTTGATTTAAAACGGTTTCACAAAATTATGTTGATAAGCTAATAATTAGAATTTTACATGTGGATGAAAATTTTCTAAAAATTGTCATTTGACATACCATTGAAGCATTAAAACACTGTTTCCACAGGAAAATTTTCTGACTTTTACTGCTCTAAAACTCATGATGTTAACAAGGAGTAAATGGCATGATTATTCATTTCTGTAGTAATTCATCAATGAAATACATCTACTAATCTGTATATTGTTTTTCATTTACATGTACAAAAATTATGGAAGATTGGATGTTAGAATGACCAGATTAAACAGAAATCCTATACTATAATTCCTTGATATACTAGCTTAGTAAATACTTATTTAGCAAACTTTATTTTTAGTTGGTTGTACTTTCCATTTTTTGAGTCCCCCTTGTGGATGGATAACATTTTTGACAATTTACTAAAAATAAGATCTTTACTGTATTGTAATTTCTGACTTACTGTGGATGCAATGATTGGTTCATAAGCTAATCATTTAGTATTCTGCTTTGGGATAGTGCTGTCCATCAAAATAGGTAATCTTTTTGACTTGTTTTGTGGAATAATGATAGAATTTAAGAACTAAAATGCAAATTACTATATGAGGTTACTATGAGATATATATATACATAAAAGCCAATATTCAAATATATGTTATAAAAGTCGATTAAAGAAAAATATATACAATGGGTTAAATAAAGGGTTAAATGATTAAAGAAAATACCTTCAATCCAATGAATTAATATATCTATTATATATGAAGTGATTATAACATTATTTTTAGTAGAGGTAATAAAAAGGACAGATGTGGATTTTCCCCCATGGTTGTAAAACGATGCATGAAAGGGTTTAACCAAAGGAGTGATTCTATAAGAAAATAATTTTCTTGTTTAAGAAGCAATTAGAACAAACAGACTTTTTTCCAGTTAAATTATATATAAATGTTTACTTACTAAAATTGTCTATCATTCAAAATATTGATGTAGTAAATGCCAAAAGTTGGGAAAATATTACTGCTGCACGTGATGAAGGTATGTGCTTTCTATAGTACATATGAGGGATTAGCTTCATCTTTAAAGGGTCCCCGAAGACTGGAATATTAAAGTACATTATTTTGGTCTATAAACTAATTGGGATTATGACATTTTATTATCTAGTTTGATAGCACTCAAATGTGTGATATTGAGACATCACTCTAAAGGTAAACATCCAGCACATGTGAATCAGGTATGCATCTTAATGTTAAATCTAAGGAAAATTCACTTCCATTACCTAAAAACAGGTAGAGACTATTTGTTAAGTTTTAGTTTATTCTTCAGTAACACTGTGCAGCTCAAACTAACACTGAATGTAAGATCAGTTAAAATTAAGGGTAGTATTCAAAATAGGTCTGTCATTTGGATGGGACTTATGGGGATATCATATTCAATGCTTTTTAAGAGGGGAGCTGTGACAATTTTACTTTTTGCTTAGAAATCATCTCACATTCTCTCATTTTTCCCCTCTCCTAATTGTGTTTCAGTAAGCAATAAACCACCATAGGAAAAAAATATGTAAAAGGAAGGAAACTGCATCTTACTGAATTTAATAATTAACTTTGTTGACATAAAAGTAAAAGGCAAGCTTGATTTTTCAAGGCTGACTCATGAAGAATTTTGCCATTAATAAACACTGACTACAGTTAAGATAGAAAATTTTCACACATAATACTGAAACAATAATGTACCATGTATATATCTCCAAATTTATTTAATGTTTTAAATTTAGAGATCTTTTATATTTTATGGTTATTCTTTACCAGTTCAAATACTTATATATCTCTATATGTTCATATAGAGTTATAAATATATTTTATATTACTGTGTAACTGAGTCACAAAACTATGTAAAACTATGTAAAATAAAATTCTGTGTGAGTTATATGATGGAGGACTTCTTAAAATAGTAATCTTCAATTACATATTTTACACCACAAAATGTACACACACCCAGTTTTTTTTTCTAACAACAAATACATGTGAAAGATTCTTTATAAAAGCTTTACGTGATTCTAAATTCAAAGCCATAGAAATAGAATCAGAATCATATAGATTGTTTGATATTTTGATAGCATGTATTCAGTGCTCTGTCTGGTAACATCCACAGCTACATCTTTGGCATTGAAAATTCAGTATGAGTTCTTGACAAAATTTTGTAGCTTAGAGCTTCGTTTTCTTTTAAACAAGGAAAAATAGGGTTGGATAAGACATGAAAACTGGGAAGGAACTATTAATGATCTTTTTCTTAGTAAGTTTATCTTTGGGACGACCCTGAATTACCTTTCACTTTATTGTATGATGTGGACTGTATGAATCCATTTAAAAACCAACTGATTTGTACCACATTTTAGGAAAATTATATAATATAATATATATATATTTTATATTTATTTAGAAGCTTTGAAATAGTACAGTAAACACTTTGCAACACGGTGTATAAACTACAGAATGTCTTTGATATTGTGGGTCTTCAGAATACAACATTTTTTTTTTATAACCCACAGGTGAAAAGAACATAATCACAATCTCTCTTGTAAAGTTGGAATAGTTGGGGGAACACTTGATCACACAAAAATAATATAAAACAGTCAAGTTTAAAACAGTGATATTGCATTTATAATGCACAAATTTCCTTTATCTTTATGACTGGCTTCTTGTGGTGAATATAAACATCTAAAGGGCTCAGTGACATTTGGAGAGAGAGATATATAGTGCTGTAAACAGGCACACACTGATCGGAGAGGCAAAGTCAGTTGCCTCTGAAGTTTTCTACAGTTCTGCACATTTCAACTCATTTCTCAGGCCTGCTGAGAGCAATTAGATCCTAATAATTGGCCACGATGACTCCGCTGGAAATCTAATACTCAGTCACACACAACTAACTGGATGGCCAAGATAATGAAGTTGAAAAGTTGATGCTTTTGTTGGTCGACTTTGTGCAAATCATGCTGCTTCAGGTAAGTTCTGTAGAATTGACTAGCATATCCTTTTCCGTGCTGTGAAAAAGAAAGAAAAACACTCTAAGAAAAAGTGGTTGACTTTTAGAGTGTAGCACTGCACAGTACTGTACAAGAACCAACGCGACTGGAAACCAGCTGTCCTCTCCTAGAGCATACACTTCTCTTAGCATCCAACTCTTTCAGTCCTGCTTTGGTTTCTAGGAGTCACAGTCATTCTGTTGGGGTTTCTGAAGTTTGTAATTTTGATATATGTATAAAGAAGTTTTGCATGGGAGATAGATAATCTATATACCAATCATTAATAATGTAGAGACTAACTCTTTAAAGTTATCTAAACAGCAATCCCTACATCACACTTTATGCACTATCAGGGTTTAGGGGGAAAAAAAAAGTGTGGCTCTTAGATTTAAAGGCCAAGTCTTTTAAAAATCTATAATTAATTATATATTTAATTTAGTAAACTTTAAAATACACAGATATACATGTATGTGTGTGTGTGTGTATAGTTAAATGTTAAAGAACACTGTATTAGAGAATATTTAGGTAGTTCAAAAATTCAAAGGCAAATCACATTTTCTGGGTTTATGTTATCTCACTTTTTAAAAAGAATATAAAAACCATGTTTTTATGGTCTACCATTGTTTAAAGTAAATTTGTCTACTAAAAGGAATCAGTTTTTTCATAAAGAGGGTAAAAACAAAGAGAGGAATAAGATATTTTCTTCTGGGTCCAGTCTTATAAAACCTTTGAATATGGAATGGAATGCTCAGATTCAGCTATCCAGACCTATAATTGTAAGCATTTTATTAATTTGTAATGATAAGGGACAGTTTCACCACTTTTACATAATCTTCATACTATTTGACCATAAGCACAATGAGAACAGAAATTGTCCCCTCTAGATCACTATCCAGCACCTAATAGGTATATAATAAAAATGTGAAAATTATGATAGATCAGTTGAAATAAAGATCACATATATGAGAATCTCATTAGAAATTAAAAACTACATTAAGTAGTACAACAACTATTTGTCTCTTTTATCAAAGATAAGAATATGCTGATCAATTTTAATCCCTCTCCTCTCATATTTCCACTCACTTCAAGTAAGTTTCCTAATTTTATGGTTTTCCTAGTCTATTTTCCCTGATCCTCTTACTTTTTTTTTCCTCTAACCCAGTTTCTAACCACCAAAATGTCCCTTTACTAGTTCAACATTCAGCAGGTAAATCAGCTAAAACTGTAAAATTCAGGCATCCTACTAACAGAAATCAAATGAGGATGATTATTTACATATATTGTGTAGTCACTATTATTGAAAGTAATCAAAACATTGTGTTTTGTAATATCAGATGATATAATGAATTATAAAACAAGTTAGCCACAGTAGGAGACTACAAGGTAGTCTTACTGTACAGCCATAATGCTATAAGAAGATTCTATAAACAGAAACTTTGCTCTTTTAATAGAATCTAATCCTATTTTCTTATGTCCTTGAATTCAATTTTCCTGTTTCATGGTACACTTTAGATGAGTAATTCAAATATGTATTATTTGGACCAATCTGAATTGAAAATTATTCAGTAATTTTGAATACAGAAATAAAGAAAATTTAGATTGCAACCACAAAAACTCTAGTTTATAAAATGAATTAAAACAATTAAAGTGACCAAAATAACTTATTATCCCGATTGGATACTTGTTGTATGAAAAAGAACACTATTAATAGTTACTCAAGATTCTGTGATTTCTTGGTCAACCCAGGAAATATGGTAACTCCACAAATAATATTAATTTTTCAAAATAAGTTGCAGATAACACTTATAGGTTATAGCATTTTCTGATTAATAGAAAACCTTATTTTAGTAATTCAAGGACAAAAGAAACACAGGAATAACATATTCTGAATTCTTAAACTAATTCATAATGTGAAAAATTATATACCAAAAAACTACATCTTTATAAATGCAGATATTAGCCAACCAAGATGTTTAATTTATTAAAATATCATTTCTTATTAGGTTAAAATATTACTCATATGAAAAATATCAGCATGATTTTTAAAAAATTTTATTTGAATTAGACTGATACAATAAGAAACTATATTATTAAAATTCGGTTCATATTTATGAGAACATAGAAGCTTTAGCACACATTATGCCAAATATCTTAAATAAAATCCTAAGCTTAACAGACATATTTCCATTGCTGCTTAAAGTTATGTGTGCATTATTTTTATTTAAAATCCACCCCATTTCAGGAGTTGCTTAAATAATATAATCAACTTTTGTTGAATTGACCTCCTCCCACCTATTTGTTAATTCAAAAATGCAAATCTGAATAGGAAATATGACAAAGTTGAAGTTGAAGGTTGGAGCAATTAGACTGAGGAGGAACAACTCCTTCCATTTCAGAAGCAAATCTCACACTTGTGAAGTTCTGCTGAACGAAAATCGGTTACAGTATGACTAAAGTTATAGTCACACCCACTTATTTCAAAGCTTTAAAGAGGTCAATTTAAAGACTTGATTACCATTTTGCTTTTAGAGCTGATGGGTTAACATTGGGCAAAGTAACAAGCAAATATATTAAATAAATGTGATTACATTTTAGAATTGATGCCCAGGACAATTGTTCTACAGTGTTCAGTATTAATATGGCTATTCATTTGCTGATGCATTTCAGGCTGGGAAGAATGGAGCAAACACATCCAATTTCAAAGATTTCTGATATATTCTACCTTTACATAGAATTATCATCTCACACACAAAGAATTTTTGCTTTTTCATAAATGCATTTGTTTATAGCTATTCATCAGCTTATGTAAGGAACTGATCACTTAATTTTAAAGGTTTTCTCTTCAGTGTAATCAAAAAGTTATAGAAAATAAAATGTTTACAGTCCTTTTTAATTTTATCCATCCACTCCAGTTATTTTTTTTCACAGTAATTTAAAGAAATGTTAGGTGTTAGATACTTCATGTCTAAAGTACAGATGAAAAATACCCTTAATGGAAAAATATACTTAAGTATCTAATTTCTCATAATTTAACACACAATCTTTAATAAATATTTAATAGTGTATATTTTTCTTCGTATTGTGGAATCCTGTTGGCTTTTGTAATTTGTGAAGTGTTGTATTAAACTGTGGGAAGAAATTAAAATATTTAATACAAATATTTATGTAAAATTTATTAATGAATGACTTAAGAGAATGACTGTAAGGTGTACATTGCACAATAATAAATAAAACAATTATAAACATATCCATATTGATATGCTCTTTATACTACATAAAAGCCTAGTGAAAAAAATAATTTTATGCAACATTTTAAAACGACAATGTATGATTCAAATATTCACATTCCCCAAATATTCACATTCCCATGCTCACATTGCAATAAACACAAAATTCTCTTTACTCTTTATGACAGCATAAATCACAGAAACTAAAGCAATAAATTATGCTTGTGAAGTAATATAATCTATTTCTGCAACTGAAAAAGAGAAGAGCCTTCAAGTATCTCAAATGATTGAGATTCCACCACAGTGAAAAATTTCCAGAGGCTGAGATCAGTAACCTACTCCAGAGCTCATTCAAATGTTTAATGAGCCTCACAGTGAGACACTTCTTTATACATAAGGTGAATCTGGCCCACAAGGATTTGAGCCTATTACCCCCTATGGAAGTCAGAAACACCTGCCCTCTGTTCTCTATGTAAAGCACATCATAAACTTAAAGGTGGTTTAAAAGTAAGTCTGCATTAGAGATTTGTCCAGTGGAATAATCAGTTCTTTCAACTTTCTTATGTCTTATTCTTAAATCACTTTTGAGGATTCCTTTTAAAATCTTTCTAAAGATTTTTTTTTTTTCTGTTTCAGCCTATATACAGAAATGAGCGTAGCAATGTTCAGCTTTTCAGAGGGAAACTACTTGACTGATCTTTTACCCTCCCACTGGGAGTACTTTTATTTTTTTAACATATAGTATATTATTCAGATTGTAAATTATGTTTTTTTTTTGCTCAGGAAATTACACATAGAGTTTAAATTATGAGTGTGTGAAAAAAACTTGATTACACGTTGTTGTGGATTCTTGTGAACTATTATAAAACTGAAACCTTCTCTCAAAATAATGTATTGTCCTTGTGTCTAATAATAATTTTTTATACCTTTATTTTATTTATTTTTGTATGTGGCGCTGAGGATCAAACCCAGTGCCTCGTGCATGCTAGGCAAGCACTCTACCACTGAGTCACATCCCCAGCCCAATAATACTGGTTTAATGCAGTATAATCTTGAGTTCTGACTTAATTTGTGATGTTCTCACTATCCTCAGGCAAAATTTGCTTTTTCCCTCTTATCAGAAGGATGCCTTTTTATTCTGTCTTGACAGAGTTCCGTGATTATATAACATATGTGGAAAGTAGGGGTTTAGATGTGATGGTACTATGTAATGTGTCACCTTCAATCTTTTCAAAAGGAAACTCTGTGAAACAAATGAGTCATGCAATTCTTCAGACCATCAATGTAAGAAATGTGTTGTAAAGCTAAGTGTTTATTTTTAGTTTAGTTTAAAATGGGTGTGCATGCTATGCTTACAGCATTGTTTGAAAATATTTATTAAGTTAAAAAAATAAATTCATGGATTTTTTTTAAACAGAAGAAAATTTGCAAGCCTAATAGAAACGTGTAATATGAACTGAATGGCATTCTGCTATCATATGTAACAAATTAGAATAAATAAATAAATTTTAAAAAAGAAATGTACAGCACTGAATGAGTAGAACGAATCATGTTGAAGAGAAGAGAAAAGCACAGTGCTGTCCCCTTCCACACTCTAGCTCTAGCAACCCTGGCTAGAGACGGCCATCTCTCCTGAGAGTCATAGGGACCTGCTGAGATGGAGACTTCACTGACTGAAACTTGGATTAAAAGCCATTGGGGCATCCTTTTTCCCACCTAGCAGGGTGTGCACAAGGAAGGAATTTATTTGATAATCTAAAAGATATCCTCCAAATCAAGTAGAGTTGATAAGCTGTACAAAGCCCTGAATGTGCCACCAATAAAAACTTCAGAATTTAGGATATTTTAGTGTTTATTTTAAACCAAATTTCACTGCTATAAGAAGAGTATAACAGCTTTAAGATAAGGGCCTCTGTTTCACAAGTCCCAAGGTGTGCCATTGCCCTCAGGTGCCTTCCCAGGAGGAAGTGAGACACAGGGCATATGCTGATTCCTTCCATATGGATGGGGGGTGGGCACCTAGAAACCTCTCTACAGGGTGTGTGACTGCGTGTGTCACAAGGGCAACAGGACACACACAGCTGGCTCACCAGAACGTGTCTATTTTAGGGATACTGTGACTGTATTGACCTCTCTAGTATGATTAGCAGGGAAGATGCCGTTATAGCAACTCAATGTTGTTTGTTTTAAGAACACTTGTATCTAGTTAATTATACTAACAGAGAGTACATTGAATTATGACAAAAAAGTAGCAAATTCCTCTGAACAGTATTATCTAAACTTATTTGAACATGATATCAAAAAACATACAGTAATGATTTGCAGCTTTTCCACTCAGAACAAATTATTGGCAATATAAAGATGTGTTTATTAAAAATTAAAAGCATTAAACATTTAAGTTAAATTATATATAAAAATGCTAAGAAAATGTGTGTATGTGTGTAGAATTTTATAGAAAGGGATCTAGTCAAATCCTTCTAATAATGTCAAACATTATGTCTTGGGAGCTTGATTTTCCAAAAAGAGGTGTACTAGGATAAGATGACATGTCCCTACCCAGAGGACTAGGGTTAGTGCACCAGGCTCTCTTGGATAAACAAAAGTCTATTGCTTCATTAGTATACTGACATCAAGGTTGGAGAAAGAATAATTTTTTAATGTGCCCTGACCATATATTTACAAATATTTTAGGAAACAAAAATGTAACATACATTTCTCTCCATGTAAAAAAAAAATATTGAAAAATTTTCAGGAATACCTCTTCCTACACTAAAATGTAGAAACTCTGATTTGTTCCAGAAATTTTTGAAAATAGCATCTTTTACATTGACAATAAAGATATATATCCTTGAAACATTTTCTGAAGAAAATCCACTCAATTATTTCTTACTTTAATCAACCCAAAGGATACTTTCATTAAAATTAGACAAGTACCAATATTCTGTATTGCTAAAATTTTAACTAGATACTGTTACATTCCTTTAAAAAGAAATGCTTCCTTAAAAAAAAAAAACATTATGGAGCTGATAATATTTACTGACATCTAGACAGTTACAATTCAGGTTGTTCCTTCAAAACAACGTAAGAAAATTAAGGCAGTTACTTCTCTGTGAGGCTGAAATCAGCATTAATTTTGAAAACAGAAGGCAGGAAAAATACTTTAATGGGATTGGTCATCCCTGTAAACACAGGGATGTTTATAGAGAAATATTTAGGCCAAACAGTATTATTGTCTCCCATTATTTACCTCAAGCCCTCACAAAATGCACAACTTCATCTTTATATGAAAACCAAGCATAAATTCCAGCAAGGTAAGATAAATGTACAAAAATGCCTGACACTTTCATTTTTAAAACATATATCCATGTATCTAATTTCTTAACCACTAATAACCTACCTAACCAGGGGTAAAGGTTTCAAAATAATTTACTTGCAGCCTTAGAGAAATAAGCAATAAATATAAATGAAAATTTTCAGGGTTATTAGATGAAATATGTATCCCAGTCCATTCAAGCATATTTCCAAAAAAAGCCAAGTAGCACACAGGATTTAGAAACGGTGTGCAAACGTACAGTTATTTATTTAATATACTTGATGATCTTATTCTCCCTGATATAATTCAGTTATTTCTGTGTCAAAGAAAACAGTAGATGAGAAGCAGGAGGTGCAGGCTCTTGGAGATACAGTCACACAAAGCTGAACACAGAGGATTCAGAAAACACACCCACACACCAAAAGCAGATTTGGAACCTCAAGACTCCAGGTTGGAGTAAGCCTAGAGTAGGGCTGTCAGATAAAATACAGAGTTCCCAGAATCAATGGAATTTCAGATAAATAGTGAATAATTTGTCGCAATACATATGCCCCATGCAACATTTGGATGTCATGTATTTATTTTCATTTGTTAAATCTTGCAACCCTGTCCTCAAGGCACCTGCCTCTTGATACCACAGGTGACATGCCACCAGCACAAGAAAAATGTGCTGTGCTTTTTAATCATTTGTAGGAAAAGTCTATGTAATAAGCCTTCTACGTATTTCCAACCAAAGCAATTTAAAATTAAGGTGGCACAATCCTGAAGGGGATAATGAAGTAAAATTGTTATCCAGCATCTAGATTTATATTTCATGACTAATCATCACATGCGAACATAATCTTAATTGCTTTTTAAATTATTTATATGTATTAAGATTAAATTTTAACTCTGGCTTTTGAGTGAAACCTCTCTTCTTGTGAGATAGATATATATTAGATAAAATGTTATTTTTACTTTGCATAATAAACAACTTTAAATTACCTACTCTAAAATCCAAGCCTAGGTACATACTTTAACTTGAATTATATCCTGGACTTACTAAACCAACTCCTTCTCCCCTTTCAGTTAAATCTCTCATCAGGTAATAAGAGATTTGAGAAATGATGGGCAGTGAATCAAACAGCCAAAACATTTATAAATGCTACACTGTTGAAATAAGATTATACCATTCTGGTTAAAGATTAAAATTCATTTGAGTAATATTCTAATTAAGGCTAAGATTTAGATCCCTAATTGGTTATAATACTTTCCATAAGTGAACCTTTGTTCCACTAGAGTTCAAATGTTAAACAACATACATAGTAAAAATGTGTTACAGGGTGTGGTACCACACACCGTAATCCCAGAATCACAGGCGGCTGAAGCCAGAGGATCATAGGTTCAAAATGAGCCTTGGCAACTTAACGGGGCCATAGGCAACCTAGTGAGACCCTATTTCAAAAAAAAAAAAAAAAAAAGTCTGGGATGTCACTCACTGGTTAATTGCCCTTGAATTCAATCCCTGGTTCCATCCTCCAAAAAGCAAAATGTTGTGTTATTTATTTGCTGTCTATGTTAATTATCATAATAAATTCAAGAAAATGTTCAAAATTTGAAATCAACTTGTGTGTGGCCAGGAAAGGATTCTTGTTAAACAGTATTGATAATGTGTATTGACATGAAAAATGTATATATTACTAAAATATGACAAATGTACAAACCTATCAGTTTATCTCATAATAATATTCATGCAAAAAAATTAAAATCTTGTAATGTTATTTAAAAAAGAATCAGAATCCAATAATACTCAATAGTTACTATATTGCCATAATAAACAAACAAATATATAAGAAAAATGTGAATAGGCTATGCAATATTGATGATATTAATACCATATACTTGGAAACTGGTACATGCAAACATAAGAAATCTGAATTCAGATAGACTTCCTCCAGCCATAATTATCCAGTGCCACCCACAACCTCCTACTCCTAATCTCACATCCACCACAGTTCCCAGTCACGGTCATGTTGAAGGTGACCTTACAATTACTTTTGTGTATATGTTTGTAAATTATAAGTTACAGGCAATTTTAAAAAAAAAACAGATTAGGGAAGTAGCATCGTGATGTGAAACACCAGGTTTAAGGAATTATAAAAGAGAAAGTGATATAGCAGAAAAAATAAATATAAGAGCCAATATAGTTAAGGTCAGAATAAAAGCAAGAGAATCAACAAAGTTTGAAAGACAACGAAATCCAGGAAAGAGTACTAGGGAAATGATGAGGGTTCTGTTGCTGTTTAGCTTTTCGAGATTACTTTGATTGCATGATTTACCTATGTCTGCTAGATACCTGGAGTATTTCTCAGAAAGGAAGAAAATGCTCCCCGCCCCTCTCAGGAGGCTTCCTTTTCTGACTTGGTGAGGCAGGCTCCAGACACCGTTCTAAAATGTACATGGACTCTAAAGAATTTTAGATCCTGTGGCCAAATCATGTTTTACAGACTATGTTAAAAACAGCCATTATGTATAAGCATCTGTAAAATATTGAAGGATGAATGTCCTCTTCCAAGGTAAACTGGGTTGCATCTCGGTTGATGACAGGACATGCAGATGGGGAGAGCAGTGGCTTTGAAGATGAGAACATTCCTTCCAGAAGGAGAACGGAATGTGTGAGCACACAAGACGTGGAGAAATAGGGTGCCTTGACTAACTCACAGGTGACTAAATGACATGAAGCAGAAAATGTAGGCATGGCCACATACAAAATGCTTTAAAAGTCTGTATGGAGACCAACAGCACTGTGGCTGTGACCCAAAGCCTCTGAAAAATGTTAAAGAGAATATCTTAGAGAAATGCTTGAATTATTGACAGGACAGTCTACATAGAAAAGTGGAGGGGTCCTGAATGATTTCAGTGAGCTAGGCAAAAAAGATTGGGTTTGGGAACAACAACAACAACAAAATAATAATAATACACCTGTGTCTCCTCACCCGGCCCAGCAGAGAACCCAGTATTTATACTTAATATGTTTGGAAATAGTCTGCTTTCCATAACTCAAAATCTTTAAAACATAACAAGATATTCTGTAGTTAAAGAGACTGGGTGTTGTGTGCCTAACTTAATTCTAAGAATAATTGTGAAGGGAAAAAAGTAATGAAATGGGCTGCTCAAAAAGTGATTCGATCCCCCACCCCATCTCAAGCCTCAGGTAATGTCAGCAGCAATAAAAGCTAGAAACCTACAGAAGAGCACTGGATATTTTTCCCATAACTTTTAACGAAGAAAAAATAAGGCAGATAATGATCACAGACTAATATTAAATTCACTTTATAACTGAGACTGAGCATTTTTTTCTCTTATAAAAGATTGCTTCTGGGTTTATTCTTTCATGGAAAGATACAAGGAAATCTTACCCTATGAAGTTCGGTCTGTAACTCAGAATTAGTGAAGACATAAGGACTATTTTAATTATAACATTTTAAATAACGTATTTTTAAGTGATTAAAGTGGGCACATGCATTTGATCAAATCTTTTCTATGCAGAAGTAACCCCTGCTATGTCTCGGACTACTAGGGTTTTCAGTTATGATCTTCCCTCATGCCCACTTCTCACTTCTAAAACTCTCAGTTTAAGAAAAAAAAAAAAGAAAACTTGCTTGCTTAAAAAACAAAAAAACAAAAAACACACATATAATTTGTCCTCTTCCTTCTTCTATCTACTGAAATCCACTTCCACATAGGTTCCTAATTGGCTATCACTGTTCGGTTCAAAGCTGACTTCCTGGCAGCACATTATCTCCATTATTATTATTGTTGTTGATGCAATCTTTTTTCAGTCACCCAGTTCCAAGACTAGAGAACTATCCTTGATAACTATTTTATTTACTTTTTCTTGCTGGATTTATATTGCTTTCTTCCTTTTCTTCCTTTCTCTCTGTCTTTGTCAGAATTTCTCTAATAGTAATCCCTTTGTTTTCCTCCTCGACCAGCAACGTTCTTGTTCATGCCTTGTTACCAGAAGCCTGACAGCTGCAATCACACTCCCATTACTAAAACCCCAAACACACCCACCATCCACACACCACTCCTGGGCTTCTCCTGACCAGTGTCCAGTTTCTGAAGCCTGATATTCTAGTAGTAGATTGATGACAAACATCCACTCTAGGATTAGATGGTATCAAATAAAAGGTACAACCCTTCATCATTAGCCATGAGACCATGGGGGTGAGTCACTGGACACCTCTTTTTGGTTCTAAATCTCTAAATGAAGTACAGCAAAAATACATACTTCATGCCGTAAGATTTAGATGGATTCATCTCTGATATGTGCAGAACATAGTACCAGACTCATAAATTCTCAATAGCTGTTAGCTACGATTTCTATTAGTAGTATTATTCAAAACATGTCTTAATTTACCCCCCAAAATAACTTTCACTACACCTTTGGCTTTATTTAGATACAGAAGCCCAGAATATTCACTTCTATAAATGTCCTATTTGTCTCCAATGCTGGACTTTTCTTCCTGCAATTCTCTGCAACTAGAGAATGGCCTTTGTCTCTAGAAGTTAAATAGCATACAGACATAGCCTGTATAATCATACACAAAAAAAGTGAGCTCCATAATAATTTTTTTTCCTTGAGTACAGCATAGGAATCTTTCCTAAAGATAAACAAAATACATTTTATTCTAATAAAATAAATATTTTCTTTTTCTGATAATTAGATGAGAAACTCAAAAGAACAGAAACATTGAAAACCAGTAAATTTCATGAGAGGAAATGCTTAATTGCAGTTGACCACAACATTTCCCTCACAAGCCTATTACATGCAAAAACAATTAAAAGTGTTTTCAATTTTTCATTTCTTTCATAGTTGGAAATAGTATTATTAGATGCAGAAAGTTTTACTATTTTATAAAAATGATTTTTTTGGTTTTCAATGTAAAGAAGAGAATATTATGATTCTTGAAAAGAAATTGGGCACTGGAACTTTGTTGTTAGCTTTTTGTTATTCAGACAAAACAGTGATATATATGCAAAATTTATGTAGAAGGTGAAAGACAGAAAACACCTAGAATCATAAAATCACAAGAATTACTCAGCTCAATGAATAAACCATAAGCAGAAGGTAAAGTCTGGGCAGTTTCTTAGGTGATTTTCAAATGGGGTTGTGGCACCATTTGCTAATTCTGTCTGATTTTGAAAGACAAAGATACAAAAATATAGATAATAAGGCTGGTTGAGATAATCATATCTATTAGATAATAAGATTTTAGGGAAGAAAATGGGGAAAGAACGTGTCTGGGCTTTTATGTGTTCAAATACTGGTCTATGGTACAAAATGGATCTCTTTTATATATCTTACAGAAATACACAATTTTCCAAATGAACTGTCTCTTTTTATTGACTTTGATGATTCTAGGGCATCTTAGTCTCTAACTCTGGGATATCAGAACTCTTAAAGGTAACAGTATCCTGTCCAAGGCGAGAATATACACTAATGGGCAAGTACAGTTGTCAAAATATGGGTGAATCCAATTGTTTACACACATTGATTTGTATCATTGTGACAATTTTTTGGCTTGGAAAAATATAAATCATCCTCTTGTACAATCATCACATATAATATGTTACTTCCTAGACTTAAATAAAAATGTGGTTTCAAAAATGAGTATTTGTTGTCAGATTACTGTTTCTTGTGCATAATCAAGTATCCTCATTCATTGTAAACAAACACAAAAAATAAGAAAAATAATGTCATTGAAATTCTAAAACTTATAATCATGTTCTGTGACTAACATTATCATAAAATGAATGAAGTTCAATCTTTGCTGTGCATTATACATTTGGTTTTGTTCCACCAGATTAATGGATGAAAAGGAAAAATAGGGGTACTGTACTTTGAAGTATATCATGTGAAAGAATATATTTACTGCAGATGCAAAATAGTGATACATGGTGAAAAGAACACATAGAGTCTGATTTTTTTTTCCTCTGGGAGTAAGAGAACATAATTAGTTCTATTTAAGCCTAGCATTTTAATTTTGTCCGTACTCAGGCTGATGTCATTGCTCCAATTTTAACTGAATATATAGTTGCCTCAACACTTAATGAGTGCTTCCTTTGGGCCAGGCACTCACTGCTTTAAATATGTTAAATAATTTATTCTCTACAATGAGATTTTGAGAATCTATGTCACAGACAGGAAAATGAGTTACAGGAAGGCTAAAGAGATGACAGAGGTTGCACAGCACAGCTAGTAACTGGTTGGATCAGCATTTGAACCATGTCAGGCAGTCTCCACGACCATAGTTTTAAAAGTACCACCTCACTTCTCTGATATGAGGACATGTTGAAAGATGGCTCTTATAAATACACTGTATGCTGAGAGTCCAAAGAAAGTAAATGCATGCTTTGGGGACCAATTAAAGAATGATGGATTCTATTGTTCAAAGTTCTAAGTCAAATGGATATACTTAATGATGCTTGGTAAAACCTGCTCTGAAAACAGAAGGGCAGCAGAATAAGAAAAGACATTATGATTGCTGTATGTATATAGGTGACTGTATGACCAATGTGATTCTGCAACCTGTACAATCAGAGAAAAGAGAAATTATATCCCACTTCATTCAAATGTATGAATTGTCAAGATCATTGTACTGTCATGTGTAACTAAAAAAAAAAAAAAAAAAAAAAACAAAACAAAGTAAGACCAGAGCATTTTGTGTGTGTGTGTTTACCAGCAACACCACAATCCAACCAGATGACGAAGTTGCGCTCATGAACTCTGTAAAGGAAGTTGAAAACTTAATGACTGCTAAAATGTAAAATGCACATGTGCACAAGGTCAGTTTATTCATTTATTTACAAAAAATCTCAAAGAAAAGCTGGTGGTTTATACGAGGCTTGGGGGAAAGGAGTGTGAGAGTCATAAAAATGCTCTGGTACATTTGTAGAATGACACAGAGCAGTTGACACTGGTCAGATCTGAGCCTTGGATCTGTGCAGTAGAACTGCTCACTTACAGTGAGTAGGGCTGCTCTAAGCTCTGGTGATCACTAGTAATTAAGTGGATCTAGTTCCCCTTACATTCTCAACCAGTTTCAATAGTGTTTTAAATTTTCCCCTAGAGATCTCTCGGGAGGATTCCAGCTTATTTAGATATTATATTTGTATTTTAAATTGTTATTGATCTTCTTATTTACACATTAGTCTGGGGTGAGTTCATGAGCCATAATTATTTCCCTATATACAGAGTCTGGGAACATTATACAATGTTGAAAACATTTATATAATGTAGTTGTAGCCCAAACAAAACTGAAGACTGCTGAACTTAGAAAACAGTGGTGCTCAACAATATAATTTATTGAGCATGAATCACACTGTTCTTATCAGTAGTTTGGGAAGACCTGCCTAAAGCATTGTTTTCAAGGATTTTTGGTTTGTTTGTTTGTTTTATGGTTTTAAGGAAATATGATATGCCTTCACAATAAATAATAGTACTAAAAGTAATAAAGCATGTTAATATTTCCATTGAAATTAGAAAAGAAAGTAAGTTAAATGTGAAGAACTTTAAAACATTAACAATACAGACATAGATTTAAATATCTAAACAATATCAAGTGCCCTAACTTAAAGGGAAGGTAATTTTCCTCCATATTAGATATTCAGAACACTTCTAATAAGCATTTTAAAACATAATTTTCATGAAGAATTACTGCAAAGTGAAAATTTTAAATTATCAATGATTATGTTACTGAATCTCAAGCTCAATTTTAACTGTGAGCTATTATTCAATGTCAGACATTTCCTAAAAATTCTAAGTCAAGTAAAAATTGTTAAGAATCAGTAGAGGAAAGGGACCAAGGGGAGGGAGGTGGGGAAGAAAAGAACTACAGAGGAATGATACTGACCAAATTACATTGTCATATTGTATGCAAGTATGAATATGTAACAACAAATCCTATCATCATGTCCAACTATAATGCATAAATGAAAATAAAGAGTAAAAAATTCACTCCCACTCTAAACTATCTACTTTAAAAGGCATTTCTGTGCTGTAAACTGTCAAACAATTTTTGTCTATACAAAATTAAGTATATTTATAATTATGTCCTTATAAATAATTACTTAAAATATTCATATCTGATTCCAAAATTATTTACTATAGCCTGAGTTTCAAAAGTCTCAAGCCATCAACTTTCATTGACAAGAACTGCTACTTTGTAACAATGTATGAAATTGATATTTTTATTAAACCTATTTCATTTATTCAAATTTATAAAATGTGCATTCAATAGGTTGCTGTTATTACTTTATCCTTCATGTTTAGCTAACACAATTCTTAATTTATTTTCTCTTTCATTTCATTTTACTTAAGCATATAGTCAATTCAAGCTTCCGCACAACCAAGATAAGGCAACATTTTAATTGACTCTCCAAAATATCAACCCAGAATACAATGATCATGTATGATATAGACAGTCTGTTTACTCTACCAGTAACAAGGAAGGCGTACATCATGCTTAGGTTTAAGGACACTAAGCAACGTGACTGGAACAGTAATAATGGCTGTCTCATTTTTATTTAATTGTGCTCCATTTCACACTGGCACTATGGATTTTTCTTAAAATACAGCAAGATAACATGAGACTGAAATTGGAAAATTCTCATGTTAAGTGAAATAAGCCAACTCAATAAATAAAATACTTAATGTTTGAAAAGCAAGGTATTTTAAACACCCACTCATCTGCTTTCATTTTCTAAGCCAATATTTTATAAAATATGACATCTCAAGCCTCAAGTTCAGATGCATGTATTACGTGCCTACCAGACACAATCTGTTAGTCATTGCACATGTGTGCAATCGACATCTGCAGATTCAGCTTTTGCACATTACACAACTCCCCAAATCTTTTTTCTAGAACTTTGGTTTCTGAGTTTTTGTTTCGGTACATTTTATTCTCTGTTGCCATTCAGTGAGAGAGGTGGGGAAAGGCAGGTTTCAAGAAGCCGAGCTTTTTTTCTTCTTCAAATTTCTAAAGAAATATTTATACAAAATCATCCATGGGGAGAAAAGATGAGAAACAGACATAATCAGAGCTTTCGCAATTGCCTCCTTGCCTTTATCATCTAGTCAATGGAGCTTCTTCCTTCCTTTGCCAGACCCAGCTAGAGAAAAGCATTTTGTGGGAAAGGCAACATCAAAGGGCTAGAAAGTGTTATTCCACCAAATCACAGCTGGCATATGCATGCATTTGTAGTTTGCAAAGCTTTTTGGATAAAATGTTTCCTATCCTTCAGGAACAAATACCAGTGTCAGGGTCAGACACTTTCCATCCCCTGCAACCTCCAGCTTTCATGGGCTAAGTAGATCCTTAAAGACAGATTAACTGATCACTATCTTATCTGTGCCACATTTGTTTAAATACTTAACATTTAATATTCCATCTCTTCCCTTTGCTTCTCAATTCACAGTTCCTCAATCCCTTTAAATTCTCTTCAGATACCTGATTTTCCAAAATGTTAATCTCTTTACTTAAAATCTCTTTGAAGCCTCAAGGTCATAATTTGTCACAATTCTCTTATCTGGGCTCAAAGAAATTTGAAAAAACTAATCTGATATTCAAGTTAACTATTTAAATATTGGTTTCTATAAAAATTACTAAGCTAACAGTAGATTATGTTTCAATCACTAAGGAAGACATAATGATAAGTATCAAGTGCTGTTGATAGACAAAACCTGAAGATAGCATCAAAGATATCAAAGGAAATCAATCATGTTCACAGAGATGGCATACTAACCGAATTGTCTTTTTAGCTTACACATTTGAATATATTAGGCTCTGTGGATGCTTTTCCCAATACTAACACAAAGATAACTTGTTATTGAATTTTAGTGAAACTAAGCATATTCCATTATTTCATTCAATCTAATAATATAAACTTTAAAATGCAGACAAACTAATGATCATTTAGAGTCCAGAATAGCACTAACCCTTGGGTGGTAGTAACTGGAAAAAGGCAGAGTGGACTTCTTGAGATACTTATAATATTTCAGCTACTGGACACAGTACCTAGAATGTTTCAGTCATTGATTACACAAGGGTTTTCATGTTGTGACAATTTCTTGAGATATACCCTTATGATTTTTGTAGTTTGTTACATACATTTGATATCTTCATTAGAAAACTAAAAATATTGCAAAGATTGTGTACTAACTTTAACACTGTCTTCAATGAAGAATCAAATAAATTACTCGTAAATATAATAATCTGTGGAAAATTATAAAAATTTGAACAAAAACTAGACGATCAACAAGAGCAGAAAATTCATCTTTAAAGAAGGAATATTGCTGTAGTTGTGTTCAAAATAAACCTTAATTAGCACATGCTGAAATATTAATAGATTAAGCAATAGGATGGCTGGATTTGCTTTAAAACATGTAAATGAACAGGCTGTTATGTTAGTGTTTGGATGAAACAAATTTGCCCAAAAGTTGATCAAAAGCAGAGAAGTATGCTAGTCTCTGCTTTGACGCTTGAACGTTCCAAAATTTAAAAGAATGTTTAAAAATACAACTTTGTGAATCTCTGTATATGACTGCCCTTAATGTTTAAAAATACAACTTTGTGAATCTTTGTATATGACTGCCCTTGATGTTTAAAAATACAACTTTGTGAATTTCTGTATATGACTGCCCTTAATGACCACTGCTCTTATCAATTTATTAGAGATGAATCAAGAATCAAGATAGAACTACCAATAAATAACCTTCCATATAATCATCTGATGCATGATTCTTAATATTTACACTGTCAGAATTTTATACCACTTTTTCAGACTGAACTCCAGATTTTTTTCTGTTTTTAAGAAGAATGTAATAGAAGGCAACTGCCAAACTATTACATGAATTCTCATATTTAGATACCTATTCCTATCACTATTTAGATTAAACCTCCTTGTGAAACATTTAGTTTACATACATCATCAGGTATGTATCATCATGATAACTTCATCATAGCTACTTCTTCTGATACCATCCTTAACACAAAACATTATGATGTACTACACTTTAGAAAATGAACTCTCAGTGAAATAGTTAATCTCATATGAGAAAGACCCAACTATCCTGCCCCTTTCCTTTTCCAGGGTGCATCAAAATTTAATTCAGAAAATATACATTTGTAAAAAATCTTACTTATATACTACTTTCATGATTGAGTTTTCAAAGACATTTATTTGAAAATTATGACAAAAATAATTACAAATATGATGCTTTAATGGAAAAATGCGCTATCTAATTTTTAGCTTAAAAAGTTATTTATGTGTAGATGAGTCTTAAAATACTTGAAAAACTATATCTCAGTTTCCAGCTTATGTAAAATATATGTAACTATCCAATATAGGCAAGACTGCAATCTAGTGCAAGGGCAAGATTCTGGCTAATGCCAACCTTCAGAATGGGGAAAGCCCTACTCAGGACAACATCTTTACTAGGGTTCAAAATAATGTCTTCCTTGTAATCCATAGTACTGGAACCAGAAACCTATTTCTTCTCCAGTGTCATGGTTAATTTGCATGTACTTAAGCACAATGAACTGGTCCTCAAAAAAATGCAAACCAGACCTTAAAAAATAAAAGAACAGAATAAAATGGATAAAAGTTTCTCATCAAGTACTGTATTGTCATTTTAATTAGCTCCTGAAGACAAAATAGCCATTAGTTAAATTTAAGTTTATTCTGTGTCTAACATAACCACATCATGTTTTCCACTGGTAATTGATGGAAATAACTAAAAAATTAAATAATTTAATAATGTTTTGTGTGGGATGTATATGTGTGTAAATGCATTCGTGCAACTGAAGCATGAAGCTAGACCATAGAAAATACATTTATAATCACTTATTGAACTTAATGATTTAAGCTATCATAGATAGTTTAGAATAACACTCTATTGTATGTTTATAACTTTATAAAAATTAAGGTCAAATATTATCTCTTCTATTCATATTGTTAAGAAACTATCTCTAAAGAAAAAAAAATGTAACCAAGTGCCTTGTTATTGAACATAGGTAATAGTATGTGTACAATGTTATGTAATGGATTAATTATAGAATCAGATGGAGACCTCTGATTTTTATCTGCAAAGTTTCTAGCTTACAATTCATTTCTGTCCATGCACTAATTACATCCTGAAATTTAGTGTTTTTAAATCTCCTACACTCTCCTCATCTAAACTGACATAGGTCAAACTTCTTAGTTTTTAGGAAGTTTCATTAGGCCTTAGTATAAAACTTCAAAGTTTTTTAATCTCTAGATGACTAAAAATGACTCATCTTGTACTGACTTTAATCTTCATTCAATAATATTATTTAATACTAAACAACAAATTTCAAAATCCAAAACTGTTTCTAAGCTCTGATATCTAATGATGCTCATCCCTATAAAAAAGGATCTCATACACAGACTCACCCAAAAAAAACTCTAGAACATTGAGTATTGAACAATGTTTAATGATATTTGTAGGCAATTCAATTTGTATTTTCCAGGATTATTTACAATATCTTTATAACTTAATGAATTTAAATTTGGACTCATAAATCTTCAGTAGGATGAGCAGGAAAAATTCCCAAGTAGATATTCCTTCTCATTGAATAATGCTAATATTTTAATTGATAATCTTCTTTTGTTAGGCTCAAATGATGAAAAAATGCTTACATGGGTTTACTTCCAATGTACAAAATAAGAAAGATGATGAAAATGATCTGTAATATAAAATGAGGTATATGAAAATATTAATATGCTAAATGTTAACTCAATAAAATGAAAAGTACTTATGAAACAAACTGCTTTAAATAAAAAAGACTCATACTAAGACTGCGGATATTAAATAAAAATACAAGTAGCTCTTATCTATTGTCATCTTTTTATCTTAAGTGATGATATTTTATTTAACTATCTGGGAATTCAAAGCTATAAGTAAAAACCATGCAAATAAATCATTGCTACATTGGAATTAAGTAAGGAAAAAAAGTGAAATAGAATATATACCTCTTAGCTACATGTAAAGATGAAAGATGAGAGCTAATATATGAAATTGCTGACAAATAAAATATGAAAAAGAAAGATGATCTCACAGACAAGAAAGAAAATTAAAAACCTAAGACTCTTAAGAAATCTGAACAAATTTAACACCTCCGTATCATATAAAATATATTTTGAGGGAAAAAATAAGTTTGAAATTTTTAGGTATTGAAAATCTACATTATATTTTAAGTACTTAGATACATATCAATATTTGAAGGAGTTCAAATTCTAATTTCATTTATAAAAACCTATAGGCACTAGTTAGAGAATACAACTAATTTAAACATATTTTAAAAATTTTTGAAAGCAAAGAAAGTTTGCTTGAAACATTTAACAATGGTGTGTGCATGTGCCCTCAGACATGTGTGAAAGAATAAATGAAGACAGTGGTATTACAGAAAAATCAGGTATTTTTTTATATGCTCATTCATCTATTTTCATCACATAATTATTTAGCATTTATAATATGCTTAGCTGGGTAGTGAGTCTAAATATGCCAAGGAAGTAATTTTGTTGGGAGAAACATATTAGACCAGAAGCAGAATTTAGCAAAGTTAATAATTTGTGAGAATACTTGCAAAAAATATTTCTAATAAATAATGGTCATGTAAATCTTGTTTTTAGAATATAAAAGTCTGGTTAAGCCACGGGTCACATTTTCAAAATAAGGACAATTCAATTTGTTGTCATATTAAAATGATGCTTTAAATATTGAGAGTATAAAAATTGGTAAAATTTCTTGGATACGAATTAGTTCCAAGTCCTTCAAAGGCACAAATTTTAAGTGACATGAGATAAGTCACAGGAACAATGTCTTAACAAGTAAAAAGCAAATTGCCCACAGAAATGGACAGATGTGAAAGGAAAAGTGCCATTTCCTACCTGCATCTCAGAAGGATTTTTATAGCTCTCTCTATGTATCATGTTAGTTGAGATAGATCATTACCCAACAACTAAAGAAAAAAAATAATATTATAATATCTCACTTATCTCGATGGGGGTGGGACAGCTACTGGTATTGGTTAACTGGAATAACGACATGAACTGTAAATAGATTATAATTTTTCAAAGAAGTAAAATAAAATATGATTCAGAGAACATTAAATTCTCACAGTAACAAGTAGACTGGAAATAAGGTTGGGCTTTTTTCACCGGTCGCTATTTATCATTTGCCTCATTCTCACAGGATTGAGGTAATTAAACTGTCTTGATTATGACAGACTTCCTCATAATCCTGAACAAAGGAAGTCAGTAGACGAGTAGAAGGACTCGTGTGAGTCTAAGACCAGAGATCTGTCCAAGGAAATAAGCTGAAAATGCAATAGTTAGGGTCACAAATCTAGATGCGTATGAAGAAAAGTGGGAAAACACCCCCCCCCAAAATACCAGATGACAAATAAGTGTCAAAACTTGAGGGAAAGTGGACAGAAATTAACCTAATAGAAAAAAAATTCTAAGAAGGCCTAAAATAAAAGTACTTCTTGGTGGACTTTCACACAGGATGGTCATGCTGTATTAGGATATTGGAAGAACAGACCTACCCAAAGACAGCACTACTCGGGGTAGATAAATATGAAGTCACTATCAGGAAGAAAAGCCGCTTCACTGTGAATTCTAGATCTGCTCTTAGCACACTACTGAGTTCAGCACATTAGGAAAACTAACAGCAGGAACAAGATGATGAGGAGATTGGAGGAAAAGTCATTCCACATGGCATGTTCTATGAATCCCATCAGCCAAGCACCTGAACTGCTCATGGGCATCAGATATAGATGCCTGCAAGAGTGTTCCCAAAATGAGGTTTTCTGAAGAGTAATATTGTCAGCAATATTTTAAAAACAATGTTTCAAAAATTTGACTTCTTTTTTCAGGATAGGGGCATTTCAAACTAGATCACAAGTTGGCAAAAATAAAGTTAGATCGATAGCCGATATGTTTTGGTGCACGTGAATTAGTCTAAACCTTACATATTATGAAGGTAGGATGGGCTATGATACTTTTCACTAAATGGTTCCTTATAATCCTACAATTCTAGAAAGTTCCACAGATTTGTAAATTTCAAAGATCAGCTGTCGATGTAATTGTTCACTTTACTCAATATGATTATGGTATGACAGTATAAATAAAGAAAACTTTTCACAAACATAATTTAGATATAATTTCATTGATGATCTCATGATTAACTCAAACATCAAATGATTGATTAATTTATTGGCAAGAAGTCAACAAATTTCCAAGCAACACATCATTATCCATTTATTACTGCATTGTTTAAGCCAATTGGAACTGAACATACTCATTCACTGACAATATTCTTAAGATGTGACCTACAAAATGTAAGACCAAAATCAAGGAAAATTATTTTTGACTATTACTTTAATTATTGGGATTTTTCAAAATTATATAAATTGCATTGGTTTTTATCAATCACATTCTTTAACTTAACCTATTTTTCTATTATTGGCTGAGATTATCCAAATGGCTTATGTATAATGCACTGTTGTCATTTGAAAGACTAAATTATTTTAAATAAGATATTTGTAGTTCTAAACAAATCCTTGAAAATACAATAGAATTTTAAAACTCCAGAGAACTAACGTTTTTCAGGTCAGTTTAACTAACAATTTTTAGAATATATGGCTGTATTTTACATATTTGAATTTATTTCCTCAAACTTTCTATGTCTCCTTTTCCAACAAAAATAAAAAGAGGAAGCTCATGATTAACTCAGAAATTATTGGCTGATATGTTTAAAATGTTTCATTTGATGAAGTGAGACTTGCTACTCTTCATGGAAAAGAAAACATGACTGTATTTAGGCATTTGGTTAAATGTAAAGTACACTTTTTAAAGTGTGAATATACCTAATTTTGTCTAAGATTTGGTTTATTATAGTTTTGAACTTTAACAGATGTATAGAAATTAAAAGTTACTGGTATAGACAATGATCTCAGTTATATTTTTAGCCATATCACCGTTTCCTTGTCATCTTCATATAAATGACGGTGGCAGTCTTATTAGGCATTTTAGAGCTTTACAAAAATAATCACATATACAGCTACTTTCTAAACATCAAAATGTATATTATGATCATTATAAAACGAAATACATGTTTAGCAAAAGAAAAACAGCAACCTCAATAATTAAACATTCTGATTAAAAGCAAGTAATTAGTGTCAATTTTTAGCTTCTTTAATTACATAAGGGACGTGCTTTTTAATTTAGAATATGAGAATATTTCACTCCTGATGATAGATGACACAAGTATTAAAAGTTATCACCACATGAATCAGGGGTGCAAAATGGTCAGGAAGAGCATGGTATATAGTTTTAATATTAGATTACCTAATTTGATTAAAATTGACTATGCCTATTAAGTTGGAGCTAAGATGTAATTTTACATATAATTCTTTGAGTCCAAGGTAATAGTATAACAAAAAAAATTACATGATTAATAGTGTATGAAAAACTACAAATAATTTCATGCAAACATTTTTCTGCTAATTTTCCATTCAGGTCATAGTTTAACCCAAACCCTTAAGTTTGAGCAGCATAAGCTGGCTAAACTGGCTAAAAAATAATATAAAAATATATATACACACACACACACATACACACACACGAACATATGTATATATACACTTAAATAGATACTAAAAAACTAACTTATTCTGACATATACGTCTGCACAATATGCAAACAAATATAAATTTACCTGGCAAAATACAAAATTCATTCAAAATAATAAATTTAAAATAATAAGTTCATGATTTCTAGAAACACATATAGGCTAAGAAATTTCTTAATCCCTAAAATAAGTTTTCTAAATAAAAATACTAGTTTCTTAAGATGTAGAAAAATATGCATTAAAATATATGCAGAATTATTACTGTATTATTAGAGTTGCTGAGATTATTAAAAAAGAAAAAACTAATCAGTGGAGTAAGACATTTGCAGATATTTAAAATTCTGGTTGTACATATAAGTGGAATTTATGAAGATTGGTACTCACTAACACCAAAAAGTGGCAGGCTCATTTTCTACTACATTTGAAATAGATTTGCCAGATAATGTATACTGAAAGCAAATGCTTGTTTTTTAAAAAAATACAAATTTTGATTCCTGTGAATCCTGTGCCCTTTTTCTTTTTGCCTTAAGATGACTGATTACTTGTTTTTATACCATGTATTCTGAAGTGAAAGGATACTGAAATATGCTGGTAAAAATTTGGAAAAGTTCTATTTTCAATAACAAAATTTTAAGTCCAGAATTCAATTTGAGAGACAAGGACTACCCCAGAGTTTTCACCTATTAAAATTTGATTTGGGGCTATTTTAATTCACCCTAATAATGTATGAATGTGTAAATTTCAAATTGCATCTTAGACTTCTCAATACTTATGTATTTCTGCTCTCCTAATACAATATAAATGTTAAAGTTATATAATATGACTTTAAAAAATAAAGCCAAACAAATATCAAAGATTTATAGGATGACCCAATGTTTTGGTTCAGAAGTGCTAAAGTACTACATCATGCTGGAGTAGCAGTACTTCTAAATAATTTTAAAAGCTGAACACAGTCTTGCACGCAGTGCATATGGCTACCACTGCCATCACGATCCATGCATCTGATGAAAGACCCAAGGGTTTAATCCTATAGCAACTGTCTATTCTCATTACCAGACTAAACCAGAGCCTCCTGTATTCAATGTCTGCCCTTCCCCTCGTACATTTGTCAGGACTCAACTCTATCCGGCTTTTCTTTTCCTTTAAGTTTCTAAACACAAAAACAAACAAAAAAAAAAGTTTTTCTTCCCACTTCATATTTCCTCAGTCATAAAAGACACAATACATCTACAATTTGTGTCATCTTTGGCGGCTAGCTCAAGGCTCCATGATTGATTATATATATACTAGGAGATGAAAGAAAATATGTAGGAAGGATTTCTAATACAAGATGAAAGTCATCTTTTGATTGGTTTTCACTTTTATCAATTATTGTTTATACAGTTTGAATAATCAGTAGTAGTTGTCCACAAACTATTTCTATGTAGCAGAGAATGATGGGAACATTTCATTCCCAAGATTCTGAAAGGAAACATAATACAGAATCTCAAAACCATTTTTATTGTTCATAATGATTGTATAAAATAATCCACTTAGAGAACAGGGCCCCGCTATTGAATGAGCCGAGTGTAATTAGCAGTGTCTGAATGTTAGAAGAACCCACTGTTCTAAACCCTTCAGGGACATTGCTGTCCTGACATTCTCCCATCACAGAGTGCCTCTGGTTCTGATCAAACTTGAATCCACACCAAGATCCTATCAAATCATTTTAAATGAAATGACACCTGAACCGCTCTCTAGATACCTTACTACCACGAAAGGATGATTGGGTGAAAATCCTAACATCAGTAAGAAAAATGAGATAAAGATCAAGAGAGAAGTTTTTCCACCATGATTTAACCCTTCAACACACAGCAATCAAACAAGCAAGACTGCCACATCCTACAGAAACGTGAGGAACATTTGAAAACTGATTTCATCAAACGCAAAAGTTGTGCTTCACTGTTGGTCCACAATGACGCCCGGACCCAGGGACCTGTCTTGCAGTTATGTTGATTTTTCCATGCTGCCTGTGTGCAACTCTTACGCTGTTCATTTGTAAACGGAACCTGAATCCCGTTTTTACCAAGAGCAATGGTGGACTGTATTTCCCCCAAGGTAAAACTTTTTACCCCCTTTTGTGTGATACTTACTCAAATACGGTGGTTTATAAGGCGCTCGTGTGTTAGACAGCAGTCCATCCAGCTCCTTCCTCTCCAGGGTGCTGTGTAGGGCCTTCTCTTTGCCAAAGGTGGAGAAGGACCGCTCTGCTGCAGGCTGGGCTTCTGGAGTTTCAAACACCTCGGTGTCTGGAACAGAGTCCATGCCGGGAACGTGCAGATTGCTGCGGTAATCGGCAGCCTGGCGTCCATCAGAAGGGACAAAAGAAGGCATCCAGCACCGATCTGAGTGGCCCAGGGCTTTACATTCTTCGGTGCAGTTGGAGAAGAGATCCATACCTGTAAGCAAAAGAAAAAGGAAAGAAAAGGGGAAAAAAAAGAAGAAGAAGAAGAAGAAAAAGAAGAAAGAAAGAAAAGAACAAAGAGAAAGAAACTACAGGTGTATCCTTCAATAACAGGACCAGTTAGCTATTTAGCGGTAAGATAACAGGTAGCATCAAAAGTCATGGGTGAGGGTATCTTAGTAAATGCTTAAATTGAAAGGAACCAAGGATCTCCTTGTTATCAGTTTTTTTCATCATTTTTAAAACAGAAGAGATCTGTAAATATAAGGGCAAGACTTGTGGAAAAGATACCTCTGAAAAAGATGTTTTTAAACTACTCGAAAAATTGGGACTGGGGGGGGGGATGGACATGTTTGCTCTAAATTATTCAAAGAACCAGGAAATGGTAAGTAGAAAAGGAATGCATATTTAAAAAAAAATCTCTTGTGAAGTTCATAACAGAGAAAAAATGTAGGTATAAAGGCTTCACAATCCCTAACCCCTAACATGATGAATCAGCTGCTATTTTTTTTTAAACAAAAATGGAAGAAACATGCTAAGCTCTATCAATGATATTTAGGTTATAGTATTTAGACCAGAAATGGGGAAATTCAACAGAACCATGGCATACACACTGATAAACTAGGAAATATCAAGTAGAAACAAGACTTCATGGGCAGCTAAAAGCACATTTTCTCAGATTCCTAGGAAATGACTTTCTAAAGGTATTTCTCATTGGCACTCTGGTAATCCATATTACTACAAATCACTTATTATTTACCATCTTAGACAAACCCAGAACAAATGGCTGTAATTAGTGAAACCAAGGGAACCAAATGCTGAGTGAACCAGCTGTGGATACTATTGACAATTACCTTATTACTTGTCCTTGGTTGTAAATACTTGTCCCAGTCAACACAAAACTACTTACTAATCCTATAATACCATGATTTCTAAAGACAACTTCAGACTTCATTGTCTTCCTTAGATTGACAAGACTATTAATTAACTGATTATGATCAAGAAAGCTCATCTAGTTTCTTAAACAAGGCATAAGAATTTTTGAGTACTACAGAAAACTATTTGATATTCATTTTGATATATAACACTACAAAGAAAAGCACATGAACAAAAATACTGTTTTAATGTTTTTCTAACCATAGTAACATATTTACTAAATATGTTTTAAAACAAGATTAATTTGAAACAAACAAAGTATGATTTATCTCTACAAAAGAAAGTCTTCAATAAATGTCAAGTAAAGAAAAACTGGGATTTTTTTAAACCGACAGAATAATATTTACCTAATGAACATACTTGATTATTACTTCTATAAATACAACAAATGATTTGAGCCCTTAAGCAAGTATTAGTTTTTAAATGCATAGCAGTATTAAGTTATACATTGATTTATATATGTTTATTAGTATGCATTAAGGTTTTTATGAATAAAAAATTATTTTTCAAAATTCTAAACATTCTAGGTTATCTATAAATACTTTAGAGTTGAGAACAGTTAATTATATAAATTTTAAAGAAATAACACCAAGTCTTTTATCATATATTAATCTCACTATCTAATGACTTCTTTGTTTTAAATTAAACTGTGCATAATGCCTAGTCTGACTTTGATTATAATGTTCCATTGATAATTGTCATGCATAAGTCTGGAAATAAATTACTGATCAGCGAACTGTTGAGGAATAGAAACGTGAGCTGAAGCTGGTATTAAGGAATCTGACTGAGAACAGCATGTAAGACATGTAAATGTTTCACTAGACACTTGAAAGAAGCACAGTTATTTATCCTATTTCTACAAGAGGATATATAGAAAGGAAAAAGAGAAGAAGAATGTTTCTGGTACATAAATTCATAGTACATAGGTAGAGACTCAGAGAGATTTTTATTTTGACATATTGCTGTAAATGCTGCCTCTTTAATTGTGTGATACAGAAAAAGGGCTTTTTTTTTCCCACACAGAATAAACTACCATAAGAGTAAAATTACTCTGAGAAATTACTTAGTGATTTTCAAAATAAATTTAGGATATTAAATTTCAACAGCTGATGGAATTATATTCAAATTTAAGATGAAATTGTTTTATTAGATCTGGTCAAGTTGGACTCTAATGCAAAATTTGCAATTAATACAATTTTTCTTCAGTGATTCGTATATATATCATTTTAAAATTTCCAAATAAGACCACCTAAGATCTTTTCACATCTTTTTCTGTCCCATGCTCAAGTACTCTTCTAATTGTGAATACTGCAGTCTCACACAGAAAATTTTAATAAACTATTATGTCCACATGAAGATATTACTTTATGATGTCAAAAAGTACTTCTTGGTTGAAATTATAGTGCGGGCAGTTTACACGCAATTATGCTCATTTTTTTCCCTCTTGCAACCCTAGTTTTCTGTCCGTGTTAACTATTACAGATTGGTTAAATTTCCTTAGATGAAGTAATAAGGTTCTTATCAATCGAGAATCTGTACAAAAAAAATAGATCATGGGCATAATAAAAAAGGGAGGAATATATGAAAATATTTTGCTGAAGCACAAGTCATTGACAAAAGAAAGAAACCTGAATATAAGGTTTTTAATAAATTTATGAATTAATCTTTTTAATGGAATTTCCTTAATAATAATACATACAGGTTTACATAGCTAGAATGAAAGACGAAGTAGTTTACATTGTGCCTGGTGTTTTGCTAGCTATTGATAAAACAAATGGATCTATTCTCATAAGGAAATACCAGACACAGAAATGAAAGTAAACATAACATAGTCAATAAAGTTCAAATAAGTAACAGAGAAATTAATTGAAATTGGATGATTTTTCATTTAGATATATAGTTTGAGAGCCAAATAAATGTATCACATTGCAGGGGTCCTCACTGTAGGGAGCTATTATATGACTAATATTATTCTCCTATCATTTATCATTAGTCTCATTAAATATATTACCACAAATGCCAAGTAAGTAGGGATATATTTAAATTTTAGTGCACTGGCATGTCAGATATTACAGTATCTATGACTTGTTAAAACACATACTTTTTGCTTTGCTCTTACAATCCTTAATAGCTCAAATTGAAAACTTAAAACTTAATGTTTAACATGATTTATTTTTTCATTCAAATGACCATACTATTGAGCCTATAGGATTTGTAGAATAGTAAAAGTACAGGTCCAACTCATTTTTGAGACTTTGCTAATATTCAAGAAATGTCTAAACATATACTTTTTTTTTTACTTGCAATCCTTTTTTCCACTTATTTATTTTTCCAGTTCTCAGAACTAATCTGTTCTGCAAAGCATGACAGCTGACGTGATAGACTGCCTGTTATGCAAAGATATATTTAGATAAATTTTAAAGGACATATTTTTAAATTTGTCCCTTAAGTCAGAGGAAGTGGATAGTTCCATTGAGAACAAATTGTGATTTCAAAAATATTAGAGTTGTATTCAAATGGTGCTGGCTTCTAAGATAACAATAAAAAAGTACATGCATATTTCTTTATCAAGTAACATGCCTTCATTAAGTATGGAAAATGAGTTTTAAAGAAACCAACACTCATTTTTTGAGGAAGTTTCCATTCTTCCCTTAACTACCTAATAATGGGAAACTAAGAAATACTGATAATAATTACAAGCATTTCTATAATTTTAAGCAAAGTATTTTTTGAAACAGATATTTATAAACATAATTAACTCATGAAAAAATAAAGGCATATCAAAATTTTGTCTCCACTTATCTTTCAAAACAGTTTTCTCTACTTTGTCTCAAAATTTTGTCTTTCATGTTTTCCCAATTAAAACTCTCTTCACATTAAAAGTTGTAGTTCAGAGGTTCAACAGAAACCTAAATAAGCTTTTGTAAACAAACAGTGTAAAATCATTTTATTTATAAAGCTAAAAGCTCATTTGCCAATATCTAAATTCTTGTTGGAGTTAGGAAAGTGATGTTTGTACTTCATGATAATCCAAGAATTCTCCTTCTGATATTGTAGTGATGTGTGTCTTAATATATTAATTTGAAAGTTCTGACAATCCAAGTCACTTTACATTTTAAATTTATAGCCAAATATTGACCCTACATAGTGTATGGATCTCATAATAGCTGCATAAGAACTAAACACATTTAGTAGATAAATTTCTTTACAAATGAAGAAAAATTTACAAGAGAAACTTAATAATTTTTAGGCAAAGTGTAACAAGTAACTCAATCACTTGTCAGTTCTCCTCTTCAATATTCTTTTTTAAAAGAACAAATTCATAATTAATTCTAATGTTATTTATAATATAGGCATTTAATAATTGGTATAAAACTTTCTCTAGTTATATTTAAAATGTTTAATATACAACTAAATATGTTATATGCTAAAATAGAAAAATCATCTTTTAATCTAATGACTTAATAATAAGATTGAAAATTTTTATATCTTTAAAGTCCACCTTTTTAGTTCTTCAAGCTGTGATTAATCAGTTTTTCCTCTTGTGATGGTTTATGCATGCATTTACCACATCTCCTTGGACTCCTGCCATACCTAACCAATACATCAATAGTGTGCTGCTGAAAAATAAATGGAAAGCACCTTGACAAGGCTATAGAAAGAAAAGTGGCACAGAGTAGTGGTCAAGCTGAGGAATTTCACACATGGAGCCAGGTGCAGTGGGAAACTGAAAAGCTTATGTGGTTCTCTGTGCAGCTGCCTCCGTGCTTAAAGCCCTTCTGTGCACAAGACTGGTGACTGCAAATGGCTTAGAAAGGAGAAAAGCAAGAAAGCGAAAAAGAGAGAGAACAGAAAAGAAAACTATTCATAAAAGAGTAAACAGAAGGCATATCCAAATAAATAAATGCGAAGTAACACTGACACAAGAAAATAAAAGTAAGAAAATAAAGAAAAAGGAAGTTTGAACAGGTAAAGCGCTAAGCTAAATAGTGTGGATTCTGTAGTATGAGATGAGCTACAAACTGCAAGGAAGAATTCAGAATTTTTATCTTTCTAATATTATTTTTCCTTGACAATTTAATCTTCCCCATTTAAAATGTACTTAAGTGGGATTTGCTTATTGGTATGATATTTTCATATGCTTAACCTGGAAATAGAAGGGTTATGAATTATATTACCTCATTTTGCAAACTTGGAAGATCATTATTATCTGGCTTTACCAACAAATAAAACAGATTTATTTGAAGCGGGCTTAACTTTTTAAAAATATTCTAGCTACTGACAGTGCAATTTACAATATACAACATCAGTATGGACTGAAAAAAGTCATTAATTAAATGCATTTAATTTTCTATATTTAGGACTTAAAAAATAAAACACTTAAAATCATCCTTACAATAAAATTAAACATTAAATCTGATCATAACTGAACACACAAAAGTGCAATTACTTACTATAAGTGCTTTATTACACCTAAAACAGCTTTTAGTGTGCTCAGTAGGTTATGGTTGCCCTGTAACTACTAATGAAGTACACAAATGGATTGGTAATTCTGTAATTAATACTTTTACATGTCCAAGAGCTTAGGAATCAGAGAAAATTTACCATTTCGATAAAGAAAAAGAAAAACTGGCTTTTTCAAATGTTTTCCAGTAAACACTTTATATTTTAATATTGCTTTAAATGCTTTGACATCTCAAAGAATTTGAAAGAAACATTACCAAAATGGAAATACTGAGTGCCTTTGTAATAAAATAGCTAGTGGGAAGACATCAATAAGAATATATTCCCATCTATCTTCCAAATTTAGCCCTTTCTGCAGATGTTTATTGGTTTCTTGCTCTTCGGTTAGGTTATTATGGCTCATTATGTCTAAGGGACTAAACTAATTGAAATGTTCATTGAGATTGGAGTGCTACAGGAAAAACAAAATGGGGTGGGTGGTAAAGGAGAAAAATGCATTTAAAAACATGTAGCAAATATTCCTTTTTTATATCAGACACTTTGTTTTAAAGGGCTGGTAGTTAAGTTGGAAACTCCCAAGAAAGACTAGAAATGGACAATTCTGCATGTATCCTTTTTTTTTTTTAAAGATAACAATCAATCATATACAATATATAGGGCAAAAATGAAAGGGACTTTGTACTTGCCTATAAACTTCTGGCAAGATCTGGTTTGTTGTCAGGTTCCCAGACACTAAATAGATGCTCTGTTCACTTAGCGTGAAGGCCCGCAAGGGGCAGGGACCTCCGGGGATTCTTGGCAGTTCTCAAGTCTCATTAGGTCTGCATATTAATGACTTGCAGCAATATAAAGAGACCCTTGAGCAGCCTTTTTCCCCTTCATCCTGCCTGGATTTCCCAAGGCTAAGGCAGCCTCAGACACAGCACACATTGGCCAAGTGAGAGGCTTGTAGCAACCACTGCTGCCAGTCCACCATGGGGTGTACACTGCCCTTTGACACACTGCCTCAGCACCGCTCAGAGGTCGCCCAAGTGTGTTAAGGAATGGATGCTCTCGAGGAGTAATGTCACCTTAAATTAAAGATCCCATCACTCCAGGCTAGTATTACTAACCAAAATCAAGATCAAATCTCAAGAGAGCTGAGAGGAATCCAGAGATAGTCCAATGATGAATATTTTCTAGAAATATTATAACAAAAATCAACTAGCCTTTCCTTTCCCTTGTGTGTCAAATAAACACCAAATTAGAAGAAAATAGTTAAAAATTCAACAAACACCCTGCCTAGGTGAAATCCAATGAAGTAAACAGAAAACCAGAAGTTTATGAAATTTTCATTTTAAAAAGCACACTTCATTTATTTTTGGATTAGTAATTAGAACTAACAGGTAACTATAAAACTTAAAGGTGGAACTTATGTAGAGGAAATTAAAGCAGAATACAGCAGACAAAAATATTACACTGCAATTCTCATCAGTAACTATCAGGAAGCCCACATACAAAGACACTCAGAGCCAAGTCTTAACAGAACACAAAACCTGTAGAAAATACAAGGAAACCCAAAATGCTTCAGACAACATACATTACACATGTTTACTTGTGTCCTGAAGCTTAAGGACTCAAGATTGGAAACCCTACTTTCATCCCACCATGACTCACAGTCTGCTTTCCTTCCTTCAGTCCATACTTGGTGGAGCACAAAGTACATTACTATGGAAAGAAGGAATTTGGATTCTAGACCCCAATCATCCATTTATCTTCTGTGACCTTGTACAGCTCAATCAATTTCATTCATCTTCTGAGACCTCACCCATAAATAAGTCTAATAATACCTTAATTAACTGAAGACTGAGGACTAGACCAGATGAGAGATCTATGGTTTTCTCTATGCAATATAATTCCACTAAAGAACATTGCATATGAAAGATACTCAACAATGATTTCCTAATTTCACCTCTCCAAGGGAATTTCACATTTTTATAAACCTCTTTGAACCTACAACACAACATAAGATGACATCATCTTTCTGTTGAGTTGCCAGAATTAAACTGACAGAAAGTTACCTAGGACACCATCTTTTCTAGATTCATTTGGGGGAAAAAAAAAAAAGTCAAAGTCAGCACTTAGATAGCCCTTTGATCACACTTACCAGCTGACTGGCCGCGGTTGGTGGCATCGTGATCACTATCTCCCTGTTCACTGTCTCCATGACCACTGTCCTTAGAGCTTACTATGTCAGCTTCTTGGAATGCAGAACTAGAAGTACAAAAATGCCAGTATTAGAATAAAAAAGGTGAAGAAACACAGAAAACATTCTTCTGCCACCACATGGTCACAGATGTGTGCTGCAGACTCACAGACCTCTTGGTTGGCTTTATTTCTGCATAAAGTTAGTTTTCATAATATAAGCCTACCTCTTTGAAAATTGATCATGGCCAACTTCAGTACTTAAGACACGTAAAGTTTAGCCATTATTCTATGATTGGAGTAAAATATATATTTACATCTCATTCATAAAACAGATGTAAATATACATCTAAAAGTTATAAAAACGATCACAAGCCATGTAAGCAATTTACACCGACAAAAACATTTTGTGAATTGTGTATAAATGAAATATGCCCTTATAATAATGTGTTATATAGGAAACACAATATCACCAGCATTTTTGCCCTGCCTGAATTTAAAATACTTTATATACTTTATATTTTAATATCAAATAATATACCTACTTTCTACATTTTTCTAGGTAGCAAATTGTCCAAACACCATGCTAGGGGAAGAAAAGGTCCATACCTGTTAACTCGGCGAGGTCTGTCAACTAGATAGCTGAGCTCTGCTCGCTGGTGTTTAGTCTAGGAAAAAAAATAAATAAATCAAGAGCATTTGAATGCTAAGGGTTTAACTTATAGTCTGCATTTGAGGTTAGGAATAACATCTGGTTTAAGTAATTGTATATACTTTTATGAATTTCCAACCTTTTCTGAGACCTCAGCCTAGTGATGGCTGGGTAAGGGCAGGGAAGATACACAGAGTCCTTTGGGTCCAAATTTCTTTCAGTCAGCTGTAAAGGTTTAAAAAACACTGGCCAACTTTAGATGTGTTTTCTTTTTCCTTTTCTTATTCTTTTCTCTTTTTTTCTTTTTCTTTTCTTTTCTTTTTTTTGTAAGAGAGAATGCAATTGTCTTCAGAGCTGGGGCTCATGAACTATTATCACTAATCTAGTTATACTCTGCAGACTTCAGTGGCCTAAAACGTGTTTAGATGCATACTGGTTGACACAAGAAAAACAGCACGCTCAATAAGCAAAAAGTTTGGATATTTTATGGAATTATTTTGTTGTTTATTTTCAAAATGTGCTTTAGATACAAATGAGCTGTACAAATATATTCATGAAAGTCAATGAGTAATATGAGTAATACCTAAGACTCAAATAAATAAAATAAGGAGCTATCAAGGAGTTCAAAATCCTGCCCACCCCCCTCAATCATCTCCCTCTCCAAAGGCCTTCTGTATTCTTCTCTCAGGCTCCACCACCCACACACCTTTTCCGGTCCAAACTTTTACATGAACCAACTCCATTCTCCCCAGTACCCCCCATTGAACTTTGCCACTTCTCCATCTTTTAAAAATAAATCGGAATTGACAAGCCAAATTCTTTGATGAAGAAAGCCAACAGTAGTGATTTACCAAAAACAGTGGCAAGAAGGTGATTATTAGCCAAAAAAATATTTAAAACAACAATTGTTGAAGCTTTCCTTTTCTTTACTCTTACAGGGGTTTGTGCCAAAGCAACTTCATTCAAATTCACACTGTGTGGGCGTTCGGTTTCAAGAGCGTCTGTAAATGCTGTCCAGAACAGAACTGAAGGCTTTTTTTTTTTTCCAACCCAAGTTCAGAGGATAAGGATCTAATAACTTGTTCACTAAAACATGCATTCGAGTTTAGACAACTGTGTAAAGTTAAACAATTTATAGCTTACTTGTACACGCGACTGAAAGCAGCATAAACAAAGCAAAATAGAATCAACTTTATTCACGTCTGGGACAGAAGCGAAGAGTAAAAGACCTTTGCCAGGGCTAGCAAGCCCCTCCCCCACATTTTCCTCTCCCTTCGCGCAGTTTCCCTAATAGCCCCAGGTTTCCAAGAAGGGAAGGGGACGACAGAGGGTTAAGATTTTAAAGGAAACACGGGAGAGACAGAGGGAGGGAGTTTCTAAGGTGGCAAAGCACCAGGGGGAGGGAATGAAAATAAATGTGGAGGGGTGGAGCTCAGAGAATTAGGACCAACGCGAAAGTTGGGTTACACACGGAGGGGTGGGAGAGGGTAACCCCACATCCAGGACTCCCACAAAGATACAAATAAGCTAATATCCTAAATATAAATACATAGTGCACCAGAGATACAAGGGCCGGGCTAGAGGAGGCTTTCAGATGGAGGAGATGAGAGATGGTGGTCCTTTCGCTTCAGCCTTACCTCGTTGGACAAAATGCTTCCATTAGAGATGATGTCTGGTTGCTGGTCGGTGTAACCGGTGACGATGGCCCCACATGGATTGTGCTCAGTGTCCGTACTCCGAGAAGGGCTGCAAGGCTTAAGGAACATCAGGTCGGTCTTAGCAGACTCTGGGGTCAGGCAGACCTGGTAGCAGTAATTCTGGTTGTGGTGATGGGAGCCAAAGCCCCCGGACTCCTCCACGGGCACCTGGGCAGGGTTACTTGGTACATTGGAGCTCTGCACCAGCATGATGTCCGACTTGCTGAGTTTCTTCTTGCGTGCTCGGGCTTGGCGGCCACAGCAGGTCGAACCCCCGCCACCGCAGCAGCAGCAGCACAGGCAGCAGTCGCTGGCCAGACACGTGTAGATGTTGAGCTTTTTCTCTTTTTGGCAACGTACGGCCAGCACGATCATGGCCAGCAGGAAGATGAAGGACACTGAACCCAGCGCAATGATGAGGATGAGGGTGAGGTCTAGCGAGGTTTCCCCGCTGCCGGAGCGGCTGGGGCGTTGGTGCTCCCCTGACCCGCCGCTTCCGCCCCCACCCCCGCCCTGGGGCTCCACTGCGCCATCCACGAGTTGAACCACCAGGGTGGCAGTGGAGGACAGGGGCGGCTGCCCGTGGTCTCGCACCTCGATCACCAGCTCATAAGGCCGCTGGGGGTCGCGCTTGGTTGGAACCCGGCGCGCTGTGCGGAGCTCCCCTGTGCGCCAGTCCATGCGGAAGAGGTTCATTTCATTGCCCCGCACGATGCTATAGGTGAGCCGGGCGTTCTCGCCGTCGTCCGCGTCCACCGCCGCCACGCGAGTGAGCAGGTAACCCGGCTCCGCCGAGCGGGGCAGCACTTCGCGGGCTGGAGTCCCGTTGCGCCCCGGTAGGGGCGCCACGATGGCAGGGGCGTTGTCGTTCTGGTCCACTATGAGGATGTTGACGGTGGCGTTGCCCGCCAGCGCCTGGGGGCTGCCCGCGTCCCGGGCTTCCACCTGAAAGCTGAAGTCCTTAAGCTGCTCATAGTCGAAAGATCGCAGAGCATACAAGTAGCCATTCTCAGAGTTGATGGACACGTAGGTGAAGACGCTCATGCCCTGGATCTGGCACTCGAGGATGGAGTAGGCTAGCTGGGCATTGGCCCCCTCATCGCGGTCAGTGGCGCTCACCGCATAGATGTAGGCGCCTGGCACGTTGTTTTCGGTCACATACACGTCGTAGACCGGCTGGCTGAAGCGCGGCGCGTTGTCGTTCACATCCGACACTTGGACCTGGATTGACTTACTGGTAGAGAGCGCCGGCTCGCCCCGGTCCCGGGCCACCACGGTAAGGGTATAGGAGTCCCCAGCCTCTCGGTCCAGGGGGGCCTCGGTCACAATGGTGTAGTAATTTTTGAAGGAAGACTTGAGGCGGAAGGGCACGTCCCCCAACAGCTCACACTGCACTTGCCCATTCTCTTCTGAATCGCGGTCGGTCACGCTGAACAGAGCTACCACTGTGCCTGGCGCCGCGCCCTCGCTCACCGCCTCCTTCACGGTGCTGAAGCTGATCTCTGGCGCGTTGTCGTTAGCATCCAGCACTCGCACAAGCACCTTGCAGTGCGCAGGCACAGCGTTGGGGCCCAGGTCCTTGGCTTGCACATATACCTGGTACACAGGGCTCTCTTCGTAGTCCAGTTCTCCGCTCACCTCTAGCCTGCCGGTGCGCGGCGAGAGTCCGAAGAGCTCCCGAGCCCGGGGTGAAATGTGGCTGCTGAAGGAGTACACGACTTCACCGTTCTGGCCCTCGTCGGGGTCTGTGGCATTGAGCTGGATCACTAGCGTACCCGGGGGCGAGTTCTCTGGTAGGGACACAGTGTAGACGGGTTGGTCGAAAGCGGGCACATTGTCGTTGGAATCTAGCACTCGGATGGTGAGTAGGGCCGTGCCGGTGCGCTGCTGCTGGGGGGGCAGGCCTGCTCCCCCACCGCCTCCTCCTCCTTCTCCTCCTCCCCCTCCTCCTCCGTCCACCGCGGTCAGCACGTAGCGGTGCACCGCTTGCTGCTCTCGGTCCAGTGGCTTCTCTAGCACCAGCTCAGCGAATCTGTTGCCATCTCCCTGGGTCTGCACGTCCAGGGAGAAGTAGCTGTTGGGGGTGATCTCGTAGTCGCGCAAGGAGTTGGTTCCCACGTCTGGGTCGAATGCGCTCTCCAAAGGGAAGCGGGTGCCTGGTGTGGCGCTTTCAGAGATTTCCACAGTCAGGTCTGGCTCCGGGAAAGAGGGAGGATTGTCATTTATGTCAAGCACCTCAATCTCCACCCGGAACAGTTCCAGGGGGTTCTCCAGGAAGACCTCCAGGTGCAGGACACAGGAGGGGCTCTGCTTGCAGATTTGCTCGCGGTCGATCTTCTCGTTCACGTACAGCACCCCAGTCTCCAGGTTGAGGTCCAAGTAAGGGGTCCGTGAGTTGGCCACCGTCTGAAACCCGCGAGCTGAAAGTTTTGTAATGTCCAAGCCCAGATCTTCAGCGATATTCCCCACGAAAGTGCCATGTTCCTGCTCCTCTTGCACGGTGTAGTGAAGCTGGGAAAAGACTCCTTCCACCATCCAGAGCAAGGCAAAGAATAATAGCACAATCATCTCCAAAAGGAAGGGAAGCTGCTTCCCAGTAGCTAGTCAGCCACCCAATCACCTCCCCCACCACCACGGGAAAAAAATAAATCTCAAAAAAATACAAATAAAAGTGTGTTACTTGGGGGGCTCCTATGCCTTTCGGTTTTTAAAAATCTTATTCTTTTTGCTTCATTTTAAAGCTGTCCTCAATCCAGTCTAATTTTTCAATCTTAGCGCAGGAAAGGTGACAGACGTCCCCTTTCCTCATCTGTAATCTTCCTACTGACCAATTAATAAAATAACGATAATACAATAGTCAGCGTCCTTTATTCCGACAGTCTTGGCGCAACGCGGCGCTGGCAAATCCCAAGGAGGAAATTTCGATATTTCAAGACTGTCCTCGGTTTGTCTTCTTGCTGATGGGAGGAGAATGAGGAGGAGGAAAAAGAGGAGGAGGAGGAGGAAGATGAAGAGGAAGAGGAGAAGGAAGAAGAGATGCTGCTGGCACCGCTGAACATCCCTCTTAATATCAACGGCTGGCAAATGCAGGAGGGCTTAAAAACAGCGAGAGAATTTTGTGCCGGAAAAACACAGAACGGCTCTGCAGCATAAAACTTTCATTCTCTTCATTTCTCTGGCTGGATGTTCTTGACATTTTTTTTTTTTTCTCTTTCGCTCTATTTGTATTTTTTGGCTTTCATATCTTCTCTCCCTTTGTCCTCTTCTCCACCGTCACTTGCCTCTCTGTAAATATAATGAGCAATTTTCTTTTTGCTGTTTCCTGCCCAAGGCTCTTTGCTTCTAACCTGTCTCTTTTTCTTTCAGTCCTTCATTCCTCCAGCTTCAGCCTCAAAGCCTGTGATCTCGGCTGGCAGTTTCTGAGCTCCGAGCGCTCGGCTTCTCTGTTTTTGCGCAGCGCCCTCATTCTGCCAACCAATCGTCGAGGAGCACCACCCACTGAGCAAGTGCTTATTGGCCAAACCGGCCGTCAAATAGACACGTCACCGGGCAGCCAGGCCGGGCGGGACCCAACCCGCGCCTGGGCTGCCCGGGTTGAGTGTGAGTGTGTGTGTGTGAGAGAGAACAGCCCCGCAGGTCCCGAGGCGCTGGCTGGGGACTCTGCCGCGGAAAGTTCCCAGTCCCCAGCCGCAGGTAATGGGAAGGGAATAGAGAGGTTCCCCTGTTTGCATCAGCAAATGCGAAAACATAATAGCAACAGCTGCGGTGTTATCTCCGAGGAGCGGGATTTCCAATGATGCTAACATTCTTTTTCCTTTAAGGTATTTTCCCTGTAACTGATCATGGAAAGAAAACACTGAGAAGGAAAAAGTTGCATAGGGCCACTAATTGGCAGGGGTTGCCCAATTAAGGGACTGTAGCAGGGATTGACAGGACGTTTAAAAAATGGCTATAATTTAGCATGTGTCAATCTAAGCCTAAGGGTCTGGAGGGATCCTGTGGAAAGGAGCTAAACGGTTGGAACTGGGTACGGAGGTGGGTCCTAAAAAGCGGAGGGATTTTGGAATGACAGCTTCTACAGACGTGCTTCTGCGTTAGACGTGCTTCTTGCCTCCCTAAATGTATATACATTTTTTTTTTTTTACCAAATAGATAATTTATGTGGGACATACATTTGAGCTGAAAGTGCACTGATGAAAGACTGAAGAGTTCCATTTGAGCTACTGCCTAGGAGCCGGCCATCCAAACGCTCGGCTCTGGAGCAAGGTCTCAGAGCACCACCCGGCGCTGCAAGGTTCTTATGGTATCCCTGCGCCTGGTCTGGCCAAGTGCCACTCAGCTGCCTCGAGCGCGGGCTATTTTCTGCACGATTTTTTTTTTTTCTTTCGACATCGGAGATCCCTTCCCTCCCCCACGTTGGACCGGGCACCAATTTTTGCCCCGCCTAGGTTCAGCTCTCCGGCATAATCGCGGGGCTGCTGCGTAGGCGGGCAGGGCGGTAAGCTGGTGCGGTACACACGCGGGGCCTCGAGTGTGCACCGCTGCGGATATTTGCAAACACGTTTGCACTTTCACGGTGCTCGTATTCATCCTCACGACCCTGTGCTCGGTTCTGTGTAAGCCCCGACCCAGCCTCCCACGAGTTCCGAAGGACTCGCTTGACCAGGTCTGAGTGCCCACTCCTGAGGCTCGGGGCAACGCGGCGCATCCGCACACTCAGTTCTTGTGAAGTTAAAATACAGCGCGAACTCTTCAATGCTGGAGAGTGGATCGAATGCTAATTCTCCAAGGAAAGATATATAAATATATTTTCTATTAATTAACGGGCTGCTCACAAGGAATAGGTTGTTTATTCACGAAAGCAGCCCCTGTTCAGTTTCCTTCTTCTCCTGCCACAGGATAGGAAGATTCCCTAGCGGCTTTCTGCTAATGAATGACCCAAGAGTAACACCACCACAATCTGCGGGAAATGGTGAGTCGTTTCAGACCCCGGGCTGTGTTGCCATTTTCTTCAGGCAGAAATTAAAGAGCATGAGTGTCCATGGGCGTGCTTGTAGTCCCAGGCATGCTCCTGCGAGTCCCGGGAGTTCCTGTCTATCGCCCCGCTCCCCTCCCCCTCCAGTTGGCTCTTTCAGGGACCTGGGTCCTGCTTTCGAACGGTTAGAAGGAAAGGATGCCAGCAAAAATGGCTAATCCTTTTCCAGCTGCAGTAAATTGAGGACTGACCACAGCCAAGAGAAAACCGCTGCAGTTAAAATGATTTTAGCATCACGTCTGCGGCCGAGAAGGAAGCGGCACTGTATGAAAGGACCTGTGGATCAATGAAAAGGAGATTATAGTGTATCTGAATATTAATACGGTATTGCATCTCTACTTCTCACCCCTTCCCCCTTTTCTTTTTATTCAGATCTGCAGGGTTGAAATGAAATGTTTTGAGCTCTTCAAGCTGACTCATCAGAATCCAGGAGCCTAGTGAAAATGATGGTAATTTTCTAATGTGTTCATTTGTACGTATGAAAACACTTGTGTGTGTGCGCGGGTGTACGCGCGTGTTTACGTGTGAGAAATATGCAGCTGAATGACAATGCAGATCCAGAATTTGGGGGATAGATTTTCTGCTTCCAAAATGTATATGAAGTTTAAACAGACTTAGGCATTTGCTGGAAGCAAGAGAGGTTCCAGAGGTGGAGATGAGAACGTGGGGAGATGGCCAGATTTTCCTGTAAATAATCACTACATCCACTGTAACACTTGAGCAGTATTTTTTTTTTTTTTTTTTTTTGGTAGCTGATGGTTTGAATGGGAACTCTCTCTGCAAACGTGGGTTACAAGCGTCTCCTAGCGGCGAAAGCAGCGTAGGGCAAGCCAGATAATTCTGCTTGGGAGCCCTGGTTCTGCAGGGCTTGCCTGTTGGGGGCTCTACCGGATTTCTTGGGTCAACAAGGCCGGTGTCCGCGCCAGCGACGCCAGGCCCGGGTCCTCCAGAGATCTATCCTCAATGACTTCTAGTCTCCGCGGCGCCGACCCGGGACCAGAGGGGTGACAATGGGGTCTTCTGAGCAGAATAGAACTGCTCCGGCCCTCCGCCCTTTGAGAGGCGACTCCTTCCGAGGACAATTGCGAGATCATTTTGTTTGGAGCCAACATTTGGACTTTGGTATTAATAACCTTCTCTGCCTCCTTACCCTGGAGCCATTAAAATAATTCCACTCTGTCACCCAAGAAACAAAGCAACCCTTTAAAATTGCTTTCTTAAAATGCTTTTTAAACAAACAGGTTTACTTTCTAGCTTGTGGTAATTAAGCAGATCCCCCTATAGCTTTTGCTTTTCCACTCTCCCCCCGGAAAACCCAGAATTTAGCGAGGGCATGGTGATATGTGCTGCAATTTCGATGATGAGGTTGACGACCTCTTTGAAGTGAAGAGTGTCATGTATGTCCTGCATTCTTCGACTCCCCATAGCTGGAGTAGGAAGGGAGAAGCAAATTTAGTTTACATAATCCACCCTCCGTCCCTCGCTAAGCCCCAGGAGCGCCAGCTGTCTGAGCTAGGAGGAACTGCATCCCAGAACAGAAGGGGAGAAGTTTTTATTGTTGGAGGAAGATTATAAACATCTGGGTTCTTAATTCTTGGTTTATACGTTGTATCGATAATGCATATTTGTCTTTCCTTTGTGTTCTAAGTGAGGCAGAAATAAAGGGAGGCTAAGAATTCTTGAAGTGCGTTTTACAAACTATAAAACTAGGTATAGAGATTGCTTCCCCCCCCCCCCCAGTCTTTGCTGGAAAGGGCGGGAGAGAAACAAGTTTGTTAACCAGCATTTGGATAAATGAGTGTTTGCATTGACTTAAGTTGATTCGAAAGCAATTTGTTTCTAAATCCTTTTGTTATTTCAATGTGCTAGGAGCTTTGAGAGATAATATCTTTTTAAAACAAAACCAAACCAAAAAAGAATTAAAAGAAATAATGATTTATCAATAAGGAGAGTTTCAGATGCCAGACTGGACCAGGATTGTGCAAGGTGGTTTCTGTCACTTGTCATTATGAGCAAGCATAGCCCATAGTTCAAACGCAAAGGATCCAGACTACTTGCATGTTTTGTGGTAACCATGAAATAGGTTTATTTGTGGTCCTCTGGGCCAACTGAAGAAGCAGAAAGGCAAAGCTTTGGAGCTGGTGTCATGGACGCTGTATCAATTTTTGTTTATCTTTAGTAAACAGTGAATAATGACTAGAATTTCTGGAAAAGATTTATAGCTTATGCTACTATAAGTACTCAAGTATTTCTAGTTACTGTGTTATAATGTTTTGAACTCAACAGAGAACAAACCAGTCCTTGTTCTTGGTACTGAGAATACTAGATAGTCCATTAAGCACCATTATCTTGATATTCAGAATAAAAACATGCCTCTTCATTTTGTTTAACCTGGCTGATATTGGTGGAGCTTCACATTTCAGTGTCTTTTCAGTTATCAGACAGGGCCAGTATTTTGTTAAACTCTAAACAGTGAATTAAAAGCACTGAATGAGCTGAAGCAGCCCATTAATGCAAAATGACAAATTGCACTTAAGCAATACATGAACAAGAAAATGATTTATGGATTTTTACAATGGCCCAAGCAAATGAAAGCAACATAAATTATACATCCTAATGTTCAGGATATCATTTTCTAATAATACTGTTTCAGGGCAGATACTATGCTCTCCTCCTTTCTATAAAAGAAACTGATCAATAAGAGAATATTTTTATAATTAAGCAATGTCTTTTGATACAGATTCAATATATATATATATATATATATAGATTTTCATATGTTGTTTCATACTAATTATATATATGTATATATTATAATATATACATATATATATATATATATATTTCCCTCCCTGTGATTTGGGGGTGGGTGTATAATGAAAATAGAACATACATTATATTTGCCCAGTGCTTTATATATTGGGTTTTTGATAGTAAATAGTTTTTGAAAAAACTTCAGCTTTTCCACATCATCTTTCAGAATGCAAATAAATAGATGTGATTTAGTATGACAATCTTTATTGCCTCATGACCTCTTTTTCTGAAAACCATAATGCATTACCTCACTTTACCCTTTTCTTCTCTTGCTTTGGATATTGAAAAATCATATTTCCCCAAAATGTCTCTTAAACTCTTCATATTTTTTTTAGCCCAACTTTTTTTTCAGAATATTATTTTATTTTTTAGTGTATTAGAGACACACTTGGGTTAATAAAAAGGTCAGTTTCACCTAAGTGTTTTTTTTTTCTTTTATCTTAGTGGACAAAATAGATTCTGTGGGCTGTCATAAGTTACAGGGAAAAATATCAATCAGATAAAAGTTTATGTGATACCAATGTTTTGAGTTGGAAAAATATAAAAATCTAGTTACCTTTGAATTATAAAGAGTGGCTTCTTCTAGCATTTTTATTTAACCATCTGTGGCTTGTAGAGTGGGTATATTTTTTGAAGGCATGTACAATTTTAAGTGAAGGTATTGGGTTGTGCCTTTTCTGTGTTGCATACTCAACAATGGGATACTGCTAATCACCCAGAGGGCCTTAGAATTATTATTGGGCTTAAACTTAATTACTCCGTTTTTATAAAAAAAAAAAAAAAAGAAAGAAAAAAAACATATTGAATACCATTTTTTTTCTTTTGACAGCATTAATAACCACTCTTACTGAAAGATTACTGAAATCAATGATGTGATTAGGATTGTAAATAAGAACTACAAGACATCACAGTTAAAAAGCCAGCTGCTTCCCTGGCAGGGAGATGTGTGGATTACTGATGGGGCCCCTCTGCAGAAATGAAGCTTTAAACCTCGAGGTCAAAATAGAAGAATTTCAAAAATTAATTGCAAGTCCTAATTAAGTTTATATGAGTAAGAGAGAAGTTATCCTTAAAAAGCTCTTACTTTCCTATTTTTTTTCTTCCCCAGTGGTTTTACTTCTTATTTGACAATGATACCAAGTTAGCATAATACTACTCTCTGCTGCCAAGTGTAAATTGTTTGCTTAAGGGATGCCCTTGATTTTTATAAGTACAGAATGAGATTACCCAAATTGTGGTTGAGGTGACCAGTCACAACTATATCACAAAGAATTTCAGAATACTATTGGAGATGGGCACTGTGGAAAGAATATTGAACACATGTTGAAAACTGTATTAGTAATTAGAATTACAGTAGTCAGAACAAATAATAAAACAGATACTTCCATTAAACAATACTTTCAGTTTCATTGCCTGGTTAGTATAACATTTTGCATAAAAAACTTGATTTCCACAATGTCTTATTTAAATGGGTTTATTCAAAAATTTCATATTTTTTTAGGTAAAAGTAACTAATGGCTTATTATATGCCGAGAATTTTTTTTATGTCATAATATTTGCTCTTCCCTATCTCTGTAGGTATTATTACCCCATCATTATAGATAACACCACGAAGGGTGTTCAGAATTGAAGGTATTCATTGGATTTCTACAGGTTCACATCCAGGTCCTGCTCATATCCTGGCTCATTTTACTATGCCATATTTCCACAGTCTAGCCGAGTTGGAAATAAGGCAAAAGGTAGGCTAGTTTAGACATGAGTTTCTTCAAATTTTTGTACTAGTAGGAATGCTGATTTTATCTCAGAGCACAGCATGGAGTTGAGTCATGGAAGAATTTATAAAAACACTTGAGGTGACCTGCATGGTGGTACAAGCCTGTAATCCCAGTGGCTGAGGAGGCCGAAGCAGGATTGCAAGATCAAGCCCAGTCGCAGCAATTTGGAGAGACCTTGTCTCAAAATAAAAAGTAAAAAGGACTGGTAATGTGGCTCAGTGGTTTAGTGCCCCTGGGTTCAATCCTGGTACCAAAAAACAGAAACAAATAAAAAGCAAAAATGTTTTAGGGTTGTTTTTTTTGTTGTTGTTGCTGTTTGTTTGTTTAAATTATGGAACCAAAGTTTGAATATATTTTCCTACAAGAGAATGAGATTATAAACAAGCATCTCTTTCTCATGCAGAAATGCCTGTCATGGGAATTGCAGAATTTAATGGAGGGACATGGAAATTGTCTAAGCAGAAGTTGCCTCTGCTTCATCCATTCCTGAAAATCACCACATGAATCATTCATTCCAGATGTATTGGCTAGTCTCTCAGTTCATCAGAGGTTAAAAGCAAGGGAGAAACAAGAAGTAGAACTTTGAACAATGAAAATAATGGTGTTTATTTTGTATGCATTTCTAAAGTAGCTTTTGAAAGGGGAAATGTGTTTTGTAAGGTGAAATCCAGGTATCTCTTTATACTCATTTCTTCGTTAATGTTGCTTTGAAAAATTGTTTTAAATAATTAATTAAATTTACTTGAACTTTAAAAATATTAAGTCATTAGATTTATTTATAAGAAAATAAAAAATTGAAACAAGTTAGAAATAATTTTAAATTTAGAGACCAATGATCAAAAGAAAATAATTATGACATCATTTTTATTTACTGTAAGTACAATTGTATTAATATTTTGGTAGTAAGAACTGAAAAGAAAAATCTTATTTCTCCTAGCCGTATACACAGTTAATGTGGGCTCTATGGGTAAATTATGCATCTCTCTTTCTCATTGTTGATGGCCCTCAACTGTGGCAGATGACTTGGTAAATTATGAAGATATTAAACTTTAGAATTTAAATTGAATCGGCTCAATTCTTTGCTTCTCCAGATATTTGAACTTGACCAAATTACTTAACTTCTTTGAAAGCCTTTGACACTCTAAACATCTGTTAAAATATGATGGTATATTCATCTTGTTGAATCATTGTGAGGCTTAAAATAAAATGATATATGTAAGTTCTTAGCCCATGGTAGACTCTCAGTGAATATTAACTACGAGTACATTAAGATGTTTTTAATGGGGTAGACTTAAGTAAATATTTATTGAGGATAATTAACATTGATTTACATGTTTTTTTCTCTTCATCCATTACAAACCATTTACTAAACCAGTACAAAACTACTTTTACATTGTTCCTGTTTTATAGGAATTTCCAATACAAATCTGAATAGTAGATGCATATAATAATTGAAGACTAAGTACAAGCTTCAAACCATAAAACTCAATCACAAGATTTTTCCATAGTCATGTTTTATTTTAACACTATTATTTGCTTCCTCCTCCTCTCCCAAACTTAAATTCTCTCTAATTTAAAAATTATATGATAAAATGATAGGTGGATACAATTTAAAAATCATTTTCGTAGGAATATAGTTCTTTAATTTCAAAATACCATTTTCTTTTTTCTATGTTTCTTAAAGCTTTAGGAACAAATGACTCACATGATCATTTATTTTCTTCTAAATTTTTATTATCGTATCTTAAGATATAACACTCTATTTAGGCCAATTCTCAAAATTAAAAATGAGTTAGTGAAAAGTCCATACTTATAATGGGCTGAGTTCCTCAGAAAGTCCAGTCTGAGCACATGTCTCAATAGTTTTTGACTTGGTCTTCAACTTTCTCTTTCTTGCTGATTCAGCCTAGTATTGCGTTTATTTGCTAATTCTACACTAACTTTTTACCTCTTGAGAATCCAAAACTTTCAGAAACATGCATTGGTGCTGATATGATGGGAACTCAGCCATAGGAATTCTGAAAGAATGGAGGAAAAATGTAAAAGCATGGATGTGTTTATCAAGGATTCTGAAAGAATGGGGGGAAAATGTGAAACCATGGATGTGTTTATCAAGGATTTCATAATGAATTTGATAAGATGTGAATATCTACAAAGGTTTCATAGCTTCATTAATAATATCAAAAAATCATTAAATATACATAATGACTATAAATAGTACATAAATGGAGAGTAAAGAAAAGGCTGGGTGAGGTAAATTAAGAAAATATTTCTAGAGAAGAGCAATTTCTGTTACAGTTTTACGGACAAGAGTGGCACACATCGATGAGAAGAAATTGTCAGAAGCAGGATAGAGGGATTTGCACCATAAGGAAGTAAAGGTGGGGATTGAAGCAGGCTTTTTGTAAAGATGATAAAAACGACAAATAATTTCACTTAAGGCCAGTATGCTGCCTTTGACACTTTCTTAAATTTATAATGTCAGCTAGTCTCCATTTTTCTTTTAATTTATCCCCACCTCTTACCTTTAATTTGACGAAATTTAAGGTCAGAGGAGATGGGTGACACCCTCATTCAGCACTCATACTCATAATGGCTTTGGTATGTTGTGAGCTAATAGCCAATGTTCAGTCTTGGAATTCTGACAAAACCTAATATTGCATGTTCTTTAGCATATTTGAGAAAGTTGGCTGTTGTTAATTTAATAGTAAAGTGCTGATTGCTGAATTTCTGAAGTGTTTTTTTTTTTACCCTTTTCTAATCAGACTACTTTCCCAAATAAGTGTTTAGCAAGAACACATTTATGTTCTGCTGTACAGTACAAGAGATAGAAGTATTGGTTAAACCCAAGGAATCTAACTAGAATTCAGTGCAATGGTTGCATTTTTTATGGAGTTGTAGGCCCTGTAAGTAATACTTTTTTTTTTTTTTTAAGATGTGCTAAGTGAATGAATGCTGGACTTTTGGATATTGTTAGTCATAATAGATATTTGTAACATAAAAATTCAGTTCCAAAAGCTATATTCCCAATGGTGTATACTCAGAAACCCCATGAAAACTTACATAAGCTGGAAATTTTCACCATACTTTATTATGCATGTGTTTAAAACACTTGATGAAGCTCTCCAGATTTCCACTGGTCAACAGCAATATATCATTCTATGATGTTCTTTTGTTTTCTAATTATTTTGTACTCCATATATACTATGTTGAATGTCTAAATATGAATGAGTAGGTACAGTAGCCACTATTCTGATTGCTTTATTCTTCTTGCAAGATCATGATAACATGCTAAGAATTAATCCCCTGAGACTAGAATGTCACCTGTTAACAGTAAATGTGTCTGAAATCACAGGGCATATGCTGCCTTAGGTGGAATCAGGAAATATAATTTTGAAATATATTGCAGGGCTAAATTAAAAAGAAAGGTTGGTGGATTTGGTAGATTCAAAGTGATGTCTGGAATTGCAAGCCAGAAGGGACACAGTCTGTCCTCTCACTCTGTGCTCTTCATCCTCCTGAAATGGAGATATTTCCATTCAATAAGAGGTTATTGGGGGGTTGGGAATATACCTCAGTTGGTAGAATGTTTGCCTAGCATGCACAAGGCCCTGGGTTTAATCCCCAGCACCACCAAAAAAAAAGGGGGGGGGTTATTGGTCAATAACCAAAAAGTATTTTCTGTCCTCCACCCACTCCCACCCCTGTTGATGGCTAACCTTGCTTATTTGTAGTTTAGGCAGTATGAAGTTTGGAAGTACTTACTTTTGCAGTTCAGCTAGTGATCATTTTATACATACCAGATTGAGAATAATTCTGGGAGGTTAAGTTGAGCTTGTTGGCAAGAGTGAAAGGGTTTAAGTGGAAATGTAAAACACATGCACACTCACACACACATACACGTGCCTTAGGAAGAAGAGACATTGCAATTAAACTATGCTTTTGGACATAATATAATAGAAAGAGCTCTTTGGAAGAAAATCAATCATACAAAGTTAGATGATACCATATATAGAAGTTTCCTTTGTTAACAGAGGAGAACTTGCACATGCTGGGGAGAAGGAAGACTGGTTTTGCTAGTTTACCAATATACAGCAAAGAATTCTAGATGGCTTTGAGTATTAGATACAATTATGAAACCGTGGTAAAACTAGGTGTATATTGTGTCAAATATTTATATCACTCCTGGTGTGTTTCTTAAAACGATGCTTAAACTTGTGCCTTTCAGCACTACTCCCTGTGGCAGGAGGAAACAAAACAACAATACAACAACAACAAATACAACAACACAACCCAGAAATACCTGAAGGACATGAGAAGTGGGAAGCTTTCCCCAGGATACAGTTACTCCCTCCTACCTAGCTCTCTTCACTACTGATGATGGTGACTCATGGAAATTCTGGAAATCGAAACTGAGGCTTGAAAATTTCAGACCATCTCTTTGAAAATGTAAGCCCCTTTTATCATTGATGTGGGAGAGGGGGATTAAATTGTTAGCCTTTTTATATGTTTTTCATTAAGAGGAGTTTTTGAAAAAAATTCTGGCTTTTGGTTGTGAGATCCCAGAGAATCTAGCAAAACTTTTTTTTTTTAAATTATTATTATTTCATTTGAAAAGATGTTTAATTAGAGAGCAGATCTTTTTTGAATTCTGAGATCTATTACTTAAACATATATAGATAGCTTTGGTAAGTTCTCTACTGGCTGGAAAACTCAGTTACTGATTTTTTAATAGTCATTTATTTCTTACCAAAATTCACATTACAATTTTTCTAAAAGTTTTTTTGTTTGCTTCTTCATTTATTTGTGTATTGGTTTATTGGTCTTTATGTGATTAAGCATCATTTTTTCTAGAATTAAAACATTAGATTATGTTTATCTCAGAAAGGCAAAGAATGAATATTCAACCTAGAACACATGTTTTGCTTATTTTAAAATGTCTAATGACCTTTGTTATCCTTCTTTTTAATAGCATGTCAGAATTAAGCTATGCCAAGATGAGAAAATTCATTATACTTTTAAAACAAATGCTTCTCCACCAAAAAAAAGTTCCTCTCCTAAAAATTAGTAGTAATTTGAGTTTAGCTTCAGTGTCATAATTTTGTAGTATTTTTATATCTAAAATAAGGGCATGCTTGGTAACATAGGATCTGATTCCTGGGTTTCAGATTATAGGAACACCTCTATTTCCTTGAAACCCTACATTTGAAGAAGAGTTTTGCATGTAAAAGCCAACATGTAATAAGTGTTACAATTTTAAGTTTAATAATTGTGAATAAAATGAATAAAGGAAAATATGCATCTATTTACTAATATTGAATATTATTGTCTTAAATTGCTTGGTGTTCCCCCTTGTCCCTGCTGAATTTGTGTTGTGTTAGGAACGTTTGTGAATTTCCTCCTTTTTTCTGAGGTGTTATATTTCAGTGAATTGTAGGTGGCAGCATACACAGCTAAATTCTGTGTTTTACAGCAGGTAGATGAAACATTTCTCAATTTGTTAACTATTTCATTTTATTTTATTTTTTTCTTGGTGCTGGAGATGAACTCAGGGCCTCAAACATGCTAAGTACTTCTCCACCGGAGAGTCATCTTGCCAGCCCTGGTAACATTTTTGTGCTTAAGCTTATTGTCATTCTAGCCCCTTCCAATTTCTCTCCTTCTTCAGTTAATAAAAGAATACCTGAAAATATCAGTCAGGTAAAAGTGTGCTCCTGGGAGGTACTTTAAACCCCAAGTTTATTTTAAAGAGTAGTTAAGAAGCCTTTAATTTTTACTTTCTTTAGGCAAATAGAGACATATTTAGAAAGAACATAAGATTCACTGACCAGTTAATATTGAAATGAGAACTTAAAGTAAAAAAAAATGTGTCTTGAATTACATATCAAGGCAGTGACAAAGAATTTTTTATTTTCTTCCCATTCCTGCTTCAAAGTTACACTCAAATGTGCTTTGAATGCTAACTTCCATCCTGATTTATTATGCTGAGGTCTTACATTCATCTTTGAGAAAGTTACTTACAGCATTGCTATTTGTTACGTCTGTTATACATCTGGAAAGTGTTATATTGCTGGGAATAATACTCAAATTATATCTGATATTAAGAAATGGGATAAATGTCAAGGTTGATGATTGATAGCTATTTGGTGGTGGCATCTCCTGGAGAACAAGAATGTCAGGCACTGGAACCATCCACTTGCACTTTCCTTCCAGAGGCTCCCAAGTGCACCTCAAGGCTTTAAGAAGGTTGTTGGGAGATGTATGGACTGGGAATGAAGGGTCAGAAAAGTAAAAACAAGCATCTAATGAACAGGTCGAACTTGGTGCCCTGGAGTTTTTCTGTTGTTTCTAACGTACTGCACTTAGTGATCAGTCTCACCCTCTTTCCTACTTAAATGGAAGTCCCTTTATCTAAACTATATTCCTCTCCTATGGAAGAGGAAATGGAGAACTAGGCATTATTAGTGCAGGCTGAAACAACAAAATATTGTCCCTGTAATACTTTGTTTCTATTTGTCTTTTCTTGAATGTGGGTTATTTGTTTGCCTTCTTTTTTTTTTTTTTTTAATTTTAACACATTCAGTGTCTTAAATTCTTGGGCTTTTCTGCAGCTTATAATTTTTGAATATTCTTTTATTTTTAATTTAAATTATTTATTTGATACATGGAAACACAAACATTGTACATGTTTATAGGGTACCTTAGGAAGCCCTGATGTACTCTGTAATATTTAGATCAGGTTGAACACATCTATCTCCTAAAATAGTTATCACTTCCTTGTGGCAAAAACTCAAAATACTCTTTCTTCCAGCTTTTTGAAATATTTAGTACATTATTGAATTTGCATTTGCACACATTCATGCTGGCCAATTACTTGGGTCATTTAGTTATTAACACAAGCATTTTGAGATGAGCATCTTTTCAACTGAAACAAATACTATATCTAAAATCACCATCTTCTCACAGGATATAGAACCATGGAAAGTATTTTTAAGGCCAGGTCCCTACAATTGGGAGGCTGAGGCAAGAGGATTGCAGAATCGAGGCCAGCCGCAGCAACTTAGTGAGACCCTATCTTAAAGTAAAATAAAAAGTACTGACAGTGTGGCTTAGTGGTAGGGAGCCATTGGGCTCAATCTCTAGTAACTTCCCCCTGCCACACACATGTCTTTTAAAATGTACTAGTTGGTTGAGATTTCAATCTTTCTTACTGTTCATGGTTTGGTTCAATTAAAAAAAATCAACATCTTCACGAAAATGTGGATATCCTAGTATAATTAAACTTGACGTCTTTTTCATATTTAGCTATAGCCTAGGAAAATAATCCTTTATTTAGGTTGTACCTGCATGCACTTATATAATAATCTAGATATCAAAACCTTTACTTTTTTGAACTTATATTTATATAATGAAAAAAACCTAACAACTTGGAACTTCAATTTGAAATGAATAATGCCAATTTTTTTGATTCCCTGATTAATTAATATATTAACTCAACAAATAAATATATTGAATGATGACAGTGTGCCAAGATGCTTAAAATATATTAATGAACAAGGCTCTTGCCTTCATTTGTTGCATGTTTGTGTGTGCAGATAATGAGGAATAAGGGTATTAACTAAAGCTCCTAAAATACTAGTAGTTTAAAAGTCCTGTGAAGAATAAAACCTAGAGCAGGTTAAGGGGATTTTTTACTTTAAAATAAAGTACTTTCTCCACGTTTGTAAGGATTGTAGGGTACTGTCATGAGGTCAGGTGGGTAGTAATGAGTGACTGTGGTTTTTATATTCAGGGAAAGGGAAAATACAAAAGACAGCTCTTCTTTAAGTCTTCCATCGGGAGTTGCTTTAAAGTTGATTTCTCATTAGCCACTAAATTGAATGTTTTCCCTGTAGGCAATTTGCCCCAAACACTAAATTAGTGGGAGAACCACTAGAACAACTCTGTCACTCTGATGGTAAGAAGACGTTTTTTATGTCTGGTTGTAGGGTACGTTTTCATTTTTTTGATAGCTGTCTTTTTATTTTGGCAGAAAAAAAAAGTTAATATTTAAGAATGTGTCAGTGGAGGCAAAACATTGGTTTGGGGTGTTGAGTCCTTATTGGAGATCTGGGAGATCTTTGAGTAATTCCTTGTTTACCTTAACAAAACTCGCATTATCCACAGGGAGTGGCCAACACATGAAGTGAAAGACATTAAAAGCAAAAATAAATTGAGTTATTGTTATTTGAACACATAAATTCCCCGAGAGAGAAACTGATAACAGGAAACCGTGTCAAACTCAAGTACTCTAAGTACATGCCTCCATTGATTAGCCTTTGCACAAAACCCTGATTTGTAGTCAGGGAGGAATGAAATGCTTAATGATGCTGAATGTCCATGTGATGGGCACTTCTGGAAAGTGCTCTGTGTAAAGCTGTGCTCCCTGGAACATGTCAACTTTATAAGGTTTTTCTCAATTCATTCAGTTTTATGGTGAGACAGGCAGTAGACTTAGATCAAGTCAAGATCTCGTTGCATGTGAAATCTCTAATTACAAAATGCCTACTTACAGTGCTCTGGAAAATTTTCTCCTGCTGAAAGGTCGCTACTTTACCAGTATGCCTATTACGGAAGCTCACTTCTTTATTGTCTTACAATCTTCATGCACTTATTTATTCACATATTAAGAAACATGAAATATGTACCTATATATTTGATGCATTGCACTTGGTGCTGACAGGTGTTTTATTCTGGGTAAAAGCATTCTCCTAGGAAGTGGAGTGTGGGTACCCCAACTCTGAACTACCATTTCTTTCTTTTTAGCTGTGCATAGATTTTAAAAATAAATATGGCTGATAGTGAGAATGTAAGTAGTAGTGTCACTGGGTGCACTATCAAACAGAAATCTGCATTCATTCAGAGAAGTGCTACATATATGATATTCACAATGATGACAGTGCTAAAAATTTGATGTTCTCTTTTAATAAGGCAGTGACATTTCTCTGCATTTCAGAATGATTTCAACACAGTGATCCACATTTATATAAAGTCAATAACAAATACACTGCTAATATTAATTTCAGTTATTTGTGAAGTCCTTCATTATTTTTAAACTCCTTGTGTAAGAAACTTATTTTCTATGCATTATCTTATTTTTAGACTTTGATAAACATATGTTGTTGCAGATTCTATTCAATACATTTTAAGATTTTACTCTATGTATACTTATAGATTTGCAATGCCTGGTTTGCTACAAACCTATTTTTAATACAGAATTCATTACTTATATATTTGTGATGCAAAGAATATATTTTTAATTGTACTATTTTATAACTATTTGAAGAATTACGTTTGAATCATCCTTTCCTCTATGCATAATGAGCTTTACTTTAGTAAAATGTATATGAAATTATCTTGTATACCCTTACTCATAAATGTTATGTTTCCAACATAATTTCATCACATAAAGTTGGGACCATGTGTCTTCTTTTCTGTGGAAAGATTGTTAAATTTCATGTAGTATCTTTCTGGGAGAAATGAAAGTAATTAAGAAGCACAGTGTTACCTATTTAATTAGCCTATTTGTATCCTCAGAAGAATCCTTAGTTGTGAAAAGTGGGAGAGAGCTTGCCCTTGGCTAATTGAATCAGAGTTTTTTTTTTTTCTTTTACTCATTTACATTTCTCCCTATGTATTTTGTTTAGTTTTGTTTGCTCCAAAATGACTCAACAAAAAATTGCATATCATATGCCAATGACCTGTAAATCTATGGTCAAATCTATGGCCAATGTCAACCCTATGTTGTCACAACACGGAAACACAAACAGTAACAACAAAATACTATATGCAATTTTACAAAAAAAGACATTCAAATATGAAAAATATATCACAACAGTATTTAAGAGTTAGGGATTTAATTAATGTCTTGGTTCTGATTTGAACAGTTCAAAATTGAGAATCAGACCCACTTAATCTTTTATTCCTGTGCATATTGCTAAAGCACAGGTATGAGGGTCTTGATTTACATGTGGCTCCTGCCTTCTCCACATAATTGTAGTATTTACTGAAATGAACTTTACCTTTTGAGCTTAATATTCTTTGAAAGGCAAGTCCCAGTTTGGAAGCCAGTGAATAAGAGGCATCATGCTTTTAATTACTTTTGAAAAGAACCTAATCTTTCCTCTTTGAATACTCTAAATTAGATTAAACTTTTCTGGGGAGAAACAAAGCAGAGGGGAGTAGCCAGAGGAGAAGTGTTTTGAAGCCAAATCTAAGTTACCAATCCTTTTATGGAATAAAGAAAACTAAGGAAAACAGCAGCTGCCATTTCAGCTCAATAACCCTGGTACCTCCTAGTGAAATCATTTTCAGACTGCTGAGTAGAAATAGTTTAAAGGTCTATTGTAAAAGAAACAAGAATTTTATTCATTAATTAGACTCCTCAGAGACTGCTTTGAATGTGCAAAACGGAGTAACCTTTTATTCCTTGGTATGGTTAAATCCTTAAGCTCCTTTGATTTCCTGTGTCCCATTTGATTTCACGTCAAGGTTTCACCTTTACAAATGCATTACACCAGACCATTCCCATAATGTTTTCATTTCCTTCTCACTTTAGTAAAAAAAGCAAATAGTAATTCTTCTTAAAATTGGCACATGACAGTGGAAAATTGAAGTCTCCTGATCATGCACAAGTAATAGAATGTGGAACATTTTGTTGTACTTCCTTAAACCTCAGATAGATAGTGGATAATGGAGATGGTTTTTCCTTTTTTTTTTTTCCTTCCAATCTTAATAGTGACTCCCCCCACCTCACCCCATGGTGCTGGGGGTAGAACTCTCAGGATGTTGAGCATGCTAGGCAAGGGCTTTTCCACTGAGCAATATCCCTAGACCTTAATAGTGACTTTTTTATTTTTGTTTTTTTAGTCACTTCTAGTCACTAAAACAAATTAGTGATTTTTAAAGTTTTTAAAACATCTAATTTTTAGGGAGATTATTTTCAGTTTTGATACTTTTCAGTTGAATTTGATTCAAAGGCAGAATTTATACCAGTGTTTGGGATTCTGCTGTCTAGCATGTATCACACATTAATTTGCACTTTATTAATTTAGAATTCCTGAAAATTTGCCTTGAACATTTTTGACAGTGAAAAAGAGTATGCTAAACAAATAAATAGTTGAAAAATTAATTGCAAAAAATGCATACTTTGAGATCAGCAGTTTTTAAAGTTTCGAAAATAGTTGAAAATTTTCAAAACATTATTTTTCAATCACTTTAGGTGACAGTTTCAGCTCACTAATTAGATCATTTATCCTCTTAAGAAAGATTTGGTTGTTGTTTTAGACCTTAACATATTTCAAATTATTACAGCTTCTTTAAAATAATTGCTTGTTACTTTCTTCAGTGAAATAAATTGGATTATTAATAAAAATAATACAACATGCCAGAACAGAGATCTACTACTCTTACCCTCCCCATCAAAGAGATCCAGAACAAGAATGTGGCAAGCTGTTTCTCTGGTATTTGTGCCTACGTATTCAGATAGCACACGAATATTCCTTTTTCTAGATTTTTTCACATTTTAGATTGGATGCATCTTAAATGTTCCAGAGTAGAAAACCTTTTAACTATCTCATGTGCATATAAAAACATACTTTCTCTGTCTCCTTAGAGTTTTATTATAATTTTTGGCTAAAACATTACTCAGATTTTATATTCTTAACAGTGTATATACTTGCTGATATCTGAGCTCAACATGCTTTTATGTGGTATCAATAACTTGTTGTATCATGTGTTTGATCTGTACATAACCTATCGCTCCAACACTCCAATAATGCTATGCAAATCTCTTGGTATGAACTCACCACCTCATCTCCTGTTGTTTTTACTTTGTTCATTATTCAGTTTTTCCCTACCAGCTCCTGCTTCTATCCTGCAGCATCCGATCTCTGCAAAAGCTACAGACCTGCCAAACCAGGGCTGCCTTCCCCAGCACCCCACACATTCCTTTTGCCTTTCTTCTGTGGTTAGCCTTTTCTTTCTGAGTCATTCCTTAATTTTAGATAAATCTAGCTTCCCAAAACTCCTAAGGAGGGGACCATGGCATTCTATTTTGGAATTTCTGCAATTCTGAAAAAACATTACTGAACAATGTATTTTACTGAAGGTGGATTTCTAACTTCGAAATTGATATTCCTCTGAATGTTGAGGCTATTCTATTTCTCATGGTTTCCGGTGTTTCTCTTGAAAAATCATAATATTCCAATTCTAAATCCCAATCTGTGTAATGTGGCCTGTTGTTCTTGTGTAGTTCTGTAGAAGATATTAGAATCATCTCTTTATTATCCTGAAATTTCAAGATGATGAAATATGTGTATCACAAAACCAAAAAAGTACCGTTTGGGGTCCTCAGCAGATACTTTCACATTTTGAAAAAATAATGTCTCTTTCTTTGGAAATATTTTGAAAAATTTTTCCCTTTTATAATTTTCCAATTTTCCTCCAGTTTTATTTTTTTAATTTTTTTCCTCTAAGCTTCTTTAATTAAATCCATACCCTAGTTTTATTACCTTTTACCTGTCTCTTTTCCATCTCTTTGTGATTTTCCTGCTTTCTAATTTTTTTTCTCCATTTGGTCTTCCATCTGATATTTTGGTCTTCCATCCTTTCTGGATATTTTATGTCTGTTATCATATATATATATATATATATATATATATATATATATATATATATTAATAGTTCTTTATTTTAGTTTGGCTCTACGTTTTAAATAACCTCATTGTGCTTTTATAGATGCATTATATTTTTTAGCTCTCTAAAAATAGCTAACGTTTTCTTTTGAATTATTCTTCTTCTACATTTCTCCTCTTTCTTTCAAGATCCCATTTTCTGTTTATTGATTTTGTTCACTACTTTTCATTTAGAAGATTGCTTTATGTGTGGTTCTCATTGATCATCCATTCAGTTTTAAATGCTGAACTAAAATATTGATTTGATGCTCAGAATAAGAGTTAATTGGATGCTCAGAGTTATGGTTTGGTTATGAAATGTCCCCTCCAAACCTCATGTGTTTAAAGCATGATTCCCAATGCAGCAAGGTTGAAAGTTGGATTTTTAAAGCAATGAATAGGGCTCTGACCTCATTAGTCAATTAATCCATTTGCTGAGTTAGTCCATCAGCACCTGAATTTTAGGCAGGTGGGTTATAGCTAGGAAAGTAGACCTACTTTTCCCAGGGCTATATCTGTCACTGGATTTTTTTTCCCTCTTTCTCTCTTTCCTTCCTGGCTTCTAAGAGCTGAACATCTTCCTCTACTACACCCTCCTGCCATGATGTTCTCCCTTACCTCAGGCCCAGAGTCATGAAACCAGTCAACCATGAATTGAGACCCGTGAAAGTGAGAGTTCAAAATAAACTCCTCTTCTTAGGTATACTTATCAGGCATTTTGGTCACAGCAATAAAAACCTGAATAACACAGAAATTAGTATTGGGACATGGGGTCCTTGCCATGATTATACTTGACAATGTGGATGAGAATCCTTTGAAACTGGTTTATGGGAACAGTTAGGAAAAGTTTAGAGATGCAACCTGAAAAAGCCTTTAGGATATTGTAAGCAGAGTTAATAGGTAATTCTGATGGGAGCTGAGAAGGCTCATAGGAAGGTGGACAATAAAGACTGTGGTCATAGGGGGTATGAGGACCCTGTTTGGAATTGAACTTCAGGCCATATATGTTAAAATATGGAGAAGAACTTGCCTTCATTTTGTCCATGTCCTGAGACTTCCTTTCAGGCTGAATTTAAAGGCAGTAAAATAATCTGGTAGCGCAGCATTTAGGAGTACTCATGGCATGAGTATTGTTCATGGCTTCTAGTTAGGTCAACTATGAGAAGTGGGAGCAGAAAGCAATGGAGGAAGATTTTTTGAACTTGCACTTTGGCTACAGAATAAGCACATGTAATATTGGGGCCAAGGGTTGGACTTGGTGGCACATATCTCTAATATCTCCTACTTGGGAGGTTGAGGCAGGAGGCACAGGTTTGATGCCAGCCTTGGAAACTCAGTAAGACCCTGTTTCCAAAAAAAAAAAAAAAGAAAAGAAAAAAGAAAAGAAAGAAGAAAAAGAAAAAATTACTGGTGATGTTGCTCAATGGTAGAGAGGTAGAGCTTCCCTGGATTCAATCTATAAAAGAAAAAAAAGAAAAATGAAGCCAAGAAGGGCATGGTTATTAAAGTGATTATAGCCACAAAAGAGAAGCAAAGTACTTTGCACAGAGCAATAGGAAAGAGAGGACTTCTCAGGAATCGACCATGGTAGGCTGAAGTGTTTAAACACGAAAACTCCTTCAAGGGACCATAGGGACAACCTGCTCACACAGGGTTGGCTAGGAAGTTGTTTCCACAGGAGTTCCCTCACTGAGCTCAGCTACCCAGGCACTCTGAAGCCTCTATAACTGTGGTTCAAGCAGGACTGAACTACTGCTCAATTTGTCAGAAGACTTTGGTGTTGTATTTGTGGTACTGGTTCTGCAGTAATGCAGGGTGTGGGAGCGAGGGGGCACAGAGGCTTCCAGTGTAATTTCAAAGGAAGGCTTGGGAGATAAAGCACAATACAGTGGGAAGCTCACAAGAGGGTGATGTGTGAAGTTGTAAGAAGTCAAAACTGAAATGGAGACTCCAGGAATTAAGAGAGGCCAGAAACAGAAACAATCTGCTAAAGAAATTTACTGGCTATGAACAGAGCCATATAGGTTGTAACTGGCAAGGATATAGGTGCAGGACTGACCAAGCCATTTGGGACCTGCATCTCACTACCATATGCCTCTGATGCCAGAGGTGGAACTATTGGACTGTTTTGCCCATCTGGGTTTACTCTTGCTTTGGTATCATCTCTTCTTTCTTTGTTACTATTCCTTCATTTTGGAAAGGAATTTTTTACTCTGTGTCATTGTATATTGGATGCATGTAACTTGCATCCGATTTTTATAGGGATTCACAAGTAGGAATGTTCCATGAGTCCCAGAGGAGGAAACTTTGGATGTGTACTTTTGAGAAATGCTAGAAATATTAAGAATAGAGATACTCTTGGAGATGGTCTGAATGCATTTTGCATTGTGAGATGGACATGAGGTTTGGGGGTTAGGAGGAGAATACTATGGTTGGAATTGAAGTGTCTCCTCAGAAGCTCATATTATATAAACATGATCCCCAATACAGCATGATTTTGACATGTAGCTTTCAGGTGATGATTGAGGCTCTGACCCAATCCATTTGCTGAATTAATCCCGTGGCAGTTGAGTGTAGTGATACTTAAGTGGTAACTGTAGGCAGTTGGTGCATGGCTAGAGAAAGTGTGTCACTCGAAGTGTGACCTTGGACTGTGGTGTCTGTTCTGGCCTGTTCCCTAGTCTTCCCCCCCCCCCCGGCCCCGCTTCCTGGCTTCCATGAGCCAAGCACCTTTCTTCCATCACATCCTTCTACCATAATATTATGAATCACCGCCGACCTAGAGCCATGGAGTCAACTGATCATGTCCTGAGCTTCTGAAATTGTGAGCCCAAAATAAAATTTTCATTTTCTAAGGTGTCTTACTAGGTGTTTTGGTCACAGTAAAGAAAGTCAGTGTATGTGGGTCAGCTTGTGAATTGTTGGTATATACCTCACAGTATCTCTACTGTGAGTCACTTAATGGAGGGATTTTTAGCATCAAATTTTAGGGTTCATGTAACATGACTAATTTTCAAGAAGCAGAACCTTCTAATGTCCTGCAGCTTAGTCTATAAAATGGAATGGGGAGCTCCACTGTGACTGCAGGCTTTCCTCAAGAGCCTTCTGATTTTACTTGGCTCCCTCACCTTTCTCTACTCCTGTCCACTGTGTCTGGTTTCCCAGTTAAAAAAACCTCTTTTGCTTAATACATCCATAAAATTAGTTTTTAGGAAAGAAGAGTGCTTTTAGGATTGGTGAGAAGATTATAAAAGATTGGAGAAGTTATCTCTCCTGTGTTTCAATAATTTCTTCAGTCTTATCCCATGCGCTTTAGTTCTTTATATGAAACTGATATCTTCAGTTTTTAGTAATTCATTGGTCTGCAAGAAGAGACTTAGATGGCTGCATTGGCTTCTTTACTATACTATGTTAGTGACCATGTATACATCTACTGGCCTTTTACTAAAAATTCTCTGCCATCTCTCATGTGTTGTGGTTTCTTTTCCTAGTCTTGTGTGTATGTGTGTGTGTGTGTGTGTGTGTGTGTGTGTGTGTGTGTTTTATATTGATTCACTTGCCACTTGAATGGACTTTGGGAGACAACAGAGAAAATCCAAACAATATATTTTCTTTAAATATTTACATATAACAGAGAATGCATTACAATCTATATTATACATATAGAGCACAATTGTTCATATCTCTGGTTGTATACAAAGTATATTCATACCAATTCGTGTCTTCATACATGTACTTTGGATAGTGATGTCCATCTCATTCCACCATCATTTCTAACTCCATGCCCTCTCCCTTCTGCTCCCACCCCTCTGCCCTATGGAGAGTGGGTCTATTCCATCCTTGTTCCCCCTCCCTTCCCACTATGAATCAGACTCCTTATATCAGAGAGCATTTGGCATTGGGGTTTTTGGCATTGGCTAACTTTGCTTAGCATTATCTTCTCCAACTCCATCCATGATTTGATTCTCTTTCATTGGAGAAAAGATAGTCTCTTCAACATATGGTGCAGGGAAAACTGGAAATCCATATGCAACAAAGTGAAACTAAACCCCTTTCTCTCACCATGTACAAAACTCAACTAAAAGTGGATCAAGGATCTAGAGACCCTGCATCTAATAGAAGAAAAAGTAGGCTGTAATCTCTATCATGTGGGATTAGGCCCCAACTTCCTTAATAAGATTCCTAGAGTGCAAGAATTAAAATCAAGAATCAAAAGATGGGATGGATTCAAACTAAGAAGTTTATTATCAGCAAAAGAAACAATCTGAGGTGAATAGAGAGCCTACATCTTGGGAGCAAATCTTTACCCCTCACACATCAGATAGAGCACTAATCTCTAGGGTATATAAAGAACTCATAAAGCTAAGCACTAAAAAAACAAATAGCCCAAACAATATACTTTTAATTTTGTAAAGTTATTTTATAATATAAATTATTATTATTATATTTTAGGTGCTTGTATTAATGAGACTCTGCATTAGTTAAGATAGCAAAATGTTCTTGTTAGGAAATGATTATCTGCTCATGGAACAAATGGAACTCAAATCTGATGTTTCTTCCTCTGAAATAAATTGATTTAAACACTAATGTGTCTACATTATGTCTACATACCTGATTGAATTCCCTGGCCAACAAAGGAATATCACAAAAAAACCCCAAAAAAACAAAAAATAAAAACCAGAATATTTGTTTGCTGTATGCTGTAGTGCTCAGTGGGATGAACAGCCTCCAGTCATATTGAACTCTGCTTATTGTATTGGTAGAATTATTGCCACTGTTATCGTCGAGTGTTAGACATCACTCATATCTAACAAGATATTGATTGGAGAAGTTATCTCTCCTGTCTTTCAATAATTTCTTCAGTCTTATCCCATGCACTTTAGTTCTTTACATGAAATGGTTATCTTCAGTTTTTAGTAATTCAGGGGTCTTCAAGAAGAGGCTAAGATGGCTTCTTTCCTATACTATGTTAGTGACCATGTATACATCTACAGGCCAAGATCATACAATGTCCGACTTAACTGGGTCAAGTTCAGTGAGCATATTGATATGTAACATTAAATTTCTATAATTCAGGGTGAGATTAAAAAAAAGTATACTATTGAAATAGCAGTAAACTGGAGTACATGAATTCAGAGGCTGTTCAGTGGTTGTATTGTTGCCTATTTTACATTACAAAGGAGAATGGAAATATCTAGGTTAATGTAATGGGTAGATACTGACAGGATTACTTGTTATGTGGAATGTAAGTAAAAGAAGTTTAGGTTTCTTCTTTTTTAATTTTTTCCTCTTTCCACATTTTTAAAATTGGTGCGTCATAGTTGAACATAATGATGGGATCTGTTGTTTCTTATTCCCACAGACACATCATTTAATAATATAACGTGTCCAATATCACTTCCTGAACTGTCCCCTCTTCTCCTGACCTCCCTCCGGGCCGGTCCCTTTTCCTCTTCCTGGGTCTCCCTTCCGTTTCCATGAGATTCTCTCCCACACACCATTGTTTCCCTTTTTCCTTTTTAGCTGCCACATACAAGAGAAAATGTGTGACTGTTGAGAGTTCTTTTGAGATATCAAGTAGCAACGTCTAATGCAGAGCTGGAGCTCCTCAGAGATACCTGAGTCAAACACAGAGAAATGATCAGACTCACTTAGCTGCACGTACCCCATCACAAGTGCTCCTACAACACAGGTGTCCGTTTCACTGCAGTTGAAGCCTGAGGGAACGCAATCCAGGCTGAGGTGAACTCTGGAGGGTTATCAGGCTCCTTCTCAGGTCTCTCTGCCTCCCCAAGGGGAGGCTGTCCTCCCCACAGGGCCCAAAGCACAGGGCATCCACAGTAGCAAAATGGAGGAACAAGGGAAGAAGTCGTAGCCCTTACGTTTTAAAGAGACTTTACCAACCTCAGGCACCATCTGTTTATGTCTCTGGCAATAATTTAGTTGTATCCTACCAAGTTACAAAGAAGTCCTGGGAATGCAATCTTCTATTCTTTGTGGTGACAAGAAAGGCTGAAATCTGGCTTTCTGTATTTAGATAAAATTGAAGGGTGGAATATGCACCTGAGAGTTATAAACAAGTCACTGGCACATAGACTGTGTTGAAATGTAGACGTCCTTGAACCGTAACAGGTACATTGAAAACCTTGTTTTCAGATCAGATTTTTGTGGGTTGAGCAATGAATGCAGATGAGGACCTAAGAGACTCAGAGACAAATCCTTTAAGAAACCTTGGTGGAAGATGAGAAAGACAGGACCATAAGGTGCATGCTTGGGGTTTGTGGCAGAGGAAAGTGAAACCACAGAGAGGAGAGGAAACATGGAAAATGTGAGAAGCTGATGACAAATTAGTATTTATTTAGTGATGCTCTGTATGGATTCCCTACCAAATGCTTTTATGGGAACTAATCCTTTGCTATTATTACTATCTTCATTTCACAAGTAAAAAAAAAAAAATGTAGGCCTGCAAGATCTCACAACTTAAATTAAGACTGATACTAGAGCTGAGAATTTAGCATGTGCTCCTATTTCAGCTCATAATCTCAGTCTTTCCCACCACCTCTTCTTTATTGGAAAAATCTTGACTTTTACTTCACCACCACCATCTCTACTTATGTTATTTATGTATGCATATATTTATTTATTTTTAGTTAGGAAGTTAAGAACTCAGTGAGAGTGAAGAGATGTTTTGGGGTTGAAAAAATATATGAGGAGTAAGTTTTCAGTGGAACAAACAAACAAACAAACAAAAACCTTTCTAGTGATTTCAAACTAATTTTATCTGTAAACAGAATCACATGCCCAAGGTATGTATTGTATTATATTCCCAAAGCAGAAGCTTGTCATGTTATTTTATTCCTTTTTTTTTTTCTACTGTTTTTAAACATAATGAACATCCCTCCAGGTAACGCCTAACCAAGAAATGAAATGGAATAAAATTTACAGTGAATGTACCCAGCAGTTACCTGTATGTATAGGACCCTGTGTTATGCAGCACCAAATTTAAATAATATGCAAGTGTTCTGGGGGCGGAGCACATTGACTGTTTTGACTGTGCTGTTTGGAGAGATAAAATAGAGGACACGAGAGACAGAAGTCAATTTGATTTTTCTGAATTCTGTCCGTGTAAATATATTCATAGGGACCAAAAAATACAAGGTAGCTCACGATGGTGAGGAAAGAGGAGATTGGAGAAGTGTGAGATCTTCACAACTCCACCTCAGCAAAAAATATGAAGGAATTAATTCCATGGTGGAAAAAGAAATTAAAAAAAAAAAAAACATAGAAGAAGGTGGGAAGGAGAGGGGAGCAGAGGGGAGATCCAGGAAAATCCATGGGACCCAGGACAGGGGAGTGGAAATGTGTCCAGCGTCCTTCGGTCTGTCCATGAGCCTCCTTGTTTCTGCACTTTGAGATGCAGATCACTTCTTTCTCCTCTCTGTCCCTGCCAATGCTGTCAGGTCCCTGTGGCCTCTGCTCCTCCTTTCCCCTCCTGTGCTGGTCCCTCCCTCTCACTTTATGGGGAGTTGGCTTGCTCCACAGCCCTCAGGTTTTACTTCTTTTAGTTCACTTAAATTTGAAATGACTTGTGGGATTTTTGTAGCAACAGGAGGCTTTTGGTACATCCAGGGTGCATCCAGGGGGCTGGAGAACACACAGCCACAATGGTATACAGGGTAGTGACATTTGTGTGGCAGCCATTCTTAGTGCCACAGCCGTCCCTCCCTTCGGTGCTGGGAAGCTCTTGAGCATCCTTGAGCCATTGGATCTTGGCACCAGGCATGGAGAACTGAGGATGGACTGGTCTACCTTAGTGAGGGTGATGCACCTGAAGGATCTGTCACTTCCACATCCTGGCCCAGGACAATGTCTGCTGTCCCCAGGCGAGAGAGTTGCATTTGAGTGCTTGCCTCTTGTCTTGGTTTGCATGCTCCAGTTTCCTGTCTCCGGATCACCATGCAAATTAACTGGTTGTCCAGCAAGGAACACTAGGTGGACAGATTGTCCTGGAATGGCAGGTCCCAGGGGCATCAGCACCACCCCTCATACCATGCTGGGCCCCCAGGCTACAATAACTTTGTGAATCCTCTGCAGACACTCTGGGGCTAGTGACAAGAAAGAGTGTGGGAGACTGAGTGAAAGACAAGGTGTGGATTGTTCAGATCTCTAGGGTTCTCCCCTGTTGATTTCACTGGACCATGAAGGGGTTGATGTGGGGAAAGATGACTCAGGTCTGTTAGGAACACACCTGCATGACCTCCACACTATTGGGATGATTAAGGCAGCTGTCAGCAGCATTGGGAGCTGACTGCTGCCAGTGACCGACAGGTAGACAGACAGATACACACACACAGAAAGACAGAGACAGAGGTACTGATATTGATGGCTGGAGTTAGGATATTGCTTAAAGGGGAGACTAAGAAACCTGGATCTGTTGAGGGGTTTCACAACAATAAAACAGGACCACTACTACATAGTATAATAAAAGTTATATGAATGTGTTTTCTCTCAAACTCAAGCCCGAGAGTGGCAGCAATTGCCAAGTACAGAGGTGACACGGTGGAAATGGGTTGGGGCTTTCCTATGAGATAGGCTGCACCTTCATAGAGCTTGTCTCCTGAGGGTGCTGAGAAGCAAGTGGCAACTGGGAGGAAGTTGAGGATGACTCAGCTGCTTCAGTAGAATCTTGGCAGCTAAGGCTCATTCTTCCAAAGCGGTTGCTGAGGTCATCTGCCTGCGGGATCTTCTGAATTCAAGGGTGGCTGTTGCAGAGGTGTGGTGGGAGAGCAGCGAGCTGTTGCTGCCGTGGCTTCTGCCAGATGGGGGCGACATAATCTGGCTTCATACTTTGGGAGGATTCGGTGTGGTACCTGGTGTATAGAGCCTCCCTGTCCTGCCACCTATTGTTTCCAATACTGTCCCTGGTTGAGGTTAGAGAATCTGAGGTAGTTGCTCACTTCAGTGACAGGAGGTCACAAGCTTCAAGATTGTGACTTTGGTGACTTGTAATCACTGTGCTGCTCTGGTTTCTGCTTGAGGTATGGCAGAGGCCCGTGAGGTTCCCACTAATGTCACGTGAATATCTGTTCTGGCTAACCTGTGTATCATCTCAGTCTGTGCGGACTCTGACTCTGTCGTGAGTTAGTCTCTGTTGAAGTGCTGTTTTCTTCTCCTCCTGAGATCATCTTCAGGGTCCCCTGTGTTGTGAGTTTTTTTATGATGACACCTTTTCCAGCCTGGTCAACATTGTCATCCATCTTCAAACAGGAAGCTGTCCAGAGCAATAGCATCTGGTGATATCAGGCCCTCTGAGTGGCTATAGATATTAATAAACTCCAGAATCTCCTGCAACATCATTCTGCCCCTTGAGTTCTTTTTCACTGTACAATATCCCTCCCACCCTACTTATCTGTGATTCCTCTTTCCATGGTTTTAGTCATGAATGATCAGCCACAGTTTAAAAATATTAAATGGAAACTACAGAGATAAATTATTTATAAATTTAGATTACGCACAGTTCTAATCACGCCATTCTGCTCAGGACATGAGTCATCCCTTTGCCCAATGTATCCATGCTGTATGTGCTACCCACCCGGTTCTTAGTAGCTGACTGGTTGTCAGGTTAACTATTATAGTGCTACAGTGCTCATGTTCAGTTAACCCTTACCTCGTAGCCTAATACAACATCACAATGTCCCTATCAATCACCTTATTTGATCTCGTCACCTAGTCATCTCACATCATTACAAAAAGGGAAGAGTGAGTTAGAATAAAATAGTTTGAGAGAAAACACATTCATATAACTTTTATTATACTATGTTGTAATAGTAGTCCTATTTTATTGTTGTGAATCTCTTACTGTGCTTACTTTATAATTGAAGATTTATCATAGGCATATCTGTATATGAAAATATGCATATAGGGTTTGGTACTGTCCATGGTTTCAGGCACCATTTGTGGTCTTGAAATGGATCCCTCAGAGACAAGTGGAAGTTGCTGTGTTTATGATCAACTCCAGCAGGTCTTTTCCATTGGGGTCCACACATTGTTGGCTGACATCTCTGTACAGCATCTTACTTGGGACCTGTTCTCTGTTTTTGACCTTGTCTTCTTTTCAGAGGCATCTTCTGTGGACATTTCTCATTGTCAGAGGGAAAGCTGATTTGCAAATTAATGATATCACAATTTTGTTAGTGGCCCACCAGCAGATGGGGTGGGCTCCTCACACGGCTCCAGACTGTGGGCCAACATCAGCTTGGAACTGGACTCTGCTCTTTTCCGGGCATGACTAGGATCCCATGTCCACCAGTGTTTCCTGATGAGAAGCTGGTATTTGGACTCTGTCAACTTCATTCTTATCTCAAGTCTTAGCAATAACCTTATCTTTGTTCACAGATTCTTCCACCATTTCTTATTATGATTCTTTCATTAATTCCTAGATTCTCATGATTGACCTTACTGTTAGTCACCTTCTTTAATAGAGTAATTCTGTGGACTCCTGTCATAAGCTGTCACAGACAGCCTGCTCATCTTGGCTTTCTGCTGGGGCCCTGAGACCTGCAACTGTGTTTCTTGGGGTGGTCTGTTTTCAGGTTGGGTGTGCCCCAGTGCCCACAGTAGGTGAGCTGGAGAGGAGCAGGGGAAAGCATTTGGAATAAGCAGGAAACCCCATCAGAGAAGGAAGAAAGGCTGATCATCACATCATGCATTAATTAGTGGGATTGATACTTCCAGTGCTCATTGAACTATAAAAGTTAGCTCAGGAAAGGTTTTACATTGCTTAGGTGTCATATTTCATTCTTATTAATTTTATTGCCTCATCATTTGTAACTTAATTTATAATTGTACTACTATCATACTGTTTTCATTATATTTCATTTTGTTGATATAAAAAGGTGCCAGCAACTTCCATGTACTTGGTGAACACATTGGGAGGTGATTTTCTTTGTTGGATCAATGCTCTCTCAGTGTAGGCTCAATGGAGTGAACAGAATTTAAAAAAAAATGGCTATATATTTTTTTTTTCTTGGAGAATGATCAATAGTTTGTTTCCCAAAAGATCTTCATTTAAGTGGAATTTTTATGGTATGAGTTTGGTTTAACACTTGATTTTTTTTCAATACATTGAGATCATGTCTTTTTCTCTGTTATTAATTTCTCAATGACCATCAGTGCCAGAGTGACATATAGTCATAATATGTGTTTAAATACAATAGAGGCTAGAATAATAAATATTTGTGTGACTATGGTACAGGACAGAATTCTCCTCCATTCTTGTGTCATTCAAGTAAAGATCTCAGAGGGAGACACAGATGTGGTGTGTCGTAATAGCAGTTATGTTTATTAAGCAAGAGGTGAAAGGACACTCCCAAACTTGGGCGCCGGTCATCTGGAGCAGGAGCAACCTCATCCATTTGGGTTCAGTCTGTCTTTGTGTCCCAGTCTTGTCTGAGATTTGTTCTTCCCTTTTGCCTAAGTCACATGTTCGTGAAACATAACTGATAGGTGGTGTTGCATAACTGCAGGTAAAGGACACATGCACTGTCCAGCATTTCTTGCAAATGCTCACAAGAGAGTTCAAAACTGCAGTGTGAATGGTATTACAATGGCATTGCCAAAGGTTACCTTCAGACATACTGCTTATGTCTCCCCCTCCCGTACACCTCACTTCTGGGGACCAGTGGGGACCAGTTAGACTGAGCAGGTGTGGCATTTCCAGATAGAACCTACAGTTCTGAACCCTGCTGAGCATAGGCTTCCAGTCAAAAAGCAGGGATCCTGCCTTTTGGTCTGCCCCTAATTTTCCTCTCCCATGGTCTTGTTCACGTATATACTACCTACCTAACAACTAGAGAAGAATCTTTACTTTGTGCAGTTAAGTCACTGCTGAGATATGTTGCTTAGTGCTCCTGAAAATTAGGCTAAGGCAAGTTAATGTAACTCAGTATTTGGCAGGATCAGCTAAAACTATCTAATACGTTTATATCCCTATATTGTGTTCTTACCTAAAGAAGAGTCCATTCTCTTGGTTCATTGAGGGGATAAATGTGTGTAATTTTGTGGGTCCTAAATATGTTCAGGTGTACTGAAGTCTTTTAATGCTGCTATTTGCCTTTTATGGCAACATTTTGAGGTTGATAGTGTTATTTTCATTTTATTCATGAAAAAAGTGAGGTTAAAATATTATGATTTGTTACAAGCTTGTAAAAATTTGAATCTGAATTGTAACCAAGTCCAACTCCCTTATGCAAAATAAAAAATAAAAAAATTACTTGTATAATATTATCTGCTGGAGTGTTTACATTTATTTCCTAGGCTCCTTCCACAAACCAACCATAAACTTGGGCCTTAAAAAGCAAACTTATTCTCTCAGATTTTTGAAAGCAAGAAGTGCAATATCAAGTTAGTGTTTCCTTCCAAAGTTTCCAGGGAGGAATCCTGCCTTGCCTCTTCCATCCTGTGATGGAGGGAGGTTTTTCTGGGCTTGTGGCAATGTAACTCTACGCCAGTCTGCACATGGACTCTTCCTTGTCTCTCTGTGGAACTTATAACTTGAAAGTCTTATAAGGAATTTGTCACTTAGGATCTATTGCAGTCCGAGGTGATCTCATATGGAGATGTTCATCTTCATTAGACTTTATGGTAATCACGTCCTTGTTTTTCTTTAAAATTTTACTGTTGGTATAGTAAAGTAATACAGTTTTATGTATTTTCAAATTTTAAATGAATGAAAGAAATTTACATGTTTAATTTTGTGTTGTGATTCTTTTGATTGACATTATCAGAGTCCTAGATGTCATTGAGGCCGTACTGAATACATTTTCCTCAGATTACCTATACATTTTGCTATTATTGCATGTGTGTGTTACATTCTATTTTTGGCAATCACAAACACTTTCTGTGAACCTTTTTGTGTATTTTGGTACCCAGCATAGTTTTATGTGAGATAGACGCTCACTTGATGATGGTTTTTGAATCAGTTGTACCAGCATACCTCGCGGCATCTCAAGAGTCACAGCCTGGAACTCATATTGTTCAAGAATATGGTATTGGCTGAGATTTCAGTTAGCCTTGAGTTGCATAGGTATTTTAATTTAAACCTCTTGAATTATTGGTCAGATTGAATATCTTCTCATAGATTTATTAGATTTATATTTTATAAACTGCCAGTTAAACAATTTTAAGATTTGGTTGTTTTTCTTTTGTTGTTGTTGTTATTCACCTTTCCTACGGTGTAATTCTTGTTAGGAGTCTATTCTTGAGTATACATATGTTAAACATTTTTTTTTTCTCATGTGGTGGTTGTCTTATTTTTTAATTTATTTTGTTTTTGGGGATTGAATCCAGTGACACTTAACCACTGAGCCACACATCCAGTCATTTTTATTTTTATCTTGAGACAGGGTTTCGCTAAATTGCTGAGGCTGGCTTTGAACACTTTGCTCTTTTTATTGTGTATTTTGATAAGAACAGATTCTTTTTTTTTTTTTTTTTTACATAGTCAAAGTGACCCACTTTTTATTTTATGGTTGGTGATTTTGGTGCTTTTAAAAGAGCTTTCTCTTATGATTTAGATATGTGATGTTCCCCCAAAGCTCACGTGTGAGACAATGCAAGAGAGTTTAGAGGAGAAATGGTTGGGTTAGGAGAACCTTGACCTAATCAGTGCTTTAATCCCCTGCTAGGGTTTGACTGTAATCAGGTAGGGTGTGGCTAGAGAAGGTGGGCATTGGGGATTTGCCTTTGGGATTTATATTTCCTCATGAGGAGAGCAGTGTCTCTCTCTCTCAGCTTCCAGATAATGTCCTGAGCCACTTCCTGCAACCACATCCTTCCACCATGATGTCCTGCCTCACCTTGAGCTCCAAGGAATGAAACCGACCTTCTATAGATTGAGACCTCTGAAACTGTGAGCCCCACAATAAACTTTTTCCTCCTGTAAATTTATTCTTGTCAGATCATTTTGTCACAGCAGTGAAAAAGCTGACTAAGGCACTTTCTTAACAATGCTTTTTATGTAATTCTTCTTCTTCTTCTTCTGTGTATCAATCATGAGATTACTATTTCTCCCTCTCCCTCTTTAGAGATACTGTGATATACAGCTCATAAGCAAGTCTTGGTTTGGGGGGAACAATTCTGTCACCATAAATTGTGTTGTACAAATCTTGTACATGAGTTTTTTAGGTGAACTTAGAGGATAGTCTTAATTTGCTCAATTTCTTGTTCTTGGAAGGTGAGTTACGGTGGGCCATAGCTATTCAATAACTATCAATAGAAAAGGATTTGCTTTGAAATTAGCTTGCCGTGCTAGTGCTTTAGGAAAAATGACTTCCTTAATAGATCCCTTGTTGATCAAGACAATTCATATTAGCCAGGTATCTGACTATATGGAAAATTTTACCAATTTTTAAAATGATATTTCAATGAATTATTTAATGAAACCTGTAAATACATATAACTATGATAAATTTATTGTTGAAGTTTGTGAGACACAAGAAATACACCCAGGGCAAGGTAGGAAGTTCAGGGCCAGAATATGAATGCAAGTCTTATTTTCTTTCTTTGGAAATCTTTCTCTAAATGCAATTTCAAATTGTAGGGTGAAATACTTTTTTTTTTTAAATGATATCATCAGCTTAAAAATAAATGAAAGAATCCTGCTCTAATTTAAACTACACCTAGTTTTCTCCCTATGAGCATTCTTGCCTTCACAAAATTCAAGAAGAATTATTTACTTTTATAATTTTTTTTACAAGTCATTGTTTTACATGTTAGTTAAATGTAATGTGCTTTCTTTCACTTTGGGGAATTCTGGAGTGAGGCGTGGAGTGTCTTGAGAAGACAACTTGCTTGGCAAGAGGACTGTTATAGTTTAAATGTGCTCCAAAGCTCATGCATTGAAGGCTTGGTCCCTGGTCTGGGGCACGGCTGGAAGGTGATGGGAACCTTGGGAGGCGGGTGGCGGGGGCTAGGGAAAGAAGGTTAGGGCGTTGGGGTGTAATTGTGAAGAAGACATTGGGAGCCTGGTGCCTCCTAGCCACCATGAAGAACATCTTTGGTATACTACACCCTCTGTGCCATGAAGTTCACCTCACCAAAGGCCCAAAGCAAAGGACCAAGGGACCATGAATTGACACTTCTGACACCATTAACCAAATAAATCTTTCCTCTTTTAAAGCTGATTGTCTCAGATATTTTGTCACAGCAATGGAAAGATGACTAACACATGGACTTTTGTTCATGTTAATTTTTAGCATATATGTTATATGAGAGAATTTAGGGAAATATAAACAAGGAAAAGAAAAAAAAATGATTCATTTAAGTAAGTTCATTTACCATTATTCTGCAGTACTATTTTACTCTGGTAGCTTTTTTGAAAGTTCATCCCTACGAAGACATTTATTTCCAGTTAAGTTCATATAATTTTAGAATATGCAAAACATATTGCTTTCAGATACTGACAATCAGGTTGATATGTTTGTAAGGAGCAGGTACAACCTTCTAAGCAGTTATTTTTAAAAATCAGACTCAGCGTTCAAAAGCTTCTACTAGTTGCAAAGTAATAATAGAGGATACATAGTAATAACTGATTTTCTAGGATGGACTAGGGATTTACCAAAAAAAAAAATAGGACTATTAATCTTTTGACTCTGGTTATAAATAAAGATGGAAATATCTTAATGAACAAATAAGGTTTTTGAGAAAAATTAAAGGAAGGTAATGTCTGGATTAATATAGTAACTTTGTATAAGTATACACACAGTTTGAGATTTTCTAATCCACATTTGTGTTCTAGTACAGGGATATGGACAATTTATTGTTAATTTGTAGAAATCAGTATATCTATATAGTAATACATTTTAGTGAAAATTTGAGATATTCAAAATAAACCTCAATTTGTAAGACTAGCAGTAGTCTGTAAGTGGTTAGTCATTTCCTGCACATGCATTTACCTGTGGCTATTTTTTAGTATTATTTTTCTTTTTTTTTTTTCTTTTTTTTTATTGGTTGTTCACAACATTACAAAGCTCATGACATATCATATTTCATACATTAGATTGAAGTGGGTTATGAACTCCCAATTTTACCCCAAATGCAGATTGCAGAATCACGTCGGTTACACATCCACAATTTTACATAATGCCCAATTAGTAATTGTTGTATTCTGCTACTTTTCCTATACCCTACTATCCCCCCTCCCCTCCCCTCCCATCTTCTCTCTCTACCCCATCTATTGTAATTCATTTCTCTCCTTGTTAATTTTCCCATTCCCCTCACAACTTCTTATATGTAATATTGTATAGCAATGAGGGTCTCCCTTCATTTCCATGCAATTTCCCTTTTCTCTCCCTTTCCCTCCCATCTCATGTCTCTGTTTAATGTTAATCTTTTCTTCCTGCTCTTCCTCCCTGCTCTGTTCATAGTTGCTCTCATTATATCAAAGAAGACATTTGGTATTTGTTTTTTAGGGATTGACTAGCTTCACTAAGCATAATCTGCTCTAGTGCCATCCATTTCCCTGCAAATTCTATGATTTTGTCATTTTTTATTGCTGCATAGTACTCCATTGTGTATAGATGCCACATTTTTTTTTATCCATTCATCTATTGAAGGGCATCTGGGTTGGTTCCACAGTCTAGCTATTGTGAATTCTGCTGCTATGAACATCGATGTGGCAGCATCCCTGTAGCATGCTCTTTTAAGGTCTTCAGGGAATAGTCCGAGAAGGGCAATAGCAGGGTCAAATGGTGGTTCCATTCCCAGCTTTCCCAGGAATCTCCAAACTGCTTTCCAAATTGGCCGCACCAATTTGCAGTCCCACCAGCAATGTACAAGAGTACCCTTTTCCCCACATCCTCGCCAGCACTTGTTGTTGTTTGACTTCATAGTGGCTGCCAATCTTACTGGAGTGAGATGGTATCTTAGGGTGGTTTTGATTTGCATTTCTCTGGCTGCTAGAGATGGTGAGCATTTTTTCATGTACTTGTTGATTGATTGTATATCCTCCTCTGAGAAGTGTCTGTTCAGGTCCTTGGCCCATTTGTTGATTGGGTTATTTGCTATCTTATTGTCTAATTTTTTGAGTTCTTTGTATACTCTGGATATTAGGGCTCTATCTGAAGTGTGAGGAGTAAAAATTTGTTCCCAGGATGTAGGCTCCCTATTTACCTCTCTTATTATTTCTCTTGCTGAGAAAAAACTTTTTAGTTTAAGTAAGTCCCATTTGTTGATTCTTGTTATTAACTCTTGTGCTATGGGTGTCCTATTAAGGAATTTGGAGCCCGACCCCACAATATGTAAATCATAGCCAACTTTTTCTTCTATCAGGCAAAGAGTCTCTGATTTGATATCAAGCTCCTTGATAGTATTATTTTTCAATTTGAAAATTTTCAATACTTCCTAGATTTGAAATCTTGGCACACATACACATACTTCTTTAAAATAATTTTCTTTTTTTTTTAATAACAAAAGTCACTGCTTTGTCAGAAGGAGAACAATAGAGGCTGATATCTGTCAATCTGTCCAGTGAATTATGTAGTGTCTTGCTTTCACGACATAACAAATGTTGCCCAAGTGCATGTTCCAGTAATTGAAATAGATAGAAAACTGAGCATGCTTTTCAATTTACTTTGAGAATCTTTGGCTTCTTTTCATGCTGTTGTAGTCATTAGCAGAAGTTCATAGAAAGTGGAGTTTATCAAAATACAGACAGTTTTATTTAGAGCATGTGCCTTGCAGGAATTTCTTTTCATCCACTCACTCTGGGATATAGAGCAGCACCTTTGGCTTTAATATGCTTATTACAGAGCCTGAACACCGTGCATGTTTCCTCCTGCTTTAAGATACAGATGGCAAAAATCCCTAGTCTGCCAAGGAATTTTATTTGCTTCTAAATTCTAACTGTCCCATTATATGACTTTGCTATATTAAGATTTTAATAGTGCAAATAAGGGTCAAGGCTTCTTTGTTGATGAAATATTAAATCACGCTTTGGCTCTTTTCTTGTGACAGTTATTTTCTATTTCATCTTTAAAAGCGGAAGTTCATGAGATTTTCATCCACTGGAGTAGTTAGATTTTATTCATGTTCAGACTCATTGAAACCTGCCAACCATATAAAAAGTGTTGCCAATATGGGAGAAGTGTTCCTTGTCTCGTGATAGAAAGGGTTTCACTGTGTAAAAACAAACTTAAAATAAAAATACGTATCCCCCATTGAAACAGACCACACCACTTGTTTGTCCCAGGTGGCTTTCTATGCAGTATGGAGCAGAATGGATTTGATGATAATGTTTCCAGTTGTTTTGCAAATTCTGTGTGTTTATACATACATGTAATCATACACGCATGCACATATCTGATGTTAAATCTTATAAACAATCCCAAATCAATGTCAACTTTGAATTGGTTACAAATATTCCTTTAATTTGGTTTTTGAATGATTTAGAATGCAAAGAAATATTTTCTTTAGGCCTCAGGATTTACAAAGTATTCAATCGTAAGATAAATTTTTAGTCAGTGAATTTCTCTTGACCCTGGTATAGATTTTGCTGTGCTACCTGGCTTCTCTTGCTAGGGGCATTGTTATCTATAGCAGCAAACACAGGGTCATGGTATAACTAAAAGTATGTATATATCCAAGCTCCATTAACTTTGGTTCTGTGGTATTTTCTATCCATGTCCTTTCTTTCCTTTCAGACTGTCACTGACTTAATTTAGGTCCTTTGTTTCTTACATTCAGATTTTTTTGAAGTTTCTATCTGGCCACTTTGCTTAGCAGTTTCTCTCTAGTTCACTCTAAGCATTGCTTTCAGCATCACTGAGTAAATATATAGTCCAGATCACATTATTTTTCCTACATGAAATATCCAACCACTTTCCATTGCTTTTGGATTCATTTTAAAACTTACTCAGAAAATACTCAATACAACAGCCACTAGCCATGTACAGCCATTTAAATTGAATGTGTACTTAACTAAAAGTAAATAAAACAAATTGCATTCCTCTATCACAGTAGCCTAATTTCAAGTACTCCAAAGCCACATGTCCATAATGACTACTGAAATGGACACAAAATCTCCAGAACATTTCCACCATCATGGAAGGTCTCACTGGACAGCATTGTCTTGGGATGTCACACTCGTCCTTCAGCTTACTCTTTCAGCCTCATCTTCTTCAAAGCACCAACATGTCTCTGTGATCCAGTCGTATGGGTCTGCTTCCTGTTGAAAGCATCCATTTATTCAGTCAACAGATTTCACTGGGAACAATCAAGAGTTCAAGACAAAACTGCTGTTACAGAGCTTGTATTAGTGGGGGATTGTAAACACCCAAAATATTCAAGATGTAAAATACCCAATGTCAAGGAGTGCTAGCAAGAAAAATGAAATATGGCGACATGCAGCATGATTGTTTAGATGGGGCATTGAGAAAGGGCCTTTTTGATAGGGGCATTTCAGCAGATCCCTGAATAAAAGGAGGAAATAAGCCATTCAACTCTTTGAGGGAAGTGAAAACCTTTCATTCTACTGCCTTCAAGCCTTTGCCCTCTTGGGTTTGTGGGAGTATTATTAATAAAGGTCATAGCTTTGTTAAGCATTGCCTCTTATCTCGCTCTAAAGATTTTTGGTCTCAGGCCAGAATGTAATCAGAGTCATGGACTGTTAGAGCTAGGGACAACCATGGAGAACTTCTAATCCATTTTCTGATTTTAAAGAGGGGGCACCTAAGATATAGATAACTTAATTGATTTGTTTTAAATGACAATGCTTAAATGACAATGAGAGTCAGGTCTCCTGGTTCCTACTATTTTCCATGTAGGACAGAGTTTTCTAGGTAATGAGATATAGTTGAAGAGGATCACTTGTCCCTTTTAAAGAGATTTTTTAAAATCAATATTTCCTTATTTTGGCTTTCTTTGATATTAAAATTTCAAATGAACTTTTTCTTTGCATTATAATCTCAACCTAATCATTCAGGAAAAAAGTTTTCAATAATTTGCTCATATGATATCTTTTAAATATTACCTTCTCAATACTAGAAAACATTTCAGCACTAGAAGCATGATATACATATGCCTATGGGCAGCTACAAAAGTTTCCCCATATGAAGTCCCAGATAGCATAAAATGATGGGTTTTAATTGAATTATGCCTTTGTTCCTAAAGTAAAATTCTGAGGAATTGCTTAAAAACTCAAAAGTAGGTAACCTAATCATGTGATTTTAAAATAACATATTTAATTCTTAGACTCATCTAGGTAAGGGCTATTACACTATTCTTGAGGGGTTCCAGCTCATGCCACAGTACTCAAGGTTCATTCATAACTCAGTATAATTTTATTGCAGTTACTATATTATCAATGTATAGTAAGCTCTTAAGGTACGTCATTTTTAATAATTTTGAAAACAAAATTTAAACATGTAAAATGCAGCCACTGACCATCCATAGAAAATATTATATTATGTTGTATAATTTTAGAAGAAATTAGTTTCTTGCTATATCAGTAAAGTTTTCTTTTGTAAGTATCCTATCTATATAATAGCAATTCACCTTTAACATCTTCATGATTAAAAGTTTTAAATGAAGGTGATGCTGTATTTCTTTTAAAAATATATAAAACAATTTACCAAAGCAATTAAAAGGCCTTCTGTATTTCTCAAATCTGCTTTTTATGGTTCCTTTTTGAAAGTGAACTCGCCTGATTAAGTTTTGTCTTTATGCCTTAATTGTAATATATCCTTTAGCTAATTGAGTATCTGTGAACTGTTTATTACAGTTGAAGATGCAGAATAATAAATTACTCAGTGTTTTAGGGGGAAATGTAGATAAGCAAATGATCATACACTGTCAGTCTTTACTAAAAGAAACATATGGTATTCCCAACCACAGAATATATTCAACAATAATTTTGTCCTCAAGTAAAATGTGCTTGAAGTGTCTTAAATTTTGGATCATGTATCCTTTCTGCCATTCTCAGGCTAATGACACTGTTCCTATCAAGGCTGAGTACTCTCTTAAACTCCAAAAGAAAGCATGGTTAAAAGGTATATTGAAATATACACAGTTGGAAATGAAAATGTTTATTTTTTTTTCAGGCATAGATGACCAACAGAATGCCAAATGAAGGGTCAGTTTGGGAATGAGCTTTCATTTCACCAATTTTATGAACAAGCCCTAGATTATATGAGGAAAGGAAAAATCAAAAGTGTATGGTGATAGGCTTTTAAGGGAAGTATTTTCATTTCTTGTTTAAAAGAAGGAAAAAAGGGTGAATATCTTTTTTTTGAGCCATAATTTATGGCTTTTTAAATTTTGTTTTTTCAAATGCTTCATACCTATGTGAAGTGAAGGGGAAAGAAACTGAAAAATGCTTTTAAAAGGAACATAAACTAGAGAGTCCATGGGAAAAACAGAAAAACGAAGGGTGCAAATAGAAGATCCAATGATATTGAGTAACGGACAGACAATGGTGCCAAATGGCCTCTCTGCCTATTTGTGTTTGGGATCAAAAGCATTTATTCCTTGTGATTGGTGGAGCCTTCTGGTTACTAATCCCCTTGAACAATATCGAAAAATCAAATTAAGCCAAGTTCCATGTTGCTGTAAGCCATCTTCAATGTCTATTTTCTTTAAGTATCAAAGAAATTATATGGGCTAAGTAATTCTCAGAGCATTGTATAAACTTTAGCTATTTCCTCAAGAATCGTAAGAAACTCAGAGTGTATGCTCTTTTTCACTTTCACGAATCTTTTTATTATAAAATTTGACAGAAGAGAGTGGAGAGAAGCCCCCAGAGACTTTTTATTTTCTTCACTGACAAAAAAAGCACATCACTTTTAGCAACTTTTTTTCTTTTTCTTTCTATATTTATTTTGTATGAGATCTGACTGAAACCACACAAGGAAAGAAACCTACGTTTGGTTTCTGTATTTTTTCTCCCCAGGCAAAAGAAAGGTTTGAAGTGACATTGCAGGTTATTTCCAGGGTAATTTTTCTTTTATTTTTAAAGAGCAAATTCTCTGAGTCTCAAAGTCAGCAACAAGCAAATCCATACATGGCGAGATATAAAGCTCCCAGTGGTGACATAGGCCCACTGTGATACTTGGTGACATTGCTTGAAAATTATGAGGATAAGAAATGGTGAGATTTGGAATACGACTCCAAACCTAATCTGGAGGACTTGGCTCTGGGTACTGGCAGTCTGAGACACAAGTGAAGTCACAGGTGTGCCTATCTTGAGCACCATACACTCTGCCCTGCTTCTGTGTCTGACAGTATACTTGTAACTCTGAAGCACAGCCTTTTTTTTTTTTTTTTTTTTGGTACCAGGGATTGAACCCAGGGGTCCTCAACCACTGAGCTACTTTTTAAAGTATTTTATTAGAGATAGGGTCTCCTTGGGTTGTTTAGGGCCTCACCAAGTTGCTGAGAATGGCTTTGAACTAATGATCCTCCTGCTTTAGCCTCCCTAGCTGTTGGGATTACAGGTTGTGCCATGGCGCCCCACTCTACACAGCCTCTCTTTATATATGTCATCTCATGTTTTCATTGAACACGTCTTACCCAAGGTCATGGCTTCATTGTAATGACTAAACCTTTTAACAGTGACTGTCTGCAGATTTTATTTTCCCAGAAGATTGGGTTCAATTGGAGAGTGCAGAAGGAAAAGATTGCAATTAAGTTATTAGTGTCCTAATGAGTGCGCAAGATAGTTTAAGCCATGCTGAAATTAAGATGCTTGATAAACAGAAGAAAGAGTTCCAGGTAGCCATGTCCTTTGCATATTCTTCAAGAAATGAAATGGTTTTTAATTTTGAATATTAGATCATCCAGAACCTCAGATTCCCTTGAGGTGATGTATGGATATGATTCTTTAGTTAGGTATTGTTTTATTTCCAGTGTTTTTTTGACATTTCTTTGAAAAGTCAGAATCATTCTATGACAGCATTGACAAAACTATCAAATTTACATCATCTGTCAGAATCTTTAACAAGTTATGAGATGATAATGACTGTATCTGTAAAGTATCTAGTCATGTTACTTCATTTCAAATACCAATTACCATTTTGATTTGATGGAGGATAATGAAAGTTGGAAGTTTCATGGGAATCTTTATGTGAATAGAAGAAATGCAGCATGCATTCATGTATGTCTGAGTATTTGTCTCAGAAACAATACACGTTTTTATTATAAGCAAGCAACAAAGAGATGATACAACTCTAAGTAAGTGATCCTAGTCACCCCCCCCCACCCTGTGATAATCTTGGGTGCATTTAGTTATGTCAAAGGCTCTGACACCCAGATGCTGCTTGATGAATGCTAGAGGGTTCCTTGTCTTTACCTAGGTTTTGGTTTTGAAATTTCCCCAAGAAATGGAAAGAATTTTTTTGCCTTTAGATTTTTGAAATCTATGTATGCGATCCTAAATAATATAGTTATTTTTGCCTCTTTGAACTGTACAGACTGGAATTTTATGGTATGAATTATTTCGTGTGTCATTAATTCCCACAGAATAGTGTGTATATAAAATCCTCCCACCTTGGTGCACTGCCTCCAGCTTTTCCCTTTTTAGGCTGCCCAGAATTCCATTACGGGCACATATCACAATTTGTTAATCCATTTTGCTCTGGGAACTTGAGTTGTTTGATGACAGCTGTGACAGTACTGTTACGTTCATCCCTAAGTAGGTCTGTTACACGTTTGCCAGTGTTTCTCAACTGTATGCATGCAGAAATGGGTTCCATGGGTCAAATATAAGCATTCAAAAAATTTAAATAAGTATGCATATTCATTGCAGTTATGATAATTCTAGTTGCTCTGTATAGTCAGACACTCTCAGGTTTTCAGGTGTTTGCAATTCTAGTGGCTTTTCAGGGTGACTGTAATTTTAATTTGGTATTTCTTGATTCAATACGCTTGAGAATCATCTGTGAAGTTTTGTCTTTTGTGAATCTTTTGTGACGTGTCTGTTCAAGACATTTGCCTAATTCTTCCTTCCTTCTTTTTTGTTCCTTATGATTTTCTTATGTTTGGGAGTTTTCTTCACATTCTGGGTATAAATGCTTTACTAGTTTTAGATACCTCAACTTTTCTTATTCTGTGACATCCTTTTGTTTTATGTTGTCTTCCCTGACTACTATGAAAAAAAAATGTCATTCACTTTTAAGTGCTTCTGTTTTGATTTAAAAAAAAAAAGAAAAAGGAAAAAATTCCAAGACTGTGTTACTATGTATCCTTGTAAGGTTTTTGCAGTTGTGTTTAAATATAAGCATATAATCCCCCTCATATTGCTTTTTGTCTATTGGAATTTCCAATTTATTTTTTATATAGATATTAACTATATTATTTCCTGAGAAAACTGATACTTTCCCACAATTCTTTCCTTATGAGTCTGTGTTTCCCCCCCGCTTTTCATAATTAAAATGTCCTCATATGCAGGGGTCTGTTTAAGGGCTCTGCATTCTGTTTCCTTGGTCCCTTGTCTTTCTGTGCCAGTACCAAATTGCCTTGATTATTATGGCTTTATAAAATGTTTTAAAGTCTAGAAGAGAACTAATTTCAATCTTGTGAATATTTTAAAAGATCTTGGCTGTTTTCTTTCCATATAAATATTTGAACTAAATGGTTAAATGCCTCCCCCCCAAACTATTAAAATTTTGGTTTATGATAGTTTAATTCATTCTACACATTATGAGGAGAATTAATCTCTCTATGATATTAATTTTTGCAGTCTATGTAAACATTATTTATTTGAACTTATTTAGTTGTTCAATTCCCAATAAAATTTTTTTAAATGTATTTGTTAGTAGGAATTTGACATTATTATTAATTATATTCTAAATACTTTTCATTGACATTGCTGGAACATAATAATTAGACTGAATTTTATGTATGGTTTTCTCTCTTACAACATTGCTAAGTTGTTTCTGATTCAAATATTTTACCTTAAAATTATTTTGAATTCGATCTTATAATCTTTTTTGTGATATTTATACATTTCATATCCTCTTCTTGTCTTAGTATACTTAACAAACTTCAGTACAGTCTTCATTAGAAGCTGTAGTTAGCATACATGTTTGCAATCTAAAAATGAAACATTTAAAATTAAATATTACATTTATTATAAAGATCTGTAGATATTCTAATTTTAAGAAACTTGGAATCTGCTTACATTTCTATAATCAATTATTTTGAGTAACAAATTCTTCTTCCGCCTGGGATGAGATGTTTATGTGATTTTTCCCCCTTTCATATCTTAAGAATGCAAAATGCTAAGGTGAATTCACTAAAGTTAAAAAAAAAATCTTTTCTTTATATAAATCCAATAGTCAATGTATATTATCCTTTTTAAATACTTCACATCTATAAATTCGAAGAGCTGATATATATTTTTTCACCTGTGTTCATAGGTGAGATAAATCTGTAGCTTTTGTTTTTGGTGTTTTCCCATTAGGTTTTGCATCAAAGCCTGCAATTTTCAATATGGTAAAATTTTAATTATAATAGTTATTTGACTGACTGATTGTCATGACTCCCATAAAAATGGTGAGTTAATCGTCATAGGTAATTTAGATTTTATTTTTATTGAATTAGTTTTGTTAAATTTTACTTAGGTAGGATTTGTTCATTTCTTTTAAAATTTCAAGTATATTAAAATTTACATTGCATAATAATAGTTTTGTGATGTTTACAGGTAACAGCACCCCCCCTCTCTTATTTTTTGCTTATTTATTTTTTTGTGGCACTGGAGATTGAAACCAGGGATGTTCTACAACTGAGCTATATCCTAGCCCTTCTTAACCAATTTTTTTTTTTTTTTTTTTACTTTGAGACAGGTTCTTTCTCAGTTGCCAAGACTGGCCTTGAACTTGTTTTCTCCTGCCTTAGCTTTCAGAATAGCTGTGATTACAGGTGAGCACCACTGCACCCAGCTCTCTCTCTCTCTCTCTCTCTCTCTCTTTTTAAGAGAAAAATAATTTTAAAACATGTCACATCTCACCAGAAGGTTCCCCTATTTCAGGTCTCACTACTTAGAATGTCTTTTTTCTACCCTAAAATATTCCTTGCTAAGGGTTGTGGGATTGCCATGATTTGCTTCAGCAATGGAGAATCTGTTTCTTTCTTGATGATTTCGCTAGGGAAATGTGAATGATGAAACAACTTGACCAGTAATGAAAAATAGAGAATAGGTTTGGATTTAGCATAACAATTGACATTATCTAACACACACACACACACACACACACACACAGAGAGAGAGAGAGAGAGAGAGAGAGAGAGAGAGAGGTAGCAATTTAGTTAGTCTATTGCTTAACTGCTTTGAATTGGAATCCTAACCTTGTAATTGGAAAAGTCCTGATTACTTCAGGGGAAAAGGGTGACTCTTTATTTTTTATTTTGGTTATAATTTATGCATTTAACAAGACTGCAGCGATGACATTAGTTTTTGAATCCAGTTGAGTGCTCTGTGGTCAGTAGAGAACTAGTGCATAACATTTTGAAGTAAGATATCTTTCCCTGATTTAGCTCAAACATGCACTGGCACAGGATAAGACATTCATTTCTGTAAATTAGCATTAGCATGTGCTAGTGGCCTTAACAAAAAGGTGAAGAGTCCAATGGTTGTGGTGGGATAGTAATCTGTTTCTCCAAGTCTGGATGAGGTTCATTGGTGTTCAATTTCTCAGGGAGGTAAAAGACATTATGAGCATGAGATTGTAGACTGAAAATAGACCAAGACACTTTTGTATGTGAATGACTGAAATGGTTTAATTAGATAACTTAGATATGTGTCTATCCAATGGTCAAGGAATCTGCAGTCATGAGACTTCCATGTACACAGCAGTTCTATTATTGCAAAGAAGGGGAGAATTTATTTTTTGTAGACAACTTAGAGATTCTGCTTGTTTTAGTTAGCTTTTACTCTGCTGTGACCAAACAGACCTGACAAGAACATATTTAGAGGAGGAAAAGTTTATTTGGGGACTCCTAGTTTCAGAGGTCTCAGTCTGTAGTTGGCAGACTCCATTCTGAAGGGTCTGAGATGTACCTTGATTATAGAGTGTGGCAGTTGGGAGCATGGTACCTAGGAAGCAGAGGGGAAAAATATCTATACCCAAAAGGAATGTCCCCAATGACCCAACTCCTCCAACCACAGCCTACTTGCCTACAGTTACCACCAGTTAATTCCTATGAGAGAATTAATGTACTTATTAGGTTAAGACTCTTATAACCCAGTCATTTGCCTCTAAGCTTTATTGTGTTGTCTCACATATGAGCTTTTGGGGGACACCTTATATCTAAAACACTACACTGTTATACTGTCAATCAGTGTTTAAAAATCAATGTATATGTCAGAAACAGAAAGAAAAGTAATAAATCCTTAGAACAGATTTTTTTTAACATTTCTAAGAGTTTTCTATGGCATTGAAGGTTTATGATATGACATGCTTATAAGAAAAACGTTTCACAGTTTAGAAAAACTCCTACCACTTGCATGCCTTAAAAAAATCATGTCACACTGCATTGCATAAAACATTTTATATATCCAATTTGTTTTCAAATCTAGTATGTGTTCTTGGCTTTAATGCTGATACCAGCATCTCATCACCAGGTGGTCTCTATTCATGTGATGACTGTAGAAAGCTCCTTAATACTCAGGAAACTGTTATTAAGTCTACCAACATTCCTCCAGAAATGTTGAAGCAATTTTTCTTTAGGCCAGTATTGCCTGTTTATTTTACTTATATTGCACTTACAGGTCCTAGTATAATATTATACTGAAAGAATAATTAGAACATGGGTAAATCAGAAACTAGGTAAAAGAGATTATAACTTCAAAGACACATTTTAGAAAGGCAAAACAAATATTCAATATGCTCATTTGTATTCTGTGAACTCTATATCTAAATAAAAAAATTCACTAGGATACTTTGTAAAATTTGTGCCAGGTTAAAAACTGTCAAAAGAACAGTTGTAGACATGCAGAAATGTTGAGTTAAAACAAGCAAAACAAAAGTGTGAGCATATCTCTTCTTATTGTTATCAGAGTATTACACACTGATTTTCGCATTTTACTTTTTTTATTATTTATTTTTTGTAGTTGTAGTTGGGCGCAATAACTTTCTTTTATTTATTTATTTATTTATTTTTAGGTGGTGCTGAGGATCGAACCCAGGGCCTTCCACGTGCGAGGTGAGCACTCTTCTGCTGAGCCATAACCCCAGCCCCAGCGTTTTACTTTGGTAGAGAGGTTCATCACAGTGTCTCATTTTTATGTTTGTAAATCCATTTTGACTTGTTTTTTGTAACTGTTGAGAGACAAGTCTCCAGTTTCATTCTTCTTATAAGGATATCTAATTTTCCCATTATTGAAAAGACTGTTCTTTCTCTGGTACCCATTCTTAGTACCTTTTTGGAAAACTTGTTGGCTGTGGATGTGTGGGTTGTCTTCTAGGCTATCTATTTTATGCCTTTGGTCTACATGTCTGCATATATGACAAGACTTTGTTGTTTTGACTAGTACAGATTTGTAGTGCATATTAAAGTTAATGGCCCCTGTTCTTATCTTTATGCTCAATATTGCTTTGACTGTTTAGGGATTTGTGGTTTCAAATAAATTTTAGTAATTTTTTTTAGTTTTGTGAAGAATATCATTATTATTTTGATAGGGATTGCATTGAAACTCTAGATTACTTTGGGCAGTATGAACATTTTAACAATATTGATTCTTCCCATCCATTTACATGGTATGTCCTGTTTTTTTTTGTTTTTGTTTTTGTTTTTTTGTTGTCTTCTTTCATTTCTGACATTAATGTTTTAGTTTTGTTGTTGAGGTCTTTTACTTCTTTGGAGGAGTTTTAGGTTTTACTAAAAAGTTCAGCAGAAGATATGGAGGTTTCTGGAATACTTCCTGCTTCCACTTATGAATAACTTCATTATTGGCATCTCCTTCCAAAGTGGTACATGTGTTAACAATTGATAAGCCTGCAGTTATATATCATTACCATCCAAAGTGCTTAATTTATATTAGGATTCCTAGTTGGTGTTGTACATTATATGGGTTTGGAAATATTCATAATGACATTTATCCATCATTATAATATCATGCAGAAAAATTTCATTGCACTAAAATTCTCTTGCATTTTACCCATTCATCTCTACCTTCCCCTTAACCCTTGACAATCACAGATACTTTTACTGTTGCAATAGATTTGGTTCTTCCAGAAATAATGTTGTAAATGAAGACTATGTAGGCATTCATGATTAACTTCTTTCATTTACAAATATGCAGTAAGGTTAAATGCATTTAAGTCTCTTACATATCTTTTCATGGCTTGACAGCTCTTTTCTTTGCAGCCCTGAATCGCCTTCTATTGACCGTATGTTGCCACTATTTATTCACCCATTTAGTTACCTACAGATGTTTGGTTGCTTCCCAGTTGGGGCAATGATGAAAAAGCTGCTATAAACAGCCTGTGTATGTTTTGTGTGGATCTAAGTTTTAAACTTCCTAAAGCAAACACCAAGGAGAATGACTGCTGGTGAGAGCAGGTATGGTTTTGTAAACAGCTGCCAGACTGTCTTCCAAAGTGGAATACCATTTTGCATTCCCAACAGCAGTGAATGAGAGAGGCATCTGCTCCCTATCCTCACTAAGTCATTGTTGGCAGTGCTGTGATCGTGCCCAGTCTCAAAGGTCTGTGGTGACAGTGGTAAATTATTGTTGTTTAGATGTAGTTAATTTTAAGTAAATATTATAGAACTACTTATGAACATTGATACCAAAGAAAAATAAAGTTAACAATAATCTCTCTTACTTTTTAAATGTCTCTTTTTGCTTTCTATCATATGTTGTTAAATCTCCAAAACAAAATAAAAATAAATCTCCAAAATAACGATATTTATTTCAAATTAACTAAACTTCCAGCTTACTCTCTAGATATCTGGGGTATAACTGCAACTTAGTGGAATAGTCAATGTGTTAGTAAGCCATAAGCATGGCCAATATTTAGATAATATTTATAGATGAGTCTTTATAAAATTATTATCCTATAGTCTGATCACATTCATAATAACAATTTATCTTAAAATTTGAATAAATACATATAATTTTACATTGATATCAAATATTGAAACATTTCTTGTCTTCACATGAGATTATTTAATATAAGCTTTTGAACTGGGCTATAATTGGGTCTCTTAATTTTTGCCAGAAAATGTTCATTTTCAACACTAAAACTTCAATATTCTCTCAATTGCTCATATTCTTTATCACTCCCAATCTAACACACACACAAATATTAATCAGTGTGCAAAAAGCTTAACTTGTATATTTTTTTCCTTCTTGTTTGTCAAAACTAATATCAGTAAGGGTTAAATCCGTAATAGTAATGTTCTGGTCCTACTTTTAATAAATGTAGTATAATAGCTTCCACTTGTTGCTACTTTCTGTTTTTTTTTTTTTAATTTTGTTTTGTTTTGTTTTTATGAAACTCAATATTATGCCACCTTTCAGCTCCACTTTAAATATGAACCTCCTCCCTCCTTAGCTCTTCTCAATTCTCAATACATGCTGCTATTGCCTGGCCAGATCTTCAGTCTTGACTGTTCCTGTCTTCCATTCTTCATACTCTTTCTCTTAGGAGTAATAGAAATGAAGCCAATACACTTGGTAGGTTTTAATATGAGTCTTCATACTCCTGATCTCAAACAAATTCATGTTATTAAAATTTGTTGAGACCCTCTACGAAGATTTGTTTATTTGTTTCTGTGGCTCTTATCTGGCAGAATCCACAAGATTAGAATTTAAAACTAACATTTTTCAAAAACATTTTTATTGCATTTGAATATAAATAGTATATTATGAAAAATAATAACTTTTAAAACCGAGTGGTGAGGTGAGTAGCTTTGTTTTACAGCTTGCCAATCTTCAATGTCAGCCTTAATAGAAGACAGATGGCTTTTCATCTTTGCTGCTGTGTTCAGTCTGTTGTGATATTATATATCACATAGCCTTTGGAAATATCCACTGCATTCTTGAGAGAGAACAGGAGTAAAAAGGCAAGTAAAGACTTATTATTATTAGAAAGCTCTTTTGACCTTGTGGACCCCTTGAAAAATTATGGAAATCTCTAGAAGTCCTTTGACCACACTTGGAGAACCACTGCTGTTCAACGGTGTTCTCCTGAGCATTCAGTATATTTTATGCTTATCTCTCAACTCCACATCTCTTAAAACCAGTTGCTTGTGAATTTTTATATTCAGTACTACCTTAATGGATTGTTGATGCTACCAAGGTCGAAGTGTGTTATTAGAGATAACTCTAACTTTGCAAGTGTTATTCCCACTGCTAAAGAAGTCTTTATTTGCCTTTCAAGCTTTGCTCAAATGTCACCTTCTCTGTGACACATTAATCACTCACTTGTCTTCCTTTTTATATTCTTCACACATACTTTCATTATTTTTTTTTTTACAACCAAGCAGGTATTAATTACAGGCTGCAAACCAAGATGTGTACAAAATACTACTTCATTTTCTTACATCAAACTTATTTTTATTGTCACCCTTAGCTTTTTAAGTTCACAGGAAATTCCATCTCAAGCACATTAGGGTCTCCTTCTTCCACCTAATTTCCCTCCAGAAATCGAAAGGGTTCCTTGGTGCCAGGGAAGGGGACTTGAGTTTCTGATAACAGTTTCCTCTGATGCTTTACCCACGCTTGTTCTCCCTGCCTGATCTCATAAGTGGGCTGGCATTTTCTAGCCACTCCCATGGCATGCTTGAGGTATTAGGTATCTGCTGAGGCTGGGGCACACCTGGCCACACAGGCATTCTTCTTAGATGTCTTGGGGACAGGCCCTCTCTTGTTACTGTTTGGGTTCATTATTTAGGGGAATTGCAGTGTGTCTCTTGCTTTTTCAAGACCTTCATCATTTTTCAACCCAAAACTATTTTGCTTAGTGGCTCTAGGATCCACAAAAAACTGTATTCAGAATTATAGCGACATTTTTTTTTCATTTTTTCCTAGCTGTGTAACTATCCTAAATATATGACATATGGACTCACTACTTACTTGAAAGCAGAAAAATGGTAAGAATCTGGCAGAGGGAAAATATAATAATGATTAACATACTAAAACATGTCTGCCCATATATGTATTGAGCATGCCTGTTTTACATATTGGACTGCATCTTTTAACCCCATCCCCTCAATGTGTACACAAACATGGATGCATACTCTGATGCTAGATGTGAAGGCCTTGATGTAGGCAGATTCTAGAAGCAAGCATGATGACCAGCATATAACAAGCTCTCTAAAAGTGTTTATTATGGCAATCTAAAAAAAAATATGTCTGAGGTTTTAACTATCCATGATTGTTTGTATCTTAATTATTTTTTTAAGAAATAATTTGTCTTCTTTAGTATTTGAAATGAGAAACTGAAGAATTAAAATCCCATATATACCATTCCTAACTATAGACTATTGATATCCTTCTCTAAGGATTTTAATATACTCAACAAGTTCTTAATATACTAAGGCCATTTACTGAATATCAATGCATGGCATCTTCCTTATTAAGGTGCTGAAAGGAATAATAAGTTCATTTGTGCCCTAGAACTGTTTATAAACCTAAATTTCTTTTCCAGGGCAAGAAAACTATAGCAATGTAGCATACTGAAGTATGCACACTCATTTTCTACTACAGTGTCTTGTGAGCATTAAATGAAATGTTTAGATAGCAAGTACAGTCTGCCATGGGTGTTCCCTGCTGTTCCATAGACGGCAGCCATGGACTCTGCTTTTTCATTTCCCTCTGTCTGTAGACCTTGTGGGTCTAGAGCACAGTGAATGACCATCTGGCTGTGAGGAGTACATTTCCTCTGTTTCCAGTAAATCCATGATAAATTCTCTCTTGGAACCATTCGTTATTTATTTTTTAGTCCTAGACTTCAAGAATTAATGTTTTAATTTAGAAAAAAAAATAAGATTTGTAATTATAAATACGATCTTTATATTTTTTATCATATTTGGAATCCTTATTAAAAATAATCAGGACTGGGGTTGTGGCTCAGTGGTAGAGCACTTGTCTAGCATGTCTGAGGCCCTGGGTTTGAACCCCAGCACCACAGAAAAATAAATAAATAATATAAAACAAAAATTGTGTCCATGTACAGCTGAAAATATTTTTTTAAAGAATAAAAAAATAAAAATAATCATTTTCACCTGATAGCAAAATGAACCTTCATTGTTTGTAAGTATGATTATATTAAGTATGTGATAGCATTCTCTTTTCTCTGAAATTGATATGTACTTTTCTTTTTGAGATGGTTACAAAGATAGTGAGCTTTTCCTCTATATTTTTCATGCTGAGTGATAGTTCTTTCAGTTTCAAGATTTGCACAGTGATAAGTATCACTGAAATTCTGAGATTTATCTATTTACATTCACTGTTAACTTACCTAACTTAGTTCATCTAAGATTGTGTGCAGGTCAACTTTGACAAGTAATTTAGAAAGTTGTCATGCTTGACATGAGAGATTCTGTAATCATGGATTTTACACTCTATTAATTTTGTCAACTGGATGTTTTCTGACATTCTAAAATAAATGTGAGCTGTATTTACTATTATTCAAAAGACAGATCTCTCAACTACTGCGAATGAAAAATATTTCACTGGCTAGTGAGGATCTTTAACACAAATATTATATTCAGAAAGTTTAGTGGGATGATCTTTATAATCTCTGCCAATTTTATATAATTGGAACCTCCTTTGGACATATTAAACATGACTGCTGTGTTGCTTCTTGGCTGAAAACAGTAAGAACAAAAAAATTAAAACTTCAAATCTAGTGATTTTAGTCTGCCTTTATTTCCAGAGGTTGCAAAGTCAGAGCAGTTTAGGAGACAAGCCTCCTTCATCCTGCCTCCTAGATTAGAGAGCCTCTTCAATGAGTCTTTTAAAAGAAGCCCTCTTCCAAAATAAAACTTCTCTACCGAAGCCGTTCAAGGAAGTTAAACTAGTTTGCAAGAAAGTGAGAGCAGCAGTTCATTAATTAAATCAGCATCTAACAGGAGTTAAGAATGAGTTCTTGGTAACCAGATGGCCTGGGTTTATCATCTTGTCTTTACAGCAGGACCTTGTTCAAATTGCTTTACTTCCATATGCTTCCTCAAGTGTAAAGTGGGGATAAAATGATACTCCCTCACCAGGCTGTTCTGAGTGAATGTGGTTTTATTTATTATTTATAAAACATTAGGAATTACTGTGTTGGCATGCATGATACACACTCTACGAGAGATAATTACATATAAATAAAGTCATTCATTGCTAAGATGTGCCAAGTATGGAGTTTCCAGGAACAAGAATGACAGGCGTGGAGTTTGTTCTTGTGGCCATTAGAGCATGTGGCAGCAGGGGATTAGTGCATGTGAGTAAGTCAGAAAGGGGGTGTCACTGGCCCCTGCAAGTGGGTCAGCTTTAATGGCTTCTTGTTCCCTGGAGTCTCCTTGTTTACTCCACAGGCCTTGTTGATCTGGCCTCTGACGTTAGCAGCATTTCATTTTTCCTGCTATAAACAGGAAGTGATTCCATTGCAGAATTCCTCACGGGAGAGCTGCTATAAGACACTTCATCTGTAACGTTGCTAACCTCCTCAGTACATTCAACGAGGCCTGCATAAATGAAAACTCCCGGCCCTTACATCTTTCTTCCCCATGACCCTATTAATTGTTGTGTTCTTTTTTGATTTATCACCCCCATCCTTGTACATGTAAGCCTTGTAGAATATTGGGGTGCGTCCTTCTCTTCTTATTCTCTGGTCATTCTGCAGGACTTAGAACAGGTGCATTCTAGTACCTAGAAGAGGTCTTAGTATTTGGAGGCACTTAATAAGTAATTAAGAAATGAATGAACAAAAAATTAATTAATATGCCTGTGTGAATATTCAATGTTGGATAGATTTCCAGAAATTTGAATCACTTTGTCTAAATTTACAGATATTTTAATTTTATGATGTACTACCTAATTATCTTTAAAATGGATTTTACTAATGGACACTCTCATCAAAGATGTATGAGAGTGCACATTTCCATAAATTCTCCTCAATATATGACCTTAGTTGTATTGTTAGTCGATATGTGAAAAAAAAAAATCCCTATTGATTTAATTTGCATTTCCTCGATATTGGTAAGTTTGAGCACCAAGTCTTTAAATACATACTGGCTCTTCATAATCCTATTTTCTGTGAAGAGGGTATTCACACATTTTGATCATTTTCCCTTTTATAAAAATTATTAATTTTGCAGGCAATCATTTTTTCAATGGGTGCTGTTGATTATATATGGATTTGTGTCGCACAGCCTTTACAAAATCTTATTTCATAGTATTTTACCTGTAGTTTCATTTATATTTTTGATGTAGCCTATCTAGTCATCCATGAAGAATGTCTTTTTTTTCTTTTTGCAAATTCTTATGCATTTAATTGTTAATATTTCAAATTTGGCAAGAGATTTTTCTTTTTTAAAGATCATGGATGGATATTTAATTTTATCATCATTTCTATTAAGAGGACTGTATTATTTTTCTCCATGAATATGCAGATAATATGTATTATATTAACTTATCTTTAAAAATATAAAACCACACTTGCATTCCTATATTGAACTCAATTTTGGTGTGACAATTTTATTATTATTGCTCTTTTACCTTGATTGATTCAGTTTGCTTATATTTTGTAGACAAATTTTGCAGCTGAATTTAACCATGAATTTTAAGTTGTTACTTATGACGTTTTTGTTAGTTTTAAATATGAAGCCAATAATAATAAAATAATTGATGTTTTCCTTTATTTATATTCTTTTTAATTTCTCATTTTTTTCACATATTACTATATCCATTGATTCAGACAAAATTATGTATGTATGGATGAATGGATTTATGAGTATGTGTGTGTGATTTCACCAATCATTAAATCAACCCTCAAACCACATGGATATTCAAAATTTTAGCACTATTTGCAAACTAGAACCTAATTTTCCCACACATGTACAATGTAATTTTTAAAAGGTATATATCATGGATATATTTCTGTGTTGTTTTGCATTTTGTTTAGCTTTCATTTATGGTAACTCTTTTAATAATTTTAGCTTTGTAAAAATCTTTTGATTGTGGGAAGATTAAGATACCATGCCAGTGTTTTTTCTTCAGGAATATCTTGGATGTTTTATAACCCATCACTCTTTCATAAAATGGTAGATTGCCATATCCACTTACAGAGGGGAAGAAACATACTGGGATTTGAGCTGGAATTTAATTTTATCTAACTGTGTTTCTGTGTGGGCAAGATTCAACATCTTTGTGATGGTGTGATTTTTTTTCCATGAATGTAAGTAGGACTTGTGTTCTTTAAATGTTTTTCACTATTAACATTCTGCATGCTATTTCTTTATTTTTTTTTATTAATTTTGTTTAGAAATATTTTACAGTGCATGTTACTCTTTACAATGTGATTTAGAATAAATTATCTGTTGATTAAAATGCATTTAATTTTTTAACCATGTTACTGAATGTGAACCAGTTTTAGTAACTAATTTGAATATTATTTAGTTTTCAAAAATGATAGTACTAAATCTTTCATATAATTGCAGTTGATTTTGCTTTTTGGTTGATTCTTCCATTTGTGTGGTATACTTCTGTAAGGTTTTGAATAAAGGTGAAGATAATGTGCATAACTTGAATTTTATATTACATCAAAGTTAATGATGGTAACTCTTCCTTATTGAAAATAAGATTTGCTTTATGAGATTAGTTGGACACTTTTGTGAGGCAAATCGATTCCTTCCTATTCATTTTACTAATGTTTGCTTGTTAACAAAATGAACATGTATGAAATTTCAGCAAGTTTTTTCTACATTTATTAAAATGAAATTTTTATTGATATACTACTACTGTGGTTGATGTTTACACATAATCTAATTTTGTGCATTCCTATTCCTAATATAAACTCAACCTAATCATGTAGCATTTGGTTATGCTTTGCTTGACTTTGCTAATTTCATGTTTAGACTTATTATAGGTATGTTCATGAATGGGATTGGTTTCTTTTTGTTACATGTAGGGTGATATTCACTTGTTTTCTAGTCTCTAAATTGCTGTATAATCTGGAAGTAATCTTATCTTTGAAATTTGTTTGAATTGGCCTATAAAGATACCTGGGCTTGGGGTGTCATGAGAATATTTTTAACAGCTATGCTATTTTCTTGAATAATTATGATGCAAGTGAGATTTTAGTTTTCTATTTAATCAAATGGGTAGTTTTCAGTGCATTAGTAAATTTCATTAAACTTTTCAAAATGGTAGACAAAATTTGTTTATTGTATTCTTTATCTTAAAATCTCTATCATATATTCTTTATGTCCTTCCTTCTTATTTTTATAGTTACTCAGGGTTTTTTTTTTTTTTTGGATCAGTCCAACAAATATTTGTCTTGTTTAGTCATTTTCCACGTGCATTTATTGTTGTTTAAATAACCTACTTTGTTTTCTTTCATGCATTTGACAAGGAGCCACAGGCAAAGCATTATCTCAGGAAAACATTGACCAGTTTTTGGAAGCAAAGTGAATGGAGAAAAATTAGAAGCTTCACAAGACTGAAATGACTCCTGTTTCTAGATTCAAAGACTATTAAACACAATTGAAAAAGGATTTAGGAAAATAATGAAGCCTTTGGATTTCTTAGCTAGATCATAAGCCTTTTAATAATTATCAGGTCCAGTGTGTGACATTCCCACCCAAGCCTGTTTTCTAGTTGTCTGTAAATGTTTTGATAATTTAAAATAATTATCTACCTCAATGGGCCAGGGAGAAAAAGAATCAGACTTTGGTGCTATTATCAAAGAAGGAATTTTGGCATGGTTATACCAACACGTGCAATTGACTGGAAGGAAATATGTCCAAAGCCTGTTAATTTTTTGAGGTGGTTGTTTGTTCAAAGAAGTCCTGAGCTAAAATGAAAAAATAAATAAAATTAAGAAAATGACTTAAGACTTAGAGCGACAAACTTTTGCATGGTGGATGGTTTGAAGAATAAAGAGCAGGTATTTCAGGAGGGAACTTGAGGCAGGGAGAACAAGGAGGTTTCCTTTGGCCAGGAATGAGGGTCTAATGAAAGAACTCTCCCCACAGCATTTCTCTTTGAGAAGGGGCTGTTTGTGGGATATTGTAGATACTGTTGGAGGTGCATTCAGTGTCTTCTCTTCGTTTTTCTTGATGGAATTTTTCTGTTGTAGTCATGGGGTTCCTGCTACCCAGTTGATACCACACACAGTGCTGACAGTTTGCCTTTTTGGCATACATTACAGGACCATGATGGCCACATCTAGCCATGGAGAGGACTGCCCTATGCCCTGTGATCCTGAATTTTGAGCTGATTATAGAAATGGATGTTATTTTGAGATACCTTTTCTGAGGAAAGAGTGGGTATATACTATCTATATGAGGAGGGTGCACGTGAGCATCTACCCTCAGGAGGGTGGTCTGGGCATAAATTGCCAACTGCCCATTGATGTGCCTCCTCTCCCCTCCTTGATCACATAGGAAGACTGTTTAAGTTTCTCCTGGTTTTTTTTTTTTTTTTTTTTGTTTTGTTTTGTTTTGTTTTCCTGTGAGCAATGAAATACGAGCACAGTTGGATACCATGTTCCAGCTTGGCTCATGACACACTCCCATGTGTGTTCCTCTGAGCTCTGTTGGCTTTCTGTCTGGTGGAGACAGAGAGGCCAGGGAAGCCCAGGATGACCTAAGTGCTGATGGCAGAATATCTACTGGTCATTTGGTGGAGGGTTTCTCTACTGGCCTTACTCTCATTAAGAGTAAGTAAGAAGCTTCTAATATGATTGTGCTGTTACGTATTTGGGACCCCCAAAATGGAGTAATTAGATCATCTTACCTAACAAAAGCAATATAATTGAAGAAGGAATAGTACATCCATATATTAGTAATTCCTTCTTGAATGCAACATCACTTACTTCTAGCCTCACTTTATCATTTTTATCAACGTAACATTAGTAGCTATGCTACCTTAATCCACTATTTAATTTACTCTAATCAACATTATTTATGATGACAGAAGTAAAATTTTTGACTCAAATAATAAATTCAACAAAAAGAATAAATATATAAGGAAAGAGAGTACTAATAGTAGTGGGATCACAGAGTATGTAGAACTACAGCTTCATAATTTTATAAATTATGGGAATTTAAATGCTTTCAGATGTCCAATTCTCTACATACTTGTTAACACTTGAAATCATCTTTGTTTTCATTTTGTTATTCTGGTGGATATAGAGTGATATTGTAATCTAGTCTGCTTTGCTTTTCTCTAATGACTAGTGAAGTTGAAGTCTTTCTATATTTGTTTTTGCCACTTGGTTTTTTTTCTTTTTCCACACCTTCGATTTTTTCATTTTGTTTTCTATTTTCTTTATATAAAGTATAATAGTTTGCTAATAATCCATTTACTTTTTTGTTGTTTATATAAATATATGATTTACATTGTATATTAAATTTTTGGCATACAAGTATTAAAGATACATTTATTTAAATTATAAATATTTTTATATACATGTTTTTTCCCATTCTTTTTCTTTGGAGGGGATTGAACTCAGGGTCACTCGACTACTGAGCCAATCTCCAGCTGTATTTTGTATTTTATTTTGAGACAGTGTCTCACTGAGTTGCTCAGTATCTCGCCATTGCTGAGGTTCGCTTTGAACTTGTGATTATCCTGTTTCAGTCTCCCAAGCCTCTGGCATTACAGATGTCTGCCAACACACTCAGGACCATTCTTTTTTTTTTTTAGTTATTTTTTTAATTTATATATGACAGCAGAATGCATTATAATTCATATTACACATATAGAGCACAGTTTTTCATATCTCTCGTTGTATACAAAGTATATTCACAATAATTCGTGTCTTCATATATGTTCTCTGGATAATAATGTTCATTGCATTCCACCATCATTTCTGACCCCATGCACCCTCTCTTCCCCTCCCACTCCTCTGCCCTATCTAGAGTTCCTCTATTCCTCCCAAGTTCCCCCTCCCTACCCCACTATGAATCAGCCTGTTTATATAAGAGAAAACATTCAGCGTTTGATTTTTTGGGATTGGCTAACTTCACTTAGCATTAGCTTCTCCAGTGCCAGCCATTTACATGCAAATGGCATGATTTTATTCTTTTTCATTTATGAGTAATATTGCATTGTGTGTATATGCCACATTTTTTTATTCATTCATTTATTGAAGGGCATCTAGGTTGGTTCTACAGATTAGCTATTGTGAATTGTGCTGCTGTATACTTTGATGTGGCTGTGTCCCTTTAGTATGCTGTTTTTAAGTCCTTTGGGTATAGACTGAAGAGAGGGATAGCCGGGTCAAATGGTGGTTCCATTCCCAGATTTTCAAGGAATCTCCATACTGCTTTCCATATTGGCTGCACCAACTTGCAGCCCCACCAGCAGTAAATGAGTCTACCTTTTCCCCACCACCTTGTCAACACCTATTGTTGTTTGTCTTCATAATAGCTGCCATTCTGACTGGAGTGAGATGAAATCTTAGAGTGGATTTGATTTGCATTTCTCTAATTGCTTGCAATGATGGACATTTTTTCATATATTTGTTGATTGATTGTATATCATCTTCTGAGAAGTATCTGTTCAGGTCCTTGGCCCATTTATTGATTGGTTTTTGGGTGCTTAGCTTTTTGAGTTCTTTATATACCCTAGAGATCAGTGCTCTATCTGATGTATGAGGGGTAAAGATTTCCTCCCAAGATGTAGGCTCTCTATTCACCTATTCAGATTGTTTCTTTTGCTGAGAAGAAACTTTTTAGTTTGAATTTCCCATTTATTGATTCTTGATCTTAATTCTTGTGCCACAGGAGTCTTATTAAGGAAGTTGGGGCCTAATCCTACATGATGGAGATTAGGGCCTACTTTTTCTTCTATTAGACACAGGGTCTCTGGTTTTATTCCTAGGTCCTTTTCACTTTGAGTTGAGTTTTGTGGTGGTGAGAGATAGGGGTTTAAATTCATTTTGTTGCACACAGGTTTCCAGTTTTCCCAGCACCATTTGTTGAAGAGGCCATCTTTTCTCCGATGCATGTTTTTGGTGCCTTTGTCTAATATAAGATAATTGGAATTTTTTGGGTTAGTCTGTGTGTCCTCTGTTCTGTTCTATTGGTCTACCAATCTGCTTTGGTGCCAATATCATGCTGTTTTTGTTACTATTGCTCTGTAGTGTAGTTTAAGTTCTGGTATAGTGATGCCACCTGCTTCACTCTTCTTGCTAAGGATTGCTTTAGCTATTCTGGATCTTTTATTTTTCCAGATGAATTTCAAGACTACTTTTTCTATTTCTATGAAGAATATCATTGGGATTTTCATTGAACTTGCATTAAATCTGTATAGTGCGTTTGATGGTATAGTTTTGATAATATTAATTTTGCTTATCCAAGAGCAAGGTAGATCTTTCCATGTTCTAAGGTCTTCTTTGATTTCTTTGTTTAGGGTTCTGTAATTTTCATTATATAGATATTTACCACTTTGAGTATGTTGATTCCCAAGTATTTTATTTTGTTCTTGAGGTTATTGTAAATGGGATAGTTATCCTATTTTCCTTTTCTGAGGATTTGTCACTGATATACAGAAATTCATTTGATTTATGGGTATTGATTTTATAGCCTGTTACTTTGCTGAATTCATTTACTAGTTCTAGAAGTTTTCTGGTGAAACTTTTAGTGTTTTCTAAGTATTGAATTGTATCATTGCAAATAGTACCAATTTGAGTTCTTCTTTTCCTATGTGTATCCCTTTAATTACTTTTGTCTGTTTGATTGCTCTGACTCGTGTTTCAAGGACTATGTCAAATAGAAAGAGGTGAAAGAAGGCATCCCTGTCTTGTTCCAGTTTTTAGAGGGAATGCCTTCAATTTTTCTCCATTAGAATGATGTTGGCCTGGGGCTTAGTATAGAGAACCTTTATGATATTGAGATACATTCCTGTTATCCCTAGTTTTTCTAGTGTTTTGGACATAAAGGGTGCTGTATTTTGTCAAATGCTTTTTCTGCATCTATTGGGATGGTCATATGATTCTTATCTTTAAGTCTATTGATGTGATGAATTACATTTATTGATTTCCATATGTTGAACCAAGCTTAAAACCCTGGGATAAGTCCCACTTGATTGTGGTGCGTTAACTTTTTGATATGTTTTTGTATCCAATTTGCCAGAATTTTATTGAGAATTTTTGCATCTGTGTTCATTAGAGATATTGGTCTGAAGTTTTCTTTTTTTGATGTGTCTTTGCCTGGTTTTTGGAATCAGGGTGATATTGGCCTCAAAGAATTAATATGGATATGCTCCTTTTTTTTCTCTTTTCTGAAATAAATTGAAGAGTATTGGTATTACTTCTTATTTAAAAGATCTTGTAGAACTGGGCTGTGTATTCATCTGGTCCTGGGCTTTTCTTTGTTGGTAGGCTTCTGATGGTATCTTCTACTTTGTCTCTAGAAATTGATCTGTTTAAATTGTATATATCATCCTGATTCAATTGGGGCAAATCATATGACCCTAGAAATTTGTTGATGCCTTCGATATTTTCTATTTTATTAGGGTACAAGTTTTTAAAATAATTTCGAATTATCTTCTATATTTCTGTAGTGTCTTTCGTGATATTTCCTTTTTCATCACATATGTTACTAATTTGAGATTTCTCTGTCCTTCTCTGTATTATCATGGCTGAGGATCTCTCAATTTTATTTATTTTTTCAAAGAACCAACCTTTTGTTCTGTCAATTTTTGCAATTGTTTCTTTTGTTTTGATTTCATTGCTTTCAGCTCTGATTTTAATTATGTCCTGTCTTTACTACTTTTTTTGTAGATTTGTTCTTTATTTTCTAGGACTTTGAGATATAATGTTAAGTCATTTTTTATTGACTTTTTCTTCTTTTAAGGAATGAACTACATGCAATGAACTTTCCTCTTAGAACTGCTTTCATAGTGTCCCAGAGATTTTGATATGTTGTATCTGTGCTCTCATTCACCTCTCAAAATTTTTAAATCTCCTCCTTGCTGTCTTCTGCAATTGTTTATTCAATTGCATATTATTTAGTCTCCAGGTGTTGGAGTAGCTTTTATTTCTTATTTTATCATTGATTTCTAATTTCATTTCAGTATGATCTGATAGAATTCAGGATAGTATCCCTACCATCTTATATTTGCTAAGAGTTGCTTTGAGACATAGTATATGGTCTATTTTAAAGAAGGATCCATGCGCTGCTGAGAAGAAAGTGTATTCTCTTGTTGAAGGATGAAATATTTTATATATATAAATCTAAGTTATTGATTGTGTTATTGAGTTCTACAGTTTCTTTATTCAGCTTTTGTTTTAAAAATCTATCTAGTGATGAAAGAGGTGTGTTAAAGTAACCCAAAATTATTGTGTTGTGGTCTATTTGACTCTTGAACTTGAGAAGAGTTTGTTTGATGAATGTAGATTCTCCATTGTTTGAGACATATATATTTATAATTGTTAAGTCTTGTTGGTGTGTTGTTCCCTTGAGCAGTATGTAGTGTCCTTCTTTATTCTTTTTGATTGACTTTAGCTTGAAGTCTACTTTATTTGATATGAGGATGGAAAACCCTGCTTGCTTCCACAGTCCATGAGAGTGGTGTGACTTTCCCAACCCTTTACCTTCAGTTTGTGGATGTCTTTTCCTATGAGATGAGTCTCTTGGAGGCAGCATATTGTTGGTTCATTTTTTTTGTTTTGTTTTGTTTTTCACTCAATCTGCTAGTCTATGTCTTTTGATTGGTGAGTTTAGGCCATTAACATTCAGGGTTATTATTGTGACATGATTTGTATTAACAGCCATTTTTGTTTACTTTTGGTATTTAACATGACTTGATTTCTCCTCTGATTAAATTTTCCTTTATTGTTATACATCCCTCCATTGCTTTTCATTATTTTTTTAATTTTGTCTTTATGGAATATTTTGCTGAGGATGTTGTATAGTGCAGGCTTTCTAATTGTAAATTCTTTTAACTTTTGTTGTCATGGAAGGTTTTCATTTCATCCTCAAATCTAAAGCTTAGTTTGCTGGATATAAGATTCTTGGTTGGCATCCATTTTCTTTCAGAGCTTGGTATATGTTGTTCCACAATCTCCTGGCTTTGAGGGTCTGGGTTGAAAAATCTGCTGACATATGAATTGGTCTCCCCCTATATGTGATCTGATTCTTTCCGCTTGTGGCTTTTAAGATTCTATCCTTATTCTGTGTGCTAGGCATTTTCATTATAACGTGCCTTGGTGTAGATCTGTTGTCATTTTGTACATTTGGTGTCCTGTAAGCCTCTTGTATTTGGTTTTCCAATTCATTCTTCATGCTTGGGAAATTTTCTGATATTACCTCATTGAAGAGATTGTGCATTCCTTTGGTTTGGAACTCAATGCCTTCTTCTATCCCAATAACTCTTAGATTTGGTCTTTTGATGCTGTTCCATAATTTTTGGATGTTTTGTTCATGGTTTCTTACTATCATCACTGTGTGACCAACTTTGTTTTCCAGATTGTATACTTTGTATTCATTATCTGATGTTCTTTCTTCCAAGTGATCTAGTCTGTTTGTTATGCTTTCTATTGAGTTTTTTTTTTTTAATTTTGGTTATTGTATCCTTCATTTCAAGGATTTCTGAGAGTTTTATTTCTATTTTTTCAGAGTCTCTATCTCTTTCTTGAAGTAATCTTTTGCTACCCGTATTTGCCCTTTTATCTCTTCATTGGAGTGATCAATTTTTGCCTGTATTTACTCATTTAGGTCATTCTTTAATTCACAGATCATTTTAATTATGAACCTTCTGAACTTCTTCTCTGACATTTCATCAACTTTGCTGTCCATGGGTTCTGTTATTATAGTGTCCTGGTTTCTTTGGGGCACTTTCCTCCCTTGTTTTTTTTTTTTTCATGTTGTCTATGTGTCTTCCTCTCTTGCACCTTGGATCTGAGATATTTCACTTTCTACCCTATATTCTTGTAGTACCTGTGCAGATTGTCTGTACCTCACCTTGTTGTTGGGCTTCCAGACCCTGCTGGTGTCTCTCAATGAATGCTACTACAACAAGCATAGGTTGTAGTGGGTGGTGGAGGCAATAGCCAAAGTAACTTGAGATAAGAGTTGAGGTGCCCCAAGATGGAAGCAATGTCTTACAGAGAGGGGCTGAAAGGGTGGGCCTCAAACTCTCTTTGGGATGCCTGTTCTGAGATGCAGCTGTTTCTAGGCCCTGTCTATTGTCAAAAAGTTAGGGGCTATTGCATGGGGAAGGCTATGGCAGTGACTGCAGTGTCCCAAGATGGAAGTGGGGTAGGCATAGGCTCCCAGGTGGGGTTGGGGGGCAAACTCAGTCCTACCCTGGACCTGGGTCCTGCACAATCTGTGTGGGCAGATGTGGGCTGGGCCAATGCTCCTTTAGTAGTCTGCTGGTTGGAAGAGGCAGTCCTGAATGGGAGGCTGGGCTCTGGTGGGTGTCTGCAGGTGGAGGGATAGATCCCAGCCTACTGTGAGCCTGGGTCCCTCACAGGCTGGTGTGGGTGGATCCCAGGCCCATTCTTAATAGTGTACTTTGACTTACTTAGTAAATTTTAATATAACTCCAAGTGTCCTTTTTTTTCTTTATATTTGTCCTATTTTAATCCTTCTTATGAATTCTTTGACCAACCAAGAGAATAGGAAATAGTCTTCTGTTTTCTTATAAAAGTCTTATGGGTTTACTTTCCATATTTTTACCTGTATTCCTTCTGTAATTGATTTTTCTTTATGGTATTAGGTACGAGTTAGGATTCACTTTTTAATGTAACTGTCCAGTTGATTCAGCACCATGCATCCTCTTTTCCAATATACTCCAATGTTGTAGCATTATTATGTAACCTTACATGTATCTATGTGCTTCTGGACTCCATTAGACCACTTTAATTATAATCATAAATAACAAGTCTTGATATCTGGTAATGTAGGTTTTCTGGTTCCCTCTTTGAGATTGGCTTTATGTCTTGTGGCTCTTTGCTTCTTCATATACACTTTAGAAACAGCTTTTCAGTATATAGAATATTTCATCCATCAATGACTGGATGTACTTCCTTCTCAGCAGCACATAGATCTTTCTGTAATATAGACCCTGTTCTGCAAGCTGCCATATATTTTGGCATACAATTGTCATATTTTCTAAACATATTTTTAGCATCTGTATAGTTATTTGGTGGATCCCTTTCATTGATATTAATTTTTGTGTTCTTTTTTCGTGATTAGGCTTGTTTAGTTTTTATGAAGCTTAACTATGTTATTTCTTCTCTATTTCATATATTTCTCTCCTATCCTTATTTTTCCTTCCAGCTACATAATTTGAAAATAATTTTATTGTTATTCTAGCTTCTTTCTGACATGAGAACTTTGAGTTAGAAATATTCAATGGAGTTACTGTTTCATCACAGAGATCCTGATATTTTAAGCTTTTATTATCACTTAGTTCAAAGCACTATTTATTTTTTATTTATTTTTAGTTGTAGTTGGACACAATATCTTTATTTTATTTATTTATTTTTCTGTGGTGCTGAGGATCAAATCACGGGCCTCACATGTGCAAGGCAAGCTCTCTACCACTGAGCCACAACCCCAGCCCCCAAAGCTCTCTTTGTTTACTTTTTAAATGCTTTATTCCTTGACCTCTGAGATATTTATAAATGTGCCATGTAATTTTGAAATAGTTGACATGTGGGGGTGGGGTTCTAAATATCTTAAGGTAATTGATTTTTAATGTATTAAATCATGTAGGAAACAGAGTCTGCATGATTTCAAATTGAAAACAAAAGTAATTGGAGGGGAAAAAGATCTCCAATCAACTGAAAAAGAAATAAAAAAGGAAAGAAGAAAGAAGCAGCTTGTCATTTTGTACATGCACATATAAAAATGAGGCTCCAGCTTGCATCCTGAGTGGGACAGCATTGCATCTATGAATGAATGTAGGAAACTTTTTAATCATTAAAATGTTCATCCTTCCAAGTCATGAATACACTCTGTTTCTCTCTTTAAAATTTCTATCATCAATGTCTTGAAATTTTCAGTGCTTCAGATTGTAAATTTGATTTATTTCTATATATTTGATTTTGGCTATTGAAAATTATATTTTAAATTTATATTTTCTGTACAATGTTTTGTGGTACCTAGAAATGCATTATGGATGAGAGCATGTTGATTTTTGTATCCAGGAGCCTGGTGTGTTTCTCAGCATTCCCTAACTGTAGAAAATATCTCAGATAAGCAAGTTTAAAAGAAGAAAGTTTATTTCATATCACAATTTTGGAGTTTTCAGTTCATGATGGGTTGACCCTGTTGCTTCTGGGCCTGTAGCAAGGTAGGACATCATTTTGAGAACACACAGCGGAGGGAGTTGCTCACCTCATTGCAGCTGGGAAGCAAAGAGAAAGAACGGGGCCCACTCCCTTTCAATGGCACTCCCCCAGTACCATTACTCTCCCACCAGGTCCCAGGGCCTAATTGCTCCACCGCCACCCAGTAGCAGCACAGGCTGGGGACTAACCCTCTAACACCTGGGCTGTGGAGACACTTATCTACACCATAGCACCTGGCTAAATTCACTTATTAATTTTAAAAATTTTATAAATAATTTGGACATACTACAGTCTCAGACATGTCACCCCCAAATAATGGAAGTTTTGTAAAAATGCCACTTTCTTAACTGTCATTGAAAAAACCTTTTCCTGCCTGATTACAATATTCTACCATCTTTGGTATAGTATTGAAAAGAATTTGGATAGTATCTTTATATCACTCCTGATCCCAGAAAAAAGTCTTAATTATTCATCATTAAGAATAGTATGTGCTTTACTTTTTTTGTGGATATATCTTACCCTATTTAGTAGTCTGTTTTACCTTGCTCTAAAGGGATTTTTTTTTTTTTAATGATGAATGACTTTTGAGTACTGTCAAATTTTTTTAAAAGCCTATTGTCATAAATGTTATTTTCATTCAACAAATTATATTAAACTTCCAAAGTTACACAAACAGCATAACTGGAAAAGAGCCCATTTGGTTGTGACATCTTATTCTATTATATTGCAAATTCAATTTGCAATATTTCTTATTTGTTTCTGTGTTAATGGGAGAGGTTGATCTGTAGTTTTTCTTATAATGCCCTTATTAGAATTTTATATGAGGTTTTAGGTATATTGGAAATAATTCCCTCTGTTAGTATTCTATGAAAGAATTTATATAAAGTTTATGCTATTTCTTTCTTAAATGTTTGCATGAGTTTACCAGTGGAGTTTTTTACCCGTTTTTTTTCTTTTGGTGGGGAGTTTTAAAAATGTATTAAAATTCTTTCAACATGTTAAGAATATCCAATTTCTTTTTATATCTTTAATTAATTTATTTATTTTTATGTGGTGTTGAGGATTGGACCCAGGGCCTCACACATGCTAGGCAAGCACTCTACCGCTGAGCCACAATCCCAGCCCAATATCCACCTTTTTTTTTTGTTTCCAATGTATAATGACCATTTCATTTATATTTTCAAATTCATTACCATGAAGTTGTTTATAATATTTTACTATTAGCTTTTAAGGTTTTTAGGATCTGTAGTCTTTCTTTTTAAATTCATGATGTTTATTGTTTCTTTTCTACCTTCTGAATTATTCAAAGATAACATTTTTAAAATTCATACTTTAAAAATATTTCAGCATGGCTGATTTTCTTTATTGCACAATAATTTCCTATTTTACTAATTCCACTTTTGCTCATTTATTTTTAGTCAGAGTTGCTGGTCTTTAGGTTGTCCTGGAATGGAAGCATAGTTAGATCAGTTATTTTAAACTTTTATCCTCTTATAATGTATATGTTGAAGTCTCTATTTCTTAAGTGCTGCTTTAGCCAAGTCCTTCAATATTTAAAGTGTTATTTTTTAATTAGCTTTCAATTGAAATACATTTTTAATTTCTACAGTGATTCCTCATTCCATCTATTCATGCACTAAAATGTATTGTTTAATTTCCAAACAATCGGTAATTTTCTAGTTACTACTGAGTTACTAATTATGGGCTTAATTTCACTGTGGTCAGACAATACACTCTAAATGATTTTACTCTTAAAACAAATTGAGCCTTGCTATGTAACACTTCCATGTTTCTTTCCAATGTCTTCATTGTTTTCGTTTGGAGTAATTTTTATTTTTTATTATTTTGTTTTCTCTGTGTTACCTTTCCAATGATACATAGCTTATTACAATCATTTCAGGAAAAAAAAAATTGGCAATTATCTTTTCAAGTGTTGCTTATGTCTTAATCTCACTCTTCTCTCCTTTTTTTGTTTCCTATTAGAAATGATGCTCCAAGAAAACAATATTCGTTTCAGCTTGCATTAAAACAAACAAAAGAAAAAACAATAATATGTATTTTTCTCAAAACTATTTTCAAATAGGCCAGAATTGTTTCATACACAATTACATTGTCATTATAAAGATACACATTTTTGAATGTCATGATCTAATACAATTAACCCTTTGTGCAATGTTCTCATGAATGCAAATGATATTTAAAAATCTGAGTTAATTCCATTTTAATTTGGGTGTAAGCTGTGAAGACTCCCATAGCTAGATTACAATGAGTCCTGGAAGACCTTTGTGCCACTTACTTAATTTACGCTCAGGCACCAACACCATTGACTGCCATTGCTTCTGCACCACTAGTGCAAATGCCAGTAAAATGGAAAAGGTAGAGAGCATCTGAGCATTATGAGGATGAGATTTCCCACCTATGCAGACTACCATGCAGAAATGTGGCCTTGAACCAATCACCAATGAACTAGATTGAGTCTGGTTGTGGTTTTGTAAGGATTCTTTTCTCTCTTCTTAGCCATTTGCATTGAATATAATCATCCAGGCATTGAAATAAAATGGTCTGGAATGTTCCATGGGCCCTTTTGCTTGCTGGGTCCTTATGGCACTTTATCTCATCCATGCTGAGTGGTGGAAAGCTCCCTTTTTTTTTAGGACGCTTTCTGTTAAACTTTGTAAATTTCTACATCTTGTCACATCAAAATTTGAGAAATGAAAAAAAAAATCTATCCAACTATTTTATGCTGTTCAAATCTCCAATTTTATCTCTCTAGCCACTAGAGACCATTCCAAGTGCTTCTGGTGACTTTCAGTTCATCAGCAGTGACCTGTCCTGTCTCAGTGAGGCCTGGGCTCTCACCCTCCTTGCCTGTGCCCACTTTTGGTAAATGCCGCTTGAAGTAGTGTGTGAATATAGAACATGGGCTCAGTTTCCCATGATGTTCCTCCCTCCAGAATCTGGGCCCCTCTGATTCTTCCTGCTTCAGAAGATATCTGATCCTCTTCAAATACGTTTCCCCTCACTTTGGCTTTTTCTCATTATTCCATAATAGTTCTACTGGAAGTAGTTCCATTGTGTTCAGAAAAGGAACACACTGGGTGTTTCTTTTAATTCAAATCAACTTTGTGTTGCTTCAGTTTCTATAGTTCTATATCCATTTTGTAACTTATAATGTTATTCCTGGGTAATGATATTTAGAACTTCTGGGTCATTAACTTTTTATTCTATAAGATGAAATCTGTTATTTTGCTTATTTTGACTGCTGTTTTTAATACAAGATCTATTTAAAATTTTATAGAAATTATGCTTGTTCTTTATAAAATAGATGTTTATTATGGCATCCTTTATCTTTAAATAAGGTATGTATTTGTTACCTTCTGGTTACTTAATACATTTTTATGTGCAGTCTTACATTTCAATCATTTATAGTTAAGAGATTTCTAAATAACTTGATGGCTATTAATAATGATACACTCTCAGAGTGATTAATTTTCTTAAGCAGATATAAATATTTTCTCTGTATCTTCTCCATCTTGGTATTTTATTTTTAATAGTCCTTTTATTTTTTTGCACGATAAGAACTTTAGTAAAAAAAAAAAAAAGAACTTTAGTAAAAAGCACTTTATTTATTTTTTTCATTCATAGTCCTTGCCCTCACCTTTCCCAAAACAATTCTATATGAATTTCACAGATAGATGTTTCAGCATCAAAATGTGTTTCAAATTCAAACTTCACACTTGTGCATGGGTCAAGACTTAGGTTATTTCGTCTCGGGGATATTTTTAAACACTCACGTAAGCAAAAGGTAAAAGGAGGCATTAAAATAGATCCCCCACTCCTCCTGTTTTTAAAACTTAGTAGGAGGCCACTTTTGAGTTGATGTAAGTCTCAGACCCAAGGAGCTCCCTCATGCCCATTCAAGGCACGCCTCCACCTTCGGGGGCCCACTGACTCCGCAGCCCCACCTCTAGTAAGGCTGAAACCCGAAGCCAGGGCTGATGAGAATCTTGTTTGCAACTTTGTTTCTGTATACATTTGGCACATATCTCAAGTGCTCTGCTAGCCTGAAGTGGGCTACTTATATCCCTTTTGTATTACTTCTATGACATACTGTTGGAGTATGTGAAGAATATAATCTGCAGAATTTACTCCTTACAGCATTTCAGCTTAAGTCCATTTATATACTTTGCAATAGTTTCCAGCAAGTAATGTTATGCAACTTAGTAGGCAGAGTAATGGGCCCCCTACCCATAAGGTGTCAGTGCCCAAATGCTTAAGAATTGTGAATATCTTAAGTTACATGACAAAGAAGAATTAAGATTGTAGATAGAATCATGGTTTAGTTTAGTCAGTTTTTTTTTTTTTTTTTTTTTTTTTTTTTTTTTGCAGCTGCAACTAAAAGATCTCACAAAAACAACTAGAGGAGAAAAAGTTTATTTGGGTTTCAGAGGTCTGAGTCCATAGATGGAGGACTTCATAACTTTGGGCCCAAGGTGAGGCAGAACATCATGGCAGAAGGGCACGGAGGAGGAAAGTAGCTCAGGACATGGCAAGCAGGAGGCAGAGAGTGTTCCACTCTCTGGGGCAAAATAGAAATTCCAAAGTCATGCTGCCAATGACCTACTTTCTCCAGCTACACCTTACCTGCCTAAAGTTGCCACCTTGTTAATCCATATCAGTGGATTAATCCACTGATTAGGCTCCAACTCTCATAATTATTTCACCCCTGAAGGCTCTTGCATTGTCTCAAACTATAGCATGGTTGATACTCAGATGACTAAATTACGATTATCCTGATTATTTATATATACATATCCTGAGCTTATGGGATCATAGGGTTGTTTACATGAAGAAGAAGGAGGCAGATGAATCAGAGCCTGAGTTAGAAAAGAAGATCTGATGATGTAGGCCAGGTTGGAGTGGTGTCATAGGAATTCTCATACACCATTGCTGGCTTTGAAATTCAAAGCCAGCTAGCAACCAAGGAAGATGGGAAACCTCCAACACCTGGAATAGGTGAGGAGATGCAGTCTCCACTAGATTCTGCCTGAAGGAATGCCCACACCTTGATTTCAAAGTCCACTGAAACCTCGATCAGACTTCTGACCTAGAGAACTGGAAGATAATTAAATTTGTGTTGTTTTACAGCAATAAATTGAAAATAATTTGTTACAGGGGCAGTAGGAAGCTAACCTCCAAATTCTGTTTTCTTCTTCAGTAGTTTAAATATCTGAGGAAGTCTATGTCTTTATGGCATAGAAAACTGAGGGCTAATGGTAAGAGACAGGGAGTGTTTTCCTCAAAACAAGACAATCTGTAGGAGGGGAACCCTGCAGCTTAGGGGTTTCTGTTTTCTCTACAGGCAGCAAAGGAAGGAGAAAAGGCCTTCCCACCTTCTGTGTGTGTGAATGTGATTCATGTTAGGTATGAAAGAAAGATTGGATGATTTTTATCTTCATGAAATTCTTAGGCCTTAATCATAAGGCCTGAGAATGGTATATAATGGTAATAGCCTTATTTTAAAAAAAATAGATGTTCATGTATCTTTCTTTCCTTTTTCATAGGCGTTTTAGTGGGAGTTTGGAAGATTCTGGCAGAAACTGTTTTCGTATCATCATTTTAATGGTGCATCAACTGTTTCATCTGAACCCACTGAAGGTGCCTGTTAGGAACTCCAGCAGGAGCCTGTGGATTTGTATGAGTTGTATCTTATCAAGACTCCTGGCAAACTTGATTTGCATCAGTTTGTAATCAGAGTTGAGGCTTGTTTGAGTTTAGATTCCAAATTACCTAAAATTAGTTCATAAATTCTGATGTAAGAGTGTTTGTACATTGTATTAATCTCCTTTGAAAGACCAACACATTATTACATATATATGTATCAAATAACTTAAAATAATTCTGACATTTTTATGTCCCTCTACCTTGAAAAAACCACAACTTGGTACTGAAGAAGTACTTTGTTATTCTGTCTTTGCCATCTCTCTCTCTCTTTCTCTCTCGCCCTCATTTATTAAGTGCCTTATGAGCAACTTGGTCATGGTCCATCACCTCTAGATATTTTTGTGGAGGACATCCATCAGTTACATTATTCCGATTAAATATGTGTTTGGAGATTAAAAAAGAAAATGTTCTTTATTATTTCAAATGCCCTCCTATCCCATGTTTAAATATACAGTGAGATTCTGATTCAGACCACTGCTTTAAATCACTCTTATTTTTTTTCACTTTGGCATTAGTAAGAAAAGTAAACATTTTTGGTAATACAAATGTTACATCTCTGTAAACATGGGATGTAGTCTTTTAAATTAAATATGTCAAAATGAATTAAAATGATGGAATATTTTAATTTGGTTATTAATTGATTAGTAGTGCATTTAACTATTACTTTGATTATATCAATGACTCATAAGCTTTGCCCTTTTTGTGGTCACTGGCAGCATAGCTGATTTTTAAAGGACTGTTTCTGGCTTCATTGACTTTTGTAGTGAGCACAGTTGCTTTCGGTCACTTGCTCCCTTTGATGATACTCTCTTTATTGACTCAATGATGAATAATAACCTCAGTATTCATATTCAAGTACTCCAAACACAGATGAACTAAGACACTGGATCAGATCCATGGAATACTCAACATACTTGATTTTAACAATTCAAATGGTTAGATGATGCACTTAAGTTTGAATTAAATTTTCCATCCATGGATTCAACATGTTCTTCCAACTTAAAAAGAAAGCAGAAAGAGCGGTCCCTGCAAATATTAAAAAGAAATAAAAATAAGCAGAAAAGACCAAAAGATCAAGAGAAAAGCATCCTACATGACCTTGAGTGGATTTATGTTTTTGAGCCATGCATGGATAAATAGAAACAGTAATCATAGTTCAGATATTACTGAGAACAAAGTAGACATTATTTATCATTGTTTCTAATTATGCATTTAAAAAATTGATTTTATTGCCTCTTGACTATTTCATAGTCTTATCACATTAGTATAAAACTAGTTGTCCTGTTGAAACCAATTAAAGTGTTTGAGTTAAATCTTAATTTTGGATGTATATCAATTACAGAAATGTTCTGAAAAATTTTTATATTTCCTCTTAAATCAAAATGTATGAATCTCAGATACCAAATACTATTTAGTATATAATTCTTTAGCACATTAGAAATTTTCTGGTCAAATATAAATTTACTTCTCATTACATTATTAGTAAAAAATATGCAAATAATTTTTAGTGCATCACAATTTATGGAAATTTGTAATTAACTGTGGCTATCTTATCCATAGACCATGATCACATTGTCAGTCTATCTCTAAAATACAAAGCTTTGTATGTCAGTGTTCAAATATTCAATGTGAAGATATTTGAATAAATTTTTTTTTAATAAATCTGGCCTTAAACTCATAAAACTCATTTCTTGTGTTCAAGAAAAGAATATTGATACTTGTTGCAGAGGGCAAGACAAATTTTATTCAGGGTGTATGGGAAATTGTCACCATAGATCTAGGGACCATTGCAATGGAATATTAAAGCGAGGGAGAAAGATTGGGCTCAAATGTAAATCCAGTATGGATAAGTGGGAACTTACAGCCAATAAAACAGGGTATAGGTCTATTGTGGTTTGGGTAACTGTTTCCCACAGTTTCATGTGTTAAAGTCTCTTTGTCCCCAGGGTGGCAATGTTGGGAGCTGAGGGAACCTTTGTGAAGCATGGACTAGTAGGAACTTCTTTGATCTTTGTTGACATACCACCTAAGGAGTCTATAGGACCTTGTCCATCTTTGTTTCCTGGCTCATGAGGTGAGCAGTTTGTTCCACCACATGCTTCCTACAATCACTGTTTGCTGTATCCACAAGAAGCCCAAAGCAGTGGCTCCTTCTGATCTTAGAATGGAACCTCCAAAACCATCAGCAAAAATCAATCTTTTTTCTTTATAATTTAATTATTTCAGGTATTTTGTTATAGTAACAGGAAGCTGACTGATATTGGGTATTATGTGGAAAATTACTTGGAAGAAACATCATGGGTAAGGAGAGATTTTGTCTAAACATTCCTCATAGGATTTTTGCTGGAGGCAGGCAGAGGAATCAGAGGTCACCCAGAGGATGGTGGAGGATGAATAACCAGAACAGGTATTTGTGGTGAACAGATGTCAAGGGCTAGGTAAAAGGGATGGTCATTGCTAAACTGACTTAGTAGGATTCTTGCTAAAGCTGAATTTTACAAAGAAGTACACAAGTGGGCACAGGAGAAGTTTCAGGAATCAGACTAATGTATGGTGAAGGAAAGACTTTCCATTACTAAATATTTTATGCTTTCCTTATACAGAGGCAGATGATTTGACTTCTTGATTTCAAAACAAATTAACCCTGGTTACATTGAACAAAATAGTAATTTTTAGAAAGTTATTTTCAAGGAAAATTTTTTAGGGGAATGCTATAGAATTGGGCTTGCTCAAGGACCAATATCTACAGGACATCCCAGAGAAATTGCTGGATTAGAAAGCCATGAATCTTCAAATGATTCTTATTGTTGCTGTGGATGGCCCTGTACCCTTGACTACCACAGCCAACACAAGCCTTCCTTAACATTCCTATGCTCCTTTGCATAACTTTCTCAGATTAATTTTAGCACCTTAGCCAGTAGCATCTTAGTGGCCAACTGCCAATTATTTACCTGTTAAGGACAGGGAAAAAGGAATATCTTCCTCCTGAGATGTGTCTATGACCATCTCTACCTCAGGTGAAAAGGATAGCCAAATGCATTTGAAATTCTGTACCAGAAGAATTTTCCTTCTCCACTGTCCTTTAGAGCTGCCTACATATGGTGATAGTACTGGGGCAGTCTCCATTTTAATAATACTGACATATGTCAATATCTTTAGGTGGGATTTGAATCTGGAGATTTATGCAGTAGTAGTTGTGATTTGAGAGGGAGGCAGCAATTCACCAAGAAAAGAGGAAACTGACGGTCTAAGCCCCAGATCCAGGTGCAAATTAGCTGTGCCCACAGAGTCTTCCTGGGTTCTATTAATGATATATTTCTTCCTTTTGCTTTTGAAGTATTCCTGGTGTGTGGGAGGGGAATTGGATTTTCCTCTTACTGCTCTCAGGTATATTGAGTGGGGTTCCTGCAAAAGAAGATAGATTAGCAAGAGAAAAGCATACAAGTTCACTAAATGCAAAGTTTTTGAGACATGAGAACCTTGAGTGAGGACCTGATGAGACACTTAAACCTGAGTTTCTTTATTTATTCATTTATTGTAAATGTAAGTTTCATGAAGCTTGGAGTCATGGAGAACCACCTGAGAACACATGAATGTAATAAGCTGAGAGACAGTTAGGAGGAACTTCTGCTTTAAGTCTCTGCTCTGTGTCTTTGGAGCTGAGATACTCCCCTTATCTGAGTACAGAGAGGATACTTCTCACATGAAGGTTTTATGGTCAGCTTCAGAGAAGAGTAGGCAATGGTCAGAGAAGCTTTCTGTGTTGCTTCTCAGATTCTGTCTGAGTCAGCTTTGCATTCCTATGACCAACACCTGAGCAGCACAACTTAGAGGGGGACTTATTTATTTTGGTTTACAGGTTCAGGAGTTTCAGTTATGGTCAGGTGGTTCTGTGGCTGTGGCCTTCCATCATGGAGGAAAGCTTTTCAGCTCTTGGCATCCAGGAAGCCAAAAGAAGAGAAAGGGCCAGAAACAATATATAGTCTCCAAGCGTCACCACTAGTGACCTACTTCCTCAAACCACAGTCTATCTGCCTATACTTACCAGATAGTAGACCATTCAAGTCATTAATGCATCAAATGGGTTAATCCACTGGTGAGGTTAGAAACTTCATAGTCCAATCATTTTCTAAAAGCCCCATCTCTGAATTTTCTTGCATTGCCTTCAATATGTGAGCTTCTGGGGGGACATTCATATCTAAATTATTGGAGTTTCCTTCCATTTAAAATTTCAATATGCCAAGGTCTCCTATTTTACAGTAGTAGGTCCTTTACAGCCATCACTTGCCATGCTTATCTTTATAGTAGATGAATTTTTTTTAAAAAAAGTTTTTTACAGTTGTAGATGGACAGCATGCCTTTATTTAATTTATTTATTTTTTAAAATGTGGTGCTGAGGATCAAACCTAGTGCCTCACACAACAAATGCTCTGACACTGAACTAGAGCTGCAGCCCTAGAGTAGTAGATGAATCTTATGACTCCAAATTGATGATGGATAGCTCAGCTCATCTGCTCCTTAGGTGAATCTGTAATCAACTAAGGAGGCCAGGAACTGAAAGTTAAATCAAAGCTACTTATTTGCATTAGGGATGTGGTGGTATTCTGACATCATAAGTTTTACTTAGGATGATTCTTTCTTGTTTTTATGATACTGGGGATTGAACCTAGGGGGCTATACCTCTGAGTAATACTCCCTTCCACTGTAATTTTAATTTTGAGCCAGGGTTTGGGTAAGTTTCTAAGGGTCTCACTGTTTAGTGGAGGCTGTCCTTGTATTTTTGATCTTCCTCCCTTGGCTGAAGCTACAGGTGTGTGCCACTGTACCCAGCTACAACATTGTGCTTTGATATTCAATGTTCACTGTCAAATTTTCAGAAGGTGACAAGAGTTGAGTTGTGGGTTTTGCTTCTATCAGGCCTGGAGAAACTGATTAAGAAGCTTCTGTGGCTCTAGTTTTCTCATAATGCTTTACAAATGATTTTGCCCATGTTATGCCAATTAAGATAAAAGGATGACATTAAAAGGCCCAAACACAAATCTGGTGATGGAAAATCTAATCACATAAATTTTGTTTTGTCATTAAATATTAATTTTCTAGTTGACATCTGCTAATTAACTTATCCCTGTATCCTTATCATGAAAGTGGAATTTCTTATAGCTCTGACACTGTCAGAATTTCCAAGTTAATCACTGAAAGATATTAGGACAAAGGCAGTGAATTTTATTGTATTTTCCCCCTTTGTTGCTTCATGTGATTAGATAGAGTAAATAGAAATCTGAAGGAAATTTTCATCTCCATCAAGACATTTCTGAGCAGGTCAACACCAAGTAAGAGAGGGAGATGAACAAACCAGACTAATTTAGCTTCAGTAGCTACTTTTCTGTGTAGAATTCTGCTTAAAATGTTGTCTTTATGAAGTACTGGATGACTTGAATGTGTATGTTTTCTCCAGTCCATTTCATGAGTAAAATTATATTCTCTTCAGAAATGTAATTCTGCCTAATTGACTTGCTTTTGCTCCTCTCCCACGTTGTTTTGGAAGTATACCAAATTTATGTTAATGTCTTGAACTTCATAAGAACTAGTCAAGCATAAAAGAACTCTGAAGAGCTAAGAATAAGGGAGGTGCCTGCCAAATGCTATGGACAGATCAGTCGGGGGCAGCGGCATAGGTCCTCATAACCACGTGCCAAACTGCCCTTCTCCATCACATAAAGAAGTCTGTGATGGAGGCTGGAGGGAAGAGACGTGTCCTGCTGAGCTGGAAAGGCGAGATGCAGAGGAAATTAAGAGTTTGACTTTTTGCAAGTGAAATTAGTGGTTTACAATATGCAGTTGGTCAAACATAAAGATAAAAATACTTCTTGTTTGGGTAACACAAATAGATACTAGCTATTACTATCAATCCAGCGCTAATTTTCCCTTAAGGACAAAGAAAAGCCACTCTAAATGTGAAGTCAGAATTCAGAGCTAATTAGAGAATACCACTGGGAAATTTAAAAAAAATACAATTAAAAGGGGAAAGGGTTTTATGACTGTCTAGTTCAAATGAGGGTTCTTGTCAGAAACTAAAATTTAATCTGAGAAATGAAGAGCAAAATGGGGCATGTAATGAAATATTATTGAGACATGTGTATGGCTTCGGTGATTTATGGCATATTTTTTGGATGAGATGACTTCAGTTTCATGTTGAAAAGCCAAATCCATTATTTTTATTAGCTAGAAAGTAACATCAATTTGATCATCATTCCAAACTCTAGATAAATTTAGTTGTTCAAGCTTCACAAGGACCTCATAATAAATGTATCCATTTGAATATTTCTGGAAAAATAGAGAAAGGATACTGCAGTTTGTCTTACAATTTGTAAAAAATAAGTCACAGCTTTACTCTATTTCAAAATTACCTTTCTGTCTCAAAATGTTTCTATTGCTCTTGCTTTCAAATGTCTGCATTGTACTTAGGCTCTCCCTGACCCTATGCTGTTTTAGTTCTCTATTTCCTTCTCAACACCACAAGGCCTCTCTGCAGAGTAACCTTCACATTCAGGATTTCACAGGGACCAGGTGAACACCAGCATCAATGGCAACAGCAACACTGCTGAAGCTTTTTACCTAGTCCCCATCCCGTGAGCATGCTCCACAGGAACTCTTCTCTCCACCCTCACAATATGAATTTTTTGCCATTGAAACTGGGACTCAGGAATGCAGCAGACTGTGAATTGGCAAAGTTCATAGACTGCTGTCAGTCCAAGGATCAAAAGCAGTTTGACTCTGGAGTCACTCTTAAAATCAGAGCTGAGACTTAGCACGCTGTCTCATTTCCTTTTGGATGGCTAAGCATCCCTAAACTTACTGTTTCTACAAACAATACTGTTGACCATCTTGTGCATTTTGTGGTTGCCTGTGCTTGGGTCGTGTGATCTTGGGTTTCCCACGTGCTGGCTTGGTCTCTGGTCTACTGGAAGCTTTACAGGACTGGAATATAGATGGTGGTTCATTCAATGTGGCTGGTTTGTGGTGGCAGTCAGTTGGCTGGGTGCTGAACTGAAGCCTCACATGGAGTTTGGTTTTCCTCCAGATGGCCTTCCTGTCTGATTTGGAATTCTTGTGTATGATGGGTGGGTCCCAAGGGGAAGCCTTCTAGTCCCATGAAAGCAAGAATTGAGGATCTTTTAAAGATTTCGTCTTGTAAGTTATAAGCATCACTTCTTTAGCATTCTAATGACCAAGGAAAGTTATGTGTACTAGCCAGACTCAGAGAGTAGGGAAAGAGACTCCACTTCTGTTTGGGAGATGTGGCCAAAAATAGGTGGCCATTTTAAATTACCATGCCACTAATTCTTTGTACTATAGGTCATGTCGAATTCAAGGACAATTTAATTGAGTATTTATATTTTAAAATAATGAAGTTAATCTATTCCTCCCATGCTCCCCCTCCTTACCCCACTATGTATCAGCCTCCTTATATCAGAGAAAACATTCTGCATTTGGTGTTTTGGAATTGGCTAACTTCACTTAGCATTAGCTTCTCCAACTCCATCCATTTACCTGCAAATGCCATGATTTTATTCTCTTTTATTGATGAGTAAAATTTCATTGTGTATATACCACATTTTAAAAAATCCATTCATCTACTGAAGGGCATCTAGGTTGGCTCCACAGTTTAGCTATTGTGAATTGTGCTGCTATAAACATTGATGTGGCTGAGTCCCTGTAGTATGCTGTATTTAAGCCCTTTGGGTATAGTCGCAAGAGACTGGGTCAAATGGTGGTTCCATTCCCATATTTTCAAGGAATCTCCATACTGCTTTCCATAGTGGCTGCACCAATAGGGCAGAAGGGTGGGAAGGAAAGGGATGGGCCAGGGGTTTAGCAAGGATGATGGAATGTGATAGACATCATTATCCAATGTACATGTAGGAAGACATAAATTGGTGTCAACATACTTTATATGCAACCAGATATATTAAAAATTGTGCTGTTTATGTATAATAAGAATTGTAATGCATTCCACTGTCATTTATTTTTAAAAAAATCAATAAAAAATATCATCTGAGACAAAAAGGAAAATAAAAAATTATTCCAATTTAACATGACAATTTGTTTTCAAGAAACTTCTTAGATATGCTTATTAAAATTTTTAATTAAAAGTAACTTTGAATAATTTAGATGACTTCAGAATTATTTTGAGGAATTTCTTTTTAAAAAAGTTCATATTAAATGTAAACAATTTCAAAATAAACAAATAAATAAGTAAAATAATGAAGTTAAAATTTCTTTATATAAATAGATATGAAATTATTAACTTCCAGATTTTCATATACTATTTGAAGCATAAACCCTGAAATACATAAAGTAGTTGTATTAACTAATATGTCTATGATTATATTATTTAATGCATGCTTCATTATAGGGAAAAATAGAAGCATTTAAAAATCTTTAATATTTAGTATTGTTTTTTCTAACCTATATTGTTTGTAGTAAACAATTTAGTTTTTTTTTTCTCTTATTTTATATTATATTTTTGGAGTTCTATATTTCTTTATACAGCTCTCACTTCAAGGCTAGGGAAATGATAGTTCTATTATTTTTTTCTTAAAAAGATGACTGACCACATTTTGTTTCACACATTTATCTAATTTATTCATTAAAATACCTTGACTAATGGCTGAGACTGTGTATAATTAGTTATTCAGTAATTGTGAAAATAATGGCAATAGAACTTTACATGTTTAAGACATCAATTGTATTATTTCATCATGTTGTTCTTAGATTACTGAAAGCATGCCAAAAAAATTAAGAACTAATAAAATTATAAGATGGGATATGAGGTGTCCCCAGAATGCTCACATGTTAGTTATTATATTAATGTCATATAATAGATTTAAATAGGTAGTAATATATAACAGTATCCCTCCAGTATTGAAAAATCCCACAATTTTGATCTAAGTTATTGAAAAACAGAAAGAAATGAAAGTAAGTTGAGCCAGAATAGGTATAAACATGCATGATGTATAACATTGGATGGTTGATTCCTAAACGCGGCTTACAGCTTTCAAATTCTTCAACTAAATATTATCTTTGCAAGTCATTTCTGACATTTATGAAAGAACTAATTGATTTTCTGAAACAACTTCCTTTAAAATATATTAATATATGTAATAATATTTAAAACATTTTCTATGCAATTTTATAGATCTGTACTGGGAGATTTATTCTCATCATTGAATTAATATGCATCAAAACCTAAAGGGAGAAATATTATTATTCTCACATAGAAAGACGAACTTCATAGCCAAAATGTTGAATAAATTGTCTAAATTCACAGATGGATAAAGTAGTGGAGACTAAATTTGACCCTATAGTATCCTATTTCGAAGCCTGTGTTATATAGACTACACTATTAAGTACCTAATACTAGTTATTAAAAGGGTTAACTGAGCTTCCCCACATATCTCAAACAAGACTTATCTGTGTATTTATCTGCTTTCTGTGTTAGGTACTTTTGAGGGAAAGGAGGAATCAAAATTGAACAAAATGTTTGTGACCTGTTATGGTTTGGATATCATGCTTTCCCAGAAAGCTTGTATGCTAAACAATGCAAGAAGGTTCAGAGGTGAAATAATTATATTGTGAAAGCTCTAACCTAATTAATGGATTAATCCACTTGATAAATTAATCATTTGTATTTTGGGGTGGTAACTGTAGGCATGTGGAGCATGGCTGTGGAACATCAGTCACTGGTGGTTATGCCTTGGGGATTGTATATTTGTCTCTGGCTCCTGGAGTCTCTCTTTGCCCATTGTTTCTGAGTTGAGCAGCTTTCCTCCAACATGTCCTTTCACCATGATACTCCGCTTCACCTCAGACTGAGAGCAAGCTGAACCTCTGAAACTATGAACCCCAAAGAAACATTCCCAAGTTGTTCTTGTCAGGCATTTTGGTCATAGCCATGGAAAGCTAACACATGATGTTCTTGGTTTTTCAGCTTAGTGGAGTAATATACCCACTAAGCAAATATATCAACTTATAATTAAAACATGTTAAACGTGCCAAGAGAGAATGAAACAGGCTGCTTCCAGATCAAATTACAGGAAATTATCTCCTAATGAAAATTCATTTGAACTGAGATCTGAAAAAAAAGTTTAAAAAGATGAAAAATGGGAGCACTTAGGATGATTTCCAGCCAGTGAGAAAAGCATATTTAGAGCCTTGTTTGGAAAAAAAGCAATGCTTAAGTAATTTAAATAAGGTCAGTGCATATCTAGAATTCAAAGAGTTCATAGTAGCATATGTAAGATGAGGTCTGCAGGCAAGCAAAGGCAGTTATGTTTTAGATCATGCTAAATACTTTCATCTTAGCCTGAGATCAAGGCCATTGATATATTTTCAGGGTGGGTGGCAAGTTAGGTTTGCCTTTTTAAAACCCTCTGTTGGCTACATTGTAAAGTACAAAGGAGATAAAATCAGATGATTAATAAGTTTGAGATATATTTGTATGTCGGAGAGATGATATCATATGACATATTGAACAGATGAGACTGGAATTCAGAGGAAAGTTCTAGGCTATGAAAAACTATTTTAGAGTAGAATATAGAGAAGTTAACTAGGAAAGTGAGTTGAAGGTTATGAGAGTGAGAATCACCAAAATACTGGATAAAAATTTGATTAAAATTATTTTTTAGTAACAAAATACAAAGTAAATATGGAAGAAAGTGGTAATCAATGTTGAATGCTTTTTAGGAGTGAAGAAAGAGTGAAGATAATTTGAATATAATAATGTAGAGACCATTGAATGTTTTGAGAAAACAATTTTCAAATAAGCTGGGACCCAAAGCCAGATTGGCATGGGCTGATGGGTGATCACCAGGAGTGGAACAAGATACAGAAAAAACAAACAAAAAAGACAAGCTATTCCAAGCTATACATCTTATGAAGAGGGTAAGATAATTAAGATTTACACCTAAATGAAAATTCCCTGTCAAGGTATTCTTTTTAAATCCCATAGAGACATAAATGATGAACACTAAATTTTATACAAATTGCACAATTTGGTAAGTTTTAAAATAAGTATCCATCTGTGAAATTATCACCATTCTTAAGATACTAAGTACAGTCATCAGCCTGCAAATTTCCTTTTGTCCTGTTTATACCTCCCACCTGCCTCTCTGTAATACTGTTCCCCATCCAAAGCCAACTACTTATCTTCTCTTTATCTTAATAATTACTTTTTTACTTTCAAAAATATTATGTAAATGGAAGCATATTGTCTATCTGGCCTGTTATTTATCTAAGTCCTTTTATTTCACACAATTATCTTGAGCATTATTTTAGATATATTGAGAGTTCATTTCACTTATTACTCAGTAGTGATCCATCATATGGGTATCCTGCAATTTATTTTTCCTCTCACACAGGGACACGTATTTGGGCCATTTGCAATTTTGGAGACCACAATTACCTCTGTCCTGAATATCTATATGCACAACTTTGTATAGTTGTAGGCTTTCATTTATCTTTGGAAATGCTGGGAGTAGTAAGGTCATGTCAAATGGTACATGTTTAACTTCTTGAGATACTGCTTAATTTTCAATGTCATTGAACTATTTTTCATTCTTCCTACTGGCATGTGAAAGTCCTGGTTGCTTCACATTCTCATGAATACTTGGAAAGGTCAAACTTTAATGTTAGACTTTCTACTAGGAATGTAGTATTATTTTATAATAGTTTTAATTTTCATTTTCCTAATCATGTTAAACATCTTTACACATGACATTTTATCATCAATATACCTTTTAGGACAAATTGTCTCTTCAAATATTGTGCTCACCCATTCTTTGAATTGTATTGTTTCTTTTCAATTAAGGTTAGAGAGGTTTTTTTTTTAAAATGTATTTTGGGAACAAGTTCTTTTTCTAGCTATTAATTGCAAATATATTCTGTAGCTTATCTTTTGATTCTCCTAGAGATGTATTCTGGAGAATAGGAGTCTTTAATTTTCATGAAGTACAAATTGTGATTTTAGGGGATGTATTAGTCAGGGTTCTCTAGAGGAACAGAATCAACAGGAAGTAAAGTTATAACAGGGGACTGATTAGGTTGGCTTAAGAGACCAGAAACTGGATAGTCTACAGTGGCCGTCTGCAGGCTGGAGAGCTGGAGGAACCTGCAGCTGTGCACACAGTCCAAGAGGCTGAAACACTAGAACAAGGGAGATCAACGGTGCTACCCTACTCTGAGACCAAAGGCTTCTGAAGAATTCACTTTGAAAGAATGAAGAAGCAAGAGTCCCTTATCCTCAGAGGGCCACAGCATCAATCAAGAACCCGTTCAAGAAGAATCGAGCTTGCATCTGCTGCTGCTTCTGTGTTCTTCCAATTTTTATTCTGTCCAAGCCATCATCCTACTGGTGCAGCCCATGCTTAGGGAGAGTCTTCATTTCTGTTGGCTATCCCACATGCCAATCATTCCTAGACACACCCTCATCCACACATCATCTTAATCCTTGGCCTCTCTTAATTCAATCAAGTTGACAATTCAAATTAACCATTACAAGTCCACCCCTTGTCAACTTGATATACAAATATGACTCTTTACATCATACTCAATCTCTAAATAAACAGGATAACAAGGTCATAATTCTGTCTAACCTAACTATCCTTCCACAACAGAATGCACTAGTGCTTTCCTAGGATAGAAAAACAAAATAATTAATGTTAAGTCAATCAATATTACATTACATGATGAATAGCAGGAGAATAACAATAATTTCCTCTTAATGCATGTGTAAGTGTGTTTAAACATATTCTTAATGGAATAGGGAAGAATTATCAATGGCAATTACAATTCTCATTTCTGTAACTGTTCACCTGGCCATAGTTGGTATTTATGACTACCTTCTTCTACTATCCATTCTATATTCTCTCTCCCTCAGCAAGCACCTCAGCAGGTCTTGGCTCTTTACTGGGAGGTGTGACCCACACCTTCATTCCTCAAGGATCTGCGACATTTGTCATCCTTCCTGGATTGGGTTAGTGTAGTTTCCCATTGACCTTAATAATCGGACAGGGTAATTCCAAGAGACGCCTTAAGGGATCTACTGCACTCTAGTATTATGCTTCCTTACGTCTATTTTGGAGTGTCAGTCCAATGTCCATTTGGTAATCTGAATCAATCATAACTCCTGTCTTAGCCTGTTGACTCAGAGGCATAAGGAGCCCAAAGTGGCCAAGGGGAAGTCTTAACTTCCAATTTAATGAAATCATTGTTGCATCTCTAGGCAGAAGCATTCCTCCTTCTGGAACTAAGACTTCCAGGCTTGCAGAGCATCATGTTTCAGGGGTAGGAAGCAAAATATTTCCAAGTGGGTTACTAGAGGCAATGGTGAGTTGCACCATTCTTGTCTCTACGCCTTGATTCCTGGACCCATGAATTCTAGCAATAGGAGTGACAGTACCATATAGTGAATGCTGATTCAGAGTACAGACAGCCTTCTGAAGAACCTTGCCCCAGCCCTGAAAATGTAAGGCACCCTAGCTGGTCCTGTAACTGCATCTTCAAGAGTCTATTCCATCATTTTTATCAAACTAGTTGCTTCAGGATGGTGGGGAACATTGTAAAACCAGTGAATCCCATGAGCATGAGCCCATTGCTTACTTTTTTAGCCCTGAAGTGAGTTCCTTGGTCTGAAGCAATGCTGTGTGGAATACCATGACAATGGATAAGGCATTCTGTAAGTCCAGGGATGGCGGTTTTGGCTGAAACACTATGTGCAGGGAAGGCAAATCCATACCCAGAATAAGTGTCCATTTCAATAAGGAAAAACCACTGCCCCTTCCTGATGGAAGTGTTCTAATATAATCAACCTGCCACCAGGTGTCTGGCTGATCTCCCCAGGGAATGATGCTACATCGGAGCATTGGTCTCTGATGCTGTGAACTGGCCACTCAGCCATGGCTATAGCCAGATCAACTTTGGTGAATGCAAGTCCATGCTGCTGAGCCCATGCATAATTGCCATCCCTGCCACCATGACCACTGTTCATGAGCCCAGTGGGCTATGACAGGGGTGGCAGGGGAAAGAGGTTGAATGCTGTCCATAGATCCCATAGATCAGGTCATCCTATCTTCCTGATTGCTCAAATCCTCCTCAGCTGAGGTCACTTTTTTTTGTGGGCATTTAAATGAGACATAAATATCTTAACATCCTTCGCCCATTCCAAAAGATCTATCCACATAGCTCTTCCCCAAATGTCCTTGTCATCAATTCTCTAATTATGTTCTTTCCAGTTCCCTGACCAGCTAGCCAAACCATTAGCTACAGCCCATGAATCAGTACACAGTCACACATCTGGCCATTTTTCCTTCCAGGAAAAATGTACAACCAGTTGCACTGCTCAAGATTCTGCCCATTGTGAAGATTTTCCTTCACCACTCTCCTTTAAGGTCATTCCAGAAAGGGGCAGCAGTGCTGCAGCTGTCCATTTCCGGGTGGTATCTGCATATTGTGCAGAACCATCCATGAACCAGGCCCTAGACTTCTGTTCCTCTGTTACTGATCATGGAAAGCCATAGGTTCATGCTAAGGGAATGTTTTCAGAAATACTGAGCTTCTCATTTAGGTATGAGATTCATTTTAATTTTTTCTCATCAGGTGCCAGGTGTAGATTGATACTTTTCCATTGATGTGTGTTGAAAAGATGAAACTTCTCCCTTTCTATTGTGCTTGTATTATGTAAAAAAATAAATTGACCATGTTATAGTTTGGATGTGAGGTGTTTTCCAAAAGCTCCTGTGTTAATGCAAGAATATTCAGAGGTGAAATGATTAGATCAGGAGAGCTGTAAATTAATTGGTCCATCCTGGTTTGAATGGACTAGCCAGGCAGTAATTGGAGGCAAGTGGGTCATGGCTAGAAGAAGTAGGTTACTGGGGGCATGCTCTGGAAGAATCTACTCCCCTGTGGTCCCTTCCTGTCCTCTACTTCCTGGTCACATGTGTGTAGCAGCACTCCTCCACCAGGCTCTTCTGCAATAAAGTTCTGCCTTATTTTGGGCCAAGAACAATAGAGTCAACCAACCATAGACTGAACCTCTGAAACTGTGAACCAAAGTAAACATTTCCTCTTCCAAGTTGTTCTTGTCAGGTATTTTGGTCACAGTGAAGGAAGTTGACTAACACAGACTATATATGTTTGTCTGTTTATGGACTATATTTACCCATCTCTTTACTAACTGTTTGTGAATGAATATTATTTCTTCCTTAAACATTGTGGTAAAATTTAACAGTGAAGACATTTGGGCCTGGCAATCTATAATAATAATTATATTAAGTACCATATACCAATATTTCTCATGACTATAGAAACAAAATTCTCAACTAAATAATAGAAAAATCAATTTAAAAATGTATACAAAGAATTTTTACCACAACACAGTAGGAATTATTTCAGGTAAGCAAGGTCATTTCAACATTCAAAATTTATATCAACAGACTTAAGAAGAAAAATCACATAATTTAAAAATAAAGCATTTGACAAAATACAACACAATTTCATGATAAAATCTCTCAGTCAACATAGAATAGTAGGTAATTGCTCAACTTGAATAAGTACAAACACAGAAAACATAGAAGCATCCGTCGCTATTCAATGACAAGAAATAACACTTTCCCCCAAAGGTCAAGAGGAAAGAAGAATGTTAACTTTCACCACCACAGTACATCTGCATTGTACTGGAAGTTCTAACCAGTGCAGTAGACATAAGGATGTATCATAGATTGAAGATGAAGAAGGAAAACCATTTTGTTCTCAAATGATTTCTATATAAAAAATTCCTAAAATTTAGGGCAGGAGTTGTGGCTCAGTGGTAAAGCACTTGCCTAGCATGTGAGAGGCACTGGGTTTGATTCTCAGCACCACATACAAATAAATGAATAAAATAAAGGTCTATCAACATCTAAAACAAACAAACAAACAAGCAAACAAAGAAAGTCCCTAAAATTCAACAATGGTGAAAATCTTTTGAAACTGTACTAATAGTTGTAGGTTTCAGATACTTCATATTCCTCTACCATCTTTTGTTTGTTTTTTTGGTTGGTCGGTTGTTGTTTTGGGGTTTTCCCTATGAGCTCCTCCTAAAGTAGATATTGTATCTCACAACTCTGGTGGTTTTAATTCACTCTTATACTAATATATGCTGTGGTGGTGCAAGGTGGGAGGAACAAAGTGTTCTCTGATAATGTGATGAATCTCAGGTTCTTTACATGTATTTTCCCCCACAAAGTGTGATAGTAAGCCTTGGAGAGTCTAGAGTTGGGGAAAACCATGTTCCTCATTTGTGATAGAGATCTGCTAAAGTCTTTTCTTCTGAAGCACAGAGTCTTCTTATGGAGAAAGCACTTGGATTATTTCAAAATAGTTACATCTCTGCTAACTTGGTAAAGCCAGGACAGAAATTGTTTTGACTCTCTACTGGGAGAATTTGGGACAGGCTGTTTCTGTAGATGATTCTCACAAATACATGTGGGCTTCCCTAAGAATTTACTTCCCAGGTTTTCTTCTCTACCTGTTCTTACTTATCTTCCAGAATTTAGTAAAATTACCCTTAAGTTTCATCTCAGTTTATGTCTCTAGTGGTTTCTAGTTGAAGTAAGCAAGTTTTACCTGTGATGCTCTGGGTCCATGGATTTCTCTGTATTTCTCAGTAATTTGTTAGCCTGAAATCTCAGTTCTCTGATGTATCCAAACACCCAACAAATAAAGAAGCTAAAAGTCATTGCTTTTTCAGTTTCTGTATCTTTTGTTGTTGTTGTTCTTTATCCTTTTTGAGGGTGGAACGACAACTTTGAAGCTGTTTATATTTTGTTACCAAAGATAGAAGTTCTATTCTATTATCATGTCAGTCTTTTCACTTATTTGATATATTTTAATTTAGAAAAATTTAATTTTCTGTATTTGCAGGTTCTTTATCCATACATTCAATCAACCATGTATATAAAATATTCAGTAAGATTGTGTCTTCATGAATATATACATTTTTACTTGTTTCCTGAATAGAACATGAAAACTATTTGTGTAATATTGCATTATAAATAATCTAGAGGTAATTTAAAGACTGTGGGAGAATACATCAAGGTGATATGCAGATGCCACACTGTTTTAAATAAGGCACTTGAACAACCACAAATTGTGTAATCTATGGTGGGCTCTAGAGACAATTTTACAGATTTTCATAGTTGAAGAAAACAATAAAACTAATGTGATAATTATACATTTATGTATTTCAAACGTACAAAAAATAATCACATAGAGTTAAGAGGTCACTGGATTAATACTAAATTTTATTATGAAACAATCTGAGTGTTTTATCTTTATCCTTTGATAGTATGCTACTATTAACACAAGTAATAAACATTCTTTGGTTGAATATAGCCATGAATGGTTAATTCTCCATTTTGATATTGCAGTTAGAAAGTGACTGAAAAAGTACACGTCAAATGTAGACTTCCATCACCCTGAATGAACAGTGCACTCCATTTAATCATCTTGCCAAAGGACCTCAACTCTGTTACATGTTTTTAATATTAAATTTTTGCAAGAGATTCATAGACTAAATGGAAACCTAGATTTGATACTCTCAAATGACTCTATCAAATCTAATGGAAGAAGTGTTGCTCTTGGTTAATTGCAGCTTGAAATTCTGTCATAATTATTTCTGGCATTTTGGATGGGCTGAAACCTCCAACTTTATAGTTGACTGTGTGAAACTCCTTTCTGTCCCCAAAAGCAATATGACACATAATTATTTTAAGTGTTTAAAATTCAAATTACTGTTATTTTAGAATTCTATGTAATTCCTTGTGATAATTAGAGCTATGTTGAGAGCAATGTGACTACCCGTTGAACCATCAGGTATGGGGCCTGAACACAGCAAGCAGGCAGGCAAAACCACAGTGGCTTATTCTTCAGTAGTCTCAAATCTCCAGAATATGTCCCTGAATATGGAGGTGGGCTTCAGCAATGTCTTCCTTTTACTTTACTTTCACAGAAAAAAAAAGAGATAGATAAAGATAGAAATAGAGAGAAAGGGAGAGAGAAAAAGAGAGGGAGAGGGAGAGGGAGAAGGAGAGGGAGAGGGGGAGGGAGGGAGGGAGGGAGGGAGGGAGAATGGAATATTCAGCTCCAATCTATTGGCAAATTTTCTCTGTAATACTAATGATTTGATATTCCAAGTTTTAAATCCTGAAATGTTCACATAGCTGTGTGACTTTAGACAAATTACTAAATCATCCCCTGCCATTTAAAAATTCAGACAATATATTACTTTGTTGTCTGTATAAGGGTTGGATTAATATGTAAAACAATTAGAACATCATGAATACTCTTCATACATAGAAGTGTTTCCTGGTGTTATCAAAGATTGGGCATAAAAATTCACAAAAATGTAAAATTCACATCATAATTCATTTATAAAGAATTCCATGGTAGAGAATAGCTTTATATTGTTAAAAAGTAATAACTGCAGTTAAGTGATCTTTTATTATCTTCTATTAGAATATGTTATAACGAGTATTGGAAAACAATGTATGAATAATCAATCAGATTTCCAGTTTAGCCCTGAGGTAGTTTGAATTTTTTTTCTCCTGAAGTTACTGGGTTTTTAACCTAGGGGTGTTACATGACTAAGCTGCATCCCCAGCCCTTTATATTTTGATCCAAGGTTTTATTATGTTATGCAGGCTGGCCTGGGATTTGTGATCTTCCTTCTCAGGCTCCTGTCAGCAGGATTACAGGCCTGCTACACCTCATTGAGCTTATAGTTTGGATCCTAACTGTTCCCCAAAAGTCTTAGTTAAAGGTCTTGGTTCCCAGAATGTTGCAATTGGGGTTCATGCTTTAAGGGGTGGGGCCAGTAGGAGGTCTGGGGTCACTGGTGATATGCCCTCAAAGGGGATTTTTCAAACCCAGCCCCTTCCTCCTCCTGTTTCTCTGTTTCACAACCTGGTTATGAGTTGAATAGGTTCATCACACATTGCTTCAGTGATGTGCTTTCCCCCCACAGGCCCAAAAGCACCAGAGCTAATCAATCAATCTCCAAAACCAAACGGAGATAAACTTTTTCTCTTTATAAGCTAATTTTCCCAAGTATTTGTTATAGTAATAGAAAGCTAGCTAACACAGCTGTTCCTTTCTATTTCCTATACACATCTTATTTCTAGAAAAATGACAAACATTGGTATTTTTATATTTAAATTGGAAGTTAAAATATTCTACAAACTATGAGTGCTTTGTTTTGCTGTTAGAGAAATTCAAATTATAAAACTTTTTTTTTTTGTGCTATTTGGATATCAGTCAAAGCACACAATAGGAAAAGCAAAATATATTTAATGTGATATTAGATGTTAGCATAGCATGATTAATTTTTTTAAAAATTTTATCAGAAGTTTTATTCTTAGCAATGCTGTACTGTACTTGGATTTAGAATGTCATTTTCTTGTTTTGAGTTTATGGGTTTCCACTTATATATTTCTTCTCTTTAATTGTATATCTCTCTTATCTATCTTCTTTTCTTTATAGTTTGCATGCTTGTTTTTAATTGGTTTTTCAAAATTCTTCTCAGCAGGCAAGTACCTAAAACTAGGAACACAGGGGTCTGGGCTAGTGCTGGTGACTCTGGTGGTGGCCTTGTCTTCTGCCAGTATTTATTGTCAGGAAAAGAACTCTAATTTTATTTATCGTTGCTAGTCCATAACAAATTTTATTTTTGTGTTTTTCTGTCATGCTTAGAGGATAGCTTCTGTGATTTCGTATAATAGAATAATCAGGATTTTCTCAAGCATGCCGAAACTATGTGGGAAGATAGCTTGTAGTTATATCGCCATGGGGTGAGGGCTACCCCTTCTGGATACATGGAGTTTGAAACAATGAGCCTCTTGTTTTGGAAACTCATCTCTCAACGAATTCTTGGTTTAACACACAGATAGCATGTACTTGAAATTATTCAGTGCTTTTGACTAAGGATAGATAAAATTATAATTTATAATGAAGAAGATAGTGATAATATTTTGCTGACTACACAGCCCAGGGACCTCTATGAGTTGCTTTTAGAAAGGAAAGAGTGATTCAGTTATTGACGTGGTTGAACATAAGAATCATCTGATCTACTTTCAAATGATTTTCACGTAGTTAGACATGGATGAGGCCTGGAACTGTGATTTTAAACATTATTCTTATATATAGCCAATCTTAAAAACCAATAGATTGGACAATCATTTTATATCAGATATGTTTCTATAGATTGAATGCAATATTAATTTTAGTTGTTTTAATATTTTAATGTGGCTGACATAACATAAAAATTTTGTCTGTTCTTTCATTATATTCATGGGACAACATGGTTCTGGAGTAATGATCTTGGTACATGAGAAGCATAAGTAACATTAATCAATATTTTTATATATGAAATATTATTTGAAATATGTTTATAAATTTGATACATTTGTTTCCAAATTTTGGCTCAATTGTGTTATAACAATTCCATAATCAATTAGTTTTAAATTTTGAGTGTTAAGAATAGCTCCCATTTAACTTAGTATTTTTATAAAATTAATTAAAGAGGTTGACAATCACAGTTTTTTGAGAGTGTGACGTGGTCGCATGGCTAAATATAAGTCAAAATAATTATAGAGTTATTAATTTGATAAAATTACAAAATTGTTAATTTTAATTTAATACAGCCATGCATGAGGGCATACACCTGTTATCTCACCTTCTTGAGAGGCTAAGACAAGAGGATCCTAAGTTTGAGGCCAGCCTGGGTAATTTAGCAAAAACCTGCCTCAAAAAAAAAAAAAAAATTAAAAGGCTGGGGATGCAGCTTAGTGTGAAGCACCCCTGTGTTCAACTCCAAGTACTGAAAAAAATAAAATAAAGATTGTGATTAACACATAGTATTTAAGATGACATACTTTTAAAAGCATTTTGATGCTATTAGGATCTATAATAGAACCTAGTCCTTAGATCTAATTTGCATTTTTGTATTTATTTCATTTTCTCTGTTAATTAAAAAGGAGAGCAGCATCATTATTGAGACTCTTGTTCTATTCAGGCATTGCATACTAGATGTTTCAGAAATGTTACTTATTTAGTTTTCATAATTCTACGGTATGAATATGAACACACCCTGAGTCTAATCTGAATACTTTTCACTGTTAATCCAACTGGCATTCCACTAATCAGTGCCTGAGCCCATCTGGGGATCCAGATCTTTCAGCTCCTAGAGCCTGTTGCTTATCTATAATGTAATTTAGTCTTCTGTCAAGCTTCTTTAAACAATACCAACAGGTGTGTTTGGTGGTGCACACATGTAATCCCAGCAACTCAGGAAGCTGAGGCAGGAGGATCACAAGTTTGAGGCTTAGCAATTTAGTGAGGCCTTAAGAAAATTAGTGAGTTCCTGTCTTAAAATAAAAGATAAAATAAAAAGTTCTGGCTTGTGACTCAGCAGTTAAATGCCCCTAGATTCAATCTCTGGTACCAAAACCAAAACAAAAACAAACAAGCAAAGCAAATAGATAAACCTTTATAACAGATAATAATTATAATTATGAGGAAAAAACATGTAATTTATAACCACCTCCCAATGAAGTATAAATTCCATTCAATTTTCAGATACATCATTCTTTCTTTACCCAACTCTGCTGTTGCCAGTTACCAAGCATGGATTCGGCTAAGTTGGATTACTTGAGAGACAGGAAAACACAATAGCTAAAAATGGGCTTTTCCCTTTGCTTTGGTGTTTGAGGGCTGAATGTTTATGACTTTGGGAAAATTACTGTACCTCAAGAAATCAAGATACAGGCTATTACAGGGGTGAATATTTTGAGGGTGAAATATTTATACACAATGATTTGTTAGCCATCACATTATTTGGTAAATTGTGTCCTCCTGAAAACACAGGTGTGTTTCCTGCCCCTCATTGTGTTGGGATACTATTTGGAAATAGAGTTGTTGCAGATGGAATTAGGTGAGATTGCACTGGAGCAGGATGGTCTCTGGTGCAGTGTGAGTGGTGCTGCTGTAAGAGGGAAAGAGAGACGGCCATCTGGGGATGGAGGCAGAGATGGAGGCAAAGCATCTTCCATCTATGGAATGCCAGGAGCGAGAGCCAGGAGAGAGACAGGGGACAGCTCTTCCCTGGGAGCTTCAGAAGGAATTAGCCATGTGACACCTTGATCCCAACCTTCCAGACTCCAGAACTAGGAAGACCCATTCCTGTTGCTGTAAGTCATCCATTTGCAGTCCTTCCTTATGTCAATAGGAAACTGACGCATCTCTTCATCTCCACTTTTTATGTCTTGTGACCTTGTATCTTTATCTTTTGCTCCCACTTTACTGGCTCTGCTTTCCATTGAATGGTTCCTACTTGTTCCTGAAGTTCAGGCATCCCACATGTTTGTACCTCACCATATACCCCCTTCTCTCAGTACTCATTCTCATACACGTGAGTATGTTCTAGCTCTTATTATAATGTGTTTTATTTTTTATTTCTGTATGTTATCTTTTTTTGGAATACAAACTCTACATATTTACAAACTACATTGTTTCTGTTTTTGCACATAAAATAATCTCATTTTTTTTTTAAATTTCTGTTTTGTGTTTGTGGTTAGCATCTGTGTCGATGACTGCCATTTCTAGAAACCATTCTTAATGCTAATTCCAAAATTCATAAAACATTAACAACACTAAAACATACTAGACAGATGTGGTTAAGTAAATTCATTTTTTTTTGTGAAATCATCTGCAATTTGCAGAACTAGGAGCCTCACCTACCACATAGTTAAAATTTTAGCATTAAATTATTGCTATCAGCATAGTTGTTTGCAAATTAGGAGAATATCAAACTCCAAAAGGTTTTCTTGTCAAAGTAATACATATATTTAAAAGTTAGATTTTTATCAAACTCACTTTTATGTTATCAAATTTAAAAATTGTTAAATAATTATTATAAATTTGGACAAGTATTTAAAATCTGAATGTTATCATCATAATTTTTCTTATTCTTACTATGTCTATTTTTATACTAAATAATCATGTAGCTTTTTAACACTTCTCATTCAATCAAAAACAAGATAAATAGCATATTGTATATCTACCGCTTATTTAATTAAAGCTCATTAGATGGATGTTTCTTCATTCTATAATAATAAATGCTTATAATTTCAAAATTGACACTTCAGGCATCCCTGGATGCTGGGAGGCGGGGGGGGGGGATACCACTAATACAACCTTATCACAACACTCAGAAGATTCAGAGTTTCACACAAGCTATGCACAGCAGAGGGGTATGGAGTATTATTGGCACCTGAATATATTTATAAAGGTTTAAGCCCAGGAAGCTCACACCTCTGCATCAGTGGCCACTCTGTATGTGGCTCACAGTGGTCAGTTTTCCACATACATCTGTTGACATCTGTCTGTTAATAGAGCACCACTGTCTTTGTGAAAACCATAGATTTTACACTGTTTTATAATTTACCATGGAAACCTACTTTCTCATAGATCTCATATAACGGTGGACAAAGGATTTGATTTTAATTTGAAAAACAAAACAATAAAGTTTATATAGAGTCCTTTTTTTTTCTTTCATTAATAATAAGTGTTCATTCCCAGAGGATTGTTTATATTCTTTCTGATAAAATATAGTGTTCCCATTTGTGGTAAAAATTTCAAGGAAAAATTAATTATCTGGTTGTAAAGTTGGGTATTATATTTATTTGTGTCTACAACTCATGTACAGGACTAATGTAGGTTCTTACCTCTTTAATCTCTTCAACTAACCTTTCTTATGTCACATAAGCAAAAACCTGATTCGGCCCTGAGCAGACTTCTTCCTGCCTCCCTTCCAGGTAGAGTTTCTTCCCTTACTCACACTCTTGGGTCCAACCACCACTGTCCAAAGTGTGGTGAACTCCCTCCTCAGTTGCCCTTCAGCTTTTATGTTATTATTCCTTTGTCCCCTTTTCAAAACCCTTACCTGTTTAGGGCCCATGACATTAGATTAAATGCCTCTAGACATATGCACCGCAGTACCTACCATATCATTGCCCCAGCAGTCACTATACTATTTTTGATCTTGTCAACCCATCCAGCAATCTGACTTCTGAGTTCCTTGATTCTCTCACTTTAACAGCACACCTTTCGTGATTCCTTTCCGTGACCTCTACTCTGTAGAATGGAGGCCTTACAATTGCAGAACTTAATGCACTAATAAATTCAGACAGCCTTTTATAAACAAAATGTCCTTTTTCTCTCAGCAACATTTGCTTTTATTTATTTCTCTATTTTTTTTTCCTTCACCACATTGGGTTCTCAATTCCATCTATGCTTCAGATTTCATACAGTTGTCTCTACCCTGATATGACAGAATTTTTTGACACTAGGGGTGCATAGCACAGTTTTCTTGGGACTGAGGAGTTTCTGGGGTTGTGGAATTGTTCAGGATTAAAACCAGGACAGTCCCAGCAATACCAGGGAGGTTGGTGATGTCACTTCAATTACTATAGCTCCTGTGTCACTCCTTTGCTGTGGTTCCAACAGCCTCCCCACAACACAGCTAAACCTCTTAAGAAAGCCCCCTGCTGGCTACACCAGCTCCCTATAACCTCCCAGTTTGTCTCTTAGAATGACCCAAGAATCTAGTGTTATTTATGTCAACCACACTTTCATTTGGTCATCAAATAGCAAACAGTTCCTTACCTCATCAGTGCCTTTATAAGATCCTATTAAATGCCACTGCCCTTCCCTCCCTTTCCTGATACTATATAAGAAGCTCAAGCAAGTTCCTGTCAACAGGCCAGTCACCATTCACCTCTGTCACCTTTAACCGTGGCCTTTGGTAAATGGAAGAGGAATCACTTTTTATTCAAACTCTGTCCCTTAAATTCTCATCTGATTTGGCTTTAACCTGCCTCTGTCAACCTTACTTTCAACTGGCCACAAAACCTGATTTATTCTCATGCTTGTATTGTCCTAAAACTATCCCATTTTTATCTTCCTGTAGCAACAATGTGCATTTGTTTACTCAGACATTTCGGTAGATTTATAACTAGTCATTTGTCTCTAATACATATATACGTATGTACATATGTACACACACATATACTTTCTAATCAAAGTATGATTCTTTTAAGCTCAAGTGATCTTTGAAAAATGCAAACTGATCATTCCCCTTCTCTTGGATCAAAACGATTCAAAGACTTCTCTTCACACTTAGCACAATCCTTTAGATCATTAACATGACCTGCAAAGTCCTACATTGTTCTCTCTGAGAGTCCCTGTCCACTTTGATTTATTCCTCTCTTAATCTTTGCTTCAGAAAAGCAAAACTCTCCTTGTGTTTCCTGAACTAAGAATGCTCATATTTTACCTAGAGGTTTTTCATCTTTTGTTTCCGTTTCTCAAGTCCTCCCTCAGCACCTCACTGCTACTCATCCTTCACATTCTTTCTTGCATGTTACCTTTGAGGAGCTGTGTCCTGGGGTTTCACACTGGCTAGTCATTCCTGCTATTTCTCTCCTAGCACCTTGTCCTTTCCACGGAAGCACCTGCAGGCCTCATGTTTGTCTCACATATTTGATCGTGAATTCCCCAAAGAAGCTTGTTTTTACTCTTCCCATATCCCAGGCGACAAGCTCAATGTTTGGGATTGAGTGCATAAGCTGTATGCATTTTTAAATAAAGTCAATAAATAATGGTTTAATCGTTTGCTATCTGGTTGCATTTATTACCAGATATGTCTTTCCAGATAGATCGTGAATGATGGAAGTGATTGCAGAGTTGGGGTAAACAAGGAAGTTCATGTTTTTAATGAAAGACAAATCTATAGGAAAGAATCGCACAAGGTCATAATGGAAGTCTGTACACTCATGAGGAGCCAGAGTCCTTTTTGGTTCTTAGAACCTTAGGCTTGCTACTGCAGAGCTGTTCAAGGAGAGGTTAAATGAAAAGGAACATGACCTCCATCTATAAAGAGGTCATCTTTTAAGACAGCTGTTCAACAACTATCTCTTTTGGAAGGATTAGGACACTTCAGAAAATGAGAAAATTCCAAACTTTTCATTAAATTGTAACTGGTCAACAAAACTACTTAAATGTCAGATAAAATACATTAGAATGGAGAAAAGAGTTGGTTTGGGTTTTGCAAACAGGTAAGGTCACAATGTTGGGTTATAATTCAGAGGAATAAGGAGTTTCTCTATTTTATTCCACCCCTCCTATGTTTTATTGCCCACTTGGTTGGACTTAATCCATCATTTTAGACCAGGATCATTACTATTTAAATAATAAGAGCGAGCATTTTGATTAAACTCTCGTAACTGGTTTTATATCTCACTGATAGTTCCATCATATTCTAAGCTTCCTTTACTTCATTTTGGACTTACCCTTTGGTTAGTTAGTTAGCCTTTGAACAGCGGAGGATATCTTTCTATTGTCTCTCCAGGAGAACCTGAAAAGTGTCCACTTTGCAGAATATTTTAAAGCAGAGTGAGATTTTTTTTTCTCTTTCAAAATAAGGATAAAAGAGAAGGTATGGGATACTTAAAAGCATTGTAAATCCACTTCTGTATACACACTAGTAAATATTGCATATGTTATCATATATCTCTCTACAAATTAAAAAAAGTCTATTGAATACAATGTTATCTATATTAAGTTTTGTTGAATTGTCTTGAGCATTTTATTTTGTTATAATGTCTGTAAGAATTCATAAATATTAGAGTTTAGCATCAGAAAATTATATCACCAAAATGTGAAAGTCAGTGCTCACACCAATGCATAACACACACACACACACACACTTTCATGACATTTTAATTTCCTAACATCTGATGTGAGTGTTGGAACACATGTTTTTTAGTTATGAATTGGACAACCAAAATTTCCAGTGAAGTTCAGGAACAAGTCTTTTTGTTTAATTTTTCAATAAAAACTTTTCAAGTGATATTTGGGGCAGCCATATGAAGTTGGCAAGATTGCAGCCTTGGACAGTTAACTGGCATTCACTAATTTTGTGTCATTGAGCAAAGTTCTTTTTCCTATCTGGCTTCACATTTCCCATCTCTCTTTGATTTTACTACTTTATTGTAAAGATAAAATTAATATGTCATAGTAGATGCTAAAATCATGAACATTTTATTAGTTATAGCTTCTATTTAACCAATAAACTATTTCTCAAGGCTGAGAAATAATTCCCTAAATGATCCAATTGTAAGTTGATCTAGTGTTTTGAATTAAATATTAAAATACCACCCCAGTATATTTAACCATATTCAATAACATTTATATTTCTCCAGATACATTTTTAGGAATTCATAATATGTGGTGAATAAAAGTGCCTCTCATTAACATTGTTAAAAAAATTTCATATTTCCTTTGCACAACATGATAATTTGCTATATGTACATGTGGTAAAGTGTTCAGAATAAGATAATTAATGTGTCCACATGTATACATCATTTATTTTTGTGTGTGTGTCTAAGTTGGAACATTCAAGGTCTACTCTTTCAGAAAATTTCAAATATCCGATACAGTATTAACTATGGTTACTATATTGTAAGATAGACCTTTAGAACTTACCCATACCATTTCTCTGAAGCACTATACCCTTTGATCAACATCTCACCATTTTCTCCAAGACCAGAGCCCCCAAAATATGTTTGATTCTCTACTTCAGTGAGTCTGACTTTTTTTAGAGTCTGTGTGTAAATGAAATCATCAAGTATTTGCATTTCTGAACCTGGATTACGTCACCTAAAATAATACCCTCCAGATTCCATGTTATCACAAATGACAGAATTTGCTTCATTTTTATGGCTGATATAATAGTCTACTGTGTGTGTGTGTGTGTGTGTGTGTGTGTGTTTTATATTTTTTTATCCATTCATGTCATAAGCAGACACAATCTTACTGTTATATTTCTAATTTGTATGCCTTTTATTTCTTTCAGCACCTAATATCTATGACTAGGAATTCCAGCACTGTATTGAGTACAGTGGTGTCATCCTTGTCCTGTTCCTGATCTTAGAGGAAAAGCTTTTGGCATTTTGTTGCCGCAGGCCAGCTGCAGAAAAATAACGGGGGGGGGGGGGGGGGGGGGGGTGACGAATAACTTCTGTAGATTGATGTAGCAGGAATAGGAGCCGTTTATTGTAGGGCAACAGAGCTATTTATACATTTTGCACAGCTTATCTTAATTAGCATAAACTAGATACATCAATCAACCAATAAGGAATCTCCACACTTAATGGCTCGCTTTTGTTACTTCTCAAACCACTCCCTCTGACATTTTGCCAGGCACCATCCAGACTTGTTTACGAACTCTAACATTTCTCTGGCAAAATACCAGGTGTTATTTTTTACTTGTTTACAGACCTTAACATTTTGTCTTTGACTGATGTTACCAGCAAGCCTGCAATGTATGGCATTTTTTAAAATGTAAAACATTCACTCTATGCTTATTGAAATTGTTTAAAGTTTTGATGAAAGATTTTGAATTGTGTGAAATGTTTTCATTGCTCCTATTTAATTCCGTTATGTGATGTATCACACTTTTGGATCTGTTTGCTCAACCATCCTTGTAACCCAGAAATAAATCCCATTTAACCATGGTGGATTATCCTTTTAATGTGCTATTGAATTTAGTTTGCTAATATTGAGAGTTTTTACACTTATGTTCACCAAGAATGTCGAATCTCGAAATGTTCCCTGAAAATTGCATGTTTTGAAAGCATGATCCCCATTGTAGAAGGGTCCAGAGGTGATTGTAGGCATCGATTAGGACTGTAACCTTGCTAGTGAATTAATTCATTTGATGAATTAATAATTTGAATGGTCACTGGGTGGTAACTTTAGGTAGATGTGTGTGACCACAAGTACTCACATTTTACTGTTTTTATTCTTCCCATACTTGTACACATTGTATTTGTTCCTTTGGTGACCATTTCTTGTCCATGGCTCCTGTCTTTCACTGTTTCCTGTCTCCTATGAGCTAAGAAGCTTTATTCTGCCATAATATTTTGCCATGATAACCTGCCTCACCTCAGGCCCCTAGCAATGGAGTGGTCAACTATGGTCTGAAACCATGAGTCAAAGCAAAATTTTACTCCTAAATTATTCTTCTCAGGTATTTTGGCCACAGAAACAAAAATCTGACTGACACGGGGATTTTCATTATTGATTCTATGTCTTTACTTATTAATGCTTTGTTCAGCTTTTCTGTTTATTTCATAATCCAGTCTTGGCAGTTCATGTGTTTCCAGGAGTTAACACATTTCTTCTATGTTATCTGATTTTTTTGGTGTATGATTACCACTGTATTTTTCTATGATCCTTTTTTTTTCTCAGTATCAGTTGTAATGTCTCCTCTTTCATTTATGTTTTTATTTATTATTTCATTGATTTATTCTCTTCTAGTCTATTTACAATTTTGTCAATATTATTTATATTTTCACAAAACAACTTATAGTTTATTCCATCATTTTAAATTTTCTTCTAGTCTCTATTCCACTTATTTCTGTTCCAATATTCCTTTTGCTAACTTGGGGATTAATTTTTTGTATTTTTTTCCTCTAGTTTCTCTAGGTAAAAAGTTAGGTTGCTTATTTGAAATATTTCTTTCTTTTCTTCTCTTTTCTTTTTTAAGAGAGAGAGAGAGAGAGAGAGAGAGAGAATTTTTTTAATATTTATTTATTTTTTTTAGTTTTCGGCGGACATAACATCTTTGGTTTTTTTTTGTATGTGGTGCTGAGGATCGAACCCGGGCCGCACGCATGCCAGGCGAGCACGCTACCGCTTGAGTCACATCCCCAGCGCATATTTGAAATATTTCTTTCTTTTTTGTTTCTACTTAGGCATTGTCAGTCTAACCTTCCTTTATAGAACTTTTCCTTTATAACTATTTTTGCTCTATATCATAAGTATGTTGTATTTCCATTTTCATTTGTCTCAAGATATTTTTAAATTTACGTTTAAATTTTTCCTTTGTTACGTAAGTTGTCCAGGATTATGTTGTTTTTTATATATTTGTAATTTTTTTGAAATTCCTGAAGTTATAGGGCAATGGTGTCATATTGCTATGGGAAGAAGAAGATATTTAATATGATATCCGTCTTCTTAAATTTATGAAGATGTGCTTTGGAGTATCTTCCAAGTGTACTGGGAAGGAATGTGCATTCTGATGCAGTTGGATCAAATATTTTGTATATATTTGTTAATTCCTTTAGTGTAGATTATAGATCAAGTCCAATCAGCTTAATTTAGGAATGGTTTCTCCATTGGTGAAAGTAAGATGTTGAAGTCTACTATTTTTATCGTATTACTTTCTGTTTCTTCCCTCAGTTCTGTTAATATTTGCTTTATATCTATATGTATGCTGATGCTGGGTGCAGGTATATTTACAATTCTTATATCCCCTTGAGGATCTGATCCATTTATTTTGATATAATGATGTTTTTTCTGTCTGACAACATTTTATCTTAATATCTGCTTTGAGTGATGAAATTGATATCCTTGTTTTCTGTTGTTTACTATTTTTGTGGGATATTTTTTACATCCTTTCACTTTCAGCCATTGTTATGTGCCTACAGCTAAAGTGAACTTCCTTAAGGCAGCATATAGTTGAATCTTTTTTTTTCCCCCTTTGGTCACAGAGTCACTGTGGCCTATTAATTCCATTCAAATTTAAAGTAATTATTGACATACATGAGTTTAAATTTGTATTTTTTGCTATTATCCATTTTATTTGTTTATTTTTTCCTGCATTGCTATGTAGCTTTATGGAAAGAGATTCTGTATAGTGATATTCTTTGATTTGTTCCTGTTTATATTTTGTGTGTGTTTTCACTCATATATGAAGCTAACAAAAGAAGTGATCTCACAAAAGAAGACAGGAGAATAGTGATCATTAGAGTTTAGGAAAGATAATGGGGAGGAATGATAGAAGTTATATAACAGGTATCAAAATGTAGTTAGATAGAAATGTAAGTTATGTTTCTCTACAGCACAGTAGGGTGACTTTAGTTTAGTGAGAACATGCAGTATTATTAGTCTTTCTGTGGCTGGCCTATTTCACCTAACATAATATCTTCGATTTCTATTTAAGTGGCTGCAAACGATAGGATTTCATTCTTTCATATGGTTGAATAGTATTCAATTGTGCATAAATACCACATTTTTTTTTAAATTCAAAAGTCCTTCAATGGACACCTCAGTTGATTCCATTTGTTTTTGTTTATTATAGAGAATAGTGTTGCAAAAAACATTGGAGTACAGATATCTTGATTTATTTTTCCTATAAATATGGACCTAGTAGTGGGATAGCTGGATCATATGATAACGAGGGGCCAGAGACTGTGATGAGCATTTGTAATCACACTGACTCAGGAACCTGAGGCAGGAGGATCAAAAGTTTGAAGAAAGTCTCAGTAACTTAGTGAGAGCCTGTCTCAAAATAAAAAGTAAAGAAAACTGGGAATGTAGCTAAGTGGTTCAGCATCGCTGAGGTCAATCCTTGGTACCTTAAAAATAAACAGAAAAGAAAAATACGTAAGGTGTTTTAGATGAAAATGAATAGAGAGAAATTTTTAGGTCAGATTGGATTAATATATAGTTTGTAAGCCAAATATCAAAAAGAGGCCAGTGAAGGGAGTATCTAAAAGAATACAGAAAGCTTTGAAGCTGTTGCCATACTAGAGGAGTAGACAGAGTCATGAAGATGGAGGGCAGAGAGCTAAGGCACAGAATTAGTTCAGAAATATTCCAGGACCACTTCATCTATTCCTTTGTAGACTATATTAAAAATAGTTTGATTCCAATTGCAGTGGATTGTTTAAAGCAGGCAAGTATACATATCTGATTAATGATGTATATTAAAAAAAATCTCTTTCTCTTTTGTGGAAAAAGGATTGTAGAAAGTTTGGAAGCAGAAAAACTTGTGTTTAGACTGCTTCTAGCCAGAAATGATAAGGGCTTAAAAATGAAATGGTGTCAATAGTATTCTTAGTAGAATGCTGTATTTTGGGAAAAAATATGGAACAAATAGAATCTATAGGAATTATTTACAGATTACATATGAAGTCCATATGTCTCATTGGTTTTTGGTTTGAATGATTAAGATGATTTGGAGTTTGAGCATGTAGAATAATAAAGGTGATGGATTCCTCTTTGGGAATTGGATTTGAGTTATTTACTGGACATTAGTCAGTTGAATATAGAAGAGCAAATTGACTTCGTAGAAAAAAACATGTATTTTTAGGTTGCCTTGAGCTTTATGCATAATAGAGTGCTTTACCCATTGTAAGAAGTTGGACGCTGTTTTATCATGACCTTTGTAAAAATATACTGTCTGTAGAGGTACAGGTAATCTGGGATCAGAGATATATTGGGGCATATATTGTTTTAATCCATATTTGTGAATGAGGTATAATGAAAAAACTGGGGGAAAAATTATATGATGGGAGAAATACAGAGATCCAACTGGGCAACTGAAGAGCTTTGGTGACTTCGTGCTGTGCAGCAGGGAGATATTATGAAAGAGATGCTGGGAAAGAGACCAGGAGTGAGTGATGCCCTGGAAAAAAAAGGTTGGCACAGGGAGCAAGGTTGGCAAGGAAATTGCCATTAATTGTGTCAAAAGGTAACAGGGAAATATAGCAACAATAGGGTGTCCTTATTGACCCTGTCAAAAGTGGTTTCACTGGCACAGAAATCTTGGAGGGGAAGGGATACCTGTTCCACTCAGAGAGATGCAAAAATAGAATAATATGGGCACATACTTGAGAGTGTTGTTTTTTTGTAGAGACCAAGTAGAATATTTTCTGAGCTAGGACATACAGTCGTGTTTCTGGAGTGGCACCTGGAGTTGGGGGAGGAGTTTGGTTGCATCATTTGATGTGAGAGATGACTGTGGAATGGTTTCTGAGGTAGCATCTTCTCTCACATCATTAGTAGAGCCCTTAAAGACACATATTCTCACATTAAGAGTCTGCCACTATGTTCTTAAGTTATTATCCGTAAGAATGCAACGCTAAGAAATTATAATATTAAAATTAAACATATCTTCAGTATCTTCCATATTTACACATTTTAGGCAACATTTGCTTAAAAGGAAAGACTATTTTTACATATTTCTGATGCAGAGGACGTGCTGTTTTATTAATTAGTGTACAAGGAATTGTTAGGTTTGATGATTATGTTCAATTAAGTATAATGAATATAATTAATGTAGTTGCCGTTTTATGTTCTTGAGTTAATAGTGCCATTAAATGATGCTGTTTTGTTGTGGTAGTGATTATTGTTATAATCGAAAACCAAACTTAAAAAAAAATGATAGGAAAGCTGAAAGTTTGGGTCCTTTAAATACAAGATCATAGCTTAAGCAAATTATGTAATGATGGCTTTCTAAATCATTGCATTAGCCACTTCAAAACATTTTTTTCTTATCTATTTAGAAAGAGTGATTTTAAAATTGAAATGTGGTTATCAAATTATCCTCAGAAGATGAGTGTACCTACCTTTTATTTATCTGAAATAAGAAGGCAGTCATTTAGTTCCTACCTAAATTTGTTGAGAATTTTTAGCATGTCAAATATTTTAAATATGTTCATTTTTTCTTATTAAATGCTTTCCTATTGTATGTTTATATAGAAACTTTCACAGTGTTATACATTAATTGTAAGGCATAAAAAATTTTAAGAACAATTATAATTTGTTTCCCTATCTATTGTTCTACAGGCAATATTCATGAATATTTAAGTACTGATAAATGAAAATACTTCTTATACCTTTAAGCTATAAGCAATGGTATAAAAAAGCACATGATCTATTTTTGTTGAATTATTTACAATATAAAGAAAATAATTAAATAAAACATTTTAACATATGTCAGAAAACCATCGTTGATTCTAAAATATAGTTGTATCAAATTACATTGGCAAATGTAAATGAATTCTCATGGAAATCCATCCATATGTATGTTCATACTTTAGATATGAACATGCATAATTCCATGATTTTTCCCTGTCATTTTAGTTATGTAAGCCTGTGGGCCATTTGGCTTTTTCCAAGCAAGTTCCTATTAACTCGAAGTTTCTATTTATTAATGTTTTGAAAGAATAAGATACTCTACAAATATTATTTACTTACTTTTTAGAAAGCATTCTATAATTTTTTTCCTAACAATAAGCATTGTAGTTTTTTTTTCTTCAAGAATACATTTCTCTTAGTGTTTGAAATTTGTAAGTGGTGTCTTATTATCCAGTTTTGTAATTTTCTTGTCTTTTTATTTTAATTGATAAAATTGTATGTGTTCATCATGCACCACATGATGTTTTCAAATATATGTACATTGTGGATGGGCTAAGTCTAATTTACAAATGGATCTCCATACATATTATCATTTGTTTGTGGGTTAAACACTTAACATCACTCTCTTTGAAATTTTTAAGAATAAAGTGTATCTTCATTAATTATTGTCACCGTGTTGCATGACAGGTCCACTGAATTGATTCCGTCCATCCAGTATAATACGTGTCCTTTGACCCTCACCCAGCCAGCTCCCACCCCAGCCCCGAGTCACTGATATTCTACTGTCTACCTTCATGAAATGGGTATTTTTAGATTCTGCATGAGTGCACGAATTTATTTCCTAAAGAAATTAAGATGAATTTCTTTTGTATTAGACTTGTGCAATGTATCTTAAGTTCTTGTTGATCTACCATAGGTTCCTTTCTCTTTTGCAAAAAAAGATGCTGTTTCTGTTGGTTTTCTTTCAGCAAAAATAGAATCAGACTGAAATAAGGTTAAGATATATTAATCTGGACAACTTTTGGTGTGGTTAAAAGTCTTATAATCTTTTAGAAACACTGAAATAAATGTGACTTCCTTTGTCCTTAAACATCCTTTCATATAAAATGAAAAAGTGGGAACACATTGTGGTTTTCAGACTGCTCTTTGATCCCTCAGGCAGGGCCCTGCATGGCTGTGCCCAGTGCAAGAACCATTGTCATTAGCAATCTCATGGGTTTCTGGGACCTTGGTGCTCAGTGTGACCCACAGCCGAGGTCGCCACGGGGCTGAGTAGCAGATTTAAAATTCCCAAGCTGCAAATCTGTAAAAGCAGTTTTAATTTTAAATGTTATATTTGATTGAAATCACCAATTTCTCGAATCAGCTCACTTGTAAAACCCATGTGGGCCTTTTCCTCTGTGTACCTGTGAAAGTAATTAAAACTATTGATTTTAATTTTTGTTTGTATTATTCAGGTATTTATTTGGTATTGGTCACTGAACCCAGGCTTGTTCAATCACTGTGCCACCTCCCCAGCCCTTTTTATGTTTTTATTTTGAGACAATGTTTCTCCAAGTTGATTAGGGCCCTACTAAATTGCTGAAGATGGCCTTGAACTTGTGATCCATCCTACTGCACAGCTCCCCAGTTGCTGGGATTATAAATCTGCCACTGTACTCAGCTCTGTAGTCATTTTTAAAGTTGCATAATTTGTATGTTCATATGGGTCTAAAATATAACAGATGAAGAACTATTCAATTTTTTTCTTTTCTGTTTTTCATCAAGTTGTTTTTCAAATACATCATACATTTTATGTGATTTTTAAGTATAGTCTGCTAATAATGTTTTTCTCATTTTTTAGGATCTGTAATCATATGCCAATTTACTAGTATCAATAATTTGTTTCATGCTGTTTTATTTCTGTAATTGATCTTATGGGGGAGTTCTGTTTATATTATTCCTTGAAAAATAATGTATTTTTATTTATTAATTTTATCAATTTTATATTTATTTCTACTTCATTGATTTATGTCCTTATATTTATAATTTTATGACTTCTAATTTCTGTGAAATAAATTTGCTCTTTTGGTCTGATTTCTTGGGCCTATAAAGTGTTAAATTACATCTTACTTAGTTTGTAATGTATTAATTAAAGTGGCAAAGTCCATTCTAGTCCCAGCCTTAGATGCATACCATAAGCTCAATTGGTTGCTATTATACAGATTGTTATCTCTCAGGCCAAAGGATTTTGAAATTTCTTTAGAGTTTTTCTATGAATCAGTATGTTTTCTATTTCAGCTTTCTATGCATTTGAGGAGAGTATGTTTTCAGAAGCATTGGAAATAATGTCCTATGTATCAAATTAGCTCAAGTTAATTAACAGTCTCATACAAATCTTCTCTACCTTTGTTCTCTACCTTTTCTATCAATTGTTTGAATGTGTTACTGTTAAAATCTTCAAATACAATTATGAATTTGAGTTCATTTTCTTAAACATTTCTTTATGCATGATACTACATCCTTAGGTCTGTATACATTTAAGATTTTTAGGTCTTTCTGTTGAATTTTTTCACTGTTTTGAAATACCCTTATTCATCTGTGACAGTGCTTTCTGATTTCTAGTTTACTATGATATTTATAAAGCCAGATTATCCTTCACATTATTAGTGTATGTCCAGACTCCTATGTCACTCCTGTGGTTGCAATGGCATCGTTCCTCAGCTCACTCCAGGACTATATTGGATGGGTAATATGTCAGGAGGTCAGAGAAAGAGGATCCAAAGCAAATGGCTCATATATGGCTAATTTGACTCAGTATATTAGCACATTAAGTCCCAAGTTTTCAATTCTGTGACTATTTCAATAAGCCTGTCTTAAGTGCATTAAAACAGGTTAACAATCATAATCCAGAGTTATATTATTAAGGAATATAAATATTCATTAATTCTATTATATTATGATTATTACATTATAATTATATCACTATTACATAATTATATATTATATCATCATACTATATACCATATGCCATATTTCAGTTTTGGTAGGTGCTCTGCATCTGGGATGAGGGTAAAATGGTTTAGTACAAGCTAAAAACTATAGCTAACATCAGAGTTTACCCTGGAAGACAATAGCAAGGGAGAATCTTCAATGAACTGAACTTGAGTGTTATATCTTGTTGCAGACTTAATATAGGATGCATATTGTTTCAAGAAAAGAATGTATATGAGCTATGGACACTGGTAAATGGCCTCGCTGGCTATTAATATGCATGAAAGGAAAAATTGTAGAAAGTAGAAGACAAGTTTTTCTTGTGGATGAATACACGGGAGTAGATAGGAGTGGAAATATCTTTGCATCACATATTAATGATCACCAGAGAGTATCTATTACAAAATAATTGTTGAACAACTAAATAGAACAGCTCACCTAGTTGTCAATTGAATACCCAAGTAGAAACACTAGTTACCAGTCACTTAGGAGTCTACTGACAACATTAAACCTTCCATCTTGCAAAGATAAGTGGCTTGTTCCTAACAGATTGATCTCTATTTCAGATATGAATTTTTCATTCATGCTCAAGAGGTCTCAGCAAGCATCATTTTCTGGTCTCCAGCCTGGTTGACACATAGACATGCTGGTGCCTTAAAATAGGTTAATAGAATCCTTCATATTATACAATTTAACATAGTGATCCATTTAAAGGAAAGGAGGTATTGGAGAAGGACAATGATCATAGCACTTGGAGACAGCATTTCTTTCCATACCATATGAAAGTAGATGGGATTCTAGAGCCATCCTGTGAACTACCAAAGTGCAGCTGATTTGCTATCTCAGCAATTGTGTGTCATTGAAGATGATATATATATTGAATTAGAGTCCTCCATTTTATATTGTGTCCTCAACAGTAATAATAATATGTGTCTGGGAACCAACCTGTAGAAGGTGTGATAGTTAATTTTATTTATCAACTTGGCTAAGCCACAGAGCCCAGGTATTTGGTCAAATATTATTCTGGATATTTCTATGAGTATGTTTTTAGATGACATTTACATTTCTTTTTTGGGAGGGACTGAAGATTGAACTCAGGGGTGCTAAACCACTGAGAGACTTTTATTTAAAGATAGGATCTCACTGAGTTGCTTAGGTCCTCACTAAGTTGCTGAGGCTGGCTTTGAAATCTTGATTCTCCTGCCTCAACCTCCCAAGTCCCTGGGATTACAGGTGGGTGCCCCTGTGCCTGGCTGACATCTACATATAATTGGTGGATTTTGAATGAAGCGGATTGTTCTTCAAATGTGTGTGGGACTCATTTTATCAGTTAAAGCTGTGACAGAACAAAGGCAGTCCTCCCCTAAATAAAAAGGAATTCTGCCAGCAGCCTGGGCTTAGCCAAGCCTCCATAATCGCATGAGTCAGTTGAGCCAGTTCCTTAAAATCTCCCCCCTCTCTCTATATATAGAAAATAAATTATCATTATAAAACTATCACATATAACTATTATTATAATTAATTATGATTATTTTTTTTGAGAATCCTTACTAACACAGTAGGCATAGACAATCTTCTTTCCATTAGCCAAACAATCCACTGACAGAATTTTGAGTTCTTAACCCCTTAACTCTGGGTCTCTGAAGATTTAGAGGCTTTGGTCCCAAAGGCTGGGCACTCTCTCTAGGAGACACAGCCATGATCCCATTAAACTTCAGCTGATTCTGAGCTACAGTTGAAGCCTTATGTCCAGGAACCAGTGCACAAGGAGAAGACTTACAATTTTTGCAATGATATTTCATTCCAATCAACAAGGAGAGAAAGAGCTACTTTCATGTGACAGCACAGGAAGAGTGTGGGCAACTCGGGTTGTCCACGTGGATGCCCCCTGGTGCTTTCATTCCCAGCCCGAATCAAGCAGTTATCTGACTTTCATGTCCAGGATCAAGAAGTACCCATCTTTGTAAGAAAGGCAGCCACTCATATACAAACTAGGAGGGTTCTTCCTCCTATGAATTGAACCCCTGAGAGTTCTTTGTATTCACAGCTCACGGATGCTTTAAAAAAATATATGATTTAAAAAATTCATCAGTTTCTCTTTTCTTAGTTATTACTGCAGGAGTGATTGCCAGCTGTAACCTTTCATATCTAACTGATGTGGAAGCATCATGCCCTATTTTTCTGTCTACATATTTTTGAAATAACTTTTAAAAATACATGCATTGAGTCAAATTAATCTAACCCATTTCTGTTTGTAGTTGCAAATATATTTAGATTATTTTTCCATTTTATTTTGTGCTTTTTTTTCATCCTATTATATGCTAATTTATTTTTTCTCGTTTTCCTTAGATCAGATTGAAACTTTCCTTTCCTTCATTTTATTTATTCTTCTAGAGTAAAATATCTATTTTGTTTTTTCTCTTCAGGGCTAGTTTAGTTAGTCATATTTCTAACATGCATATTTTACATATGTATTCAAATAATATTAACATTTTAACATACACACACACATATATATATACCTATATATATGTTAAAATCTATAATCAGTTAATTTTTATACTTGCCGTGAAAATATGTGTGTGTGTGTGTATGTGTGTGTGTGTCTATGAGTAAAGACACTTAGAATCATTTCCTTCTCAATTTGAGAAGTTCCTTTTACTATTGTCCAGAAACCGAGCTCTGTTGTCTCTAACATAAGAATTTAAAATTATTATACAAATTATATTTAGGTATGCTCTACTTTGATTACATAAAACACTTTTAATTGCTCTTATTTTTGAAAGATAGCTCAGTGCAATATATTCCTATATTTAAGAGCAATTTTTGACCAATATAGCTAAATTTCATTTTCTTCTGGTTATAACTGTTGCATTGAGAAGTCAATTGCTTCTCACTTCTTTATCTTATTACAGAAAAGCTTTTATTTCTGTGGCTATTGTGTGGTTTTTATTTTTAATTTTGTTTTGTAAATATAATTTAATGTTTAAATAATTATGAGTGAATTTATTTTCATTTGTCTTGCTTAAGAATATTTAGACTTCCTGAATACCTGAGATTAGGTAATTTCTGAGGAAAAGACTTACTTCTTTTTGTTTAATATTCATTTTTTTTTTAGTTTTAGGTGGACAGAATATCTTTTATTTTATTTATGTGGTGCTGAAAATCAAACCCAGTGCCTCAGGCATGCTAGGTGAGTGCTCTACCACTGAGCCTCAACCCCAGTCTGAAAAGACTTACTTCTTACTGTGGTTGTGCAATCAGGAAAGTCCAGTATTAAGGAGCCAACATTTGTTAGCATCTTCATTCAACATCATCCCATGGCAAAAGGCAGACGGGCATGGAGAGTTGAACTTGTTGTACCAGGAAACCACTCCCGTAACAACTAAATCACTCCAGAGTAACAGCATTAATCCAATCTGATCATCTCTCAACAATTTTTCATTGGGGAATTAAGTTTCCAACCCAGGTACTTTGGGAGACAAACAGTAGCTTTGACTTATTGATCCTACTAATTTATAAATATCTATTCCTAGAAACCCTGTTATATAGCCCTGGATTTTTGTTGTTGTTGTTTTTTCCCAACATGCCTAATAATCTGTTATAGATTTATTTTATTTTATTTTTTGTTTCTTGGTTCTGTGTCCTTTCTTTGTTTTCATTTTCAGTTTTATTAATTCTATTTCAGTTCTATCTAATTTAACCTCACCATCATTTGTAAAATGTGTGTTTATGTATTGCTTCTAACATTTCTATGTACCTAAATTACAAGTTTTCTAAATCGATTAAAAAGATGAGTGCTCTTGATAGATACTTCTTTCTTTAGTTAATTTATTTAGACATGGAGATGTGATTATTTTGCATTGTTTCAAAGTATATATGCAGAACTTGTAGGTTTGGTTCTCTCATCAGTTGTTTCAGCAGACTCACCTAATGCAAGTTTCTTCCATATTTATTTTGTAAGTTTTTGTTTGCAAGTTCATCATTGTGATAACTGTCTGGGGGTAATTCTGGAGGCTGGATTTGATGTTTCTTCTTTTTCAGGAAAGTTGTGCATAATATTGTCAGGTTCCTGGATGCAATGCAAAACCAGTTCCTTCTAAATTGATTAAATAAAATTAAATTAAAATTCTTGAGCTAATAATGTAAACTCAGACTTTAATTTATTACTAATTTTTTTTATTAACTTCAAAGGTAATAAAGTAAGTTTAGAGTTTTCCAGGTGATCTGAGATTCTTGGGTGAATGTTTATATCCTATTATACCTTTCTCCAGGTATTTATCTCATCCTAAGATCAGAACTGAGTGTGTATGCTTCAATCTTTCTCTATGCCGTTCACAAGCCACTAATATTTATGTGAAAAAAAGATTTAGTACCTGAGATCTGTATGTTCCCTGATAATATCTGGCAGCTTCATTGCTTAATAACATTTTTGTAACCATATTTCATTATTTTCCTTAGTGACTCTTAATTTTATTCAGACCTATGTGTCCTAAAATAAAGCATAATAAATTATTTTACCCAGATTTTGTTTTATAAAATGATTTTTACATCAGGTATCATCTGAATAAAAAGTTTTAATAATATAAAAATTTTCAAATCACTGGAATACATAATTTTAATGTCCCATCTAATTCTCTAGAATTTAAGATGCTTTCATTATTTTATAACTGGTCATTAATATATAATTAATTGCTTATGGAATAAAGTAAATTTTTTAATAATTAAAGTCTACTTTTGTAACAAAACAGTGACCAACTCCTTACAGTCAATCTAAATTATTAATGGGTGGATTCATTCACTATAAATGTTTGCTTCACTCATCTTCACTCACCCTGCCATAAAAACAATTATGGGCTTTTACTCTGGAAGAATGCCTTACAATTTTGACTCCCTGATACAAACTAGATCTCAAGTTGAGCAATAACTCCTTAATTTGATATTGCAACTATAAATATGCAGTTGATTCTAGTTAGCCCATTAAATCCTGGTAATAACATTATCTTTGTTAATTTTGGTACTATACAAATTTGGATATTTTCTGAAAAAAACATAATATGATATGGATACAACTTTAATGAAAAGACTACCAGAGTCAATATATTTATTTAGGATTTTCTAAATATTTAATCCTTGTATTAAACTCAACAAAATTGTTCATAGCAGCAATTATCTCTCATGATGGCTCTGTAATATGGTATTTTATACGTACCGAATAGTATCACTATTTATATATGAAGAAATTGACTTAATAGTAAATCAGAATGCCATAGAGGAGAATAAGATCTTCACTAATTCTTATTTCCATCTTATTTTCTCTATCTTTATTTTTCACTTTTATCCAGCTACTTCGTCTGTTTTTCATATATCTTTTTTTGCTCTTTAATTTTTTTCCCATCTCTGTTGATTCAATTGTACTGTTCACAATTGTAATCTAATAATGTTCATACTTCAAATTCATTTTTTCTGAGCTGCTGATTTCAGTTTCTACCACTTCAGACCACAACAACATATAGCTCAGCAGCCCTTCAAGGTGACATCAAATCTGTCGTCTTTGGTTTAATAAATCCACCTAGACCTATCTCTAGTAAAATTACATACTTCTCATCTTCACTTAGAAAATTCATGCCTTGAATTCAAAATGTATTTTCTAACCACTTTTATTTATTTATTTATTTTTGTTTTCTCTGTCCTTACTCTCCTTTACCTAAAAAGGTGTTTTTGAATTATTTTTTGGAACAATTATTCAATACTTTACTTAAATTCTATGCTAATCTTCCACAATGCAATTATAAATATTTACTTATGCTAATAATAAAGCACCAATTATCTACTTTAATATTTGAATAGAAGATTATAAAACATTGTCATGTAATTGTTTTAACTTTATATGAGAGGTAAAGAAGTATCTACATTTTATAAATGAAGAAACAGACTCCGCAAGCTTAAATGATTTATCTGAGAATAAAGGAGAACATGAAATTCCTAAATTTATTACCTAAAATAGCTCCTGAACTATTTTAGATGATTAATACCCGCTTGTTGCTTGAAAAACTAAGACAGAGATAAGTATATGGACTTCTTTTCCTTTCTTGCTCTGTGACCTTTCATGATTTCCTTGAACATTCTGATCATCTTTCATTGTCTAAAAGTTGAAAATAATTGTATCCTTTTAAAAAATGTACTATGGACATTAGATAGAACAGTATATGACATAATAAACAATGTGTGTTAAATTTACTTAGCTTTCTTTTTCTTTTACCCGAAGGGCCATAGTCAGTTTAGGGTGTTCTAGGACATAGCCATAGTATAATTCCATACTTTAGATTTCAACTAAGTCATATATTTTACTTTTCTCCTTCCTTCTTTTTTATCTCAGCAAAAAAGGTGTTTCTTTTCATCTTCAAGTAAAGAAATGCAATGTTTAGAATTTTTGATGTTAAAATAACATTACATTTGCATGTATGCAGATTATAAGAGTTTGTTTCTATTTCCATATCTATAAGATAACTGACACCAATTAATGCTAAAGCTTATTTTTTACTTAATTAAATTAAATTTAAAGTTTATTTTTTAAATTGCTCAATAACTACATAAAACATTTGAATCCATACAATATTTATATTCCATTCCATTGGAAGATACTGAAACAAACCTTGACTGTTTATATAGAGAGAGTATTACAGAACCAAGATACAGAATTCTGTTCTCTTATTTCATCCTGCTCACCATTCTGAATTTTGAGATATTGTTACATAGTTATTTTTTTTTTCTGTATGCTCAAATACCCATTGAATATAAAATCAGAGTCATCTTGAACAGTGTTTCTTTTTGATTTCCCTTCCAGTTTGATTTCTGAAAACTGAATCCTGTACCTGTTGTTAGAACAACTCTCTCTAGGATAACCTGGTTTTCTGAGTATCACTACATAGATGTGCAGCTTAAATACCCCTTTTTTTGTATTTTATTTAGAGACAGGGTCTCTTTGAGTTGGTTATTGCCTTGCTAAGTTGCTGAAGCTAGCTTTGAATTCTTGATCCAACTGCCTCAGCCTCCTCCTTCCTCAACCTCCTGAGTCACTGGGATTACAGGCATGTGCCACCACGCCCTGCTTAAATACACTTTCATATGTCCCTGCTGTCCAGTGCCAAAATCAAAAGTTATCTGCATCTCACAAAGCATACTAATTAACTTACTTTTAACAGTCAACTAATTTATCACACTGGTACATCTGATCTTTGCCATGTGTCCTCAGTCACTTCTTATGTCCTCTATGTACATTCTTGTACTCATCATCATTATTTAACTGCCTTGTTAAGAAAGGAATCTCTCAATCTTTGATTAGTGCTTACCATGCACTGGATAAACACTGGGGATATAGAACCAAGCAGACACTGTCCTTAAAGTGTTACCAACTAACAAACTCTTGAAGTTCTTTATTTTCATATTTTTATTTCTTAAGGGCTTGGGTATAAATAACACATGTTCAGAAATACTTGTGACTTTTATTATAAAGATGGGCCCTGTGCTGTCCAGAAATTACCTATTACTAGAACATTTACAATGGACGGAGATGATTTGCACCAATGACCCAGGAACCCAGATGAACTCTATTTTTGGCAAGGTCATCCTTCTATAAATGCTTCATTCTCTTTCAGTTGCATTAATCTGAGAGGGTCAGAAAGTTAGGAAAAGATAAAACTAATCCACATTACTGATAAAATAAGAGCTTAACTTGCTTAATAATGAGACACTGGAAGGGCTTAATCTTGTGAACTCACACAAGAAAATGTCCACCTAATACTCAAGACTGGAATAGATATAAAGGGAAAGTCTGTATGTGTTAAAATCAAACATCTTAATACTTTAGGTCATTAACAAACATGAGTCAACTATGTTTCTATTGTTGGTATTAGATTATTCTTTAAAGTTAAAAATGATTGCCAAGATAGTAATCTCTGGAGAGACTGTAGGTATCATGATTTAAAGTGAGATTTGCGTAAGTCATCATTGTACAGTGTGAATTTACAGAACTCAAACCTGCTCATATAAACCATCTAAATTGTGTGTATATTCTTTTTCCTGCTTTTCTTGATTAAAATGAATCTCTTACTTTATAAATACGAATTGTAGAAAGAAATAATGGAGACAATTTCCTACTTAGTTCCAGGAAGAAGAACTTAACCCCATTGAATACCTTTCACTATTGCCAAGAGTATTGGGGACATAGATTTTTCTTATTACATGTTCAACTTCTGTCACTTCCTTTATTAATTCTATATCTCCTATGCATAAATGACTTACAACTGCCCATTTATCTTTAGATTTGTCAGCAATTAAGTAAATATTGAACTGTACCGAGCACTTTTACTATTAGTTAGGTTTTCCTCTACTAACAAACAGCTTCATGGCCTCATTAGATGATAACAACCAGTATACCTTGTTTGCATTACTTGAGGGCTGTAGGTTAACTGTGTCTCAGCTCAGCTTTCCTGGACTCCCCATGGCTTCTATTTTTGGATAGGAGCTAAAGGATGCACGTTATCTGGGACACAGTGATCCCACGGCAGAGGGTAGGAAGTCAGGAGCCTAATCCTTATTGCATAACCATATTTAAAATGTGTTCTTAGTTGAGGTCATGGTAAACATCATTTCTGCTCACATTTCCTTGGCAAAAACTTCTCATTTGGATATGGCCAGATTCCATAAAATTGGCCTTATATTCATCCTCTGGGGCAAAGATATAACAATGAGTAGAAATCCATGAAATCCAAACAGCCCTTTACCGAAAGAGTGGACTAACCGTGTATTCATTCAATCTACCACAACATCTTCTACCTGATCCTTTTCCTAAATTGGCCATCTTGTGGATCATGTCTTATTTCATCCTGTATTAAATTTGGTTATCATCCTTAAAGGGTCTTCACTCCTGATGGAGCAGCTAATTGACTACCAAGCATTTCATGATGCATCTCTTTAACATCTCCTAAGTATTCCCCACAGTCTCTTCATCTGGTTACTCCCATCTAAATTCTCACCTTCACATCATTTGTTATATGAGCAATTACCTTCATTTTCTTCCTAAATTGACTAATTTAATGTGTACCTTAAACTACTTCTCCTAATGAATAAAAAAAAATATTTTGAAGAAATGTATTATGAGATGTCACAGCCTTATATGATTTTCATTTGTGTGAGTGACTTTCACAACTTCATGAATAGTCTTTAAGCTGGATCATGAAGACCTTCCAGGTTTTTTGGAGAGACCTCCTTTGTACTGCAGCCATTGTTTCAAGTTTCCTACTCTATGCCACCACTGCTCTTTCTCAGATTGTCTCTATGTCGAAGTATCCTTTTTTTTTTGTGTGTGTGTGTGTGTGTGTGTTTCTTTTTTTTGTTTGTTTATCAGTTAACATTTCCTCTTATAAAGTGCTGATATAACACCGTATTCAGGGAGGATTTCAGTGTTACAACCCAGATACATTACAACCCATATTATGATTTCAGTGCTCTTTTTGGTGGTCTCTTACCAATCTGTACCTGCTGATTTGGGCATTTCCACTTTACCACAAATTCATGTGGATGTATGTAGATCTCATGAGACCATAAAAACTAAGGGGACACTTCTTGATAGAGCTCTCACATTTTGTTTGTTTTTCTGTACATAAGTATTAGCAAGGACTACTTTATATTATTCTATTTTTGATACCACTTTTACCATTTTATAATGTTGAACTTTTTCATAGTGTAAAATTTATAACATTTTTAGAAAGAATAAAACTTCAGTATATCATAGTATGGCCTGGGAAATAATTGGATCACAATCAAAATTCTACAATAATTTACCTAAATTAAAACTTAAATAGGGAGTTTCTTTCACACAATTATTATAGTGATGCATCAATTTATGCAAATTTTAAATAAAGGATTATAATCATAGAATATATACATTTTAAAATTCAGTCTGTTAATTATTTCTAAACACGAGTATTATTCCTCTAAAATCTCAAGAGAGATGAGTTGATTAGAACATGCTCCTTTGAAGGCTGAAAGAAGTTAAAACTGTCAATTGTCAATCAATCTCATAATGATTATGAACCATTATAATAACTTTTTTAAAGTGTACAGTATGTATGCCATAGAATCTAATTTATATGACTTTGATTCAGACATTGTGTTTGTAAGGAGGAGCAGTGGGCCATGGTTCCTGAGTGCCTTTGCAAGTCCTCACTAAATAGAACAAATAACCGGCTCTGAGTATTGTCTGCGAATGAGCAGGTTCCTGGCTAGTGGCATAGATGCTTAATTGGGTCAAAGACACCATGATGACTGCTGTACAACTCTGTTGCCCTAGGGAGCACTCTGGCTTATTTGCTTCTTGCTGAAAAAGTGCTGAGCCTCTGAAGTGGTCTTCTCTGAGTGGCACAACCCACCTTATGCAGAATGTCTGTCGGGGCTCATCTGGGACTGTGACTCAGGAAGACCTGTGTCACCACGCCAAGGCCCTGCTGACTGCCATGGTGTGGGGAGTGAACTGCTGCGATCTCCCCAGATCCGGGCCTGGTGGCCTTCCTGCTCCCTGATCTTTGTTGTCTAATTATTCCTTGCTGACTTTCAGGTGAAGTTTCTTCCCTGACAGGGCCTCTCTTTTTCTAATTAATTTTTGTTTTTCATATTTGAAGGTAACTCTAGTCTCAACCAATGTGATTTCTCTTAATGTTGAACAAAGGAGACTGAGTGCAATGTCAAAGCATGAATAGCATCATTCACCATAACTTGGCTGCAGCTGCCAATTACAGGGCCTTTTAAAACCAGATTTATGACAAACAGGCTGATGTGCTCAAAGGTTGCCTTTTTTTGCACAATCTTTGGTTTTTCCTCATTTGAAGTTGTGCTTAGTTATGTTCCTAAAATATCCATTCAGTGTAGTCATCAATATGGTTACTGTTTTACTCATGGGGTCAAATAATTATTGTGATGTATCCACGAAAGTTGAAAACCTCCAAATAAGTTTTTTTTTTTTTTATGAAATTTAATTTCTTGAGGTATAAGTGAGTTCTCAGGGGACTTTTCCTCCACTGTTGTTAAACTTGCATTTCTGGTTCTTCACCTATAAAGCAGCCTTCCTGCAAATATGCCACTTATTGCAGGACTTCCTTAAGTCTTTCAATGGGTAAAGTTCATGGTGAAATTTTTAAGTGGCTATATAGTGTTCTTAACAGGTTACTCAAATTATTTCACCCTGAAACCCATCCTACCCCACCTCCATCAAATTAAAAGGTCAATGGTGACACTTTGTAAAGTACTGAAGCTCCTTGGCTACCTATTGTGAAAAAAATGTACTAGAGAAAATAATTTGTGTCTTTGGGTTGTATAGATTATGGCAGCATTGGTGGGTGGAAGGATGAGATGTAGCTTCTGCAAATTTTATACTGAATTTTTTTACGCTATTGTCAACCATAACGTATTCCTCATGTAATTTTTATAACCTTATATAATTTATACTTCTGGCATCTGTATTACCATTGATTTTCTTTTTAAAACACAAGTTACAGGTGTTTACATTCAGTAGAATGGATTTATTATTATTGCTATTATTAATTTTAATGCATTTCTTATTAATAGAAAATATTAGCAAGGCATATGGGGGCTCTCACTTTAATCCCAGCTACTGGGACAGAAGAATGGAAGAATGGTGAGTTTGAAGCCAGCCTCTGCAAACATAGGCAACATAACAAGGCCGTATCTCAAAAAGAAATATGTATAGGGCTGGGGATGTGGCTCAGGCAGTAGCGAGATCGCCTGGCATGTGCATGGCTCTGGGTTTGATCCTCGGCACCACATACAAATAAAGATGTTGTGTCTGCCGAAAACTAAAAAATAAATACTAAAAAATTTTCTCTCTCTCTCTCTCTCTCTCTCTCTCTCTCTCTCTCTCTCTCTCTCTTAAAAAAGAAATATGTATACACTCAATAATAGCTATTTCACTAAGTAATTACTACTGAACACTATTGTGTGTATCTATAAGTGGGTAAGAGAGAGAAAAGATTTAGGAACCAAACCAAAAATTTTAAGGTGGCTGTATAGTGACAGAACTCCAGATCTTTGGATCTTTCTGATGAGAAAATTCAAAGTCTAAACAAAAGTAATATACATGGTGAGATGAATGGTAGATGTTTAAAATATTAGAAAATAAATGGTGGGAAATGTAAAGTTAAATTATCATGTGACTTTTCAATTGCTATCTTTTGTTAGCTAATTATAATCCTCACCAAATAAAAGGATGATGAGATCCAAGCTGTAGCAGTGATTTTAAGAACATGAATTGTCCATACATTCATCCCTTGCAGTTGATTCAGTTTACAGCCTGAATGCTTTTCTGCATTTTAATATTTCATTTAGGGGCATTATAAACTAGTATAAATAAGAAGTCATTTTGGAGAGTTAAATGTTAGTAATTAAGCAATTCAACAGATCTAAGTCCCAAACCAAACAATTTTAAACATGTCTAATATGATTTGTAGCATTACTTATTTTTTTTTCCATCACAAATAGCCTGCAACAGAGAGACCGTGCCTTAGGTGTAGGGGGAAAGTGGTGCTTCCAAGAATGGTACAAACAGCTCTCCCTACTTTGCAGCCAGTTATTTTTATTGTTTATTTATTTATTACTTTTTTTTTTTTGGTACCAGGGATTGAACCCAGGAGCATTTAACCAGTGAGATATATCACCATACTTTTTTTATTTTTTTATTTTGAGACAGGACCTCAATAAATTTCTACAGCTGGCTTTGAACTTATGATCATCCTGCCTCAGCCTCCTGTGTCACTGAGATTACAGGTGTGCACCGCCATGACGGGCCAGTTGTTATCTTTCTTAATCACTGTCCTAATCATATTATTTGCAGGTTCCAGTATCTATAGGGGAAGGTGTTCCTAAGGCCAGTTATAGAAGCAGTAACAGAATCCATTGTAGAGCTGGTTCTGGGAACCCAAAACTAAAAACCCAGCTGAGAGACCAATTTTCTTTCTAAGGGTGTTATTCAATGTAATTACACCCTTTGAGTGATTTGATTTATCCTTTTGTAAAACTATGCCAGTGGAGAAAGTGACTTGTTTTGCTTTTTCTATAGAGAGAAAATATTAAGAGAGTATTAATTTTAAATTAAGTTAGATTAAAAAAAAACCAGATTCACAGTTTTGGGGAAAAATTATGAGGGAAGTTTTAATGAGAAAATATTACTTATCCCAATTAGAACTATTTTAGTAAAATGCTTATACTGTGTAATTTATAACACTTTGATAATATTAAAATGTGATGAATGAGGGAGACAAAAATCTATGGGATATTTAGAGCTTTCCTAATTAGATAAAACAACAATTAGATTCATTTTTAAGGGCATACATACAAGGAGAGCTAAACTATTTTATTTTGTAGGTCTCACTGCAGCATTCAAATTTGATTTTGCCAATTAAGTTCAGAAATTCCAAGAATGGCTTGCTGCAATGAAGTGTCATTTACTCTTCATTTTTTTATTTAATAATGAATTATTAACCATGTACTATTTATGCCATTGTACTTTTAAAGAACCGGGTAAATGGAAGTTAGTAAAACATGGCCCATTCTGACAAGTATTTAAAGTACGAAAATTCAATTAGCTCCTTTGTTAATTGAATGCTTTCTTTGCTAGAAAATTTGAAGTTTTGTGCCTCTGGCAATGATTTGTGCCAGTGGCAGCATTTCTGGGTCTTCAGATTTCCTTGTTGTTTTTGTGATTGCATTTTGAAGAATATTTTACGTATCATTTCATATAGAAAATATGTAAATATAGATTCAGTCCAACCTACAGTAGGACTAAATCGTTATAATCCAACACAACTGTTCGTTTGCAAAGTTGGATTATAGTATGTTGAAAATTATGAACTTCTAATGTTCTTTATGCTGCCTAAATAAAGTGTCATGAACAGGTCCCGCCAATTTGTGGAACAGTCTGACAATATCTGCCACTTAAAAGGAGCAGTACTGTGTAGGGTTGCCTAAGTGTTTCTTTTGCTCTGAGTTTTCTGTACTGAATGTTTCTTTTTGTACTCTTTTCTACAATTTAAAGTTTAGCACCTGGCGGCATTAGAAAGCTCAGCAGCTATCATTTCAGATGGTTCACCTGGAGTTCTCTTTTATGATGCCTAATCTCGAGCTGTCCTCACATTTCTGCTTACTGGGTATAGAAGGGCAAATGCGGTTAAGCAAAGGAAAAGAAAAGTTAGCAAAATGAAAGAAAAACTTTTTTTTCTGATCACAGTATAGCACTAAAGGGTCAGCTCTATTTATAAAAGAGGATTCGTATTAGCTCACTGAACATTTACAATTCAGATGACAAGAAGACACTTTTAAGAGCTGATTTACTATTCTCAGGCCAGTGCTCATGCCAAGTGAGCTCAAGTAACTGCACCAGCTGAGCGAGTAAAAGTACTTAATATACTCATCTAAGATCTCCACAAGAGTGGCTTTTTGGCTGCAAAACAGGGCCTGCAGCTGTCAGCTTTCTCCACTGTCACTAGTAGATATCACTGCAGTCAGTCAGAATGGCTATGGAGGATCCCAGAAAAAGACACACGCGTCTTCTCCCCCTTGCATAGGCAGCTGCCCAAAGGTCACTAATCCATGGCTGGAGGGAGGAAGTTTGGCAGCACACACCGTGTGCACTGACTGAGTAGCTGTGCTCATCTGTCCAAACGTCTTAGTGGGAAGACCAGGCTGATCTCAATACAGTAAAATGAGTTTCTTTCTGAACTCATGTGACATATCTTCATATATTTAAACAGATTAGCCTTAGTCCCAATGGCAACTTTCTTGTGATTTGGAAATGATCAGAAGAAAAATGGAAAAAGTATAAGTGTTTATACTTTATTTCCCATAATAAATTTCTTTTTTGAAAGTGTTTTTATCTTTTCCCCCATAATTTTGTATAGGTGCATTTTTAAAGTGTTTTTAAATAATGAAAAAGTGGAAATAGCCTTATTATAAGCATTAGTAATTATATAATTTAATGCTCTGATTTAAAGATTTTAGCAGTTATGCAATCTGTTAACTTTAGACAATTAATTGAAAATATTGCAATATATTTGTAGCTTCTTTTTGATTCAAACTTTCTGGTAATATGTGTAGTGGAGACAACGGAAAACAATAATTTATAGTAAGAAATACATAGAAAGCAAGAAAACATCTCAGGAAATGATGTGAAATTGATTATAAGTGATATGAAACTAATGAAATTAATGTTAGAGTTACTTTAAACCAACTCTTGCTTCATTTCTATCATGAGATGCTATATGATTACTGTCAGAAATAATTAATACTAACACAGTTGTTTAGAGAAAAAGTTATTTTCTAAGTTATATTGCTATGCTTATATCATGACAAAAAAGAACACTACACCCCAGGATAATTATAAAGCAAGCAAATTATTACTTAGATTGTGGGAAGAATGCTTTAAGTTTATGACTATATAATATTAACTAAAGTAGATTCTTAGCATTAATATATGTTCTTTTACTTAGATATGTGGAGATAATAAAATTTGCACATAATTAATTCTAGAAAAAAGAACACATTTTAGAATTCACTCTCATTTTCTTGGTGTTTTATTTGAAAATCCTGCTGCTTATTAGCTTGCATTAGGCTTTATTTTCCATAACTTTTGCATATTCAATTTAGGTTTCCTATGGCCGAAAATCTCAGATGGCCACAAGATGGTACACCACCTTTAACATTATGTCTTTCTTCACTGAATCCAAACCTAGGCTAAAAGGGAGGTAAGTCTCTTTTTGCATCAGAAAGAAAATCATCTCTCCCCTGATTTGTTTCTCTGGACATAACTCTATCTGAAAAAGATAGAGGAATGATTTTTCTGGTAACAAAGAAAGGGAAGGAAATGTTTTTGCTAGTGAGGGACAGACAGCGTCCTCCATTCGCACCATAGTTATAACAAGAAAGGACATTTTTCTGAATCCTCCTATAAAGAAGCATTCTAAATAAGAGCCATTATATTTGCGTGAGGCCTGTGCTGTTGATCCTGGAAACTGGACATGCAGGGGTATGAGTTTTCAGACTGCTGTGGTCTGTGAAAAACTTTGGAGAAAAAAAATTCTTATTGCCCTACAACGTAATATACTTAATTACCTTGTTGAAACTACATCAGTTTGAAACCTTTTAGAAAATACATGTTGTAATTTTGAATGACTGATATTTACAGATATATATATATATAGAGAGAGAGAGAGAGATAGATAGATAGATATAGATATAGATATAGATAGATATGGTTTGGTTGCAACTTTAGTAATCTTTAATTGAATATATAAAATATGAACAATGGAGCCTGTGTAAGAAAGAATATGAGTAGCTACATTGGAAAATAGTTTGAATTAGTGTGGGACTGGTTTATGTGCAAGGAGGTTACAAACACAGGACCTTAAGAGGATGAAAAAGTATTCTCCACTCAGCCACTTTTCCCCTCAAGATTAGGGGAAACAAAAATGGGGCTCCTACTTGGTGCCATGACAAATCCATGCAATTTCCTTTCTATTTTGAGTTTTTGCTATTTGACACACTGAAATAGAAAATAGATAGCAAAGAAGGAACTTCTCTGTGGAAAAATTGGAAACAAATCCTAGAGCTTTGAAAAAGGCCATGTTGCAGGAAAGTTTTACATGGAACTCTTTCGCCAACAGAGTCCAATGAATGTAATATTTTGAAAACAGTAATAATATTCCTTCTCTAATTGATTTCTAGTTAATGCAAAAGGGTTTTTTGGAAGAACAGGAGCTCCTGATAAGTATCATTTGAAAAACGTGGTGCCTGATTTTGTGTTGGACTTTATCTTGAATATATACATGGACTCCCTATAATATCTTAATTTTTAAGGCAAACATATCTCTTGCCCAACCATACATTTTAATATTGTGCTAACGTCTGATTGTTTTCGGGAAGATTGTTGTCATCTTGCTGCTGATTTATTCATTGAATAAGGTGTTTGAAGAAGTGCCCAGCAAAACATCATGTGCAAAGAGGCTCCTAACACACACATTTGTGAATAATGGTGACAATGATGGCACATCGTCACCAATTTACTCCATTGTCCCGTTTTCCCTTGGAAAATGCTGTCTATACTAAATTACCAAAAATGTTTTATTCATTATCACAAATGAGATAATATCACATAACTCATGAATGCTAAGGCAGTCTGTTTAGATAGCATAGCATTTAAAGTGTATAAAATAAATTTAAGATGAGTATTAATCTCACTGACCAATAAATAGTTTTAAAAGGCACTTGGTTAACTCAATGCAATGTAGATATATATTGCTTAATCTATATGGATAAGAAAAGTAAAAATAAAGTGTTCCAGGAAATAGTTCTGTAAATCTTCTAAAGGCACTGAGCCTTCACCTTCTCAGTTTTACAGTTGTTTTCATTTTCTTACTGTTTTCCTAACAAAAGGGAGCAAACAAAATAATTATGCGGTTATTCTTAAAATTTTATCCTACTGTCATTTAAAAATATTTGTTGAGGCTAGACATGGTGGTGCATGCCTGTTTTCCCAGCTGCTTGGGAGGCTGAGATAGGAGAACTGCAAATTCAAAGCCCACCTCAGCAATTTAATGAGGTCCTGAGCCACCTGGGGAGTCCCTGTCTCAGAAAAACTAAATAAATAAAGGGCTGAGGACATGGCTCAGTGGTTGTGTTTCCAGGTTCTGTTCCTGGTACCAAATGTGTGTGATGTGTGTGTGTATTGTTGAATAGCTATTATATGCTAAAATATTTTAATGTACTGTAGATACCTATTTCACACTCGTTTCTCCTGTTGTCTTATATAAAGTAGTTGCATCCTTTTTAGAATACTGACTTAGACATCTCCTATCATTTCAACTCACTATCTTGCCTTTTTATGTGCCCTTTGTATATTTTCCAATACATGAACTGGATGAGAGCTCCAAAACAGATATAGATTCCAGAAGAAACCTTTTCAAAAAAGCACTTCAACAACATTTCACTTGAAATGTTATATACGGTTTGCAAATTATCTTCTCATTTTGGTTAAACTCCATCACGTATCTGGTCTCTAAACAGAATATTCATATTTGTATATGAAATACTCATGTAAACACACACACACACTCACACACACACACACGCACACTTCAATTATATTTTCAGGTAAGTGCATCCTCCTCTACTTCTTCCTTATTGTTGGTGTAGAATTGAGCAGTTTGGGGGCTCTGTGGAAACCAGTGTAGAAGGAGAAGTGTTGGTGGGCATAGGCAGATCATTGGTTCTTGTATAGGCACTGAATCATGATCTAAAGCATCCTTTAATCTTTCTAAGCCTGGGTTTTGCTCTGGTTTTTTCATGCTTGTTTGCTCATTATCAATGAAGGTTGTAGATATGCATAGGTGAAAGTCCTTTTTTTTCCACATTTTATATTGGTACATTACAGTTGTACATGATGGTGAGATTTGTTCTTATATATTTTTACATCTGAGAGTCCCTCTTAAAATTTATTTTGCATTACTCCAAACTTCTTTAATGTACATACAAAAAACAGTTGGGTAGTTTTTGTTCTTTAAGAAGGTGAACTATTATTTTAAGGATAATCATTACATTTAATATGCCCTGCTTTATTTAATTTAAGCTCATATTTTAATTTAGAATTGAAATATCATCTTATCATGGGATATAAAATAAGGAGAGAAACATTTTCAAACCAATTTGTAGTCTTTGTATGAAGATTTAAACTTTTAATTTAATCTTTCAGACTAACTTGTTGAAATATATTACTTTTTTTTTTAAAGAGAGAGTGAGAGAAGGTGAGAGAGGGGGAGAGAGAGAGAGAGAGAGAGAGAGAACTTTAATATTTATTTTTTAGTTATTGGCAGACACAACATCTTTGTTTTGTATGTGGTGCTGAGGATCGAACCCGGGCTGCATGCATGCCAGGCGAGCGCGCTACCGCTTGAGCCACATCCCCAGCCCTGAAATATATTACTTTTACTCTCAATTTCTTTTATTATTATCATTTTCAAAAATTTATAAAAAAGTATTGCTAATGACAGGGCTTATTGTGTTACAGTTTGATCAGAGTAACTATCATTTGCTATATAAATTGAGCTATTATGATTATCAAGTCCAAAGGAAAATTCTTCCATTGAATTAAATATTATTTTCCTATAGTTAGAAATCATAAATTTATAAATATGAGACCTTTTATGTCTTATGCATTTTATAATAATAAGATCATAAATTTAAAAGGCAGTATCTTTGCAAAAGCATGCTTTAACATATTTTTTTTCTCTTGGTATTAGGAATTGACCACAGGGGCATTAACATTAAGCCACACCCCAACCCGTTTTTATCTTTTTAATTTTTTATTTTTGAGACAGAGACTTGCTAAGGTGCTTAGAGTCTTGATAAATTGATGAGGTTGGCCTTGAACTTGAGATCCTCTTGCCTCAGACTGGTGTGCACCACTGTGCCCAGCTTAAAACAAATTTTTAGTTGAATACATTCACAGATTTATAAGAAAAGTATTCTTTGAGATCATTTGAAAAAAATTTGCTAATGATGTTGTCATAACATGAAATGTGAAGTGCTGTATAAAATAAATGTAAAAATACTTAGCTTCTGTTTCTCAGAATGTGCTTCTGATTTTGGATTTCTTGTTGGAGCATGAGAAAGTGCAGAAACTCTAACAGAAAGGACTCTTGGGGCACAGTGTTTTTTGTTCTTGTCAAGGCTCTGTGTGTTTATGAAGGTTGGAGAGTCTGAGCTACTTAAGAAAAGAAGAGCCAGGCCTGGCATGTTCAGGCTTCTGTGTCCCAAAATCTCCTAGAACTGCAAAGGAGTGTGAGGGGCGGGTCCTGGACATTGAAGGTCCACACAGTGTTTTCTTTCTGTCCACCTGATACTTCTGTGCATTCCTCCTTTGAGGAAGGAGTGGTGTTCCTCTTGCTCATTGAGACCAGATTTCACAGGTTATTGCACTTTAACTATTAAAAGAAAAACTGACACACAATGACATTTTAAAAAGAGTTTGTGCAAATAGCCATTCATGAACTGGAAAGCATCAAACCAAAAGAGTTTTACTGCTGGAATATAATGAAGCCTTAGAGGGAAGTATTTATAGAATGAACAGGGAGGTAAAACAAAGAAATGCTTTGGGTTACAGTTACAAAATTACCTGTTTGGTTCACCTTAGTGAATCGAACCCTGTATGCTAGTGGGTTGTTTTTGTTTGGCTTAGGTTAAGGGGTTTTTATTGTTGTTGTTTTGTTTTTATTTAACATAAGCATTTACCAGAAACAACACAAGTTAAGTTTCATTTCTATCTGCAGTCTTAAGCAAGGTTACAGCTATTTTAAGGACTGGCTGGTTTTGTTATCTCAGGAGTTTTATTTTTCTTGATGTGGCGCATACTTTGATTCTACACCGTCTTTTCATTTGAGTACCAGTACCTGATTAGAACAGAGCTCCTACAAGGGGCCCGTGATTGCGCTGGATTGAATTAGCTCCCTAATCAAGAGTCTTCTGATGGAAATTTGATGGTTAGAAATTAGGGATATACTTTTAGGGGGTAAATTAAGTAGTTAGCATATTAAACACTGCCATGTGGTGTGTCTTGGGGCTCTGGAACCTGGAACACATGGGTTAAGATGCCTGCTGTTCCTGTCATTAACAGCATACACTTTGACAAGGATCTAGGCTGTTCCTTGTTGAGTTTTCAGTTTGGGAGTGTACATACCGGAGGGCTTCATCTAGTGTCTGTAGAGTAGTTTCCTGGAACCTCTCAAGTATTCAATCATGATGACATAATGACAGCTCAGGTGACGATGGTGGTGTCTGGATAGACATAACAGACACTGAATGAACCCAGCCTCCTGATTGGTGAAAGGGATCCTCTGCCAGGTGGAGGTGTCTCCTGTGGCTCCCAGTGAAGGACTCTTGAAGACTCTTAGCTCCCATGAAGTAGTACATCATTGTTCTCAGTGAATGGGTTCTGGATTCTTATTGTAGTATAACCTTTCTTGAAGCTCAGGGAACTCTGACTTGAAAAATTAAGAAAGTTATCGCAATAAACACAAATTCACCTGGAGCACTAATTATGTGCCAGGCCATGTTCTACACACATCTCATATAATTTACTTAATCCAATAATTCTACAACGTAAGTGCTGCCATTGTTTCTATACTTATATTTAAAGATTTTTAAGCCTCAAGGAGTATGATAATGCTGATGAGTTTATATGCACTGGAACCTGAGTAGATGGATTCCAAATATCAGGTTACTAATAAGGGTTACCTAGTAAAATGTTGTTTGGTCTCATAAAAAAATAAATGCTTTTGGTATTACTATTTTCTCCATTTTCAGGTCAGTAGTGAGTAATATTATATCAATGTTCAGATAAATATTTATGTCAAATTCTATAGATGTAGTGTGTGTGTGTGTGTGTGCACGCACACGCGCGTGCACGCATGCATCCAAGATACACATATCCAGAAGTGTGAGGTGCTTTTCCAGTTTCATACAGCTAGTTGTGAATTAGAGAAAATGAATCCAGATTCTGCCTCTTTGTCAGGTACTTTAAAAATAGCAACTTTAATTATTAAACAAGATAAAAACAATTCTGAAAGCATTTTGTTTTGGAAATTTAATTACATGTGTAACTGTCTTTTTTTTTTTTTTAATATTTATTTTTTAGTTCTCGGCGGACACAACATCTTTGTTGGTATGTGGTGCTGAGGATCGAACCCGGGCCGCAAGCATGCCAGACGAGCGCGCTACCGCTTGAGCCACATCCCCAGCCCCTGTAACTGTCTTTTGTAACATAGGTCTACAACTAAAAAAAAATTGATATATTTTGCATCTCAATAATCATTTTCCTTCAGTAATTCATGCTTCCTAATAAATATAATATACATAATAAGTAGTGCATATTTAGAGATGAAATAAGCTATGTTAAATTTTAACTTTTAATTCTTGTGTCTGTAGTTAAGTCACATAACCATTTGGATTCATGTAGAATACTACTAGAAATTTCCAGAAGTACTGGGCATGCTGCTTTTAATGGCCTTGTGGACTGTTCATTGTCTTTTGTTGGTGATACTTAGGGAATCTGTGTCTGATGCAATCAGCAGGGTTCTCATGATTCAGAATAGGATACAGAAAGGAATTCCAGATTTTAAACCCCCTTTACCTATTTCATAATTTTGCTTATGATCTATGTTGTAATTTTTTGAAGGTTTTTTTTATTGATTCATTGTTGATATATTAATCAAATGTAAGTTAATCACAGTGGCATAATACTGCTGAGCTTTACATTTGAATAGAGAAGATGGTATATATTGCTATGGATATATTATCACAATTATAGAAAGAAATTAAAATCTATTATGTACTATTACATCCTAAACCTTAGATCTTCTTAGTTGTCTTAGTTCTGCTCTCATGTGGTCCTTGAAGCACTCACATAAATGATGATTCTGTATGTGCTCCACAAAATTGGATGTTGTGTGTGATTATGGATAATAAAAGTGTAGAAGTGAGCAAATGATTTAATTTGTATAGTTATTAAATATATTGGAATATTTTATATTAGTTGACATTTCCTGTCGCAGAAGAGTTTTCACAAAGTACAAAATGATGTAGAATCAATTGTTATTAATGGGAAAATTTTGAAAATGGGTGAAATTGTGGGAAAACGTCAGGCACGCCAAGTTGGCCATCATACCCACCAGCTATCTTGGGCATGTCTGAGCCCCTGATCACCCTCCATATGCAACTGACACTGATGCCCAGATTGTTTAGGTGCTAGGTCAAAGGAAGTAAAACAAGTAATAAAATCAGCATTTATTTTCTCAGAATTACAAATAACTAAACAATATCACCTCAGTTCTTTTTCAAAGCAATAATTTTCTAATACAAATCTGGAAAATTGTGGACTAATCCATATTAAAACTTTGCCATTTAATAATATAAGGTAGGTAAGTAAAAAACACAACTAGTCATGATGTAGAAATTAAAAAAAATGTTTTGCACATTTATTAGTTATCAAAATATTACAAGTCATAAATTTCCAAAATAGAGCTAAAAATCATGATGATTCCAGTAATCTTTTAATTAGGAATAATACAACACAAACTACTTTTTGTTCACTTAGATTAGATATTGGAAATTATATAAAGACATAGAAGTAAGGATTATTAACAAGTGTATCAAATGAAACTCTAAAATATCTTTGAGCATAGCTTAATTTCCTTTTACATTATGAAATTCAATGGTGGCATTAATGTATCATAGTTGACCTAACAGAGAAGCATAACTTTTTTGTTTCAGTAGACAGATAATTTACTTATATTCAAAACACCAAAAAAGCCCACATTGTAATAAAAGTTTTAATTTGAAAATGGTACAGTATAAAATAACTAAAGAAAATGTTAATTAAAATCAGTAAAAATCATTAAAATGCATAATTTTATAAAGAAATAGCTAACATTTGATTCGCTGTCACTATAATAAGAATGTGAAGCTTAAATAATGTCCATTAAATAATATTCAGACAAAATAAATAAAACACCATATTATGCTTATGTTGATATTAGTATTATGATCTAATTTTTCAAGATTGATATATTGATGTTTTAATGTATTTTTTTAAGTTATATACTTAGTAAACTTTGGTGAAATCAGATTTTCATAGATGTTGTTGTCTTAGATAAAAAATAAAGAAAAGCAAGATAAAATTTTTAGATTTCAAAAGCAATATTAGATATCCTAACCTGTCTTAATGACAGTAATAGCCAACCTTCACCATCATGCTGAAATCATGAATCTCTTCATGTATCAGTTAATATAGTTATAAAACTTGACATGGGCTAATGAAAATGTGTACGATTGATATAAAATCCAAAACAATAATAATGTTATATGTAAGTTGTTCCTTTAAATAAAACTCACATGCAACATGCAATAAATTAGGAAAAAGGTAAGCAAATTACTAAAATTAGAATTGTTTGTGAATAGATAATGATCTAAAATCTATGTTCTAAGATCTAGAGTTCATTTGTATGATATTGTCTTTAATACATAATAAGTAGATAATAAAAGAGAAGATAAGTGAAAATCCCAACAAGAAAAAACAAGTACTTATTAAATTTCTGTGTTGAATAAGATTTTAGGGAGTTATGGAAGATGTACAACTACATTGGACACGGGAAGGGAGCATTATAAAGAGGAATCAGGTGAACAAAACTTGATTACAATGAGGAAGGTAGTTATCCTATAAAAATATATAGAAGAAAATGATTTCTTGTAGATGAAGGTAAGTATAATGCTCTTGGTGGTAGTACTATTTTGACAGTATTAATCATACGTACCCAAGAATGTGGGAGGCCTTTCCATCTGCTGAAGTCTTCTTCAATTTCTTTCTTCAGTGTTCTATAGTTTTTATTGTATGGATCATTCACATCCTTGGTTAGATTTATTCCCAAGTTTAAAATACACACACACACACACACACACACACACACAAACACATGTATGTGTGTGTGTGTGTGTGTTTATATATATATATAGGACCTTTATTTTTTATTTATTTATATGCAGTGCTGAGAATCATACCTAGTACCTTACACATGCCACACAAGTGCTCTACCCCTGAGCCACCACACTGGCCCAATTTTTTTATGGTTATTGAGAATGAAATATTTTTCTTGATTTCTTTCTCAGTAGAATTGCTATGAGTGAATAGGAAAGCTATTGATTTAAGAATGTCGATCTTGTATTCTGTTATTTTGCTTCATTTGTTTGTCAGCTCTAGAAGTCTTCTGCTGGAGTTTTTGGGTCTTCTAGATGTAGAATCATGTCATCAGCAAGTGGAATTAATTTAATTTCTTTTCCAAGCTGTGTTATACAGCAGTCCTCATGCTAATGACATTCTTCACAGAACTAGAAAAATCAGTCCTAAAATCCATTTGGAAGAATAAAATCCCCAAATAGCCAAAGCAATCCTGAACAAGAAGAGTGATGCTAGAAGCATCACAACACTGGACCTCAAATTATACTACAGAGCTATAGTAGAAAAAACAGCATGGCATTAGTACCAAAACAGGAAAGACCAATGGAATACAATAGAAGGCACAAAGACAAATGCATTTTTATAGTGATCTGATACTTGTCAAAGGTGCCAAAAACAATATGTTGGAGGAAAGACAGCCTTTTTCACAAATGGTGCTGGAAAAAAAGGATATTCCTATAGAAGAGTGAACCTAAATCTCTATTTTTAATCCTGCACAAAAGTCAAATCAAAGTGGATCAAAGAGCTAGGAGTTAGAACAGAAATTTACAAGTGCTAGAAGTAAACATAGGATCAACAGGTTGTGCTGGTACTAACTTTCTTAAAAAATATTCCTAAAGCTCAAGAAATAAAACCCAAAACAAATCAGTGTGATGGCATCAAATTAAAAAGGTTCTGCACAGCAAAGAAAATAAGAGCATAAGGGAGAGCCTAGAATGGGAGAAATTTTGCCAGTTCTAGAGCGAGTCTAGGTACCCTTGAACAGCTGAGTGAATAAAGAAATTGTGGTCTAGATACATTTGAATTCATTCAGCTACAAAGAAGTCTGAAATTATGGCATTTACTGCTAAATGGATAAACCTGGAGAACACCATGCAAAGTAAAATGAGCCTGACTCAGAACATCAAGGGTGAATGCTTCCTCTTATATGCCGAAGCTGGAGCAAAATAAGGGGAAAGGAGGGGAAATACCATGAAAATAGAAGGGAAGTCAATGGAGAGAGGAAAGGGATAGACAGGAGGGAGTAGGAACTGGAAAAAAAGTGTCTGTGGAGTGAAATGGATCAATGAGTTGTGTACATGTATGAATATACCACCGACTATTTCTCCTCTGTGTGTATGGGGAAGGCAGCATTTTAATAAACAGTAACTAAAGAGAAGAAAACCAGTAGAGGAAGGGGACAGGGACAGGGAGGAGGGAAAGGAAGGACAAGGTACTGGGGACTGAAATAAAGCAAATTGAATTCCATGCCTATAGCCTATTTCAAGATGAAATTTTTTATAACCATAATGCACTAAAAAAACATTTAAAAAAAGTATAAATGCCAAGAGGCCAAAACAAGTTTGTATTTCTGTGAGAAAACAGGAAGAGCTGAGGGAGAATCCCCTCTGCCTGCCACAGAGAAGGGATGAACCATCTTGTGACCTTGACTAATTATGACCTTGGCTAATTATGACCAGCCACTGAGCACTGGTTTTCTTAACTGTATAATGGAGACAAAAATCTGTCTTAACTACCTGAGGGGTTTGGAGTGGCAATGTTTCTCAAAGTATGCAGGAAACTGCAAAGCTCTATAAAAACATGAGTTTTAAAACTATTTTATTATGTGGCAGTATTCAATATTCTGAACTCCTATGCCTGACAGATGTTGCCTGATGTAGAGATGGTCATTTGGTGAAATGGGAAAGACTTTATTCACTTATTCCATAGTTTACATTCCAACCTACACATTCTGTGAGACACTTTCAGACCATAGCATAGCCCTCTCTACTTCTTTTCCCTGAATCTCAGTTTACTTAGTGGTAATAAGGAGCAATAACATCTAGTACATTGATTTGTGGTAAACATTAGATGAGATACTATGTATAAGTACTTAGCAGTGGGCTTAGGATACATTAATTACCAAGTAATCAGTAGTTTTAATAACTGTAATTGCCCACTAATGGTAGTTATGATACTGACATATTGTACCAAAATATAATATTTAATCTCATATAAATTCATATGTAGAGTTTATAATCACTGATGGAGAACATATAATTATACTATAAAGCAATCAGAGATAACAAATAAAGTAAACACACCAACTATATTTGGAAGTCAGTAATTTAATTAAATAATGAAGGTTCGGAACAGTAGAGCCACTGAGCTGATAAACACATCCACGTTTTTAAGAATGTTATGTTTTGATTAACTAAAATAATTAAATACACACATCATTGCCTTTTAATTAAAAAGGATAATCATGTTATTTCATAGGCCCCTTGAATCATAACAAACATGATAGTTTTATTTGTCCAGTAATATTGCCTGAAATAAAATATTTTAACAGAAGCATAGTTTGTATGTCAGTAAATATTACAAAAATACAGAATTATATAATGTAATGAATGTGCATTTAGCAACTAATTTACATTAAGTTTTATGGATAAAATGATGAAAAAATGCCTATGGACATCACTTTCTAACTTATATTTGTATTTTTGGTGTGTTGTAGTAAGTAAGGTGAAGGAAGGGTGTTCAAAAGTCTGAGGGTGGAGACTGATGAGAAAAGGCATTTTGAATGAGGGGAAGGTAAGGTGAGTCTTTAAGTTCTAGGATCCAGTCAATCAAAGACTAGAGGATCTGAACATTCTAGGCAGAGAGGCAACTTTGGGAAATCAGACAGGTAGTGAAATAAATTTAGTGTTTATTTGTACCTACGTGAGACACAAGCTCTGAACATACCACTGAAAAAAGAAGGAGTAGAATGATATTTTGAGAGTTCAGTACCCTCATATGGTAACTAAGAGGCTTTAAAAAAAGCAAATTAGCTGTATTGTGGCCCCAATTTACTGCCTGAAGGGAGATTCCAAGCTGGCCCAGAGAAAAGGGAAGCTGGGTGTGCCAGGTGCTTCCCAGGGTGATGGCTGGAAGTCAGAGACTCCAGGGCTGCTCTAGCTCAGGGGATTAAACTGCAGAAGAGGAAGCACTGCAATCAGAAGTTCTTCTGGAGGTATGCAGAGGGGTCTTTTGAATCAGTCCAAAGCCTGCCTGTGAGGAAAGTTGCTGAGGCAAGGAAAGAACCATCCGGAGGGTTAGGCCAGAAGTGTCAGATGCTCACAGAGAGGCAGGAACAGCCCCTGTTCCCACCAGAAGGAATGGGAATCCTGCAGTTCCAAGGACTTCAGAAAGAAAACTCGGAATATCTTGGCCCAGAAGTGAGGACAAATTATTTATAGACTTAATGCCTAGAAAACCTTAGAAGTAAAACCTAAGAAGATTCAGCCACTCTCAAGTGACTCCACTGTGTTCTACAGCAAAGTTCAGAAATACTTGTAAGAGTACAAACAGGTAGTATCCAGCAAGGTTTAATTCAGAGTGCCTCACATCCAGATATAGGATGAGGTCATTCCAGACATGCAGAGAAGCAGGAAATATGACAAATAACAATAACAATTTATTATTATAATATTTTATATCAACCCAGCACAGATGTCAACAATAGATGACATGCTAGTTAAAACATTATTATAATTGTGTTAATTTTGTTTTAGAATCTAATTAATGATATGAGGATAGAAAAAAAAAACACCAAATTAAAGTCTAGAGATGGAAACTACATGTCTGAAATGAAAATATGGTAGCTCAAATTAAACATCGCAGAAAAAATTGTAAAATTGAACACATAACAATAGAAACTATGCAAAATAAGTCATATTCAGAAAAAGTGATTTAAAAGTAAAATGAAAAGGATGTTAGTAAGCTTTGGGACAATTTCAAGAGTTTTAATTTAATTGAAATTATAGGAAATAAGAAAGTGGGGAATTGGAAACTTGGAAGAAGTATTCCTGATTTTTTAAAAATATGAGGAATATTATAGAATTACACATCAAAATTGATCAAAGAATTTAAGCACCAGAAAACATAGAAAATATTATACCAAGGTACATCATATTAAAATTTTTTTGAAAAAAATTATGAAGAGAAAATCTTAAGAGAGATCTGATTTTAAAAAAGACATATCTACAGAGGAAAAACATGTTAGATTGGTAACAATTCAAGAATACAAGAGAAAGGTCTTCCAATTAATTCAAGATAAAGAGAACTGACAACCTGTAATTCTATATTCAGTGAAAATACCTTTCAAAAGTGAAAGTAAAATAAAGACTTTTCAGATATCCAAAGGCCAAAATAATTTTTTACCTGCAGAATTGTATCACAATAAATGCTAAAGAAAATTTTTTCTGTAAGGCAAAATAAAAATAACATCAGATAGAAATATGGATCTGCTGTGTACAGAGAAATGAAGAGCAATTTAAATGTTAAATCTGTGTTGGATATAAAAGATTTTAAAATTTAAATCAATTTAAAATGCAATTGTTTAAATATATGTGCTACGTAATATGTATGAATATGAATTTATAATATGGGAAATGTATACATATAAAACATATGATAACAGTAGCATAAAGGCCAAGAGGGAAGAAATTGAGTCTTCTAGGATAAGATTGCAGTGTGGTACACTGAATGGTATATCAATTGGAATTAGACTGCAATAGGTTAATGATAAATATCACAAACAAAAAAGAAGTAGAATATCAAAATAAAGTACACTAAAACTGACAAAGAAAATGAATTCATAAAAGTTATTAATCAAGAAGGTCAGAATAAAAGGAAAGGAGAACAAAAATAGTTACAGCAAATTAATACAAAAGCAGGATCATAATTTTAATAGTAATAATATCAACAAATACAATATATGAGTTTTAAATAGCACAACTAAATGACAAGGATAAAAAATAAAGTGTAGTTATTATAAAAAATGTAGTTATTATAAAAAATGTAGTTATTATAAAAAACTTCAAAGAATATATTATAGAGATTAAAAGGGAAAGAAGGAAATCAATCTCTCTCTCTCTCTCTTCTCTCTCTCTCTCTCTCTCTCTCTCTCACACACACACACACACATACATACATACAACATGCCAACATTAGTAGAAAACTATTAGAAAAATAAAAATTCATGTCACAGGATGAAACAAAAGAGATTCAATTGAAATATAAGAAAAGGATCTGTATTCTAAAAATTGATTTTCAAAACTTAGTCACTAAAAAATACGAAAAGAGTAAACAATTGCAACAAATACTTCATCAAACAGACTGCATTACAAGGATAGGTAAATATACTTAATATCATTCAAAAAATACACAAATAAAACAATATGCATCGCTAAACTTCCACTGGAATGGCTATAAAGATGGTCCATACCACATGGCAGTAAAGGATATGTTGAAACTAGAAATGCTATATACTACTGGTGGAAATCTAAAATATTTAATCATTTTTAAAACCATTTGACAGCTTTTTAAAATGTTAAACCTGCATCTGTGTTAACCCTTTCATATGCTGGCATTTACTCAAGAAGAATGAAAGCATGAGTTCATATAAACACTTGTAGAGGCCCAAGTACCTGTTGGCTTTTTATCTGGAATGACTGATAATGCTGAATGTCAACCAACAAGTAAAAACAAAAAACAAACAAACAAACAAACAAAAAACCCCAAATCTATGTAATGAAAGAGTACTCAGCAATAAAAAAGAAATTACCTACATGGAATAAAGTCAAAATAGTTATACTGAGTGCAAGAAGCCAGAGAAAAAGGAATATATAATAGAGGATTCCGTTTGCATAAAAGTTTAGAAAGTGAAGACTTAAAGATAGGAACAAGTGGACAGTATTTGCCTGGACAGGTGGAAGGACTGGAAGCGTTGGGGGATGAGATTGCTAAGAGATATAGGGCAATATTTAGGGATAATGAATGTTCACTTTCTTGATTATGGTGTGGATTGCTTGGATGTACATGGGAATTAAAATTACAAAATCGTGCATGCTAAATCATGTGCAGTTTATCACATATGTATTATCCCTAATAAAAGTGTGATTTTAAAAATATGTTAGAATGGTTGGGAAGTGAGAATGCTGGTAGGTAGTACTATGGAACTAATCTATAAATATCTATTTTTATATTATAGAACCCTGAATTTTTAATTAAAATGTCAACGCTACTCTGTACCTGGACCAGCTCACTTTACAATAGAATTCACTGAAACCTTGAAGAGATAATCTCCATAGAATTTTCCATCTCTGAAATATGTACAAAGACTCACTTAGTTCATGGTTTTTTTTTTTTACTTTTTATTTTGAAGTAATTTTAATTTACAGATAGTTTGTGAAGACAGTACCTAAAATGCTGTATACTTTTTATTCAAATTCCCAAAACATTAATATTTTATATAACCAGGCCACATTTGTCAAAACTATGGGATTGATATTAGTACAACATTGTAAACAAAACTAAACATTTTATTTGGATTTCACTAGTTTCTTCAATAATACCATTTTTTTTTTCTATTCTGCATTTCAGTTCAGGTCCTTACATCACACTCAGATTTCATGATTCCTTAGATACCTTCAGTCAGTGATGGTTTTTCAGTTTTTCCTCATTTTTTAAAAATAAATCCGAAACTACATAGTGCCATTCAGCAACAGTATTGCAAGTTCTAAGGTTTTGGTTGTTTTGATGTCTTCACATTGTTCACCTGGGGATATGAACTTTGGATGAAAAGCAGAGGGGAGAGGTCTCTGTTTCATTCCATCATTTCCAGGGACCACGGCGCTCTGCTGGAACCCCCATCACTTGAATAAGTTGATATTACCCAGGATTATGCAATTGAGTCTCCCTACATTTGTAATTAAGAAATATTGTGGGAAGCTGCCTGGAAAGTATACAAATATTCTGTTTTGCCTAAATTTAGCCATTAATTTTAACAGTCATTAGTGGACTGTGCAGTTTTGATTGTGGTGTTATATGTCAAGTTTCTCTTTGCCTCATTCACTATACATTTTTTAATTGAATTTATTCTGTAAGAGTAGTCCCCACCCATGAATTATTTATTCAATCATTTATTTATATCAGTAAAGATTTATGGTATTAATTTTATTCTTTGGTCTAAAGATAACACTATTATTATCTAAAGATAACACATTCAAATTTTTCTAATTTTGGCCAGAAATGATTGTTCATGCCTGCAATACCAGTGACTCGGAAGGCTGAGAATTGCAAGTTCAAGGCCAGCCTCAGCCTCAGAACTTAGTGAGGCCCTAAGCAACTTAGCAAAACCCTGCCTCAAAATCTAAATAAATAAATAAATAAATAAGAAAGACTTGGGATGTGTCTCAGTGTTATAGTGCCCTTGGCTGGGTTCAATCTCTAATATAAATAAATAAATAGAAACAAAAACCAAAACAAAACCAAAAAAAATTTGAATTTTGGCCACTTGAAGTTCTTTCAGATTTTCTCCTGTGTACTTTTGATATACTCCCATTTTTTGTTTTTGCTATTGTAACTTCCCATTCTCTGCCATGATAAGTTGTTTTAACTTATCTTGAATTCTATTTTCCCTAGCCTTAGACATAGCTGCCCACTGTATCTCCAAGGAACCCCCACATACTTCCTTTGGAGACTGGTAATTAAAAATATCAGTCTATGTGCCAAGTACACTCATTATTACTGTTGTGTCATGACTTCTAAGCCCACTAAAGCAGAGTGTGGAAAGGTGTGTACGTATACTAATCCATGTCTACACATGTGTCCATATTATTTTCTATGTGTGTACTATTAATAAATATTGATCACAGTACCTATTATATATCATCTATATGAATCTCTCACATGCATTCCAAAACACAACAAAACAATGAAAAACAAAACAAGGTAAAAAAATGAGCTCACACTGACAGTCCTTGGGGTTCAGAACCACAGGGTTCATTCCATCATTCTCTCCGTTTGCTTTTTTGTTAACTTCTTTCTTTTACTTCAAGAAAATGTATTCTTATTATTCACAAAACATTCACTTACCTGTTCAACTCCAATATACTTGTAGTGTCACAATTGCTAATCCATATTTCTGTGTTAAAGAAATTTGTTAACTATAGCAGAGTGGGTTTTGTACAGTTCTCTTTATCCTTGCAATTTCCAGGCAAAACAGTTTCCAAAGTATGTAGGTCAAAGTATTTAGGTCAGCTCTTTCACTCAGTTCCTTCAATGTAGCGTTATAATTTATTTGTAGTATAATTTGATTCATTTTTATATATTCTGCATTTCATGCTGGGATCTCCCAACTTCATGTTATGTTTGTTTTCTTTTTCTATCATCTTTACATTTTTATTCAGTAAACTTTGTCCATGGGTTTGACAAAGGCATGGTCAATGTATCCACCACACAGCACTACAAGGAACAGTTCTATCACCCCCAAATGTTTCCACCTGCTCTCCCCTTTGTAGCCACCCTCTCTCGGTGGCCCCACCATTTAACAACCACCGATCTATTGTCTATCACTGTAGTTTGGCTTATTCCAGAATGCCACATAAATGAAATCATACAATATGTAGCCTTTGGGAACTGGCTTCTTTCACTTAACCAAATGCATTTAAGATTTATCCACATTACAGCATGAATCAATAGCTTGTTCTTTTTTTATTGCTGAGTAGCATTCAATTATATGGATGTTATCCAATTTGTTTGTTCATTCATCTGTTGAAGGATATTTGGGTGATCTCCAGGTTTTAGTGACTATAAATAAAACTAGTATAAGCTGCTGTGTACAGACTTGTGTTAACCTTGGTTTCTAATTCACTTGGGAAACTGCCTAGGAATGAAATTGCTGAATTATATTCTAAGTATTCCATTTTTTTTCCAAGTGTTTTTCTCCTCCTAAGACTTTATAATCGAAATAAAATGTACAAAAATTAGTGTATATGGCACAGAGCTCAATAAGTTTAGGAATTCTATGTTTTTATATAACAAATATCCAAATCAAGATGTATAACATTTCATTTATCTTAGCATCTTCATTTTTCTCTCTAGCCACACACTCTCTGCCACAAGGACTCAGAGACAACTTTTGTTCTTAAGCTTATGTCCATTGATAGGCTTACTGGATCCAGAATATCATCAAAGAAATAAAAATATTTATTAGTGTGTAATCTTTCGTGTTCAGTTTCTTTTATTTGGCATTATAATTTTGATGCTGATTTATTTGTTTTGCTAATTAATAAATCATGAATTCATTACAATATGTTTATCCAATCAGTTGCCCACATTTTATGATTTTTTTTCTCACCTTTCTTGGTTTTGGTTAGATTAATAAAGATATAATTAACTATAGTTTTATGCCTTCACTTATAGATTAACATTTTAATTGCTCTCTGCTACATGCACAGGGAGCAGTGTTTTTGACCTTGGAACTGACTAGTAGTGTTTTAAAATGCTTACAAGATTTCAAACACATACTAGTGGTACATTAGAATTCCAGTTGCCACAGGTCCTACCGATATTAGCATTGTCCTTTTATTTTAGCTATCCAAGTGGGTGTGACACAGTGTGTCATTGTGGTTCAGTTGGCGTTTTCATGGTGAACAGACAATTTGAACAACTTTTCTTTATGGAACATACACACATTTTTTAAGTATTTCCTCAAGTTTTTGTTCCACTTTAAATTGCAACTTTATTAGTGTTTATTATTAATAATTACTTACATGTTGTCTATATAATTTCTTTGTTAGATGTATGTAATGGACATTTTTTCTTAGTTATTACTTGCCCTTTCGTTTTTATAATAAGTCATCATAATATTTTAATGTTGATAGGATCCAATTTTTAACTATCTTTTCCAAATTTTTAACACTTGTTCTAAGAAGGTTTTGGTGGCTCACCGATGAACATATTATGCTAGCTTTTCTTCTAGATATATTTAGTTTCAGCCTGGACATTTAAAATCCATTGTATTCACCTTGCTTCTTGTCAATTATGTCCACTTATACCCCATTAGTTGTGTTATTATTCATTCCTTACTATGAGAACCCTTTTATGCTATTGGCAAATAAGCAGTTGCACTTCTTCCTTTACATTCTTTTGAATTTTTTTTCTTTTATTGTAGTCATGCACAGGCAATGTCCTCAAGGAACAGCCTGAAATGAAAATGTTGCCTTTTCTTAGGGGAAGATCACTCACTATTTCACTGTGATTGATGAAAAGTAGCTTTCTCAACTTATGATTTGCTGAAAGTTTTACCCAACATGCTTCCTTAATTTTGCCAATGGCAAGTTGTTTTTCTCCATTAATGTAGATGGAGCATTTATTCTTTAGTTTTTTACTATACCGATTTGCATACATGGATTTTCTGGTGTTCAGCCATCCTTTCACGGATAATGACCCCTATGTCACTTCTGGTACTAGTAGTTTCTACTCTCCCATTGTCCATAGTTATCATGGTTAAATTTTTTTCATTTTTATTTTTTTTTTAACGAAGCAGCTATTCATTTTGTTGGTTTTTTTTCTAGCCTTATATTTCACAATGTCATTGCTTCCTGCTTTAATTTGTACCTTCTTTTTTTCTGAATGCTTAAAACATAGGTTTGTTTTCTTTTTCTACTTTCTTCAAATGCAAATATTGGTTTTAGAATTTTATTCTTTAATAATATTCTTTCAACTTTCCTCTTTAACTTTCTTCTTTAATACACTACTGTATCCTTTCCTCTTGGCATTTTAATACTGTGCAGCACAATTTTTCATGTTATATTTTTATTTTCATATGTTCTAAATACTTTACATTTCTATTCATTCTTCTTTGGGCCATGTAAAAATGTGTGTATATGCATAAGCACACACACACACACACACACACACACACACACACACACACACATATTTCCTACAGTGCAGGGACTTTTGAAGGGCAAGTTACAGATAGATCTTTTTTTTTTTTTCAATTTAGAAAGTCTTACTCCTGAAAAGAACTCTTCAGTGTCAGCTACTTAGTGGTTCAGTAGCTCTAGGGTCTCTCTGGCCCTATCACAGTGAGCATCCTCATCTTCATTGTTTTGGTTTTCTATGAATGGCTCTACCTAGAGTACATTCTCACAGAGAGACCTAAGCAATGATCTTTCCTTATGATTCCATCTTGAAATTACTTTGAGAATGGAAGCCAGTGTTCATCAAGCTGATAATGCAAGAGACAGGACTGTCCTGATAAGTTACACAAAACATTTCATGAAGAACTTTTTGTGAGTGTGGATTGAACAGCATGAAGTAATTATCCATCTAACAATTTAGGAAGAGATTTTTCTACAAATGGAAAATAATATAAAAAAACATGGACTTGTAAGATAATTAGCTGTATCTCATTTGACAGTCCTACATTATATATCATTATGATTAAAGTCCCATGCAAAAATGAGGATAGCATTATATTTTTGTTTTGACAAAAATAAATTTTAAATTATACTCGTGTTTTCTTCATGTATTTATCCAATATGCACAGAACCTATTAAACATTTCATTTCATTTCTATTCTGGTTAAGGCCAGTTGCTTTATTACCTAGAATGTTTATTTAAAGAGCCCTGGTATAGTGTTTTATTTACTGGTGATACTTGTTGCTTTATATGACCCCTCTAAAACTTTTGCTTGCTCAGCATAGGAAAACTGGAGTTGATATAAGATCATCTCCCTCCTGAAACATGATTTTTATTCTCCACTGCATATATTTCACATTAGGAGTAGAAGAAAGTTTGGCCTAAAACACATGCAAAAATAAAGTGTCTTCCTCAAGAGTGTTCATTTTTCACAAAATCACTGGGTTGTCCACTGCCTACGGAGTGATATTCTGGGAATTCTTTATTTTTTTCTTTTCCTCTAAAACATTCCATTACAAATGTCGCTACAATGCACAGCTTATTTTCCCTCACCCGCACACCCACGCATCCACCAACATTAGTTTTCTGAAGTGTGAAACAGGACTTCCTGGTGGCATCTTCACATTTGACATAACTGCTGAAGAAACCGCTGCTGACACTGGGAATGTCAGTGCAAAATCCTGAGACCTTTTGGAGGAAAGGAAAGTGTTATCCAATTATTTGCTCAAAATATAGCACCAGCAAGTAACTGAGAAGGCAGTATCCCCGTAACTGTCAGCTCTTCAAATCCACAGCCTTCCAGGTTGAGGGAACTTACTTGTTAAATGCTTTTATTAAGCAACCTAAAAACTATAAATTATACAGTCTTGCTCACATGGGAGACAAAAAGGAAATAACTACTCAGCAAAAAGGAAAAAAAAAGAAAAGAAAAAAAATTCAAGGGAGAGGTGTGATTTAATTTGGTTGACTTCAGAGTCTGAATTCAGGGGATATTTACTGAGCTAAGATTGTGTTGGGGGTTCTCAAATGATTGTGCTCTTAAGGAATTACTTGGCAAGCACATCTGTAACAACTTTAGAGTGCTTCACTTCTCTGAATGGTTTAAGACTGAAAATTGCTTTCAGCTGAATTTCTCTAATCATTGAGGGAGCTGATGTTTCCTTGGCCTGATGTATTCATTTATATCCATACAGTAAATAGCAAGCCCTCTATATCTGTTTAGAGTTCTATACAGTTAATTTTAAATCTATTTTACCTTGTGAAATGGCTTTATGTTAGATCTTGATTGTAAAATAATAATCTTCTCTAAATCAGCCAAACAGAAAGGGAGAATAATTCCCGATATAAATTATAATTTTGAACAGGAAAAATTATTTCAGTTTGTAAAAAAATTTAAATGATTGTGATAAAATGTAGATAACTCATGGGTTATTGTTATAATTCTTTTGCCTGTCAATGTAGAGAAATATTTACTGGATAAATAATATGGAATTACAGCAAGGATCATTAACTCTGTAGAGCAATATTTGTTCTGGAATTCTTTAATCATTTTTTATGTTTTGGAATTTATGAAATTGCTTTTTAATCATAACTTCTCTTAAACCCTCTTTCAAATCCCAAGCATACTGGGTTCACCTATGAGTAATTTAACAATCAATGTGAATTCCTGTGTGTTTTTACCACTACCACTTGAAGCTCTTGCAATACATTTTATGAATCTTGTTCTTATAGACTCATGTTAATGATATTATCATACCTGGAGCTAAAAAATGACAGATATGCCCTTGTTCTGTTTTCTGGTCAAGTTTCTTCTTTAAACACACCATATAAGACTGTAGCATCTTCCATCTTGGCAATCTTAAGGGATGAAGGTTTTTTAAAATTTCTCATATCCTCTGTACTTCAGAACAAGTTTAATATATACATATATATATTTGTTAAAAATAAAATATTCAGAAGAATATATTTAACAAGTCCATAAGTCAAAGTAAAAATAAATTAAAATCTCATACCAACACACACATAAAAACACAATGTTTCGTTAATTTTTAATATAGTCTAAGCATTTCCGATCTTAACATACATTAAGTCATTTCATCTTAACAACTTCATGAGATAAGAAATATTATTATTGCCTTTTTATATATGGAAATAATAGGACACAGAGAAGTTGAATAGGATTCCCAAAGATACAGCTAGTTAGAAGCAGAATTTAAAAAAAAAATCATATAGATTATTAAGTTACTCTAGTCTTTGTTCTACATGCATATGGTAATAATGTACATACATATCAAAATTTACTTTTCTGATTAATGATTGACATCACAACATTTCCTTTTCATCAAACACTTTTATGATGTGGTTTTTACATACCTAAATTGGGCTGTGCATTTCCAGTGCTTCGGAACATTGCGTACACACAGTTGCCCTCTGCTCCGTTTGTGTGTGGCCATTCTGACTTGGTCAAGGATGAATAAGATGGTGGAATGAGATGGACATTGTAACCCTCAGTACACATATGAAGACACAAATGGGGTGACTCTACTTTGTTTACAACCAGCAATACGGAAAATTGTGCTCTACATGCATAATATGAATTGTGATACATTCTACTGTCATATTACATAACAAATTAGAATAAGGATTTTTTTTTTTTTAAAAAGGATGAATGAATGGATACACATGGCTACCCTGGAAACAATTTTTCTCTTAGGTGTGGCCATGGAATGCAATTAGACAATGTCCTTTGTTTGGTACCATAAACTTTCTTGAAGGTTGAAAGGATCCTGTCTACTCTTACTTTGGTTTGTCCTTCCTTTTGTCTAGAAGAGTTGACACTGCCCTCTTTGACTGTGAAGTTACCCTCAGAATGGAGTTACCGCAGGTCTAAGCAACATTAGCAAAGAACATCAGAAAAGGAGGCTCCTCTACGACACTTTCACAGAGTCCTTTATAGACCTGTGTTTTTTCTCTAAAATGTTTATGTGAGAAAGCAATAAACTTCAATCTTGGCTAATGCACTATTATTTTGAGTTATCTGTTACTAACAACCAAACTGGGCTGAAAAGTCGCCAAATATTTATGGCAAGTTTTTACACAAATAGAGATTGCTACTCTACTAAATCAAAATTGAATAATATAGGCCATATTTCTTCTTTTAGCAGATTTTTAAAATTTTTTTTTACTAATTCTCCTTGAAAGGACAGCTATCTTTCTCCATGACTCAAATATGATCTCTCTAAGCTAATGCATTCAATATTCAGTTTGGTGATGTTGGGGATGAATTAAAAAGATACAATTGCTTATCAGGTTGGAATTGCTATCAAACCATCACCCCCACCTCACCTTCCACATCCTCTCACTCCTTGATATTGGATCTTATTCATCACAGTGAAGGCTGGCTTTTACAGGTAACTTTTTTATCCTTTAGATGTTGGAAGCACATGTAATGTTTTATTTTATTTTATTTTTTAAGATATTTTTAATTGTAGATGGACACAATACCTTTATTTTTTTATTTATTTTATTTTATTTTATTTTTTAAATGTGGTACTGGGGATTGAACCCAGTGGCTCACGCATGCCAGGCATGCACTCTACCACTGACCCACAACCCCGGCCCCATATGTAATGTTTACTTATCTCTGTTATGTTATCCATAAATTTATGTTATTTTATGTTTGACTAAGGGTAGGTATAAAGACAGTCTACTCATAATTTCATGGCAATCAGTATTTGATCTGATATAACTTTCAAATTCAAAATTATATGTCATCTACATTTTTTTATGACAGGAAAAATAATGATTAGCAACATAGGTGCATAGAGGTTTCGATAATGAATGCCAAAACTTAGAAATAACATGCATAGTATTTTTTCTATTTCATTTTTTTTCTTTTAAAACACACATATTTTACACAGAAAGAACACCATGTAATATACACACACATGACTTATGTAATAAGTAACAGAACATAACTTTCAATCTTAATCAATACCTAGTTTATTATAGTGATGCATTTTTGGAACTTAATTTTATAGAAAGATGTACATCTGTGTGTTGTCTTAGCTTGGATTTCTACATGTAGAGAAGTGAAATATTTCAATTTATTTCTAGGCATGTTGTGACACAAATAAAAAATGATCTTCTTAATCTAGCCTTAGGGGTATAGTTGGTGAGGTAATTAATTTAGTATGTGTTGATACATATTATGGCACAATTCAGGGCAGTAGAAAACAGGGATATAGCCTGTATAATTAGATAAGACATTTATTAGATTTAGCTAAATTCAATGCCTTAAGATTTAAAATAATTGAAATCAAGGAAGGATAGAAGTATAGCTCAGATGCACAGTGATTGCTTAGTATGAGTGAGGCCCTGATTCAATCCCTAGCACTCATAAATAAAATAAAATAAAATAAAATAATTGCAAATTATACCATTGATAAAAACTTGATCTTAAAAGTAGCTTCAAGTTGAAAAAGCACAATGACAATTGAGATGTTTTGATCCCACTCATGAGACATAAATGTTCTATATAGATGATTGCATAGTAGTTTAAAATATGCATTAAAGTGATTTTAGTATCATAAAAGTATTCTTTTTATTGACATTTAGAAATTGCAACATAAATGTTTTGCATTATTTCTTGATGTTATTTTAATAAGATTTATGCTATTGCTAAGTATTGATTAATTGAACAGTGCTAATGCTTTGCATACAGATATGCTATACAATTTTTTTGATATGAGATATACATTCACACAAAAATTTATTATGTTTAAAGGCATTTTTAAAAATTTGTACAATCTTTTTTTTTTTGTAAAATAAACTTCTGACCTATTTTATGACTATCATGATTTAAATTTTCTAAATAAACACCCAAGCACATAGTGGGATCATGGAAATAGATCAAGCCATTTGGCAGAGATCCTTATGCTGATTGTGCCTGTCTTTATTGCAAATATAGGGAAATTTTATCAAGTTGGGTAGTTTTTACTACTCCACAGATGTTTTACAGAGCAAAGAGTTTAAAATAAATAACAATAACTTGTTCCCTTAGGAAAAAAAGAAAGTTACACTTGAAGACAGTTGTTTGACTATCGCACAGGGAAATACCCAAGGAAGCCCTGTATTATGTGGCTCCATTACCCTACTCACTTTTGAGTCACCTGCATGCTTAATTACCCACTCATTCGTCAATCATATGAATGCAAGTGACTCCACTCGTTCATTCAGTCATCTGAATGTTGTGTGACCCCCTGAGGGTGGACTTATTCTTTAGTTAACTAGAATATTGTCTTTTCCAATCAAATGATAATAAAATATCTGTAGCCAAACAGGATGTGATGCCCAGGAGGATCCAGGGTTGGAGTCAGCAGAATGTACACCACTTCCCCATACCTATGGTTGAGCTGGATCCAGCAAGATTCCTGCAATTAAGCACTGCCTGTCAGGTAAGACGAACTCACGCTGCCTACTAAGAAAGACTGGTCAATTTCATCAATTCCCCATTCTCTTTCTCAAGGTATCTCCCTGAAACCATATTAAATTAATCATAGTTCTTAAAATTTGCTTCATCTATGAATAATCTAAATCTTCCAACTAATGACATCATCTCCTTTGCCACCATCAACACAGTCTCCCACATGGTTTCATCTCTGTTTAATAAACCTATTCCTTTTTATAGAGTGTTAGAGTTTAGATCTGGAATGTTCTTCATGTTGAAAGCATGGTCCCCAGTGCATCAGGTTCAGAAGTGAGAATTTTAGACAATGACTGGATCATGAGGGCTCTGGCCTCATCAGTGGATTAATCCATTTCATTATTAATCCACTGACTTGATAGCTGAGTGGACTACAGAGAGGAGGGAGCCAAATGGAGAAAGTAAGTCACAGGGAGCTGGGGGGGCATGCTGTAGAAGGACTTATCTTCTCCCAAGCCCCTCCTCTCTCTCCCTCCCTGTCTTGTTCCTGGCTACCATGAGCTGAGCAGTTTTATTCTGCCTTTCCCTTCTGCCATTGTTCTGCTTTGGGACCAGCTAATCATGGACTGAAACTTCTGAAACTGTGAACCAAAATGAATCTTTCCTCTTCTAACTTGTACCTGTTGATTATTTTGGTCACCATGACAAAAGGCTGCCTAACACAGGAGTAAAGTTATGCCACCTCCACTGTGAAGTTCTTCCAGGGTTCCAGAGGTATAATGTACACCACTTTTTCCTGTGTAAGAAACTGCGCCCCTCCTTTTTGTTCACTTCTGTAATGACTTCAGAATGTTAATATTACATTTACAGATTATGTGTCAGTTTTTCCCTAAGAGATTGGCCACCCCCTGGGATTTTGGCCATGTCTTATTTATTTCTAGATTTACACTGCTCCTTAAAGGGCCCTCAGAAAACCGTCACTGGATGAAAGAATCACATAGCAGCAACAACTAAAAGTGGAATGTGTGTAGTGCCCAACCATTAACCAGATCTAAGAAATAAGCCAGAGAAATAGGGAAGACATCAAATACAGTAAATATCAAGAAAAATTTTATATATGAAAAACTAAAAATTGTGCTAAGGTTACTTAACATGTATAGAAGGGAACTTTTGAATGTAAGAGGTTTCCTTTCTGTTTTTTTAACAGAAAAGGATTATGTAAGAATTTGGGGTGTACTTGGCCCTGTCACAGTAAGAGATGAGATCCTAGGAAGTAATGGATTGTCTCTGAAATTCAGTTTTTTGAGTAGGACCAAGTGACCTCTAAGTTTTTGTTTTACCATGAGACCTTATAAATTTTCATGCTATGATTGTAGAGTTATGAAGAATTGATAATCATCAAAATGATTTTTATAATTAATTCTCTTTTGTGATTTAAATGACAACAAGGGTGTGTCAATGAGATGTAAGCTTTGCTCAAAAATTTTCTGAAAATTTTCTTTCCAAATGGTCAACCCTTTTCCTTTTAAATAATTCTTAACCTGTGTGCCCAGTGATTCATTTTTGTTTGACACTCAAGATACTTCAGACTTCACTCACTCTGCCAAAGAAATGATTAATATAATAAATAAAAAGATTTTTCATATGTGGGAGTAAATGTTAGCATATTTGTGTAAAAGCAACCCATCCTTTGCCATGGTACCAAGAGTATTTAATTGAAAATACACACATTATATAGGGAATATGCACACACCTACTTTGCCAGCTGAAAAATAAAGTATGAGTAGCATGTCCAGCTGGTCCAGCTGTAGTTTTCAAAATAAATGAAGCCTTGACCTTTTCCTGCAAATTACTGGCTCAATAACAAAAACCTCAACACATTATCCTTATTTTGTGTAGTGCCTGAAGGGGTAAACCTAGTAGCTAGAATTCAAGGACACATTCATGGGAGGATTCTCTGGGATGCATTCTATTAAATCTATACATATATACAAATTCATATGCTTACATTCATATATTTTTTGTTTGTTTGATTGTTTGGTTTGTTTAGGATTCTTTTCTGCCCTCAATTGTGGCTCCTATTTCTCTAAACAAACTCCATTTCAATTCATCTGGGCTTTTTGTTTCCTGCATTGGAAATGGAATCAATCAAATTCATGCATGTATGATTTGTCAAAATCAACTCATTTACTATGTATAACTACAATGCTCTAATAAAAAACTAGATCAATGGGCTGGGGTTGTGGCTCAGTGGTAGACCGCTTGCTTAGTATGTGTGAGGCACTAGTTTCAATACTCAGCACCACATAAAAATAAAAAATAAAGGTATGGGTTCACCTACAACTAAAAAATAAATGTTTTTTTTGTTTTTAAATCTAGGTCAAAATAAATGTACACAAGTTCCTTTACCTAAGATATTTAGACCATTATTTTAACAATAGTCTATAGAATTTTGGGAAACAGCGATATAAAACATGTCATTTTCAAATTCCTGTTAAAAATTGAGAATATCTTCTAGAACTTTAAGGAGAAGTAATAGAGGAACTAAAAATGCCATGAGCTACCTAGATTCTACCTTGTTGATTGATTAGAAAAAATAAAGAAATTAAACAAAATTAAAACAATATTAATAATAAAATATGTCAAACAATCTTTTTATGTTTGGTGATTTTATGGATACAAATACATAATAATCATACAATTTTTATAAGCCATAGACTTACCAATGTATACCAAAAAGCTAACTATGTAACTTGATTTTACGTTACTGAACACAATTTTAATATTTAGTTTTATTGTACATTATATACATAAGTATGTACATATAATTTATTTATCAAAATAGTTGGGAAGCTGGTTTACCAAATATTTAATGAATGGGTACCATTTGTCGAACACTTTTGTAGGTACTATGATGGGGTGGTTGACTAATACTAATAATGAGTGAGATATTTCTCTGCAATCCTGGTTTTATCACCTCTAAATCTAAGAGGTGAGACAGGTGATTTTAAGAATGAGTCCACACAGAATCTGTGCTACACGGGAAGGAAATCATAGACTCTTGGAGTAGAAATAACAGGGTGGAGGGAGATTGTTTTAATAAGAGTCCTCATAGATTTTCAGGAGCCAGACTAAACTGATACCTGGAGGAAAAGCATGTTTCAGGGGTAGGATGGCATGTACATAATAAATGAGTGGCATATTTGAGGAAATAGGGCAAGGAGCAGTGGCATACAGAATCTGAGGCTAGTGTTGAAACTGAAGATTATGCAGAGACTTTCCAGAACAAGGCTAAGAGTTTACATTTTATTCCAAGTTGAATTTGAATTTTATTCATGTACCATAGGATCCCTTTGAAGAATATTAAGCAGAAAAGATAAAAAATGTAATTAGCTTTTTAATAGGATTGCTCTCTCTATTGTGGACAGAAAGGACAGGAGCTGGGACAGAGGAGGGAGGGGTCTGTCAAAGGTTATCCGACAGGGTGTGGGATTGCTGAGGGAGGTGCCCACCAGGGCTGTGCATTGGGCTGGAGATCGGTGGACATTGGTGTGTGCTTCAATAAAATGAACTGGACACCTCAGAATTAGTTCCTTACATGATCTGTCTTAGAAATAACCTGCACCTTCTGCATCTGAAGGTAATGCATTTCCCTTCGCTAGAATCTAGTTGTTTATGTTTTCAGAATTTTGCAACAAAAACGAGAATGAGAAATGTAGGTTGCTCTACATGATTTATGACTTTGAATCCAACTTTGCAATTCTGCTTTTGGATAAGTTAGGGCATGTTTTAAAGCAGGAAATGAAATCCTAGAAGAAGATCTTTCTAAGATTTTAAAGGTCATTTTCTTCTCAGAACATTTTTCTTAGGGTGGAGATTAAGATGCTAGTGAAGGAATCTAGTTAGAGGAACTCAACCTCCAAACTGTTGAGCTTAAATAAGAGATGGCTCCTTGTACTTTTTTGGTAAGAGACAATGCTGTCAGAGCATGCCTAATCCAATAGTTAGGTCCATGCTGGTTAGAAGGATTTGAATCTATCCATGTACCCTGTGACTGCTTTTCTGGATTAAGTCTTTGGTCTGAAGACAACCTTTTAAAAGATTTGTGAACATCTGTATCTTCTAATGTTAATAATGTGTCTAGGGGAATTTTGAATACATTTCAATTAACAGCTAATGATTGAATTGCCTTCTGATGACTTTGGCACTTTCAAAGTTATCCTGAAAATAGCATTTGTAAACTGACTGCTATGCATCTATAATTATATAAATTACATATATATTTTTATATAGTAAATATATTTGTATATACATATTTCTATATACTTACTGCCTATAAATGGAATGGAGAAGGGTAAAATAATCAAAAGTGCCGGGAGTTGTTCATAATTGTAAATTTACCTACATAAATATAGTGTGCATGGAGACTTCATACATAAAGAACTTCTGTACAGGAGAAAGTCGTGAGAAAGTTGCAAAAAAAAGTTGCTTTCAATCCTGCAGAAACACTCAACATTTATGCAATACTGACCACAGGTGATTCACAACAGCCACTGTGACAGGCAGAGGTGCCAGCCCCTCCGCTGCCAACAAAATTGTCTCACTGCTAAAACTGCACTGAGTAAAAATAGCCTGGAATATATTATTTTCCTTTAGCGCCTACTTATAGCCAGGGAAACTTTTAAAATGTTGCCTTAAAATTTTTTTGAAATGGAAGAGATCAGGGGATCTGCTTTCTAAATAAATAACAACAGCATAATATGCTCTATGCACCTGAGGAAATATTCAACAATGTATGAAGAACTTGTAAACTTTATATTTCTATATTTTTGATGAGGTAAACCATCTTTCCAGTTTTTAGCTATGAGTTCTTACATGTATCAATAATTCTAACTTGGTACTTTTTCTTGCTTGACAGAAATTTTAGGAATTATTTTTTTATGCTTAAAATGAATATTTGAAAGCATTAAACAGGTATTATATTTTCTTTAGTAAATGGAAAATTATTGCATAAAAGTTTTTTTAATTTGCTTTTACATACTTTCTGAAATACTTAAAACATTGTATCAATAATACATAAATGACAATTGGTGACTTTTAAATTATAATAATAATTATTATTAATATTATTGGTACCAGGGGTTGAACCCAGAGGCGCTTAAAGGCTGAGCCACATCCCCAGTCCTTTTTTATTTATTTATTTTTGTTTTGAGAGAGGGTCCCACTGAGTTAGTTGCTTAAGGCTTTGCTAATTTCCTGAGGCTGGCTTTGAATGCAAAATCCACTGGTCTCAGCCTCCTGAGCATCTGGGATTACAGGTATGTGCCACCACACCCAGTTTAAATAAATAGTTCTTTTAAAACAATATTTGGTAAAGTTACATCTGACAGATGTTAAGTGGGCAAATTTCTCTCCATAAATTTCAAATTGTTAGTATCTCCTGGCCCCAGTATATTCCCTACTTATGTAACTGTATTTAGTGATGTTTAAGTTCTTTCTGTTCATATTTAGTGAGAAACCCTGAAAAGCTTACTGGAAGCTCAGGTTGCATGTGATCAAAGGACATGGCAAGTATGGTGTGGAAAGCAAGCCATGGGCAGACCTTCCTGGAACTCTTGCCTCTTCAGATGCAGGCATGCTTGGCTGTGCGTTCAGTTCTCTCCCCACCTGGAGGCTGTCGGGCAGCCTTCTGAGTTTGCAGTTGAGCTCAGTCCTGAAAGCAGAGGAAGCCAAGAGGGGCTCTCAGTACCCCTGTTCCCCACTGCATCTTCCCAGCTGGGCTGCTGCCCTCACTTAAAATGCACAGGTGTTTGAAAGTCACCCCTCTCCACACCAACCTCTCCCAACTTCACAGGGTTTTGTTAACTATGTCTCCCCTTTCCTTCAGGCCTGGGGTTGCTAACATGGTCCCGTATTCTTTGGTGGTTCCCTGTATGCCACCCATTTTTAAAAGTGTGATTTGATTATATCTTCCATCAGTTATACTAATTTGTGCATGTCATCTACTGTCTACTTGTTGACAGATACATCTGTCCCTAAAAAAATACAAACATGCATATGGTGAAATATTTCTTTCTATTGGAAAAATATGAAAATAAATGATAGCTTAGATGTGTAAATATTTCCTTGATACCAGAAAATAAATTGAGCACTAATTAATATGTCAAAACAAATTTCTTCAGTATCTATCTTTATCTCCATTTTTAGGATGAGGAATCTGAAGTTTGCTGAAGTCCACACACTGAGTACATGGGAAAGCCAGGGCTACACCCAGAGAGACTGACTCCACGGCAGTGACTCACATGGAAATTGGTAATATGAAATGGATAATTAAGAGTGAGTCCCTCAATGAGGAGTGTCTCTACCTGGGCTGTGTATAACATGGCTTCAGTTGTTACCAGGAATGATTTTTGAGAAGAAAGTATATATATATATATATATATATATATTTTTTTTTTTTTTATTATTATTATTATTAAATTGTGTGTGAGTGTGTGTTTGTGACCCCTAGTCATTTCTGTTTGGACTTGAACTCTTACAAGCAAAAAAAAATGATTTATAATTATTTATAGTTATACTGTGACTACAAAAAAATCCACAAAACCAAAAAAATAAATTAAAAAAAAAACATTTATGGGCCAAGTAAAATTTTCTAATTGGCAAGAATTTCGTCTTCTGGCTTTTATAACTTTCATAAAAGCTAAGTTGACAATTCAATTAATATATAACATTAAATATTTGTTTTTTATTACTAAATTTATTATGAAATCACTCACAACAAAACTTTGAAATACACTTTGTGATGTACGTCCTAAGTTGAAGATTTGGCATGTCTTTAAAGAGAACTGGCACACAGATAGCACAATCTTGTGTTTTCTGTACAGTAGTCTTGGGGGATTCCTGAAAGGTTATACACTAAATATGAAAAACAAACAAAACAAAAATCAAAACAAAATGAAACAAAAAAAAAAAACCATGACTTGGTTCCCTACTTGTTTTGACTTTCTTTTGAATGAATTTTTGCATAGTAGTAAAGTTGAGCAGATCTCCTTATTGATACCAACTCATAACCTATTAACTTCTAACCCAGGAGTTCAGTTCTTCATCTGTAAAAATTGGGATAACCATACGTAATTTGTGGATTTGCTGATTGTTAAAGAAAATTATATGTGCATATCCCTGGCACGAAAATTAAAAGCTCTAGAGTAAGAATGCCTTGGGTAAAATCCTAAAAATCAATATTTATTAGCTGCTTTATGTCTTTAAGTTTCTAAACCTGTGTGTCTTTCATCCTCTTCCTTCATCTGCAGTGATTCTCAGATTTGAAGGAACATCAGAATAACTTACAAAACTGTTAAGATACAGATTCTTGGGCCTTGCTTCTGAAGTCCTTAGTTCAGTAAGTCTGGATGGAACATAAGAGTTTGCATTTCTAACAGCTCCTGAATGATGCTGATGTTGTTGGTCTGGGGAACCTGCTTTGAGAAATACCAATGTGCTATGAAGAGAAGCTGTTCTTCATAAAAAAGGAAGAGTGATGGGAATGCTAAGGCCTCTTTATCATCCACTCAATACGCAAGTGAAACAGTCAATGAACCATTACAGCGATAATGCTGCATGAACGCTTAAAACAGTACACACATACTTTGTTGATGTCCATTGTGAGTCATCAGGAACATTTCTGTCTTAGGGTGCAGTGTGAGCAAGTGGACAGGCTTCAAGCTTCAAATCAGTGTCCAGTCTAGTTCCTGGGTCTATTCTAAGGCCAAGATAGAAGGGACATCGGTCCAATTACAGAGCTCTTAAGGACTGCTCACTTCACTTCCTGTAGAAGCCAAGTATTTTACCACTGGCTCTGAGTTTCTGTCTTAGGAACACACTGTTGCCTCCCTGGCCCATCGTCCCCTACTCTTGCCTCTTCCTCACACTGCAGCAGCTCCTGGCTTTTGTGCTTGTCTCTTATGATGCCAAGTATATTCCCTGCTTGGAGTCCTCTGGTGTGCTGTGCATGCCCTTCCCTTGATTAGTTCCCCAGTATCTACAATTCTTGCTCCAATATTACATATAAGTCAGTTGGGCCTTTTGAAATTACACTGTGTAAAATTCTTTCAACCAAGGTACCCAATCCTTCCCTAATATGTTCCCACAGGATATTTTATCACTTTCTAACAAACTACATAACTCATTTATTTTGCTTTTAGTTTATTTCTTCAAACTAAATGTAAATTCAATAAAAATAAGAGTTTTCTTTTGTTTATTGATATTATTCAGTGTTTAGAACTATAAATAAAATGTGTTTAAATAATAACTGTTGAATAAATTAATGTATCAATATGGTGATAATATGAGGAAGGAAAAAAGTAACAACTAAGATTATCTTATTTTTATGAAAAGATAAATTTAAATTATAAAATAAATCTTAAAGAATTGTCACATATATTGGTCCTTAATTTGAGGTTTTATGACTATATTAGTTTATTGGCACAATTAAAGACTATGCTATATATATATATATATATATATATATATATATACACTTATAATTTCAAAAAATTCTTATTTTAATATTGATATTTAAAAAAAAAACAGGCATAATAGATAATTTTAATCTTCATGATTTTTCTGTTGTGATTGTATCAAGTATATGATAACTAATAATAAAAATTGGCATTAATATACCACATTACACAGATCAGTTAAGGGAACAGAACTGACAGTCCAGAAATAGACCAGAGCATAAATAAACAGTTGATTTTAGATGAATATACCAGCACAACTTTGTGAAGAAAAATAGTCTTAAACAAATATTGTAGGAATAACTAAAAACCCATGTGCCAGAAAAAGAAACTTTAATGCAATACCTCAGAAACCAATAAGAATTAGCTCTAATAGATCATAATTTAATATAAAAGAAAAAAAATTCTTAAACTTCTAGAAGAAAACTTAAGAAAAAAAATTGGTGACCTTGAGTTAGGCAAAACACTCCCAGACATGAAACCAGTATTATCACTGATTAGACAAATCCAGCAGGTGTGGTGGTGCACACCTGTAATCCCAGCTTCTCCAGAGGTTGAAGCAGAAGAACACAAGTTCTAGGATAGCCTGGGCAACTTAGAGAAAACCTATGGCAAAGTATAGTTAATAAAAGAAGGGCTGGGGATATAGCTGTGTTGTAGAGTGTTCACCTAACATGTGTGAGGCCTGGGTTCAGTCCCAATATTGCAACACTTTAAGTAAATAAATACATAAATAAATAAAATAAAAGAGTAAATTCTAAATGGACTTATGCCATAGTTGATAACTTCCAGTCTTTAAAAGACACTAGAACGAACAGACAAAGTCACAAGCTACGGAAATATTTCCATATCAGACATATAACAAAGCATTTAAACTCAGTAGAAAGAATTGTTAAAACTCAACAGTTAGAAAACAAACAATATAATTGAAAAAAAAATAAATAAAAACTTTAGCAAAAAAATAAAAATAACACATAAAAGACATATTTTTAGTCGTTGCAGTAATGAAAGTTAAAGCCATATTAAAAGATTATGGCATGACTATTGGAACCTTTAACATTAAACCTGATAAAACCCATGTTGGTGAAGATTTGCTGCTTCTGGGAGCCTCAAGTTCTGTGGTATTGGGAATGAATTTCTCATGTACTGTGCTACTGGGAATAAATGTAACCTCTTTGGAAACAAGTTGGCCATTTCTTAAAGTGTTAATCATATACTTATATCACTTAGCCATTCCTCTTCCAAGTTGTATGCTAGCAAATTTTTATCAAAACTTGTATATGAATATTTATAGTAGTTTTATGTGTAATAGCTGCAAACTGGAAAAAAACAATGTGTCCACAAACAAGTAATTGTGTAAATATATTGTCCTATGTTCATGAAATGGAATATTACCCACTAATAAAAATAATGTACCTTTGATACATGTTACAATATGTATGGATGAATCTTAAAACAAATTTTCTGAGTTAAAAAAGTCTGACTCATTCTGTAAATGTAAATACTATATGGCTGCATTCACATAAAATTTTAGAATTTTCTAGGAAAATGAAGCCAATCATGATTGAAATTAATTCTATCTTTATTGATCTCACATTTAATTCAGTTGTATTTAAGTATAAACACATTTTAGTCAATTATATAGAGTTATATTCTTACTTTAATAAAATATTTAATAAGAAAATTATTAAATAATATATTAAATATATTACATTATTATATTAATTATTATATTAAATAATGATGATAATGTTATTAAATAAACATATTGAACATTATTGATTAATATTATTAAATAATATTCTTTTTAATAAGAATATTTTGTTGGTTCTGGTTTGGTGGTTTTGTTTTCTATGCTCTATGCTTGCTAATGAGAAGATATTTTGGGATTTTTTTTCTTGAAACATATTAATGGTATGCAATGCATCTTATACATTAAAGTAACTAAGGGGCAATGACATCGCAAGTGGTCTTCTCATTTATATCACTCTTTGTTTCTCCCTCTACCACTTGAGTATTACCTGTGGGAGTGGAATGTTCCAAGACCCCCAGTAGATATTTGACAATGCACATAATACTGAATTCTATACACTCTATGCTTTTGACAATACACTATTACCTTTGATAAGTTTTATGTTTAAATTAGAGCAGCAAGAGATAAACAACAATTATTAGTAACAAAATAGAATAACTTTAACAACACATTTAATAAAATTATGTAAATATAATCTCTTTCTCTCAAATGCCATGGTGTGGGTGGTGTATACAGCATGGAACCTCTGAACAGAAGAATGATTGACATCCTTCAGTGGGGTGGAGTGAAACTTTATCACACTATTTAGCATGGTGTGCAAATTAAAACTTATGAGCTTCTTACTTCTAAAGTTTTCCATTTAATATTTTTGGATTTCAGCTGTCCACATTATATTAAATCATGGAAAACCAATCTCAGATAAGGAGAAAACTCTGTAATAGTTTTTTTTATAGTTTTAGTATGAAAAGGACTATTTTTTTAGAGACTATATAAATTTTCAATGTAATTTTAAAACTGTCACTATATTTCAAGGATTTTTGGATCTCTGTTAACTAGTTAATGGTGATGATTACTAGAAAACAAGACAGACCAGTACCCATTCTCAGGTGTCAACAGATTGCTGTAAAAATAGTTTTTGTAGCACAAACATAAAACTCTTGTTTGCTTACATGCATTGTTTTCTAAAAAATCATTAGCAAATAAACTTTAAAAGAAATGCAAATGTAATGTTAATAGCCTTCAACAAAGAAAAAAAGTGATAATTATCTAGAAAATATATCCTGCTCAAGTGGGGCTCTATCATTCTATTAAAAGTGGGTAGAGTGTGTAGGCATTAACTCAGGAAACAGAACTGTTTTTTTCTTTTTGTCATATAACATTTTGCAGCTTTATTTCGCTTCAGAAATGTACTTATATAATCAAATTCCAAGCTGTGTCCAAGAGTCAATAACAATTCTGTTTTACTAATTTCACCTTTTACTCCTAAATGTTATACAAGTATAATTATGTGTTGATTAATTTGAATCAATGACACAGTTTAATGTCTGAACACTTGTAGACACTTGAAGAGAGTCACAATTTTATAGGTAGGAAGAAGAGCCTTAGAGTTATAATTCTGATGTCAAGTGCATGCAATTTTTTTCTAGTTCTTTGAACACTGTGAATCCATGTATGATGTATTTGACAAATGTCAATTAACAAGAATGTTCAATTAACCAAAAGACCCAATTTTCCGATTATTTTTGGATAAATGGGTGCTTACTAAAATTCCTGTTAAGAATAACTCCCATAAATATAACTTTTATTATTTATATTTCTATGCCTAATGAAAATTGAAGATCTCTGACCTGGATTTTTCTGTCTTTGGGGTATTGAGGTAGTTTCCTTGATGAATGTAGTTTGAGAGTTGAAATACAGAGTTCAAATAGACACAAGATTTTTAATACTTCTAGGTCACATTGTATTTATTAATCAGTAATGTTTAGTGATTTTAAATATATACTGTAGTAAGATTTATACTTTCATATTGTGCAGTTTTTAAACTGTTGTCTTTCTAGAAGGTGGGAGAAGGGGTTTCCTTCATCCAATTTTACTGAGGTTTCTGTCAGTTCAGTCTAAAACGGCCCTTCGTTTGCACAGCAGTCACTGGTTCCAGGATTTAGCTTATTTCAGGCTTCCCCAAACCAGCCTAATGATGCCAGGCCCCGATTGCCAGCCGTGATACTCAGTGTTCCAGACATTAGTTCTATAGCGACTTTCTCAGAGCCCAAGAGCTCTGCCCTTCACTTTGATCTGACAAATCTGCAGGTAGTTGTCCTTTCTTCCAGCTGGTATGTTTTTGATGACTGTTCTTGTGCATGAAACTCTTCCACATTATGTAGTTGACCCCATCTATTAAATTCTCTGTTGAAATACGTTTAATCCTGTTTGTCTTTGCCAGATACACTGTATACAATGAATTGATGGAGAGAGACAGAATGAAATTCTTCTTCAAAATTTAATTTGTTCTACATCAGTATTAGCTTTCCAAATCATCACTTGACTTTTGAAACTGTTTAAAAAACAAAACAAAACAAAACAAAACTTTCTTGTAGGATTAAAATGAACATGATTACAAAATGCTGTTGATAAATAAATCTTATTATTGATTTAATTATTATTCCTCCTAATGAAGTCTTGCCATCTCTATGGTGCTTCTTATGCCTCTTTAGTCATGTTTAGGAGTTGAAGATTTCTACTTCATGAAACATGCCTTTCCTCTTCTTTTATTCCCTTCATTGTGTACCATCAGCTCTATTTGCCATGTGTGATGACTGTTCTCCTTGTGGCCCTTTCTTCCATTGGCTCCTGGTAAAGCCTACTTGTAGCTTTACTTTCTCTGGCTACCCCCACCTGTCTTTTGTTTTCTGATTTCTCCTTTCCAGGGGCTTTTCTCTCATTTTTCATCTACATTGACTATTATTATTATTATTATTATTATTATTACTATTATGTAAATTTGCACCTTGGGAAAACTCATCCAGACTCAAATACTGTCATGCAAAACTCAACGTGTTGGTGTTTGTTTCTTCACTTTCCTGGGCTAATTCTTTCAAGTGTATTCCCCTTTGGGTACGGCCATTTAAATCATGGTTCAATCTATAATCAATGTCTTTCCCTCTACCTTTTACTCATGGGCTCAGCATGTGTGGTCATTCTTGTCTTCTCTCTTCTGGCATTGAACAACTCTGTCTTAGCCTCCAGTCCTTGACCTCAGCATGACAGAACTGAGCAACTAGGACCTCCTTATTTCTTCCCTAGACATTCTTATATCACTATACTAGTACATGGCCTCCTACATCCCAGGGATGTCTTGCAGTTTTTGAAGTCCCTTAGGGACGGACACCTGATTCCACCTGAAACCATAAGTAAAGATCTATGTGCTTTGCTTAGCCCTCTAATTTTTTTTTTATTACAACTATTTTCTCCACTTCTGACACCTGTGATCTGAAGAGCGGGTGCTCATTGTTTTTGACAAATGTCCTAGGGTCAAATGTTTCTGACTGAAGGAGAGCCCAGGCAGGTCAAACCATAAGTTCTGCAAATGGCATGTTTCAGCAGAACTGACAAATGATATTTCATTTTTCTTACAAAGATTCAACCATTTTTCTCGAAAAAAATGTTTTTCCATATAGTTAAAAAAAAAAAAAACTTTGTTTTATTTACAGAGTTCTAGGAAACAACAGCAATTTTTTGTCACCTAGTGGTGGGGAATGGAAGTTGGTTGGTGAGACCATGTTCCCTTGAGAGTGTCCCTTAGAACATTCTTCTTTGCCTCTACCTACTTTCTAGTGGGTAATGGAAGACCTCGGAGTTCCTTAGCTTGTTGATGCTACTCCAATATTTCTCCACCATCCTATTGCATTCTTGTCTGTATCTGTTCAGGATCAGGGCTCACCTCAACCCAGAATAAACTCATCTAAATTTGATTGATTATGACCCTATTCTCAAATAAGTTCACATTCACAGACTGGGGGTGAGAACTTCAACATTTATTTTGAGGAAATCCAATCCAGCACACTATTCTATTTTTAATATTTACATGATCTGAATTTGTGATAACTTTTTCCCTAAACAGAGTTTTAGCTGAGTTTTGAGGTTTGGTAGGTCCTGTTTTTATTATTATTTAACTCAAAATACTGTCTGGTTTCATTTGTGGTTTCTTCTGTAGCTCATCTGTTTCTTAGAATGTGTTGCTGAATTGACAAACACTTCAGGGGTTTTCTGGCTATCTTTTTGTGATTGATTTTTTTGGGGGGTTCATTCTCCATGAGCACAGATTATACTCCATATTATATCATCATTTGAAAACAGTTGAGACTGGTTTTATTGGTTTTCATAGGGCTACTTTGTTAAAGGTTTTATGTGTACTTGGAAAGCATGAGTTATGCAGTTTGGGGTACATTTTGAGTAAGTTAGATCAATTTTCTTACAAGTACTTTTCAAGTTTTTATCTCTGTTGATTACTTTTCCACTTGTTTTATAGGTAAGTAAGTGAAGCGCCTTAAATCACTTGTTTTTTTATGGTGTTGTATATTTCTTCATTTAGTTTTTCCAGGGACAGTTGTGTGCCCAGATCACATAAAAGAATAATTAATTTGGACAACTTTTTCAGCTCTTCTGTTGGTTTTTGGAAAGACTGGATTTTCAGAGCCTCATTTTCCACCATTTCAAAAGTCCTGTTTTTCAGAATTTGCTTTGAGATTTTAAAACAGTGATGGACAAATACCAAGATTCTATACTATCGTTTCATTTCTTACTCAATTCAATGTAAATAATACATAGAAATTTCCACACTGCTCCACAACCTCTAATAAAAATCATATTTTTCAATGATTTGAAATTGATGTGGCTCACTGAATGGTGGTGCTTGAGCATCTACAAACCAAGGAGTTTCTCTTTAGTTTATAGTAAAGCTAAAGGGGGAAAATTGAATATCTGTCTCAATAGAATAAATTCCATTTAATATGTTTCTATTAAAGAAACAGTGGACTCTCAATTACATTCAGTTATAAAAAATAGCAGAATAACATGCTATCTTAGTGTTACATCTAGACTAATTTATAGAAAAGTTACAAAGGTATTGGTCTGTTTTTAGGGAAAACACACATGAATCACTCTCTCTTAATTCCAATGCCTTCAAATACAAAGAGAACAGAATTTTCATGGTAGGCCATGCTTGTGTGTGAAGGTACCTCCTGGTGAGACAAGCCATGCCCCTGATGGTCTCTCATTGACCTAATGAGATGGCACTTCCCATAGAAATCTGAAGTAGAACAAGTTTTAGGTCCAGCAGAACAGGAGAAGCCATCGCTTTATCTAATACAGCTCTCAAGATTCAGTCAACCCTTGTCACCAAAGTGAGACACTAAGTAGGTTTAAGACTAATAAAAGACAGTATATTTATTCCTCTGGAAAAACTTCTAGTCTCCTCTGCTTAGTGCCACTTCAGGTTCCTTCATTGGCTCTGAGGACCCCCTCTCTCTTTCTAGATCACTGTCACATCCCACTGTGTGGGCTTCCTACTTCCTGCTGCATCCAATAGGTGAGTCTGTTGGAAGGATGAACATGCTGAACATGAAAGGCAGGGACACTTCTGTTACCAATGATCTCTTATTCAAGAGAAATTCAATCACATCCTACAGCTTTATTTTTTTTCCAAGACTTTTCCAGTTATTTATATTTTAGGAAACAATTCCCTTTATGCATGTTTACCTTTGAGTCATTTTTCAGAAAATTAGAATTTCATAATATGCACCTAAATGATATCCTCTTCAAATTAAAATTCCTTCTATGGCTTTATGATCACATATCAGCTGCAGTCCAAACTACTTTACATGATTAATGAAACCCCTCATTATTCAACCCCACCACATGTCCAACCACTTTCTCCCTCACTGACTCTGCCACATGAGCCAAGTTGTTGTTTTGCTGTTCAGGAGCATACAGAGCTAATTTGTGCACTTGCCTTCCGTGCTCCCTAGGATTGGAGCATTCTTCTGCCACAGCTTTACATGGTTTATCGCTCCACCTCATTTAGGTTTCTGCTCATATGTTATTTTCTCTTAGAGTGATCCTTTAGCCATATTATCTAAAAGAGCAGACAATGATATATGTAAGACAAAAATGGATAAATCTGTGCTGAGATAAAGATTTTGGTTGTGGAATGAGCTGATATTAAAGTTGAGAACTAAATGGCATTGAGGAGTCAGTTTGGGGAAACTGGATTATAGATACTGTTCAAGAAAAGGATAGGTTGAAAAATAGGTTATTGCCATAGACTTTGACATCACTGATCTTTTCTGATGCTATTAATTCTATCTAAAGTGTTCCTCTTTTAGGTTTGTTCACGTCTTATCCATCTTTCAAAATCCAACCTAAATGTCATCTCTTATCTGAAACTTTCCACAGCCCTTTTTCTGAAAGGCTCCCTGTGTCTTCATAACCTGCTTTTGGCTGTCATGTGTTTAAAGTGGTTCAGTTACTTGAGGGCTCTTTGTCTAACGAAACCATGTGGAAAGTCACATGACTCACCTTGATTGATAAAGCTCGATTTATTTGCAAGCTCAGCAAGGATTGTCTTGCACTCCAACAAATAAAATATTCTTTCCAAATACAATTAAAATGGAATAAATCATTAAGTTTAGGAAGGTTTGATAATATCCTGATTTATTCAATGGCAACAATTTTTATATGCCTGTGAGTGAATGTGTGTGTAGGGAGGAAGAGTCCATCTTGAGATCTGAAAATATAGATAGTTACGTATAATAGCATCAGATATGGTAGTCAGACTACAAAAATGAAAACATTATTTATGTTTTCACTGTTTATTGTCATTTAATATATAATTAATTTCAAAAGTGTGTGTGTGTGTGTGTGTGTGTACACAGGCATGTTTTATGGCTTTGCTGGTATCCTGAGCTTAGTCTGCTTATTGGGTTAACTAACACAGTGCTAATCATGGCAGATGTTAATAGACATACAAAGAAAATGAAGACTCAGGGCAAAGCAATCAGAAGGAAATTACTATGGGATAATAAGTAAAACAGTCAAACAGTATTTTTAGTATTTGATGATAACAACCTTCCAGAGGAAGAATGATTAACAGTGAAATTTCAGCATTTCAGCCACATGCAAAGACTAAAGAGGCTTTTTGTGAAAAATAAAATGGCACAAGAAGAGGGTGTAGTTAAAAATCAGTTCATATGTTATAAGTGAATAGAGTGAAAAACAAACTTTGGATAGCTTGCAATGTGGGATGATGGGGTTATTCAGCACTCCAGAGACAGTTTCCTTTAGAATACTAATTTCTGTCTTATCAGTTTCTTAAAAAGGAAGAACTTGAATTCTCCATTAAAATTCTGCATGTGATACTGCATACTATTAAATATATTCTTTCTTACATTTTCATACAGTAAAATATGGAATTTTAACATTTTTAATGTTATTGTTTGTCCCTGAATAAACTGGAAAATTGAAAGAAAAAAATGAAATAAAGGTCTTTACTATTGATATCAACTATTCCTTTAATTAATAACAAATTTTCTAATAATCCAAACCAAACTCCAATTCAGAATATATAGAAATGTTTATGCATATGGGATTTTTATGTGAAGATTTTGAGACACATGAGGAATTAATTGGGACTGTCTGGATTACAATTCTCACTTTAGTTGTGTGAGACTGCACTAATGCCTAGCATTTCCCAATTTTCACTTGGCTAATATTTAAAGGGTGAGTATCCATAGCACCCACACTTCCTAGTGTGATTGTGAGGGTTAAATGAGATAGTCGCTAGGGAGTGTTCCACCACATCCTCAATTCTCTTGTGTGGTGAGTACTATCATCATTTTATATTCTTGTACTGCTCACTCATGGGTAAAATAAGTTTATGTTTTCAGTCCAAATAAGAGAATAAAAATTTTCTTCTAGCTAAAGTAGTAAATACTAGTCTAAGATAGTTCTTAAAGGAAACTTGTTTGAGTTTTATTTGCCTTTATACACTCAAACCTTAACACAATTTCTTGCTCTAGATAAATGTTTTCTCAGCTGGAAATAATTGAATAAAGCTTCATTTTTTCCTGAATACTAAAATAACTGCATATTTAAATATTAGGCTTTTTTCCCTCAAAGACCATTTTTGTAAATCCATCTTCTTCTGTTAGTTTAGATATTCATTTCCTCTGAATCTAAGTTCAATTGATCTTATATGACCTTACAAATTTTACAAAGGATAGTTCTAGATTTAACACAGCTGACACTCAATTTTTATGTGAAGAGAATTTTTCTTTGATGTTTTGAATGTCGTACATTTGTTTTTCATATTTATGTGGATGATGTAAGAGCAAAAATCTTACACAAGTCGTCTGTGATCAATAGATTTCGAAAGATTGTGTTTCAGGATTAACCAAGGTTTACATTAAAATTCCGATCAAACTTCAATCATTTCAAATTACTAACAATTAGTAATCAATTCAAATTACTAATAAAGACTCAGTATGAAACCATATGTTCTGGGGTAAAATGTGAATGCCGCTTTCCCCAAGATATTTTGGAACTCTAACCTCAGAATCTCAGAATGGGACCTTATTTAGAGATATGGTTTTTACAGGAAAATCAAGTTAAATGAGGTCAGGAAGTGACCCAGCTCTGATATGGCCAGTGTCCTTATTTAGAGAAACCAGTGTAGTCCCAGCTAAACAGGGACAATGCCTCAAGAACATGAAGGCAGGGTGATGGCTCTACAATCCAAGGGACCCCATATGTTGCCAATAACCTGCTAGAATCCTGGAGAGTGGCACAGGGCAAATCCTCTCTAACTGCCTCAGAGGGAGCAGCCATTGGCCTTGGATTTCTAGCCTCCAAAACTAGAAGCAGAACAACAGATTTCTCTTTTCAATGCTGTCTTGTTTCTAGTACTTTCTTATGGCAGATCCAGGAAACGAATTACAATATACCTGTCATTGCATTCAGAGTTCTAAATCATGGAGTGGACAAGGATGACTGTAAATGTTTGGGAATCAGTTTTCTAAATGTGTCCTCAAGCAGGAAAAAAAAAAGAGAGAGAAATGAGTATAAGCTACCCCCCCCCCACATTTCTTGAATTTATCACTTTCATTACGAAATAAATAATTTTAGTGTTTATAATATTATTGGCAAAGACTTGCTGTGCAATTATTATCATTCCTTTTATCCATTTACTTTTCTAAAATAATGATTTGCTTTTTGTTTTTTATTAGCAAATACCTTATGCTATAAAAGAGTATTCAAATAAATGTAAATATATCACACTTTGGTGATCCATATATGTGTAGATACCTATATTTTTGTGTATGTATGTGTGTGTGTGTATGAGTATGTGTGTGTGTGTGTGTGTGTGTGTGTGACTAAATTCATGCAAAGTATTATTTATGCCTTGAAAGGTAGCTCCCTTTTTCTCCATTTTATTGTCCCTCCAAAAACCCTAGAGGAAACTACTACATCAAGTTTGAATTTGCTAGCTCCATTATATTCCATTAAATTCTTACCACTTATAGATACAATGTTAACATATTTTTTAATCCTACTTTTCAAAAGTATTCTGCAGCATTGTATGCATTTTTGCTGACTTGTTCACTCATTATTCCATTTTTTTAAACTTATCCATGAAAGTACCTATGATGGTTATTTGATTTTTATTTCTACCTAGTTAACTAAAGAATAAATGCACTACATTTACTTTCAGTGAATATGTGCATGTCTTTCTTTGGGTATATGTTAGCATGAACAATGCTACCTACGAGTATTATAAGACATATCTTGGCACTACGTGAAAAGCTTTGAATAAATATCTTGGAGTACGTTCACAGGGTCATTTTGTATGAATATGTTTAATTTTTCTAGTAAGGTCAATGTATTCCAAAATAATTACATGAATTTACAATCAAGATTAACAATGAATGAGTGTAACAATTTTACCATACTTTTGTACACATTACAATTGATATATTTATCACTATCTATTAGAAGATAAAATTTCCCCTTACGTAGACGAAGTTGATGAGGTGACATTTATATTTGCTTTGATCATAAGACATTAAGTTGTGACAACTAGAGCATAAGAGGATTAAAGTTGAAAGAAAATCATAGTGGAATTAAGGAAATTACAGTGTTCGGGAAAAGTTGATTAAAAACTGAAGGATCTGAAAGACACCCATAACATATGGCAAGTTTGTAAGAATAAATCATTCCCTTTTTCCTGAACAATTTTGAAGATACAAAAATGCTTATGGTTCATTTACATTACTTCTCTGGTGGAATTCAAGTTATGTGCTGCATATACACACATACATATTATAGCTTACTTTGTTACTGTTTTATTACAAAGGATACAGATGAGCAGTTGCATCCAACAAGGCAGGAGGGAAAGATGCAGAGCTGTCATGCCCTCCTTGGCACACCACCTTCCAGGAGCCTCCTGATGAGGAGTCCAGACTTGCTATTTTGTTGTTGTGTGTTGGGGGTGGGTGCAGCAGATCAAACCCAGGATCCTTCGGTTCCTTATGAAGACTTCATTGCATAGCCATGATCGAAGCATGCCCACTGTATGGGAATGTGATTGTACACAGAGGGTATGATAAAATGCTAGAGTGGAAAAACCCATCGAGGTCCTTCTCTTCAGATTCTTTTGGACCTCTCTGTGTAGCATATTTACTCCCTGGTATAGGTCACAGGATCTTTTCTGGATCTGGGGAGTCATGATCTGTCAGGGAAGTTTAGAGAATTTCTTTATGGCCAATAGCCAACATTAGGTAGAAAGGTGGGGGAGATGAGGATTTCTATGCCCATCTTGGGGAAGAGAAATGCTAGTTTCTATGAGCTAAAATAAGGAGAGAATTATGAATCAGAAAACCAGGGATGAATACCAACATTATATACGAATTGAATGTGTTTAAGTACATATTTATTTATATGCATTTGTATATATAAAATACCACAAACTCCTTAGAGTGTCTTTTGATGAACAGAGGATTTCAATTTTAATATGAAACATTTTATACATATTTTACTCTATGCTTGAGTATTTTGTGTTCTAAAAAGTTCATTTCATACTCTCACTTCAGAAAAAATAATTTTTCTTTTTTGCCTTCTAATTTTTTTAAAGAATTGCCTTTGAACTTTACATTTACAATTCACTTTGAACTGGTCGTTCAAATATTTAAAGTATATGGAGGGAAAATTACATTTTTTCTAAATGTATAACTCTCGGGTGTCTTGAGCTGCTATAACATTAATGGGATGGTTTAACACAACAGAGATTTTTTTTCTCACGGTCTGGAGGCTGGGAGGTCTGAGATCAAGGTACTAGCTGATTAGGTTCTCTGATCACTCTTATCTGAAGGCTCCATCTTCCAATACCATCACACTGGCATTCGGACTTCAACATATGAACTTGAAGTAGTGGGGCATAAACATTCAGTTTCTAACAGTGGCTAATTATTCCTGCAAAGATTACTGAATAGTTCATTCTTTAACTGCAATATTCATACTGACATAAATAAAGATTATATATTAACATTGGTTGAATTTTCTGATCTCTACTCAGTTTATGTCTGCAATAAAACACATTGGTTTAGGTATGGGTTTTTATTAAGACCTGATTCCTAATAGTTTCTTCCAAATTATTTATTTTTATGTTTTTTAGTTGTAGATGAACACAATATCTTTATTTTATTTTTTTATTGTGGTGCTGAGGATCAAACCCAGTGCCCTCTGTATTAGAGACAAGTGTTCTAATACAGAGCCACAACTCCAGCCCCCAACTTATTTTTTTTTACCAACACAATTATAGTAGCGTTTCTTGCCCTAAAAAAAAAATATTTTACATTTTTAATTTGCATTAAAAAAACTCTTTTGGTTCTAATTGGGATTTTAGTGAAGCTATGGAGCATCATTGAGGAATAAATATTAGTTTAAAAAAATTCAAAATAGTGACATTACCTATCAAAGAACAACACACACACTTGTAAATGGGCTTTATCATGTTTCAATAAAATTTGATAATATTCCTATAAAGCCTTTTGCATATTTTATTTCTGGGTATTTTGATGTGATTGTAATTACTATCTTTTTAAAATTTAGGAATCTATTGCTGGTATTTAAAAATATATTTTATGTAATATATCTTCTATTCAGAAGATTGTCCTCTTAAAATACCAGTACAAAATGTGTTTATTCATTTGGGTCTTTAATATAGAAAACATATCTATAAATAAAAAGGGTTTTATTTTCCATTCCAACTTTTATGCTTTTTATTTCATATACTCTTGCATCAGCATTTAAAGCCTGCAGTGAATATTTAATAGTAGTGGTGATAAAATGATCCTCATGTAAAGATAATATTTCATCATTTCATCATTAAAAATAATATTTGTCAAAAAGCTTTTATAGATACACACTGTGAGTGTAATGAAACTATCAATCACTACTAACTTGCCATGAGTATTTTAAACCTTTGACTAGATGTTGAGTTTTATCAATCATTGTTCAGCATCTATTGAAAATTTTGTTTGTGATGAATAATAGCGCTATATTTTCTAATATTTGACATATTCCCTCTGCATAAGAAAAATGCCATCATGATATATTATTATTTTAATATACTTTGTTGAGATTTATTTTTAAAGAACACACATTCATTTAAGTAAATACTTTGCATAATTTTGCAAATATAAATGCCTATTAAATATAACACCAATCGAGATGTAGGAAATTTACCATACCATTCAAAGATTTCCTTTGTTGTTTTTTTTTTCCCCATAAATCTTTCCCATACTTTCACAGTAAGAAGTAAGTGACTTAATTTATATCAACATAAATCAATTTTGCCTGTTCTGGAGATTCGTATAAACTCATAAAATTATCTTCTTCATTGTACTGATTCTTTCGTTCATAATAAGGATTTTCAATCCATCCATGCAATTTTGTCCACCAAGGATTCCTTACTTTTATTACTTGCAGGGCATGGCTGCCCGCTTCCTGGTCTTGGGGCCATACATGTGGCTGGGATAGGTCCTGGTGGTCAGCCAGGAGGCGGTGCTGTGGGCAGTGACAGAAGAGGTGGACCACCTCCAGGATAGGTCCGGGACTCTTCCGCCCTGGTGGACAGCTGTGCCTTCCCTTACAGACTATGGGATGGGTGTACACTTGAACTTGCTTAACCCCTCTGACCTTTATTCTGATTGGCTCCTGTGCAGTATATAAGCTGTGTGTACTTCCTCATTAAAGGAGATCCTGCTTTGACTGTTCTTCCTGGCAAGTCTGATTGTCCTCCCTTGACCTTTACCTCTCTTGGCTCATTCTGGTCAGGGCGTGCTTTCCCTGCTTCTCCCGCCGGTCAGGAGGAGATGGGGGCTAAAACCCCCGACAATTACTGACTAGTATTCCACTACATTAGTATATCACATGTCTTTATCCATTCTCTTGTTTATAAATATTTGAGATTTATCTAACTTTAGATAATAAGGATATATATATATATATATATATATATTGCATATATTTACATGCATGCAATGTTTATATATGCAATACATATATATATATATGTGTATTTCCACTATACACACATACGCGCGAGTATGTGTGTCTGTGTGTGTGTGTGTGTTTGTGTGTGTAGCTGAGCAAATATGCAGATGTGGAACTTCATATGGCAATTATATATTTTACTAAATGAAAGTGAACTTTTCTCAGAGTGTTTGAATTATTTTACATATCCCTGAAAAATATATTTGGGAACGAGTTGTTCTATGTTTTCATTAGCAATTGACATGTACAGTCTTTAATATTAGTCATTTTGGTTAATGTGAGATACAATCTTATGTTTTCAATCACAACTTTCCTTATAAATAAAGTGCTGAGCATGTTTTAAAGAAATTTTGATTGGCAAAGTATCTATTCAATTCTTTCATTATTTTATTGGTTTTATCATTATTACTAAGCTGTAAGAGTTCTTTATACTGTAAATATTTTTTAGAAATATTTTTGTATATGTTGACTTATATTTTTATTTATTTTTAATTTTTTTTTTTGTGGTGCTGGGTATTGAACCCAGATCCTTGTGCATGCTAGGCAAGCACTCTACCAGCTGAGCTATTTCCCCATCCCCAGTATATGTTGTCTTATAATGTTTGTATTTCCTTTTCTTTAATTAAGAGTGTCCTTATATTAGTAAAATTTTAATGAAGTCTTCAATCCCATCTTTGGGACAATATCTTTCCTCATACTTTCCACTAAAAATTCTTTCTTATTGTAATTGATTTCTTAAAATTTCTTTTTTATTGTTGTTTTAATAAATTTGATTTTATTTCCCTGAAAATATCTTCATTTTATTCTTCCATTTGAAAAATAGTTTGGATAAAATTGAAGTCTAGCTTGAGAGTGTTTTAGCTCAGCTAATTAAGAAAGATAATCTACTTCCAAATGTTTATTGCTATTAAGAAGTGTGTAATAATACTTTGTGTTTGTTATCTCTTCTAGTGTTTTAACACTTTTTTGACATTGTATATACAGGTGTAAATTATTTTTAAAATATTCTATTATACGACTTTTTGAATGTATCTGTATGTGTCTTTCATTAATTCATTAATTCTGAAAAATTATCTCATTCCTATTCTTTCTCATTTCAAACATTCAGTAGAATTTATACTTCTCAGATAGTTTAATCTTTTCTATCTTCATGCCTGTAGTCTCTGACTTTTTGTACTGTACTTTGAATAATTTCTTTAGAAATCTATAATTTTCTCTTAAATAAGTCTACTTGACTGTTAACTTTTTCATTAATTAATTAAATTCAATAAGTTTAGTTTTAAGTATTCTATTGTTCTATTGTTCTGTTATAATTTCACCAATTCTTCTCTATCATCTTTAGTTCCCTACTTATATTTTGATCTATTTAGACATAGTTATGCTTTTAAAAGTAATATTTTTCTGAACAATCTGTTAGCTGAAATCTTCTCTTCATGTAATTTGAACTACTCCTGTTTCTTGCTGGTTTTAATTCACTATGTCCCGTGTCTTTTTGTGGCCCAGTGTGGGCTGAATTTAGCTAGGGCTAAATTTCATTTCTATTGTATAAGTTTGTTTAGTTTTGCTGAGTAATTAATGGTAAAAGCAATCTGCAGTCATTTTGAATTTACTCACTCATTTGAAGTATTTCAACTGCCTAATTGAGAATTGAGAGACTCTGGCCAGGCCATGGTGGGCTGCAGCATGAATTTGCAGGGCAGTTGTCTGCCCCCACCTGCAGTGTGACCTTGGAAAGAAGCACCTGTCTTCTTGTTTCTTTAGACTCTGCACCCTACAATGAGATATAGACTTTGTCTTCCAAGTTCATTGAGGTTTAGTTGTATTCTCCATGTTAGGTAGGACTGGGCCTTTACATTTTGTCCTGCTCATGAGATGTACAAAGAACTTGGACGTGCTGTGGGTTTGGTAGGCACTGCTGGGACAAAACGCAGCCCCAGTGCTCTTCCGCCTCCAAGACACTGCTGCCTCTTTGGATAGAAGCTTGGGTTTCTCTCTGCTGTCAACTCAAAAACTTTTTGTAGAGGAGTTTTACACTGTTTCAATCCCTTATAATGATTTTCCTCTTTGAATTATGAAAATCTTTTAGTTAACATATACATCTATTCTACATGATAAGTGAATAAGAGTTCATTTTAAATCGCCTTAAATATAATCATTGAAATTAATTTATTATGAATTTTGATGATCAAAATTCATATTGTGAGCCTTCCTACAAAAATATATGCCTAAAACATAAATAATATCCAAAGTTAAAAACCACAATCTGCAATGATATATTTATTTTTATCATAAAATTTTAGAAAAGTACTTAGCCATAACTTTATTAAAGGATTAAGTTTGGATAATATTTAAATAGTTTATTTCTAAAATTATTGAAGTTAACAAATGTTTATTGATCAATGACTTTGTAGAATAATACAAACAAGTATTATATACCTTTTATTAAGTATTTCACATTAATATTCTCATTTAATTAGAATGATGTAACTATCAGGAAAAGACCCTGAATTTCCATGTAACACAGATAAAGGTAACAAAGGTAAGAGAAGTTGAATGTTGTGTGAAAATTATAGAGTTACTATATGGAAAACTAATATAACTCATGTTTGTTTTACTTCATAGTCTTAACGATTAAATACTGCGTTATGTGGCAACTTAGTATAAAAGGCTCTATGTATAAAAGACTTTAAGGTTGATACATAGAAATGTATAGGAGCCTATCATGTATTTTCCAATTGCATACATATCAATTATATTTATATATATTATGTATAATAAAATAATTTAATGCATTAACATACACTTTTATGTGTGAATGTGTTTGATTATATATTTTTAATTTTTATAGAACTGTTATAACAAATACCATGCACTGGGTGACTTAAAAAGCAAATTTATTTTCTCACAGTATGGAAGTGTGAAGTAGGAAGCTGAGGTATTGGCATGGTTGGTTTCTTCTGAGGCTTCTCTTGCCTTGTAGGTGGCCTCTTCCTCATCTTCGCATGATCTCCCCTCTTTCTGTGTGTGTGCATGTGTATATATGAGTATGTCTTCTCTTCTTATAAAGACAGCAGTCATTCAATCATGCCCACCAATACCATCTTACTTTTACTGAATTACCTCTTCAAAGAGTTATAACACTATCCAAATATAGTTTCATTCTGAGGTACTAGGAAATAAGTATTGGACATCTGAATTTGGAAGGGACACACTTAAATGTAAAATTATGTATGTGGATGCAGATGTGTCTTTAGAACTCAATAAAACATATCAGAACATGGAGTGGTCTGTGATTAAGACTTTGTACCCACAGCCCCTTCTAAGGAAGAGTGCCATGATCTTTAAGCATGGTCTCAGGAAGACTTCACAGAGAAGGCAGATGTTGTTCATGAGGTGAGAGTGGCCGGGATGGGAGAGAGAGACAGCTGTGCTTAGAGAGACATGGGAAAACAGAAGCTGTATTCAGATGACAATGACAATGAATATAGCCCTGTACAAAGGGTTGGTTTGTGAAGTGATGAGAGCCAAGTACAATTTGGTACCAACTAAGGATGAACTTGAAATCCAGAGCAAGGAGAGTTTATGCTGTTCAGAAGGCAAATGAAAACACTTTCCGTTTTATAAAATTTGAACCTTTTCATTTCGGGGGGTTTGAGCTCATTGGGCCTTATTGTATTCCCCTCTGTATCCAAGGAAAGGCTGCCTTTCTAAGACAAATCTCTCTTTTTTTATGTTGGTTGTTCAAAACATTACGGAGCTCTTGACATATTGTATTTCATACATTTGATTCAAGTGGGTTATGAACTCCCATTTTTACCCCAAATTCAAATTGCAGAATCACATCAGTTACACATCCACGTTTTTACATAATGCCATATTAGACAAATCTCTTGACCCGACACTGTACACCACATCCCTGCCTGCCACCTCTGCGAAATTCTGACATTATTTAAATGCATATTTTTTCCCTGTGTTCATCATGCTCTTTCACACATTTTCTTCTAAAAATTTAGTACTTGATCTTTTCTGAAAAATATAATATCCTTATTTTGTCCTCAATTATATAATTTTCCTTGCTACAAATTTTCTTAAGAATGAACTCATATTTTGCCTCCTGCTTTCTCAACTTCCACCACTCTCTCCTTTGAACCTGACACCATTGCCCATCACTCTTTCAATGTTAACCTTTGTAGGTCTCCAATTGTCAGATTTTATGACATCTATTCAGACTTCCTGAAACTCTATTTACCTTTATCACTCAACAGTGTTGACATATAAAGGGGAAAGTGTGGGCTTTGAAGTCCCACACAAATAGCTTAAATCATCTTGATAAATTTCTATAACCTCTAAATGTCTGAATTCACTAGTACCATTCAAATATTGACAATGGGAGAATAAGACCCCATTGAGAATATATAATGGGTTATCTAGTGCATGGCTCAGAATACACACTAAATACGAAGTAGCTAATATTGTTTTAACAAAATCATTATTTCCTATTTTCCTTACTTTGTATTTTTTAATGCTTCAATTAACTTTGAATTCCAGATATAAGAGCTTCTACATGCCATGGATTTTGAGTAAGTTGGAGGTGGAGGTGAACATTTTCTCCTAAGACAATCCAGGGACATGGAATGCTAGAAAATGAAGGGGAGGGTTGTGTTACTGCATTTTGGCTTCCCCTTCCTCTCCCAGAGGCACTGCCATCTCCATCCCAAGTCACTGTGCTGGGGCTGTGTCATTGTCCCTTTCCCCCAGGGAGGCTTCTTTGCAATCTTCTGGCTGCTATAATCAAAGGCAAGGACTCCTAAATATGGGGCCCAGCAACTACATCTCAGTCATAGGCCCCTTCTCATCTGTTCTGTTATGGTTTAGATATGAGGGGTCCTTCCAAAGTTCATGTGTGAGACCATGCAGGAAAGTCTGCAGGTGAAGGACTGAGTTAAGAGAGACTTTAACCCATTGAGTGCATTAATCCACAGATAGGTATTAACTTGGTGGTGACTGACTGTAGGCAAGTAGAGTGTGGCTGGGCGGGGGTCACCCAGGACTTGCCTTTTGCTTTATATTTTGTCCATGGCGAGGGAAGTCCTCCCTGCTTTCTTACTGCCGTGTTCTGGGCTGCTTTCTTCCATCACGCCCTTCTGCCCTGATGTTGGGTCTCATCTTGGACTCGGAGTAATGGAGTCGGCCATCTATGGACGGAGACCTCTGAAGCAGTGAGCGCCAAATAAACTTTTCCTCCTCTAAAACTATTTATGGTAGGTCTTTTGGCCACATCAACTCAAAATCTGACTAAAACAGCTTCCTTTTCCCTTTTGGACCCTAGCACTATCCCCTTCTTGTTGTTTATATCCTCACTCAAGAGTTTTGTTTTATCCTCATATCAGAGTGTGATTACTCACTTAAAAGGGATTGAGATAATAAATTTTCATGATCTTTAGATGAAATTTCTTCCCCTTCCACAAACTCCTCTTGACCCAGTCACCTCTGACACACACTGAATTCAGGTCCGGGTACACTGGCCTTCTCTTGGTACGTGTCTTCCCATCCTCCTCCTACCTAAGGATGCTTGTGCTGGAACATCTTTCCTGTCTAAGCTCAATCTATACTTTATCTACACTACTCTCTCTAACTGCCTCACCACAAAGTCTCATTTTTATTTATTATGTAACTAATTTTTTATGGAACTTACTAATGCAATTTTATTTCTCTTTGTGTGATTAATATTCTCTGGCATAAAACAGCGACTTTGTCCATTAGAACTCCTTTCATAGCCCAAATCTAAGACATAGCTTGCCTCTGCAAGGTGGTTCTGAAGGAAAGAATGAGTCCCAGTGTTGAAAAACACAAGAACTCATTATCCTACTCCAGTGAGTGGGGATTTTTTATTGTCTTTTTGTTCTAAAAAAAAATGGATTGTTCACTCTCCTATAAAACAGTGAAATGATTTCATCCCATAGCACTGTATTTTCGGTATGTGTTTTGACATTCACCCTGTCTTCTTCCCAATTCAATAAATGTTCTGTATCAAAATATTTAGTTGGTTTTTAACAAGTTTATTAGTATTATTCTTTTAAGTGTTAACACAATTAGTTTTTCCCCCTTTCTTATGGTTTTGCTTATCTTTAACAATCACTTCTATTGATGTTTATATTAAGGAATATGAACTTTCTAAAAAAATTAAAATGTAGTTAGAGAAAATACATGTGCAAATAGGTTCTATTTGTACAATTTTTTAGAGGGTAAGAAAGAGATTTTTTCATTATGACATTTAAGACATAATTAATCAGAAATTACCAGTTCATTATCTTCTCACTGGTAGTTATTGTCAAGGTTTCCCTGGAAAAAGGTAAAATGGGTAGAGACAATCCAAATGAATGGAATTAACCTCTGTACTGAGAGAGGAGCGGACAATGCAGTGGTATAAGAAAACCAAATTCCATGCATGTATTTTGCTAAAAAAATTTGAAAGTTTAACACATTGTCCATTAAAAGCTGTAAAAATTATCTTATTTCAACTCTGAAGTAATTGTTCAATTTAACGCCTGGTAACCTTATCTACTATTTGTAGGTCTGGGATCTCCCGATAACTCCAGAAAACATACTCAGATTGACTTTCAACGTTAAATCTAGCAGTAAGATACAGATTCCTACATGTTGTCCTTGTGTCTATCAAAAAAAAAGAATATATGAAAATCAATATTATATCAATGTGATATTTCATGTAGTTGAATGCTGAAGAAATGTTCTTAGAGAACATGAATGTAGATTATAATTACACAAAATCATGAAAGATGAGAACCTAATGGGTCCTTGTGGGACACCACCCATGAATTATTTGAGCTTATGTGAGCATCTTCAGTTGGCCTTGAGCCAGGGAGATTTAGGTTTGCCATTGCAAACTATTAAGTGCTCCTCCCACTTAATGGGTTGCAATGTATGTGATCTCTGTCTTCAATCAGTTAGGGAGACCAATCTCAAAGCTCCAGAGTTGGGCATAACTGTTGGGAACTGGACATCCCACCTCCTACCTTATTTGGCAAAGAACATTCATTCCTTGGAAAACCTTTGATACTCCCCCATGTAAATAAAGCAAGTGTAGGCTCTTTCCTGCTCTCTTTCTAGTGTGAAAGCTTGATCCCTAAGATCTAAGAGCTGTCCTGCCCTGCCCTCCTCCCATTTTCTAAAATTACTTTCTGTCGCCTGTGGTTTCCTCTCTGTTTTCTTTTTCTTAGATTATTTCCCAGCCAGCCTATTTCACACGCAGAGGAAACCCAAATTCCATGGCACATGCGCGAGAGGTCCTCTCCAAATTTCTTCCCTAATATTTCTTTATTCTGTAGTCAAAATGATGACTTCAAAATTCAAATTTACTACATCAGATTGCCATGATAATAACCACACAAAGCAACAACACCGCCTTTCAATAGAATCTTACTGCTCTTGGGATAAACTATGCATTCTGTTTTTAAGGTTAATCCATCACTGTATTTTCCCTGCGGTTCTCTATAGCTGTGTCTCCCAGTGCTGTCCACCTTGTGATGGACACACCATCATCCCACTGCTTCCCTCCAAGAAAGCTTTGTATGTGTTATCCTTGTTCATTGCTTCCTCGCCCCATTCACCTGAACATCATGTATATTTTAGGACAGGAAGGATTTTGCAAGGTGAGCCTAGGCCATCGACTTCTGTTTTATACTTTTACATCCTTGGTTATACCCTAGTATTAGTTCTGTTTATGAGCATATCATTAGTGATTTACTAAATATTAGTGTTTGGAAATGGATGTAATAATTATTGGGACAGAAAGTTTGTATCTGTTCACTGCTGTATCTTCAGCACTGAACATTTCAAATGGCCAATCATTGTCTGTTTAATGATTATCTAGGGAAAAGGAAAAAAGGAATATTGGCTCAATAAGGTTTGATTTATAGCTTCATTACTGTATGCTGAAAGAGAATATATTATTGTTTGTTTATTTTATAATTACCCCAAATAGCAATTTTTAAAAAATTTTGAATGCAAATATGATTTTGATAATCTAGAAAAATGATTTTCTAGATATTTTAAATGTACTCATATTAGAAAAATCATATTATTATAAACCCTTAATTAAGAATTGTTCAAAATTTATATTTTATACTTATTGTCACATAGTTCAGAAACTTCAAGGTCAACTTTATAGGTTAACCATATGAAAAATGATAAAAAGCAATAGACTTCAGTTTCATAGATAATAGATAAAACTAAAGTGACTTTGTTTCAAGAAATGCAATTATTTTGTGTCATAACATGTTCAGAAGTCCATGAATGTAATGGGATTTTCTTCTTTTTCACCCAGCTACAGAATATGCCCCAGCTAAATGAACCCAGGTCTTGTTTCACATGACTCCCATTTCCCATTAGTGTTGCCATGAAAGGTGAGACTTTCCATCAGAATGTCAATACCTAGCAACTGCATTTGGTTATTGCTATGACGTACTTCCCAGCAACATAACGGAGACTGGTTCGTGAAATGACATTAAAATCAATGTATTTCATAAAAGATGTATCATATGGTCATGTTAAAATACACATAACACCTGTAAGAAATGGGTAGGTTAATTGAACAATTATTTTTCCAATTATAATCAAATTTAAAACAAATGTATACTTTTCTAAAATGAGAAAACCTGTTCTGTTGCTGATTTGTCATTTATCTTTCAATTTTTCTAATATGCATTTAGAATAGTTAGGAATAACATTAGGAAGAGTTTGTAAAATTTATTAAGTTTGTTCTCCAGGAAGTTGAGAGTATTCAGAAGGGAGACATAAAAATGACTATAGGATTATAATACAGTTTAATGAATGCTGATATGCTGAGATACAGTTGTCATGGATATTTAAGGAATGATAAATAACTCAGCATGGAGAGTGTGAGGGACCACCCTGTATATGCTGTGATGTCAAGAAGATCCTGAAGCGTGCACTGGTGCACAGCTGTAATCCCAGTGATTTGGGAGGTTGAGTCCAGAGGATCCCAAGTTCAAGGCCAGGCTGGGAAACATAGGGAGACCCTGTTTCAAATAACAACAAAAACAACAAAATGCCTATTGCAGTGGCACATACCTGTAATCCCAGCAGCTTGGGAGGCTGAGATAGGAAGATTTCGAGTTCAAAGCCAACTTCAGCAATTTAGCATGGCCTTAAGCAACTCAGTAAGACCCTGACTCTAATTAAAATACAAAAATGGGCTAGAGATGTGGCTCAGTGGTCAAGAGCCCCTGAGTTGAATCCCTGGTACATAACCCAAAATAAATAAGTAAATGAATAAAAATTTAAAAACAATAAAAGGACCGTGGTTTAGCTCAACGGCTGAGTGCCTCTGGGTTCAATCCTTAGTATGCCATTTCTGAAATAAGCCGCTAGAGATTACTTTGGTTATAAAGGGTCTAGTTTCGAAAATCCTTATCCAATCTGAAGGACTTTGAAATTATCCTAAAAGAGGAGAAGGTAGGGGGAATTTGACCCTGAAAAATTTTAGACAAGATATATCCAGAAATGGCTATACGTGTCTATAATACTATATGAAGCATATCTTGGAAAAATGGAGATCAAGTGTGCTGCCTTCACACAAAAAATAAGTCTAATAAGTAAAAAGTAAAGAAAAAAAGATTAGAAAGTGAAATACTTATGTATAACATAAAAATAAATTTGTTTAGATTTAGAAAGGATATGGAGAGCAAGAATTACTAAGGTTAAGGACAGGGCCTTACACATTCCATTTTAGCTCAATCTTTGTGGCAAACATACATCAGTATATCCAGTTAATTAGGCTGTTAATTTGGTAAGCATGGCTGGCTACAATTCATTTAGAACAAACTAATAATGGTTTGCTTATTAAGGATGGTTTAAATGTATACAGAGGAAAATAAGCACCCCATGAAAGAGATACAGATTCATGTCAATCAAGGTTCCTAGTGGCAAAATACCTGTAAATCAAACTAAAACACAGTGTATTGGATAGGAAGGAATAGTTCGTAAAATTTATAGATACAATAGGGAACTACATTTAGCAAATAAGCCTGGCAAAGTGTGGCTGGTCACCAGACAGCCTCTGGCAAAGTCATTTCAATAAACTCTGCCCTTTTCAATAAATGCCCCCTCAGTATTTTTCTTCACTCAACTCAACACCCGTTTTACCACTAAAATCCCTGAGTCAGTTGCTGGAAAATAAGAAGAGGGATAAAATCCTATGGGGATGGAGATAGCCCAGGCAATAGACACCAACGGGCACAGGAAAGAAGAGATGAAAGGAACACATTTCCATTTGCAAGTGATAGGAAGGAATGTTAACTAATATGTTACTTGGGAATATTTTGAGGCTTGCTGTTTGTGTAATTCTTATAGTTTCTTGGCATATTTATTCATTGAAGAAGCCAGAAAAAAAAAAACATATGCCAAGGAAGATAGATAAAGGCAAGAGTCATTTAAGTTCACACAGTACAGTTAAAAGAACATCATTTATTTATACTGTTAATTATGCTTATATGAATGTGTGAAAAGAAATTGAGGACAGTGTGTGAGAAAGAGTAATCCTGTTACTTGTCAGGAGCCTCCTAAAACACTAGCTAACATGGTAAATTGTTTTAACTGTTGTGTGCAAGAAAATCTGATTTTTCTCAAGAACAGTAAGAACATGAGCAAATGCTGAGCTGCTGTTACACACAATAGAAGCCAGTTCTTGTTATGCCCATTAAACTAAGAATTGCTGAAGAAAGCAAACATCTTACAAGGGACAAAGCTCATTTGAACTCATAGTGTTGCCTTAGGCCAAAAGGGAAGGAAAACCCCTTTTAAACTTTCTAACCCTATGTGGTTGTCAACTTGCTGAAAGAGAAATATTCCTCAAGCAATTCCCTGTAAAGAAATGTCATTATCTCCAGTAGCTCTTTTGATTATTCTGCATACCAGCCAATTCATCAGCCAGTTTCTAGGAGCAGAATCGAAGATGACTGTTAATGCCAGTAGCAATTCCCAAGAAAATTGATCCTCTAAAAGCAAGTTTGATATTCATTCCAACAAACTGACTTTCTCCAAATAATACCATAACTTTCCACACTTAAAAGCTATAGCAGACATAAAATAAAATGATCTTCTTGACCAGGTGATTGATCCTTCATAGGCATAAAACTCAGGATTGATACTTTAAAGAGATATGGTGAAAATCATTTAATAAATACAGATACTGCTCAGTTTTGAAAGCCTAGGGAGAAAGGAAGCTCTTTGCTCTCCAAAATAGTTAAAAGAGTTTCATTACAAAATTTAAAGCAGAGAAAGACTAGATTGATTTTTTTCTTCAAGTGTTGTGACTTCCTGGTTTTATATTTGTAATCACACATAAGTGAAGAAAACCCTAATTTCAGACCTCTAAGTGGTATAATTTAAGTAAGAGGGATAGCACACAAAGTAAAAAGCCTATATAGAACTTTTGTTGAATTAAAGCACCATCAGGCAGTCAATTGAATACATAACACAAGTTTTATTATTACTTGTCCCATATGAAGTTAGATGAGTCTCATTTTGAGGGAGTGTGTGAAAGACCACAGTCTCCAAAAGTGAAACTTGTAAATCCCAACACTTTTCTGAATAGCCTGAGACAAATTGCTGTATTAAATCTAAGCATGTTAATTGCTTCAATGGAAAATGTGGTTTTTTTTAAATTGATTAATAGCCACTTTAATGTGGTTCATGGAACTAGTTAGATCAAGTCCAAAGCCTATGACTTTATTTTAGTTCCATAGGAATCTAGGCTGCCAACAGTAAGCCATTTTCTCTACATCATACATGTGTAGAAGTAAGCGGAGAGGCAACAATGAAGAATTTTACAGAGAAATTAGAAGGATAAAGAAATTCCCACAGATGCTCCCACAGGCCTGGCACTTTGCCAGATCCTTTAATATAACTCATCTCATCTCTAAATCCAAACTCTCATATTTCTCATGTTTCCAAATGATTCATCAGAGATTGAAACTGAAAGTATTTGTCTAACTTTGTTTAAATGTTTTATTCATGACACAAGTGCAAGTCTCATTGTAGGTGTTCACTAAAAAACTGATGAGAGATGAATGAATGCAGAGTAAGTGCAGAAACTCACTAACATCTATACTATTACATTTTTGCATAGTTTTCACAGTTAAAATTCATGATGAAAACTACTATTAAAAAGATTTTTATCTAATGTAGGAACCTTGTTGTGACATTTATTTCAGTAGTTCTAACTAAATCAAGTAAGATAACATATTCAGAAATAATGTTATTTTATTGATTTTAGAATACAGAATATTGGCCTTCCTCAATAAATTAAATATAGTTGTTTAAATATTTATGTATATGCTGAAAAATAACAGTATTGTAAATTTTTAAAATAAGAATTTTTCCAGATTCATGATTTAACTTACCATGAATCATGGTGAACCATTTTTTTATCCAAATTTATCTTTTTAAATATGAAATATTATTATTAAGACCAAATATTTTAAATTTCATTTTAATTTTAGTATGTATGGATTATACATGAGTTTAAAAATATATTTTAATGGAAATATTTGCATGTGAGTCAGTTAAAACACCAGTTATAGTATGTAGAAGAAGTTCTTATTGACACATGTCTGAATACACTGACATTAACAAGAAAACAAGTCAGAAGGAAAGTATTCTTTTTACAAATGTACTCTAACATTTCCTTTTATAATATTAATAAATCTAATACATTTGAATTTGATTAATACATTTGACTTTTAATCCTTTTGAAAAAAAATCTTACTTGAACCAGGAGTGAGCTAAATACCTAATGTTAATGGGCTGCACACTGATTTTCAATTAGTTAAAAAAAAAGTTAAAAATTGAAATATTGACTTTAAGCCTAACTTGTGAAATGTGTATTATAAATTAATACAATATCAGGATGCCATGTTAAGTCTTAAAGTACTTATTTAGATTTTAAAAATATAGTTTCAGCCATGCAAGTATATAAGAATATCAGCATAAGAAATAAGCTATTCTTTTACTAGCAAGTGGTTAATGATTTACCAGAAAAGTAAAACACAATTCAGTAACTAAAATAAGCTTTAGGATAGACTGTTATGAACTAGACATTTCCCGACCTAAAGGAGTCTAAATGGATATGGTCGATCTTTATTTTGTGGGTAATACTCATGAAAGTATGGTGTAGTTTCATGTGTGAGTCTCAGTCATGTATTTGGAAGAGATTAATAATTTTTACAAACAAATTTATAATTCAATTTATTATTTATGTTTGTATTGTCAGTTCTTATTAAAGGACGTTTCCTTGTGTTTATTAAAACTGTGTTTCCCTGAGAGTAAGGTATCATACAGTTTTGAATTTTACCAGAACCATTTGAATTTCATAATTTATAAAATAGTAATGCAGTTTCTTTTTGTGGTCTCACTGAGTTTAAAAATATCCTGACCAAATGAACAAAATTCATTCTTCTCTTTCTCAGATATTTGTGTTTATGCTTCAACATATGCATACTTAAGATTTAAGATTTAATGAAAGAAAAGCAATTTTTGAGACTCAAATATTTGATGGTTGTTAGAAAATGATGAAATGAAATAATAGCAAAAATAAAAAAGTCCACAATAAATATAAGATAAAAAAAGATGTATAATCCACATCAATCTGTATCAGTCCTCAAGAGATATAAGCAGTAGTTTTCTCCACCCGCTGTTGCTCTTGTGAGAACAAATTATTAAAAACATTCTACAGAAATTTGGCAAGTTAGTAGCCCATGCAAAGCTCTTTCATGGAGAATAGGGGAGCAGAATAACAATGGAGGAAATAATAGTACAGGTCACTATAATCTCTGCTTAAACGGATAAGTTCTTTCAATTATGTATTGTACATATTTTATCAAGACCTTTCTTTGTGTACATTCAGGTGGGCATAATGTTACTTTGGAGTGCTATTGACAAAATAATGCTGCATAGTAATTAATAGCAAAATTTCCTTAGTTGTTCTTCATTGAGTAAGCTGTGGCTCTGCTGAGCTCGGTTACAGATCAGCTGCACTTGGCTGATGGCCCTATATTAGATTTCCATCCGCTCCACTGATCTGCTCATTGCTGGGATCAGTGGCCACCTGGAGCATATTTCTCTAAGTGAATGGCAAAAAGTCAACAGTGAAAACCAGAAAGAATGAGTACATTTTATGTGTCTCCTTTGGTCATGTCTGCTAATATTCTTTGGGCTAAAGCAAGCTGTACGACCACATTCCAACTCAACAAGCCTCAGGATTTATTCCTCCTATGGAGAGGCAGCCATAGCACAAAAGAAAAATGAGGAAGAATTGTAAGCAAACAATACAACTCTGCCCTCTTCTCATAACCATTAATCTTGCTTTCATTTGAAAACTACATTTATTTCTTCTCCGAGTCACCAGCAAATCTTATCCCACTGTGGCAATTTTCAATTATATGGCTGTTGTTGGAAAGAAAAAGAGTAAATAGAAAGTGACTAGCACACTTCCTTGGACATAGGAGTTGCATTCGTAGCTATTAATATTAATAATACTAACCAGAAGCGATGGCGCATGCCTGTAATCTCAGAGGCTCCAGAGGCTGAGGCAGGAGGATCGTGAGTTCAAAGCCAGCTTTAGCAATTTAGCGAGGTCCTAAGCAATTGAGAGAGGTCTTTTGCAGCTTAATGAGACACTGTTTCCAAATAAAATATACAAAGGGTTGTGGATGTGGCTCAGTGGATGAGTGTCCCCGTCTTCAGTCTTCAATCCCTGGTACCCACCTCCAAAATAATAATAATAATAGTGATATATATATATATATATATATATATATATATATATATATATATTTAATTTTATTTTGGTGTCTTTTTGTTTTCTTTTGTTTGTGTTTTTTTGAGACAGGCTTTCATGTTCCCCAGGTTGGCCTGAAACTCCTGGGCTTGGGTAATCCTCCCACTTCAGCTTCTTGAGTAGGTAGAACTACAGCTGTGTGCCACCATTCCCAGGTCCTGTAATGAAAAACACCTTCTATATTTTAATTGAAATACAGTGATCAAATACTTCCCATACTTTGATTGAAATGGTATCACTGTGCTATATTAGGGAATATTTTATTTAGGTGTTTCAGTATTCAAGAATATGCTCACTTGTCATTCACAAGCACTGCGACTCCTGAATGAAGTGGGAAAGAATTGAATCAAACGAGCTAGACAGAAGCTTTAAGACTTTACTTTCAAATGAAATTGATTCTTCTGGAATACAAAATCCTTGGAAACACAATTGCAGGAAAAAAAAAAAACAGCTATTACACGAATCCTTCTTAGGTAGTGGATGCCAAAGAGATAAGACACACATGAAAATAATCTAACATATAAAGATTTACATTTATCCAAATTCAAAGGAAATCGCCTTATGAACAAAAGGACCTGATAGGACTGTGTAGTATGAACAGGACCCTGTCGGGCATGGGAAGGAGCGACTGGGGCTGTCTGCTGGTTCTAAAAGTCATGTGATTTTTACAGCCCAGGCAACAATTGCGAATGCTCTATCATACTTTGGTGGTATCATAATCAGCTAGCTTTCAAGTGATTAAAATTATTTCTTTCCCCAACTTTTTTTTCTTCTTTGCAGCTGCCAGATGGGGATGTGTGCATTGGCCTCCAACACAGCATCAGCATCTCGGCTTACATTCCAGTGAGCGGGAGTGCTCCATTACCCATTGCCTTCTGCCCCATTTGATCCAGGCACATTTGCCACTTTGGTGGCTTCACAGTACAAACAAGGTGCTCTAATCAGAGCCTCCCTCTCCCGCCCTGCGGGAACCTCTCATCATGGCCTCAGTTCCAGTCTGGTGGATGACATCACCGCTTCGTTCTCTTCCCTTTGATGCTGTCAGTCTGACACTTTGATCTCCGTGTTGCACTAACTGGACTCATCAAAGCTTTCACCCTTTTGTTTTTAGTGGACAGTGACAAAGATTCCAGCAAGATGAGGGACTCTTCCTTTTCCTGTTTTACCTTAATTTCCAGTATATGTTATTTCATATTTAATTCAAGTTCTAGAATACGTGTGTTACTTATTCAATGCTATCTTTTAAAATGTACATTTATTTTAAATTTAAGCTTGACCAAAAGCAATGAAATATATCCAGATTAGAGTAGTATATCTTGTCATTGTTTAATGCACCATGGATGTGTTTAATCAATGATTCCAGAATGTCAGTAGCTTAATGGAAACAATTAGTGGTTTTAAAGCAACAGTACCAAAATAAACTAGAGTATTTTGGAGCTTCATCTTAGAGAAATACACTTCATCTAATGCCCTTAACAAAAAAAGAGAAAGAAATTTCTTACTGTGATATCATTATGAAGATTTCTGCATGTATTTTATACATACTGACTGCCCAGAATGAAAGAATTCTACATGATGAGGATATTGGCTTTCTCCACTTCTTTTTGCTTACATTTATTTGTTTCAGGTCAACTATTCTTACTGTATACATTTTTCTTGCATAGCTTTTTCCTGAGCTGTGTCATATCATGTTTGTCTAATTACTTAGTTTACTCAAACAGTGGAAATAAAGGTTTAATTCAAATAAGAATGCCAGAGATTCTATGTTCTCTTAAGTGTTGAATATTAAAACACTGGTAAGGTAAATTATCCAGCCCTGAAGGAATTATGAAAGGAACATTTTATTCTATTCTATAAGTTTGTAAGGAATCAAAATGAACCGTTAAATAAGGGTAGGTCTCTTGGAGGAGGCTGTGTTAAGCTATCTATAAGAAAGAAAGGATATGTCATCTGTGAATCAGCTACTTTGAAGATAGAATATTTCCTATATAAATGGAATAAGTGAACTAATGATTTCATCATCTCAAACTCTTAAGATAGGACAAACAAAATGATTGGGAAGTAAAGCATTATCAAGAATATCAATATTTATAGCAGTGGTAATTCACAATAGTTATGGAACCAGCCCCGGTGCCCATCAACAGATTTATACATAAGGAAAATATGGTCTATGTACACAACCAACGGTGTGTTACTTTACCTTAAATAAGAATGAAACTATGGCATTTGCTGCTAAACAGATGGAAATACAGAATAACAGGGTACATGAATTAAGCCAGACCCAGAAATTCAAGGGTCAAATGTTTTCTCTCATATGAGGAAGCTAGAGAAAAATAAGGAAAAATAAAAGTGTGTGTGTGGAGAACATCATGAAAGGAAACTAGAAATCAGTAGTATAAGGGGATTATGAGGGAGGTAGGAGGGATTGGATAAGGAGGGGATAATGGAAGGAACTAAGTGAAACATCCTATGTACAAATAAAAATATACCTCAGTGAATTTCACCTTTATGTATATCTATGATGCACTAAAACAAACAAACTCTAAAAAAGTAGAAAAAATGCAGTAGGGATGTAGGTTAGTGGTAGAGCACCCCTGTATTAATTCCCTACAACTGCGTGTGTGTGTGTGTGTGTGTGTGTGTGTGTGTGTGTGTGAGAGAGAGAGAGAGAGAGAGAGAGAGAGAGAGACAGAGAGATTGATTATTTTATAAAAAATATGTCCATGTGAACACTCATGACTTCTTGAGATTTTTTTTTTAACACACTAAACAGAAAAATCCACTAAACTAGTTGAAACTTAGGTTGGTTTCTACTTTCCCAAAAGTAAACCGTCTAGAATACATTTTTTAATTCATTAAGTAAAATGCATTAAGGAGACTACACTTCATTATTTGAAGCCTAATACATTGGGGGTACTGTGGGGGTCATCATACTTCCTAAAAGGGAGACCTCTAGGGACAAATTATTCATAATTGACCTATATTATCTTCTTTTGCTAAACTGAAATAATTCATAGAAGAAATGATTAGTCACTTTTTTGGGTGTATATCCTTCACTGAGAAGAGGAAGGGGAAATATGTGTATTTGCTAATTGTGATGATTGATTTGGTTGTTTACTTGACTAGATGGAGAGATATCTATAATTAAGAGACTTGTGGATATACTTACTCATTGGGGACACCAAAATGAGGGGTGAAATCAGCCTTAAATTTCAGCAGTACAATCCAGCTGGTCAGGGTTCTGGATGGGGAAAGAAAGCAGGAGGAGGAAGTCAAAGCAATCACGCTCCATTTTTCTGAGTAGGTGAGGATGTTGGACTCCACCTCCAACACTCTTCCAAACCAGACTCTGACCAGCAACTATCTAGGGAATTCCAAGGTCTCCAGTTCTAAAATGGGGCTTCATGGTTGGTTCCTCTTTTTCTGGGGTTCCAACACCTTGGACAGAACCTCCAGCTCTCCTGCTTACTGATAACCATTATGGATTATCCAGCTTCTGATCATGGAAATTAATCTCATGAACAACTTATATATATAGATGAATTTTTTCAGTTGGGTCTTGAGGTTTTTTGGAGTTGACTCTAATTTTTTTTCAGGTTTTAGAGTTGCTTAATTCTCTTTTTCTGGAAGTATGGAAGCACTGATAATTCGTGTTGTGAACAGTTAAAAGAGCTATACAAAGTAAATCCATTCAATGCTCCTAATTCACCACTTGGGAGGGACAGGGAGATTAACAATGCTATACGTGATAATTCTGGACATTTCTGGAAAACTACAGTGTATAATGATATAGGTTAGTTTTATTGGCTTCACTGGACAGAGACACAAAGGAGAAGAATGAGCCCAGAGATTCAATTTCTCAGCTTCTGATGCACATAACCAATATTAAGTCTTCTCAGTTGCTCTGAAGGAGAATGTTTTCTCTTGTAGCCATAGGGCTGAGGCTGACAAAAATCAAACAGAATCATTCTGCAATTGACTCAATTGCAACGTGACTTTAGCTCCCAGCCTCAAAGTGTATCTGCAGTGAAAGTGAGGTCACTGCCTGGAAACAAACGTGATCCTGTAAATTAGGGTGGAGGTGTATGGGAGGACACTGAAAAAACAGGGAACATTGAACTCTTACATTTTTATTATTTTGCTACAGGGCACGGCATCCCCATTCCTACCCTCTGGGCTATTTTCCTCTACAACTCCTGCTAAGAGAACTATTCCTGAATTGCCTGTGGAAACGGGAATGTGCTTCCATGATGCAGTTGCTGAACAAAACAATATTGATACTCTTTGGGATCCATCCTCATGACACAATTTTGTGTCTATAACTTGATACAAGTCTAAGTTTTCTAAGTATTCCCCTAGAGGTGAGGTGCACAGTGTGATCTATGAGTAGGTATACTACACCGCAAGGGAACTTTTTGAGTATTGTAAATCATACAATCAGAATTCTGGGGAATGCTCATGAGAATGAATTTTAAGGGTGAGGGACAATGGTAGAAGGTACATAATATTTCAACAGGACAAATTTACTGATCTAGGCTCATTAAGCAAAGATTCTGGATTTAATATAGCAGCTTGCCCTGTTCGAAGAAACTAACTTATAGTTTATTTGGTTGGTTGGCTGAAACATGGTTCAAAAATTGGCCTACTATGAATGAGCTGGAAAGGCCGGACATCCCTTTGCTTTCTGTAAATAATAGGATTCAGAGGCTCAGAGAGGTGAAGATGCTTGGGTGAATTTACCACATGAGACTTTCTCCTTCACATTTAGAGAATGAAGAAGATATGCCTCTCACCGATAGTTTAAGAATCAGATTTGTGCCAGATGCAGTGGCACACACCTGTAATCCCAGTGTCTCAGGAGGCTGAGACAGGAGGATTGCGGGTTCAAAGCCAACCTTAGCAAAAGTGATGTGCTAAGCAACTCAGTGAGATCCTGTCTCTAAATAAAATACAAAGTAGGGCTGGGGATATGGCTTGGTGGTTGGGTGCCCCGGACTGTAATCCCTGGTACCCAAAAGAAAAAGAATCAGATTTGTGAGAGGAGTGTTGGCATCCTTGAAGAACTCTGTCATTGCTTTTCTCTGCATGTTAGACATGGTAGAAGCCTGTGTCACTCAATTGGGAAACTTAAATGTGATGGACATATGTTTTAGTCAGCATTTTTGCTGCTGTGAATAAAGGTTCAATTGTAGAGGAGGGGAAGCTCATTTGAGGGCGATGGCTTTCAGATGTCTTAGTACATAGAAGGCTGGCTCCATTCCTCAGGGCTTGAGGTCAGGCAGAACATTATGGTGAACGTATGTAGCAGAGGAAAGCAGCTCACATGATGATTAGGAAGCAGAGAGTGAGTCTCCACTATCCAGATACAAATACACACCCCTAAAGCCGCGCCCCTAATCCTCACCTTCTTCAGCCACACCTTACTGTTTCAGTTACCACTCAGTGAATCCCTATCAGAGGATTCATTCACCAATTGGGTTAAGACCCCGACAACCCAATCATTTCTCCTCTGAACCTTCTTGCATTCTCTCACCTGTGACCTTTTGGGGAATACCTCATATGCAAACCATAACAGTTCAATGGCATCTGAGAGTGACAGGCCCAAGTGGAAGTAAACACCACCAAAGGCAAGGTGTCATATTTCCCATAGTAGGCACCAAAGAGAGGTAATAAACACAATGTTCTGACTCAAGTACCTATGTGGCATTGACTAATCAATCCTGATGCTCCCCAGAAGTACAAAGGTACAGAAGTCTGCCTTAAATTCCAACATCAGAGGATCATGGCCTCTCAATGTATTCCCAAACTTGAGCTAATCTATGGATCCCGAATCCCTTGAATGAAGGGAAGTTCAGGTTTCCTTGAGGAAGGACCTGGATAACGTACTAAAAAGTTTTACCGGTTTTCTTTCTCTCAGCCTCCCACAAAGGGACCTAAAACCTTTCACCATGATAACTGCATATTGCTGACAGAGCAATTGTGAGACCTCTCAGGGACTACTGAACACTGGTTGTGAATGAATGTTGACCCTGAGGAGTCCTAAATGACATTGTGGCCCTTCACTCAAAAATGGTGCTTAAGTAGGTCAGGTGATCAGTGAAGTTTTAGTTAATATCCGACTCACAGGGAGTTGCCAAACTCAAACTGTGGTTATTTCCATAGACTCAAATGTACAATTAGCAGAACATATTGGGAGAAAGAAGGGATGTCAGACAGAAGATGCGCATCTCCAGTGACCACCCAACCTCCTCCAGTAATACTCCATCTGCCTGCAGGTACCATGCAGTCAGTCCACTCAAACTGGGGGAACAGATTAGGCTAGAGCTTTTATAACATAATCATTTCATCTTTGAATATTTCTTTGGGGGGACACCACACCCAAACCTTAAGACTTTTCTATTTGACCTGTGCAGGACACAAGTAAATCTTGGAGAATGATGGCTGTTTATCATATTCTTAGTCAAGTTGTTAATCCCTCTGCAGCTGTTTTATTGGATGTGGTTTCTTTGCATGGACTGGTTACATCTTCTGGTAGCCTGTATGCAGATATTGATCTAGGGAATGCCTTTTTTCCCTCCATATCTATTTTTAAGGCTCACCCAAAACAATGTTCTTTCAGGGTTAAAGACCAACAATAAATCTTTACCGTTCTACCTCAGAGTACATCAGCTCTCCAGCCCTGTGTCTCAACTTAATTCACAGAGATCTTGATCACCTTTCTGTTCCATAAGGTATCACACTGGCCTATTATTTTGAGGGCATTATGTTGATTAAACTAAGGGTGCAATAGGTAGCAATCATGCTAGACTTGTGAAGCATTTGCATGTCAGGGAATGAGAAATCCAACTAAAATTCAAGGGACTTCTACTTCAGCAAAATTTCTAGGAGTACTTTGACATGGGGCATACTGAGATATTGCTTCTGAGGTAAAGGAAAAGTTGTTGCATCTGGCACCTTCTAAAAACAGGAAAGAAGCATAATACCTACATGCTTATTTGAAATTTGGAGGCAATATATTCTTCACTTGGGTATGTTACTCTGGCCCATCTATCTAGTGACTTGAAAAGCTACTAATTTTGAGTGGGGCCCAGAGGAAGGCTCTGAAAAGGTCTTGATTGCTTTGCAGATGGCTCTGACACTCGTACCATATGATCCAGCAGGGCCATTGAGGTGTCAGTAGTAGATAGGGGTGCTCGCTGGAGACTTTGGCAGGTGACATAGGTGCAACGCAGAGGAAGCCCTGGGAATTTGGAGCAATGTCCTGCCAACATTCATAGCCAACTACTCTCCCTCTGAGAAACAGCTGTTGACCTGCTACTGGGCCTTAGTGGAAACTGAAGACTTGAGAATGGGCCATGAAGTTACCATGTGATCTGAACTGCACATCATGGAATGGGTGTCATCTTACCCACCAAGTCACAATGTTGGATGTTCACAGCAATAGTTCATCATCAAATGGAAGTTGTCTACACATAGTCAGGCCTGGGTGGGTCCTGAAGCATAAGTAAATTACATGGAGTAGTGGCCCAAATGCCCATGGTTCCTGCTTTGGCTACAATGCCTTCTGCCCCTACTCCCCACCCAGAGTAAATCTGTGGTATCATGGGGTGTGCCCTATGATCAGCTGACAGAAAACAAATGAAGACCAGGTCCTGGTTTCCAAATGGTTCTGTATGATATGTGGGTACCACCAAGAAGGGGATATCTATAGCACTACAGCCCCTTTCTGAGACATGGATGAAGAAGAGTGATGAAAGAAAATCTTCACACAAGGGGGCAGAGCTTGGAGGTACACTTGGTTTCTTAGAAGGGGAAAAGGACCAGATGTATTCTGACTCAAGGACTATAGCCAATGGTTTGATGGGATGGACAGGGACTTGGAAAACACATGCTTAGAAAATTGGTGACAAAGATCAATTTGGGGAAGACATACTGTGGCTAGCCATCTTCAAATGGGCATAGTTGAAGATACTTGTGTCCATGTAAAATGCTCACCAAAAGATGATCTCAGCAGAGGAGGAATTTAAAAATCAAGTGAATATTATTACTCAGCCTTATAAAAAGAAAAAAATGATGGCATTTGCTGGTACATGGATGGAGCTGGAGAATATCATACTAAGCGAAATAAGCCAATCCGCAAAAAAACAAAATCTGAATGTTTTCTCTGACATGCAGATGCTAATTCACAGTAAGTGGTGGGGGCTACAGAAGAATAGAATTACATTGGATTGGGCAGAAGGGAGTGAAGGTGGGGAAGAGGGGTCTGGGGGGAGGAAGAATAGTAGAATGAACTGGATATAATTACCCTATGTGTATACATGACTACACGACTGGCATGATTCTACATCTTATACAACCAGAAGAATGAGAAGTTATATTCCATTTATATATAAAGTGACAAAGTGCATTCTGTTGCCATGTGTAACTAATTAGAACAAATTGAAAACAAAGAAAAAAAAGTCAAGTGTGTAGGATGACCCTGTCTGTGGATTGTCATCACCTTCTTTCCCTAGTCACTTTTGTCATTGGTCAGTAGGATCATGGAAAGTGCATCCATGGTGGCAGGAATGGATGTTTGCATGGACTCAGCAACATAGTCTTCTCACCAAGGCTGTCCTAGCTATCTGTGACCATTACTGAGTGCCCAGTAGGCCAGCAGCAGAGACAGATACTAAGCCCTTGATATGGCACCATTATAGCAATGATCAGCCAGTGACTTGGTGACAGGTTAAGTACATTGAACCATTTCATCACGCAAAGGGCAAAAGTTTATCCTTGCTGAAATAGACAATCATTCTGCATGTGGATTTATCTTCCCTGAACATAATGCTTTTGTCAAAACTGCTATTTGTGTATTTATAGAACACTTTATACACCATCTTGGTATTCCACACAGTGTTGCCAAGGAACTCATTTCTCAACCAAAGAAGTATGGCAATTGGTTCATGTCCATGGGATTCACTGATATTATCATGTTCCCCACTATCCTGAAGCAACTGGTTTGATGGAATGATGGAGTGACCTTCTGAAGATGCAGTTATACTGCCAGCTAGGTGGAGATACATCACAGTATTCAGACAAGGTTTTTCAGAAGGCTCTATATGCTGTGAATCAGCACCTCTATGTGGTTCTGTTTTTCCTATAGCTAAGATTCATAATGGGTTCAGGAACTAAGAAGTGGATAAAGGACCGGTACCATTTGTCATTATTCCCTATGACTGACAAGCAGAAGTTTTGCTTACTTTCCCTATTACATTATGCTCTTTTGGTCTGTAAGTCATAGGTAGAAGATGGCAGGAATGCTCCTACCAAGATTCACAACAATGATCCCAGTGAACTTGAAGTTAGGATGTGCCACTGGCCACTTTGGTATCTTCATGAAGTTACAGTTAGGTAAGGGGTGATTGATTCTGACTATCAAGGGGAAATTGAAAATTACTCCTCAATGGAAATAAAGAAAAGTTCACCTGGAGTGCAGTGAATCCCTTAGGTCATCTCTTAGTATCATCATGTCCTGTTATTGAGGTCAATGGGAAACTAAAACAACCCCATTCAGGGAAGATGACACATTGCTTAGATCCTTCAAGAATAAATACTGTGGGTCCCTCATGCAAGTGGAGAACGAAAATCTGCTGAGATGCTTACTGAAGACAGAGGACATGCAGAATGGGTTAGAGATGAAGGTAGTCATAGACAAGTTATGATCCTGTGAAGAGATATAGAAATGAGGATTATAATTCTCAAACATTTCTCTTTCCCAATTTTAAAAGAATATTGTGTGCATATGCATGCATGTATAAATCAGGTATCTTTGTTTTTTCTCTCATTCTTTTATCATGTAACAATATTAATTGACAATATCAGTAGTTAGGAGTTATTAAATCTGCATAATTATAGTATTTAAGTTGAAGAATATTGGGAAAGGGTAAGCATCACTCAAAAACTTTGTCTACTATTCTGGGGGATTTTGTGATTCCCCAGGGAGCTTCTAGGCCTTATTCTTGGACTGGAGCTATATGGTTGATCCATCTTGTTCTGAGGCTCCAGCTCCTTGGAAAGTGCAGTCACTGGTTCCTCCAGCTTTGTAACCTGTAGGTTGCCATTGTGTAACCACCCAGTTTCTAATCATGTAAGTCAACCTAATAAGCCTTTAATGATCATACATATACATATCCTATTGATTATGTTCTTCTAAAGAAACCTTACTAATATACTGATGAAGAAAAGAACATGTAGAATATCCCCAATAATCATCAAGTGGAAACCTTCAGCAAGATTTTGAAGTTTATCTAGAACCAATTACAACATGTGGTTAATGAGAAAAGGAAGAAGAAAAGCTAGAACCAAAACTGTGTAATGGTTTCTCCTACCTATTCTGGGACAGTATAGTCTGAATTTCTTGACAAAGGTAGCCTAAAATATTGAAGTGGCAAAGTTTTGAAGACCTTTAAAAATTCTGGCCACCAGTTAAAAATGAAAGTTTAAGTTTCTGAATGGTTATTTTTTTCCCACATAATTTCCTTTTGTGTGTGTGGGGGGACAGTGTCGAATATTATTCCTTCTCATAACTCTGGTACAACTGGTCATTAAGTGGTTATAGCTCTCCCGTTGGTCCTCAGCATGATGATATTGGAATGTGTTGGAACTTAAAAGACATAGAAACTGGTGGGAGATGTTTGGGTCATTGAGGGTACTACTCTCCCAAGGATGAGTGTACTTTTGTGGGACAATAGTTAATTCCTGCAAGAGGATTGTCGTAATGGAGAAAGACGGACTCTTGTGCAGTCTCTGGATTCCTGCTATAATGCTAACCACCATATGACTGTTGATAAATGTAGAATACATGAATCCACCCCAAGTTGCTCATTAGCCTCCAAAACTATGAACTGAATAAACTGATGTTTAAAAAAGTTACTCAAGCTCATATATTTTGTTTGACCAAGGAAACTTGTCTAATACAAGAACCTATCCTACATAACAGAGCACAGAGCTAATGGATGGCACATCATGAGAGTGATAAGTGGTAAATGGGTTATATCAACTAAGCTGTATTCTACTCTGTCTAAAATCGGCTTGGATTTGTAGATTTTATCAATATAACCCCATTCTGCAACTTGTTTTTAGTTTAGGATAATTTTATTTGTGTTTGAGTCACCCACAGTTGAAAGCTTCTAATCACTAACAGATAAATTCTTGGCATTTTGTGGGGGAACTCATTTATAACATTTCGGTTTCCTAAAATAATTTCAGCATAATATAATAATATGAAAAAGAAAGGAGATTGTCAGGTGTTTCCCAACATGATGGGGGGAAAATAACAAAGATCCTAATTAGAAGTTTTGGATTTGGAGCCATAGCAAAATTGAATTAATATACCTTTGTAATCATGTCCTTAAAAGTAAAGGGCATACTTTCTTCCACATATCTAAGAATAAAGGATTAAAGATTAAAGTTACTTCTGAATAATTGACTAAAAGATGCTAGTCATGAAGTTCTAGAAATAAATTATTTTAGCTTTGCCATCTGCTTCTTAGAAAACTACACTTTAATCATTCAAGGTGTTATTTTCTTCTTATTCTTTACAACAATTCATAGTTTGCTTTGAGTACAAAAGAGACACATGTTTATGTTCGAATTACCATAAAACACAAATGAGACAATGAAAAACATACGTATATCTTATTACCTAGAAAATGCAAACTTCTATATGGCCACCAAATTTATTCTTCGGATATGTAAATGTATTTCTGTTCTCTGTGAAAATTACTTTCTGTATATAAAGTGTTACCTATTTATAATATATATCTATGATACAGGTATCAGAACCAATAGGAGATTATAAATATATAATATTATGCATTGTATATGTACATATGTATAAACATAAAAATATGCCTTTCCAAAAGTAGTTCACCTGATTAGGGAGGGTAGAAATTCCTACAATCTTCTTTGTAAATACTGGAGTATTAGGAAAGTCAGTGGCATAATTTATTCCATTTCCTAATTTCTGAAAATCAAGGCATCCATTAACTAAAGGGTAGGAAGAAATAGATTCTGGCTCAAGAAGAGGGAACAAGAAAGCAAATTCACCATTCTTCCATCTTTCTGTTCTGTTAGGGCCACAAATGGATGGTTGATGTCCACCCACTTCAGTAAGGAGCATCTTCATCATTCATTCTCTGAAAAAGTCTTCATCTCTTCCATAAACACTCTCACTGACAAACTCAGAAATATTTTACCATCTCTTTGGGTATCACCTAAATCAATCAAGTTAATGCTCTAAAATTTACTGTCACAATATGAAATAATTATGTCTTTTAAAAACACATTTTTTCAGTAGGACAATTGAAAACAGTGTCTTTGTTTTTGTAATTGGTATATTTTTAGCTAACAATGAGTTTGGTATATTTCTATACATTACTAGTATTACCTACTTCTTTTTTATTACATGTTTATATTGATTTTTCTATCTGATTTTTAAATTTAAGTGAACTTATAAGTAGAAGACATTATACTTATTGATATAACTCATTTATAGTCATATTACTAAAACACCTAACATTTTCCTTTTTTAATATTTCCTTGTTTTACTCTATTGATTTCAAGATTTGAATATGCTTTGTTCTTATCTAATCTGAATTTTGGAAACTTATGATCTATTTGAAATTTGATTAGTAATTTTAATTTAATATTCAAAAATAATTCCTTTGTGCTTTGCAATCAATAAATTAGGATGAAAAAATGCTAATATTACCTGTGTAAGTCAGAAATATTTTATAATTCATAATATCATGGCCATTTCTGTCATGTTTCCATCTTTATTATTATAATTTAGATTTGTTCATATTAATCTATCATATTAATCTATCATGATTACAAAGCTATGTCTTCCAAAACTTATAATTAGGATCTTTGTTATTTTTCCTCCTGTCATGTTGGGAAATACCTGATAATCTTCTTTCTTTTTCAGAATATTATATTATGCTGAAATTATTTTAGGAAACTGAAATGTTATGTGCTTTTGTTTCATAAGATGAATAGTATTTTAATAGAATTATTTTTATTTTAATTAATTTCTTGTATTTCTTTCATATTCTTTACTTTCTTTTTATCAGACCATCATTTATTTTCAAATATTTTTTTAAATTTTTAAAATTTTGTTCTTTTTAGATATACATAATAATAGAATGTATTTTGACATACATATACTACAACTTACTTTCTAATTTTTATTTTAATGTCAAACATTGAAAAAATTCTGTATACACACACACACACACACACACACACATATATCAAAGTCACTTAAATTGTGGTTTCCCTGAAACCTTGAATTTATAAAAAAGTTTATCTAACTTTATTTGAATGACAACTTGACAGGTCATAATATTTTTCAACTAAAACACTTTTACCAAACATACACCGTACACATTGCTTCAGAGATACCTCACCTCTCTCTGAGGCTCTATTGATATTTATTCAGTTCTTACTGAAATGTGATTTATTTCACCCTTTTGTTTCTTCTAAATGAAATTTTACTTGATATGATGTGTCTAAATCCAATATCATTCTCCATTTCTCTTAGATTATTGTGAATATTTCCATTTGCACAAAAAGTCTTTTCACTTTGGATATTCTTTTCTACATCCAAGATCAGAATGTAGACTAACAGATAAGAAGTAAAATAGCACTTAACAGTATGCTTGGTGTTAGCTGGGCTGGTGGCACATGCCTGTAATCATAGCAACTTGGGAGGCTGAGGCAGGAGGATCATGAGTTCAAACTCAGCCTCAGCAACTTAGGGAGGCCCTACGTAACTCAGTGAAACCCTGTCTCTAATAAAATATCAAAAAAAGGGCTGGGGATTTGGCTTGGTGGTAAGGTGCCCCTGGTTTTAATCTCTGGTACCAAAACAAAACAACCAGTATGCCTGGTCTCTTGCAGATGCTTGGTATCATGTATCAAATTAATTAATACATGAAACCAGGCTAGTAAAGAACAAGAACCCAGAGGTTGGGAAAGGTTAGGATTATTATATTTGTGGTTCATCTTTATGTCAAATATGTCATATTTCCATGGATTTGAGAATTATTGAAAAAGTCAGTCTAAGAAACAAACTCCTCATGCATTAATAATAAAAAAATATAAACTACTACCTCATGTGGAGCCTTGACTATAAATTTGACTTAAAGAGAAGGAAATCTCTTGGCAGTCACAGAGGACAAAGATTGTCAGTGCATTCCTGCCCGCTTGAAAACAAATATATCCTCAAAAGTAAAATTTGTTTTTTAAAAAACTTACCTATGAATTTACATGGCGCTTAAACAGACATTTAATTAAATATCATCCTAATGAAGAACAATTTTAAGGAAAATAATTGATTTATATATTTGAAGGTATAGCTCAGAGTATTGTTTTACAGGTGAAAAAATGGGAGAAAAATTTTAGATATTATTTAGACAGCATTCTGTTTTATGAATTTATTTGTTTGTTTGCATGTTTGTTTATTTATTTTTGGTACCTGTGACTAACTCAGGGACACTCAACCATTGAGCCACATCCCCAGTCCTATTTTGTATTTTACTTAGAGACAGGGTCTGCTTTTAACATATTTCTAAATTAAAATTTTGTTTTCGCAATTCCTGAGTTTGCCATTTAAATTGCATTCCAGCAATAACTAGACCCCAGCTTAAAACTGGGAGAGTTTCTATTTATTCACAGATGCACACACACAGAGTTGAGTTGATAAGAAAGCACTCTAGCATGACTTTCAAGGGATGAAATGAAAAACCAAAGAAATTATGTCTCCCCCCACCACACTTTGTATTTCTTGTGTTTCTGACATTAACATAATGCGAATAACCATATAAAACGCATAAATCTAGATCCCTCTCAATCCTGCGAAGAATAGAGAATCATCATCTTTGATGTAATGAGTTTCCCCAAAAAGTGTTGGAAAATAATTTTGAAGATTCTATGTGACATGTTTTGTAGGGTGAAGGATGCTTTCAATAAAATCCTAGGTATGGAATTCCTTCGTAAGTGAGGGTGGAGATGTTATTCCTTTTAAAACAGTGAGTAGGAGGTTGATGCTTTGTTAGAAAATATTTTTTTTTTTAGTCTGATAGTAAATTTTGAATAAAAATGAGTAAATATTTGCCAAAATTCATAGGCTTAAAAACTCATATAAAAGTTTTTAAAAGTTTGTATTATGTACATACTAAAATGTATACATAGGCTTCAAAGAGTAACAATAAGCACACGTTATTGGGCTAAGAGACAAAACACTATGGGTGTGTTAGGAACAGTGTTGCCTTTAACAGTACATCTTTTCCTTAACCCCTGAGATATCCATTTTCCTGGCATTTATGTAACTTTCTTGCTCTTACTGGAAATTATTACCAACTATGTTCCATGTATACATTATTTAGTTTTTCTCTTTTTTTTGAACTTTATACACATGGACTTTATAAAAGGAATACATCTAAGATTTCAGACTTTATCAATTAATAAGTGGGACATTTATACAAGTGGTTGTATCCAGCAGTACTACTTTTGATTAGAGTGAAATATTCCATTGTGAGAACATAAAGATTTTATCCAGGCTGTTGTTAGGTACCATAAAGATCGTTTCCCATACTTTGGTGTCAAGAATGGATGCCATAAGGGATGCTCATATATTTGTCTCCTGATGCTATGGGTCAGAATTGGTAAGTCTTGGTCAACTTTAGTAGTAATACTAATTTATTTACTAAGATTGTGCTTTGTACTATCACAGTTTAGAGTTCTCATTATGTCACATCTTTCCATAAGCAGACAAGATCTTGTCTGGCTTTTATTTTTGTAAATCTGACGGGTTCGCAATTACATACTATTGTGGGTTTAATTTACATTTCCTTGATTGCCTGTGAGGTAAGTGGTAATGTGGATATTTATATGTGATTTGCATGTTCTCCTTTGCAAAGTATCAATGTAAACATATTTTACTAATTTTCCATCTGCGATTTTGTCCTACTTTTAGATTGATTTTAGCTATATATTATCCATACACTTTACTAATTATGTATTTTATGTATTCTTTATGACTCTAGCACTTGAACTTAAAGGGAATTTTTAAAGCAAATGTTATTTTTAATTTTAATGTAATTGAATAACATATTCTTTTGTAATTAGAAAATAATCTATTTTTTCCTTTCGATCTTTTACTAATTTTGTTACCTGTCATTTCATTTGTTTCAGAAACTAAATCCTCACATAAAATGCTGACTCTAAAATGGACATTCTTATCTTATTTTTTATCTTCAATGAAATATTTCAAGGTTTGACCATTGGATAAAATACTTGCTGTAATTTTTTTAAATACCTCTATTTATTTAGCATTTTTAATTGACAGTATATAGTCTTTATCTAGAAAAAGTTAAATTTTATCATACATTTTGAACTGAGTTGTGATGTTCTATTACTTTCATTTCTAAATTGACTGTTGTGATAATCAATCTTGGTGGTCAGCTTGACTGGACTGTGGATGCCTACAACATTTGTGAAGCACTCTTGCAGTTGTGACTGTGAGGTGTTTCCAGAGACAATTGGCATGAAGTCAGCAAAAGGGTGGGGAAGACCTACCCTGACTGTGGTTGGCAATGGCCAAGAGTCTGGGGCCTCAGTGGATTGAAACAATAGAAGAGTACATACTCCATTCTTCATGAGAGGGTACAGATTTTACTGCTGTCATCTTCCTCGGACACCAGACTCCAAATCCCTCAGCCTTTGAATTCAGACTCACACTCAGTGATTCTTCAGCCTGCTCTCGGGCCTTCATCCTCAGGCTGGGGCTGCATCCTTGGTGCCTCTTTTTCTGAGGCTCCAGCTTCTTCCTAATGAGCAGCTTCTGTTTCTTCTGTCTCTCAAGTCTGCAGATGACCCTTGTGGGATTGTGCAGCTTCTGATCATGGAAACCAATCTAATAAATTATTTCCTCTTATAACTACATATAGAATCTATCGGTTTTGTTACCCTGGAGAACCTTAGTTTGATACACATTTGTCAAAATTCGGCATTTGTTTAATTTTTTTTTCTCCATTCCTAGCAAGCAAGAATACAGGGAACTGAACCCATCAGCAATAAAATAGAATAGTAAAAAAGGAAACTTAATATCCACATGCAGAAGAATGAAACCAGATCACTTTTGGTCCCAACTTTCTATGTTAGCCAGTTTTCCATTGCTAAGAAAGTATGTGAGATAAACAGCTCACAATGAGGAAAGATTTATTTTGCCTCATGGTGTCAGAGATTTCAGTCCGTTGTCACTTTGGCTCTGATGCTTTTTGATGTGTGGTGAGGAAACACATCATGATGAGAGAATGTGGCAAAGGAGCTGCTCAACTCATGGCTGCTGGGAAGGAGGGAGAGCAAGAGGGAGGTGCTATGGTTCCAACATCCACTTTGAGGACATGCCCCAATCAACTACTGTTTTAGTTATTTTTTTTCATAGCTGTGACCAAAAGACATCACAAGAATTTCCTCTTTTTAGAGGAGGAAATGTTTATTTGGCTTATGGTTTCAGAGGTCAAAGTGCATAAATGAACAACTCCATTGTTTTGGGTCTGAGATGAGGCAAAGCATCATGGTGGAAGTGTGTGGCAGATGATACAGCTCAGGACTTGCCACCAGGAAGCAGAGAGAGAGAGAACCTGCTCACCAGGGACAAAATGTATAACCCAAAGGCTGGCTTCCAGTGACTCACCTCCTCCAGCCACACCCTACCTGCCTTTAGTTAGCATCAGGTTAATGCATTCAAGTGGATTAGTGCACTGACATGGCCAAGGTTTTCATAACCCAACCATTTAACCTATGAACTTCCCTGCGTCATCTCACACATGAGCCTTTGCAGGACGCCTCATATCTAAACCACAAAAGCTAACTTCCACCAACTAGACCCAGTTCCTACACGTTCTACCAGTCCTAACAGCACCCCAGGCTGTCCATGAAGCCCTGGAGATAGGAGATTTTGGAGGTCCGGGGAGGGATCTCATGGCTGAATCTCCAATGTCCCTCCAAGGTCATTGAAAGGAACATACAGCATCTGAGAACATCCTCAGCCGCCGGCCTCCTCCTCACTGAGGAGCTGTGGTAATTATCTGCTGTCTCTGCCATCTCCAATCATGCTGGTTGTCTCATGGTCAGTCTGAAAACATGATGCTCACAGCAGCTTGAAAAGCCAGCATGGGACAAACCCTCATGATTTGTCTTTCCAATTTTATCTTTGAAGGACAGGGAAGCTTTCAGAAGAAGGAACATGAAGATGACTTATGTCCTCCCATGTCTCCTCAGGGGCCAGGAATTGGATGTCTTCCCTCCTTGTTTTCTTCTGTTATCAAAGTGTCTTATTTAGTAATTAAAACATTATTATTTAAAAATCATCCCAGTTTGCATCCAGGCCTTCAGCCTAGAAAAGCTGTTTGCAAAAGGGACAAAATCATTTTTTTTCAGGAAAATATTTTCATATAACTTAATTGCAAGGATGCATTATATTTAAGAATTGATAAGTGAAAAATTCCAAACTTTTAGAAGAGTGGTAATCTCCTATATTTTTTTAAAGCCATTTTTATCTCTGGTTGAATTGAGTCATTTAAAGGAATTACTGGGGATGCCAGGCCCCTATGGATCCCCCATGAATCTGTTGTATTGATAATTGCAAAAGAAATTGGCAGAGACCCTGGTCAAACAAGTGTACCAGGGAGATGTACCCTTTGGACAATTGCTGTATTGAGCCCTTAGGGTTTACCTATGATGTGTAGACCAGGATTATGTTATCTTGTCTGCTCTCATAAGTCACTTAAGCCTGTCCTTTAATTGTCATTAAAACAAGTGATAATCCTTATGATTTGCAGGTTATATGGAACATGGGGACTCCATAGTATTCTCACGTCTGAGCCCACTGATGAGTAGCTTGGGACACAAACCTGCCCATTATCATGTGCTTATGCCTAGGAAACCCTGAGAGGAATCAAATATGGCATTAGAGGTCCAGATATTATGAGTGACTCAGTGGAATATATGGGGATGGCTAAGGCAAGCACAGAAAAAGTACCAACTGAATTTAAGATCCAACATCATCTACCTGTCACAAATGTCCTGGCCCCTGACTCATGGAATCTGTCCCTGGGCAGCATGTTTAGCCTAGTCCAGGTCTGGCAATGAGGACAAGTTTCAATATTCTTCAAGTATTGTCAGATGGCAGTGCATGCACGAGGTCCCCCTCTCGAATGGTGTGTGAATTTCCACAGGCTGTCCTCTTTTGTATGCAGAAGTCTGACAGGTGCATGTTGCTTTGCTCTGTGATAGGAGATGCTCTGGTTTCTATTGATTATCATGGGAACTAACTGTTAGGTTTCCTTTGATCAGGATGGGGATGTCTCTAATGAGCACCCCTATAGGTAGCAAAGGACATGGAAGGATCGGAGTAGACTTTATTTTCACCCAAATGCCTATTCTCCCAGGATGCTGCTTTTATGTCAGTTGGAAGCTTTCCAGGAGTTTCAGTAAACAGTCAGGCTATTAACTGTACTCCATGAGTTAGATTAGATACAGAATTTTCCACTTGCCTTCCACAATGGTCTACACTATGGTAATTCCCATCTGGGCCCAGGGCAGAGGCCTGCAGTTGTGTGCATAAACAATGTATCAGTATCAATTTCAATTAATGATATCAATTCAGCAGTAGAATCCATATAATAAGAAGTTGCAGGTGACCAAAAGGAGATACTCATGGTCAGTCTTGGGCAGGGGTCATAGTAGTCCTGGGCACAGACCCCAAACCACAGAAAAGTATCTGTTTTCCCCTTAATTTGGTGCCAGGGATTGCAAGAAATATAGTCACCTGTGTGCTAGCATGGTAATCACTCAACAAGTACAATTTTTCCCAAAGAACTTTAACTTTGACAAAGACTCTGGTCTCTCATCACCAAGGGAAGAGAGCCCTTTGTCAGTGTTAAGGGGCCTCCTAATGGGGTTTGTGTACATTTTTCTCAGGACAATGGGAGCCAGTAGGGACTCTGTTGGAGGATCTGCTGGGGTTCACAGTGCAGGTCAGGCTAGGGACAGCACAGCTGGATTACTGCAGGGAATCTAACTAATCTCCAAAGTCTGTCCAGAGTCCTATTCAGAGAACACCAAAGGACTCTATGTCCTTTATTTCTTCTTGTGAAGTGTGAGCATCACAAGGTATTCCTCAGCACAGCATTGATGGAAAGCTCTAAGCAGGGGCTAAGGAATTGTTTCCCTACCTTTTACTGAAACTCTACATCAGATCTCTAATCAGATTCACCAGGCACTCAGCTGGAGAGCCAGATACTAAGAAATGAACGCATTCCTCAGAAATGAAATGCTTATTAAAAAAATAAAAACCGTGTAGTGTCCTTCAAGAATGCCCTATCACTTCTGTAAGTCTTTCTTGCAAACCACAGGCAGGGCCCCATAGGCTCTGCTGTCATTTCCCAAAACTTGTTTAAGAAGTGACCCCCGAGACCTTCAGACTCAGAAATAATTTCTAGCACTGCCTCTAGAATTCCCAAGAGACTGCACCGCTGCCTCCCCAGGCTTTTGTTTTTTCAGAGGTATTTCAACAACCTGTTCATTGCACCAGTTTTCCAAGAACCCAGCTGAGCTGGAGAGTTTGTGGAGCTTCTAGATGTTGCTGCAGTCAATTAGAAAAGCTACCAAGGGTGGGAATAAACATGCACAGCAAAAGGCAAAACTGAAGAAGCGCTGACTCCCCCTGTGTTACTTTTTCTCTTTGAATGGTGCAGCAGCAAGGATCCAGGCAGGTAAAGGTGATTCTGAAGGTCTTTTCATCCGGAGAGGATTTGTTAAACATGTAGAGCCCAATATTTGCTCACGGGGCCAGAAAACAGAAACCATAGTCACCATGTATCCATAGTGTGGTGTCTAAAGGTAGAATCCCTCTTTGGAAAATGAGCACGTACACTCTTATATAATCAAAGTATGTATGAACCAGTTATAAAAACACCAACATCACCCACACATTATGAAATTTGTTATTTGACAAATTGTCCATAAAGGTGTGTCTTATAAGTAAGAAAAGTAGAGAGAATGTCCTTCAGAACACGTAGACAAAACATACACTTATGAATGGGTAAGAGTAAAATCTTTCTCAATTTCATGGATTTCTAGGAGGATGGTGATGGTATTTATTGATTTTAGACTTGAATGACTAGCTATGCATGTTGAAATGAACACAAACAAATATTTATATATATATGTATATATATATATATATATATATAGCTTATCTTCATGTGTATGAGGTCATGTGTGTTATATGTGTGATATGTAGTGTATTTGTTATATAAATTTAGATGTTTCATATACACACATATGTACATTTGATATACGTATATACACAAAAGTTCCAAACTAGTAAATTGAAGCAAAGATAGACCCAATAATATATAAAAACAATATATCGTGATGAATTATAATTTACACCATGACTGGTGAGGGAGGGACAGTAGAAAACAAATCAGAAGAAATATCATTTACAAACTTGATTATGCACAAAGTGTTTGATGCAATTCAATATCAAATCAGAATAAAAAACTTGGTATAGACATGATATGCTGATACTGGTTATGTACAAAAAACTAAACAAATAGAAAATGGAGACATTCAAACTTTGTGTTTAAAGTTGAGAACAAGAAGATACCCACTGCAATAACAAAGACAAATAAAACATTTTGATAATTGAAATTATGAATACAGCTAGATATAGTGTGGTACACTCCTCTAAATCTCAGGTGTTGAGGAAGCTGAGTCAGGGGGATTGTTTCAGCCTGCACAACAATACAAATGAAATGGACATTTTTACATAGAAAGCAATTAGTAATTTTATATATAACAGTTAAAAAAGATTAATTAAATAATACTTTACTTTTATAGGTCATGTTTTGCAGAAATAGACTGAGTAATAAACTAAGGTACAAATTTGCGAATGAGGGAAGAGGAAGATAACAATCAGGGGAATGACTTTAATAGTTCTCCTTCAAATATATGCAATCCTAAATGATATCTTCTACATCATGTTTTTTCTGAACTTTTGTGAACTGCTTATTTTTTCTACGAATTACGTTTGTTGTTAAGAGTCATCATTGAATGTGGGTGTGTGTGTGTGCGTGTGCGAGCATGTGTGTCTAAGTTTGTTTTATTTATTTGTATTAATTATGTCCATTATATTATGCTAGGGTCATGCTTAAAACATATTTTGGAGGACATAAGTACAATTATTTTTCCAGAGAAATGCACCTAAGTGTAGAATTGCCTGTTAAAATATTTCCCTAAATTTTTTAACAACTAGAAAATTTTTCCTTGTGTGATCATACCAATTTATATATGCCTCTATCAATATGAAGAGTGTACACTGCTCTTTATCTTCACCAACGTTGGGAAGGGTTTTTCTGTTTTTTCCCTTTCTTTTTGAGTCTGTGATCATAATTATGCTTTGAAATATTTTTTTGCTTATTATCAATAATGTCAACCATCATTTCAAATATTAGTTTTTCACCTGGATTACAAAATGCCTATCAACTGTAATGTCCATTTATCTTTCCCAATGAGTTTTCTGTTTTTTTCTTATAGATATTTTATTGCTTGGTAATACTGATTGATTATAAATGTGATCTATATCCTCTTTGACTTTATACTTTGTATTTTTGATCTACTTGTTGAATTTTCTGAGAGTCAAAATTAGTTTATTATGGAAAGTATTTTTAAAAGTTTTTTCCTGTTATCATTTAATAAATTTCTTCCTTAAATAAACATATTTATGTATTTACATATATATATGTATATATTTATATATTGTACACATATACAATATATAAATATATACCACATATGTGTACATTTTTATGCACGTATATATTTGTCTTAGGAGTGTGATTTACATCAAATTGTCTCAGGATTCAAGAGAGATATCAATTTCAACTTTTGCTTTCAAAGACTATAAAAACCATCATTTGGGTAGCAACAACATTCAGTACAAATTATTCCTTTTTTATTTTTGTCTCTATTTGACAGGATTGATTAGGCTATATACCGGAGTTCATTTGTATGTGAGGCTAGTCTTGTAATGTCATCTTACTTTAAATTTTATCTATGGACCTAAAAACTTGTGCAATCTCTGAGAAAATTTTACAGTGTGTATGATTAGGTAAAATACAAAAGTTAAAAATAAAATATCAAAAATAAAATTGACATGTGGCATTTTATAGAAATTAATATTATCTCTTCTAATAGAGTAAGTTATCACACATGGAACAAATAATACCTAAGTATGATACTTTTACTGAATGAGTATGTTATTTAATTTAATCACCACATACATATTAAAAGTATCTTAACACTTTCAATATTAATATTTAAGAAAAGATTTGCCAAAGTCTTGGCTTGGCACAATATCACGAGCCACTCACAACTTTGTAGATTCAAACAGCAATTCTTTATTCCCTAACTCACACCGGCCTCTACACAAACATGTTCTGCTGAAATCCCGTTCTGCCGCCCCATTCACCAACTCCACAAGGCTTTTTTCCAAATCCCATTTGAATCTCAATGGGAACAAGCAGCAGGAACACCCTAATCCCAGCAGTAATAATCTTCCACCTCCAACTTCCCTAAAACCCATATTGTCTTAAACCGGGAACGCCCTAGACTTGTCTAAAACCGGGAACACCTTAAACTCAAGGAGTGGGAAACTTCCTCAAACCTGATCAGCTCTAAACCCAGATCCGCCCTAGTCTTTGAGCAAGGTCACCTTACTAAAGCATACATGCAATGTCCCATCGAATGTCCTCTAAGCAACATGGGGTACACTGGCAAGGAAATTTCGATGTGTCATTCCTACTTGGCAATGGCCCTCAGCAAAGATTTATTGATATATATTTTACTTTTCTCTAAGAAGAGAAAGGAAATGTACCTTTAAAATTACATTGGTTTTATTCTATTCTCTGCTTTCTGTTTTTTTTTTTTTCACATAAAAACGAACACTGCTGCTATGAGTTTACAATGCATAATATTTTGAAAGGCAAGCAAATTTTACATCAAGTTAGAAGACATTATTTTTCATCTTCTATTATATTTCCTTGGGATCCTTTCTATAACAACTGTACATGTTTTCTACCATTGATCAGGAAACAAATCCCATCCTCCCCAAAACAACATCTGCTGAAACAGATTTGTCTATAGAAAGAATTCCAGATCTGAATTGCACTGTTCAGGCCATTGTCACTATTCAACTAATAGCTAGTTCCATTTCTGGGACTATATTTAAGTATTCATTCTTGATTCAAGTTGTCTTGTTCCAAATACAGAAGTGAATTTTTAGATGTCCTAGCTAATTTTCAAGTCAAACTTATCATAGCCTACTGCCCAATGCTTCTAGAATTGACCTCTTACAACTTAGTACCTTTATATTGATCTTGTCACCCACAAAAACACATTCACTATTACACCCTCAGACATTCTTCATAATCGACGTAACTGTGAAGTGGCATGAAATACTGCACCATGTTTTTCTGTGGTTATAGCTTCAATGTTGATCTCACTGTCTGTGAATGTCTTCAATCAAGAATAAATGAAACATGAATTAATCCTATGGAGAAATAAGATGGTTATGATCAGAAATCTCCATAGAGAAACCTGCAGTTGTTCTTTTAGAACCACGCCAGCTAATTTTGTCAGTAATATATTAAATTTTACCTCATGTTGCAAAATGACCATAGTAATAAGAGGCAGCTGCAGAAAATCACTGTGGACAAAGGATACATTCTCTTTTATGTAGGGAAACTCTAGTGGATCATCTGAGTAATCAAACTGTTAACTATAACATAACCTTCCCTAAGTCATGTATTTCCTTTTAATGACATGTATATTCTTGGTGTAACTGCTGTATAATGTGGTTATTCTTGGAAAAAAACATTTCATTCTCTTATTTTCATTTCATGTGATGTTATGTCATTAAAGTGTCAAAGAGCTCTCATTTTGCTGTGCTCCGGAGTTAGCAATTCCAGCAGTAAATGGAAAAATGATGATGCACGCAGATCTCTGAAATGTTCTGTACAGAACAGTACTTGTATTACTTAGCTAGGGCTACCATACAACATTCCACAGGCTGGGTGGCTTAAACAATTTATTTTTTTCACAGTTCAGAGCTGCAAGTCTGAGATCAAAGCATTGGCAGGTTGGGTTTCTCCCGAGGCCTCTTGGCTCAGTGTGAAGATGGACACCTTCTTGCTGTGTCCTCACATGGCTTTTTTCTGTGTGTGCCTCCCAGGAGTCTGGCTGTGTTGCTCAATCTCTTATAAGGACACCAGTCAGATTTGATGAGGGCCCACATTAATGAGATATTCCTAACTTCATCACATCTTGCAAGACTCTGTCTCCAAATAAGTCACATTCTGAGGCATCAGGGGTTATGACTTCAACATATTAACTTTGAGTGGGGCACAAGAGTGGATATATATGATTGAAAATATACATGATGGTTACTTATAAATCCAGCATTCTTACATTTAGAAAATCAAATATTTACATTTATGATTAAGTCTGTTAACTTTTTCAGCAATTTTCAAGGCATGAAAAGAATAAGCCTATTAATTGCAATATATTTTACCTCTGCTTTTAAAGTATGTTAAATTCTACTTTAATTAAAAAAAATATGTCATAATGTTACTTGTTTTCAAATAATACATTTCTTATGTTCTCTAAAATAATTTCTACTTTTGTTCTTAAAGTATAAGAAAAAGATAAAAAATTCTCTTCAAAAATACATACCCTTAGAATTCTAAAAGTACTCAATTCTCTCTCTAACTTTCCTCACCTTCTGTCACTGCTTTTCTGTGTGCAAGAAGCTCCTAGAAAACTCCTGATTGAAAGTAGGGAAGTTCATACTGGGGATTGGAAGAGACAGGCAATATTACTTAGTATGCAAGGCAAACATTTTTCTTTGAAGTGTAGATAATCTATCTAAAATAAAAGAAAGCATCATTTTACCTTTATAGAAGGAGTGAACAATTTTTCAACCAACATTTAAAATCATTTAAATCTATAATGAAGGATCATACTCATTCTTTATTAAGAGTTAGTACAAGGGTAAAAGGAGTAAAGGATTTCTGTGTGTTTTTGAAGGTAAGACACAAGAGATTACATGGTGACATAAGAATTATGTAACATTTTTGAAGATGGCGGGCCAGAGGGAGGTAGCATTCTGTGTCACTGTGTGACCTGGGACTCAAATAGTGAGAATAGTGCTTCTCTGCGAGCAATATTCCTGTTCCCACTCAGGAATCGCAGCCATGGTGCCCATGCAGGGCTCAAGGCCTCAGCATCAGAGTAGGTCTCCTAACTACTTACCCACACAGGACTACCAGGTGCTGGCCTGAGTGGACCATCCGCATCAACACCTCACAGAACTTTTGGCCACCCACCCGAGTAGAAATTCCGGATGCCACTCCCACACAGGACACTCAGCAGCTACCTACATGCAGGAACTCCAGCCGCCACTCCCATGTGGACCTCTGTCTACAAATGCAGGGCTCCCCTGGTCACCTCCATCTTTGGACTCTGCAGCAACGGAGACAGTCCCCTACGTGCACTAGCCTGGGAACTTCACACAGGGTCTGAAGACAGCTTAAACCACATACTGCAAGCCACAGAGGTCTCTCTGAACACATCATCCACGTCCAACACCATCACCTGGCTCCCCACACCTGACCCAACACCTGATTAGTGAAAGCAGACACCTCCATCCTGGGTCACCTTCATCACCATCTTTAGTGGGGGCAACTCGCAGTTACCTAGTTTCTAACTTGCCCCTCTCCCCAGCAGCTGCTAACCCAACACAGTGACACCCTGGTTGCCTTCGCCATCCTGATGGTGGAGATACAAGCTAACAACAGACAACTCCATCTATTGGATGAGAAGAGAAGCACGAAAGATACTGATCTTCAACTAAAATAATCCTGTTTCTTCTTTTGAGATTTTATCTTTTCCTCTCCTTCCCTACTCTCCTGCACTCACATCCCCAATATATACGAAACCAACTACTTTGCATGAATTAGGATTTTGAGGACTGGGATGTCTGAAGAGTTTATTATACTTGGGTTGAATATACTTTTTTTTCTTCCATATTTTCCTATTTTAACATTTTTAAATTTTTTTCTTAATATATATGTGTGTTTGTTTCATGGACTCTACTGTCTTCCCACCTACTTGTCTACCCAAAATTACTTCCTCTTTATTCTCCTGCTACAAACCTTCTTCTTTAGATTTCTCTTCCATACTTCCTAAGTTATAATAATTCTATATCCTCACCTCCTACCTCCTCAGCATGTCATCCTATACCTCACCACTGGTTCTTTTTCTACTGTTAGAAACAATAAACCATTTTACAAATCTACCGATTATATTGTAGATAATAATTGATTTCATCATTTCTGTACTTTGTGACCAAACTGTGAACGTCTTAATAGCAACTAATTGTTATTAAGGTTGTATATTGTTTATTTTGGGATCTCTTAACATTGTCCTTCCCATAAAAAAAAAAAAGAGGCACTGGATCCCTACAGAGACACAGTAATCCTATAGGGTAAACACAGTGCTAGAAGGGAAGACACACAAGCAACATGAAAAGACAAAGGAGGAAAGTGCCCTAAACCAATTAAGATACACCATCATTAGAATCCATGGGCAGCACAGCAGAGGAAAGGAAAGAGAAAGAGTTCAGGAAGTACATAATTAAAATGTTCTGTGAATTAAAGGATGATGTAAGAGAGCAAATACAGGCAGCAAAATATAATTTTGACAAAGAGCTACATAAACAAATACACGAAGCCAAAGATTACTTCAATAGAGAGATAGAGGTTCTAAAAAAAAAAAAAGAAACAGAAATTCTTGAAATGAAAAAACAATAAATCAAATTAAAAGTTCAATTGAAAGCATCACCAACAGATTAGACCACTTGGAAGACAGAACTTCAGAATTAAGACAAAATATATAATCTTAAGAAGAGTATTGACCACACATTAAGAAAGGTAAGAAACCATGACCAAAACATTCAAGAAATATGGGATAAGTATAAAAAGACAAAAATGTAAGTTATTGGGATAGAGGAAGGAATAGAGTTTCAAACCAAAGGAAGGAATGAACAATCTATTCAATGAAACAAAACCCAAAAACTTTCAAACATGAAGAATAAATTGGAAAATCAAATACAGGAGATTTACAGTACCCTAAATGTACAAAATCACAACAGATCTACAGCAAGGCACATTATAATGAAAATGCCTAGCACACAGAAAAGTAGAGAATTTTAGAAGCCACAAGAAAAAAGGAATCAGATTATAGATAGGGGGAAACCAATTGGTATCTCTGCAGAAGTTCCTGGAATAATATACCCAAGTTCTGAAGGAAAATGGATGCCAACCAAGAATCTTATATCCAGAAAAAATAAGCTTTAGTTTTGATGATGAAACAAAAACCTTCCATGATAAACAAAAAGTACAACTAGAAAGCCTGCACTACAGAACGTCCTCAGCAAAATATTCCATGAGGAGGAAATGAAAAACAAAAATTGAAATCACCACAGGGAAATATTACACTAAAGGAAAAACTAATCAAAGGAAAAACATAGTCATGTTAAATAATACAAATAAACAAAAATGTCTGGGAATCTCAATCATGTCTCAATAATAACCTGGAATGTTAAAGGCCTAAATTCACGAATCAAAAGACTTAGGTTAGAAGATTAGATAAAACAAACAAACAAACAAAAATCCCCCAAACCAACAATATGCTGCTTCAAGGAGACTCATCTCATAGGAAAAGACATCCACAGACTCAAGGTGAAAGGTGAAAAGTTATACCACTCACATGGACTGCAGAAATAAGCAGGAGTTTCCATCCTCATATCAAATAAAGTAGACTTCAAGCTAAAGTTAATCAAATGGAACAAAGAAGGACATTACATACTGCTCAAGGGAACCACACACCAACAAGACATAACAATTATAAATATATATTCACCAAGCAATGAAGCATCTATGTTCATCAAACAAATTTTTCTCAAGTTCAAGAGTCAAATTGACCACAACACAATAATTTTGGGTGACTTCAACACATCTTTCTCACCATTCAATAGATTCTAAACAAAAGCTCAATAAAAAATTATAGAACTCAATAATACAATCAACAACTTAGACTTAAATGACATATATATAGAATATTTCACCCTTCAACAAGCAAATACACTTTATTCTCAGAAGCACATGGATCCTTCTCTAAAATAGACCATATATTATGTCACAGAGCAACTCTTATCAAATACAAAAAAAAAATAGAAATACTACCCTGCATTTTATTAGATCATAATGGAATGAAATTAAAAATCTAATTAGAAATGCTACTGAATGAACAATGGATTGCAAAAAATATCAAGGAGGAGATTAAAAAATTCTTAGAGGTAAATGAGAATACTGATATATCAAAATCTCTGGGACACTATTCAGGCAGTATTAAGAGGAAAGTTCATTACATGTGGTTCATTCCTTAATAGAAAAGAAAGTCAACAAATAAATGACCTAACATTATATCTCAAACTCTAGAAAAAAGAAGAACAAATCAACACCAAAAGCAGTAGAAGAGAGCAAGTAGTAAGAATCAGAGCTGTAATCAATGAAATCAAAACAAAAGAAACAATTGAAAAATTTGAGAAAACAAAAAGTTGGTTCTTTGAAAAAATAAATAAAATTGCAAGGGTTCTTCAACATAGGGAAATCAATAAATGTAAATCATCACATCAATAGACTTAGATAGCTGCCATCTTGATGTATGTTCACATGGCCTTTCCAAAGGGTGTGTGTAAGGAACAAGAAGAGGGACAGACACAGAGAGGTTTCTGTAGTCTCCTTATAAAATGGCTATAATCCCATCATGAGGGCTCAATTGTGATATAAAAGTTCAACTGAGAACAGCAGTAATCACAGCAAATGGATCTTTAAATAAATATTAAATATATTACACAAGAAATAAAAGGAAAACAGGAGAATAGAGCTACCATTATAAAGATTTTAACACATTACTCAAAATTCAAATTAAGTAAGGAATATTTTAGGTTATAGCAATTATAACAAAATAAGAAGCAACATATACATATATAAATACATATAAATATGATTTATATGTTTACATTTGCAAAAGGAAGAAAAATAGATATTTAAATACTGAAGTCATTTTAAAATCCATGTGAATTTGAGGCAAAAATAAAATTTGAGGTTGAAGGCAAACATCACCATCATAAAATGAAAATTTGGTGTTTATTTTATATTTGAAATTAAAACAATTATTATGCCTCTATTATTAAATCTTACAATCAATTAAAATTTACAATTCAATTACAATCTTCTGGAAACTTGCTGCCCAATTACTCCCACCAACACTATACTGAAGATTTACAATATAAATAAATGTTTATTTTAAAATTGTGGTCATTGGAGGGGTATAGCAAAGTCAGTGACAACTCTTTTACATTTTTTCCTTGAGTAAATAGAAAGACTGTGTTTTATATAATCTCTTGCAGATGTTGGTTAACAACACTGAATTCAGGCCAATGACAATGCATGGAAATGAATGGTCTTTAAAATTTCATACTTTGTTTATGCCCTGTGGACTCTCTTGCACATCTATGAAGAGCCATATTCAAAGTGCAAATTGTGTAACTTTTGAAGTAGTGAAAAACAGAGAATAGAAGAAAATATCTATCAAATTAGATATAATGTAGTATATCAATACAAAAACTACTGTATAGCCTTTAAAACTAAACTAGTTCTGTTTGTGTCAACCTAGATCTACCATAGAAACAGAATTACTTTTTTAAAAAATGTTTCAGAAAAATCTATATAGTCTAAAATAATTTGATCCAGAAACAAAACCAAACACACAACAAGCATAGTATTAAAGAAGTGGACAGAAAGCGCAACAAACTCTCACAAAGATAGTAGCCAGAGTCCTGTGTTTTGGGAAGAGGTATTGCTCTTTGAAGTGGTACAGTGCTTGCCCAGTACATGTGAGGCCCTTTTATTCAATCCCCAGATACTGAAAAAAAAAAGAAAAAAAATTATAAGTTTGGTCATCATTTAAAGAGGAGAAGAGAAGAATTGCAAAGGTAAGAATTGCTTCTAATTAATGGATATTTCATATTTATTATAAATTTCCATTTATAATTTTAAAAGATCCATGTTATTTGCAAATTTAAATCAATTTTAAAATTCATTCAAAAGTTCAAGTATAGATCTATCATTCCTAAAGTATTCTCTCTTATTAAGTATTGTCTCTCAGTTTAAATAATTGTTTCTACTATTTCTTGTAGTAGAATAGGTTATTTTGGTCCATCATCTTGTTATAACTCACAATGGGTCTTAAATATTTTCACTTGTCACACATTCTGGATACTGTGAGCCTGTTTGATCTTCTCAAACCTTTCCTTTTTTTTTTTTCTTTTTTCCAGTACCAGGGATTGAACTCAGGGGTGCTTAATCACTAAGCAACATATTTTATATATTTTAAAATATTTTATTTAGAGGCAGGGTCTCACTGAGTTGCTTAGGACCTTGCTAAATTGCTGAGGCTGGGTTTGAACCTCTTCCTCAGTCTCTGGAGCCTCTGGGATTACAGGCATGAGCCACTGCACCTGCCTCAAACCTTTCTTTATCAGCCCCTCTCACCTTGGAATAATCAATTCAGCTAGCCTGTTCTCAAGGCACAAGAGGGTGAAAGGAAGCATCCAGGAGCCCCTAAGTCTCTGTCTTGATACTGGAACACTGTGACTTCTACCCACACCCCAATGACAAGGTTAAGGGCAGTTATTCAAACAAATTTGATATCCATAGGCTGCTAGGACTCCAGTGAGGAGCACCAAAGAGTCACTTGGGTAAGGGCAAACATGTAAAATACCACTGAAGGCAGAAGCAAGGACTTGTGCATGAAAATTCACTATGGAGGTATTCTGCCTCACTTCCCTCCTCCCGCATCTTCCCTCCTCTTCCTGCTGATGATACAATGGTGTTTCAACTGCTTCCCCTGCTTCATGCAACCAAAGAATGGAATTGTATCAATCAATTCATCAAATGCTCAAATACCCAACTTTACAAAGTTGGTGCAGGTCTATTTTCTCAAATTAAAATAGTGAGAGCCATCAATCAGAAAAAAAATCATAAAAAGGGAGTGTATAAACTGAATTATGTTCATTGAACAGCTGATTTTTTTTGGTCATTAACGAAATTTGAAGAAAAGGAATTTTCATCTGTCTTTTAATTAAGTGGCTGCATTCTTTGATTCAAAAATATTTAACAAGCACCTATTGTTAAGTTTCACAATAGGCACTTCAGCAAAAATGGTTGGAAAAGTAATTGGTCTTGCTTTTATTGAAAATAACAAAGAGAAGATGAATACAGCAAAGAAGTTATTGGAAATAACTTTCAAATTTAGGTAAAAGCTGATGCAGTGATTGAGGTAGTGGGATGATGAAACCTGGGCACTTTGGGGATGTGGCGGGTACTGAACTCTGTATGTCTGTGACTCAAATAGATTTCCAGGATGATTCCAAGTTTTCTGTCTTCAGCACGTGAGTTTATGAGTGTATAACTTTAAGAGATGGGTGTTAATAAAGATGGAACACTTCTGAAGGATAAATGCAACTTTTCATTTCTAAAGATGTATAGTTTTCCTTGGTTGTGAAAAAGCTTAGTACAGATGCAAAGTGATTAATTGCTTCATGATGTTGAACTTCAAAAACATTTAGGAGGTGGATGTACACTGAGTGAGCTGTCAGTATGATCCTGGCATTCAAGGTTATGAGGGTAGACAATGTCCGTTTGGAGAAGAATGGAGAGAGGCACACCAGGAAGACAGGATGGAACTTAGCTCTCTTAGGCAAGTATTCAGCTGAGTTTCACTGAAGGGGATAAAAAGTGCCAGAGAAAGAGCAGACAAACAGATAAATGAGTAATGTGAAACAGGATGAATGAATTTCAAGGACTGGGTAATGGTCAGCTCTATAAGACATCATTGGAATGATTAAGTAGTGAAAGACAAAACCTTCTTTAATAGATTTAGCAACAAAGAGGAAATTTAGCAAGATCAGTTTCCATGAAATGTTAGGAGTTGATTGTGACATTTCTACTTTGCAGATAATTTAAGAAATTTGAGGTGGTGGGGTATTTTTTTTCTTTATTTATTTGATCTGTTTTACTGTTAAGTTGAATTGATATGGAAAGTCATTCTTGGGAAATGTGTTCTGATAAGACAGGAGGAGATGTAAATTGTAACTTTTATTTTCTCACAATGAAAGCCCTTGATATAAATAAAAGCTTCATTGATCAGATATAAAAGTACACCATTAAATGTCAGGTTCAGTAAAAAATATACTTTTGGACAGTCAGAACGTAATGAAATAAAATCCCTTTGCTAGACATGCAAATCTCTAGAGTAATATATTTACCTCAATAGTGTGTCCCATATTTCATGATTCATCCATAGCCATGAATTCATTTCTAGATTTAAAATGTTTTGGGGTGACAGAAGAGCAATGAAAAATTTAGTTGAATCTGGGAATGTATAAAATTGTATTGCTGAAATAGGTTTCCTTTCAAAACTAATTGTCAATTTTCTTTCTCTGTTAGAAGAAAGAAATGAAGATATTGATCCAATGCCCCCAGTGTATCAGCCTCCTTGGCTTCCCCTTTAAAAACGAAATCTATTTTTCACATACAACAAGTAAATTCCTGATGACAAAAGCCAGTCAAATTGTGCATCTGCATATATGTAGTCCTTGAAGAAGAAAAATTGCATTCTTAAAATTTTCTAAGCACATTTGCCTGAGGTTTCTGCTGTAATCCATTGCGTCTTCTTGTTCCCAGGTCTGGTGTCATGGTGTCTTCTCATTACCATGAACTCACCACTGAGAGAGGGAAAACTGCTCTTCTGCTCAAACTTAAGTTCTGTGATTTTCAATATGTCTTTGAAGTCATCAGCAGGTTTGATGGAAGGTATATGTACATATTGAGGAATAGCTAAGTCAAGCTATTTAGCAAAAGCATTACCTCACTTATTTTTTGTGTTTGGGGAGAATACCTAAAATCTATTTTCTTAGGATTTTTCAAGCATACAATACATTGATCTTAAATGTAGTCACCATGATATGCAGTTGATCTCTGGAATTTACTCTTTCTGTGTCACTGAAAATTTCTCTGTGACCAATATTTTCCCAATTCCTTGATCCCTGAAAAGAATTGTAACCACCATCTTATTCTAAGTCTGATATTTTTATATTCTACTTGTAAGTGAAATAATCCATTTTTTTTTGTATCTGGATTATTTCATGTAACCTAATGTCCTCCAATATCATCCTTTTCAAGTTGGAATCATATTTAATTTTGATATGTACATGGCAATTTTCCAATAATGAATAGTTGGTTATGTCAGTCTTGGTTATTGTGAAGTATTGTGAAGGATACAGTGAACATGGCAGTGCAAATCTCTGTGAAAAACTGAATTTATGCCACTTGTATATATCCCTAATAGTAGCAGGACTGGATCATGTAGTAGATCTATTTTTTTTTCTGGAACCTGAATACAGTGTTCCATAATGTCTGTGTTAATTTACATCTCTACAAATAGGTGACAAGTGTTACCTGTTCTTCCATCCTCACCACCTTTTGTATTTAATCTATTGTTCTTTTAATAGTAGCCATTCTCACAGCTATGTGGTGATATCTCATTGTGGTCTTTTGATTTGCATTTTTTCTTATGATTGGTGAATTTAGCATTTTTTCAGTAATTATTTGCCATTATGTGTCTTCTTTTGGAAAATTTAGTTCATGTTCTTTGGTCATTTTGAACTGGTTATTTGTTTATATATTATTGAATTTGAGTTACTTAGTTATTTTGTTGATATTAATGCCATAATATCAGATGTGTGCTTTGTAAATGTTTTTTTCATGTTCTGCAGCTTGAGAAGCTTTTGAATTCCGTGTAATTACCTTTGTTTATTGTTTGCTTTCAGTGACTTCTTTTTGGAATCACAATCCAGAAACTTTCACATAGACTGGCATCATGAAGCCTTCTTCTTATGTTTTCTTCTATTTTTATATTTTAGGTCTTGTGTTTTATTATTTATCCATTCTGGGTTGATATTTGCAAATGGCTTAAGATTGGGGACTGATTTCATTTCTCTGACAATGTATATCCACTTTCTCAGCCTGAGTTATTGAAGGCACTGCCCTTTCCCAATCATGTGTCTGTGGTTTCTTTGTTGACTATAATAAACACGTTATGTTTAACAATAGATATGTTATTGTTTGGGCATATCATATTTTATTTGTTTTTTCCTTCAGTGATGCCCCTTTAATTGTTTTCAATTATAATTAATTAATATAATTATATTAAGGATCATTTTCATAGAAATACACTTATTTTGAGAACATGCCCAGTGAATGTGCAGAGGAAAGAAGCAGTAGTGAATATGCTCTAGTGAAATTTGTTTGTCTGTGTGTGTGTGTGTGTGTGTGTGTGTGTGTGTAAAGCAGCTCAAAACTTAGCAACCAGGAAGCAGAGAACAAAAGAAAGCAAGGTGCCATGGACAATATGTAAACCCCCAAAGCATTCCCCCAGGGACCGACTTTCTCCAGCCACCTCCTACCAGCTGATAGTTACCATCCAGTCAATCCATTAAAGTTGTTTAATTCACTGATTAGTTTAGCTCTCTCATAATCTCATCTTTTCACCTCTGAACATTCATTCACAGTCTCACATATGAACTTTAAGGGGACACCTCATATCCAAACTATAACAACATTTTCATATATCTTTCTATGTCCTACTTTTCTCCCATTTAAAAAATATCCTTAAAATGACATCGGGCAACCTACATGCTACAAGCTATAAGATAAACTCCTTATTTTCAGGTTTTCTATTAGCAAACTCTTCCATCTTCAATGTCAACCCTTTCTTTCTGTATAACCAAACATAATATGCTAGGGATTAGGGACAACATTTGGTGTGGGGGGGGGCTTTATTCTGCTAATGATAGAGGTTAAGTAAATATTCAACTTTTTGAGAAATGCACAAACTTTTTCCAAGTGGCTGCATCATTCTATATTCCCACACGCAGTGTGAAAGTGTACAAATTGCTTTGGATCTGATATTGATAGGCTTCAAGTGTCCCTTGGAACACTAGTTTAATGTTTCTTTTCATTGCCCCTCAAATTGGTTCTTCCCTACACACTTTAATTACTTCAACTACATATACTCTGTTTTATTTCTACAGCTGCCATGGATTATCACTAATCCCCAATAGGACATCATATCTACTTTATTTAGATATTTAATAGTTAAGGCCCTTTTTGAGGGCCTTAACTATTCATTTTTGTGTGTTTGTTGAAGTCTGGGAGATCTTATAAATGTCTGTGACTTCTTCTTATGTAGCAGTCCCTCTCATCTTTGGAAGATATATATATATCAAGAACCCCCATGGATACCTGAAAACCTGGGTAGTATTAAGCCTATATTTACTGTGCTGTTTCCTGTACATACATATTTGCAGTAAGATATAATTTATAAGTTAGTCACCGAAAGGGTTTAGCAAAGATAAATATTGTGCAATAACAATAACAATATACTATAATGAAAGTTAAAAAGCATCTTATTGTACTGTATTTACACATCTTTCCTTAAGTATAAAACATTTACCTTTACACTTAAAGAAGCACTGTTGGGTTGTATTTGGAATATCTGAATTGCGAGCATCACTACTCTTGTGCTTTGGGGAGATTATTAAGTAATATAAGAGTTAATTTAATACAAGCACTATGGTATTGAAATAGTTGATCTGATAAAATAAATAGCTACCCAGTGACTAACAGGTAAGTAACAGGGATTGCTAGACAATGGGTTAATTCACATGTCAGGTAGGATGGATTGCAAGTGCTAGAGATTTGTCATATTGCATTTATTAGTCTGGTTTTCTTGCTATAATAAAGTACCTAAGTCAGGCTAATTTAAAAAAAAAAATAGTTAAGTTTCAGAGGCTGGAATGCCAAATAGCATGCTAGCATAGCACATGATATAGCACGAGGATTTTGACCCTCTACAAAGGTGTATTCAAATTGTCAACAAAATATTTTATATAATAAGTTTCATAATAACAAATATTACATTCATTGTATTGATATCATTTGGTTATGATAATTATCCAATCAGCCTCAGAATTATATTTAATATATTATATATTATATGTAATTCATTGGTAAATTTAAAATATATTTTCTTTTTTCTTTCTGTAGCCTTTCTACTTCAGGTTTAGTATAAGTATTTTTGTGGACACACAAATGGCATATGGAATTTTGTTTATGCTCTGTTTTCTTGAAAGATTTGAATGGCACATAATTAATATATTCATTTTTTATTTTCAAAGAATTGCCTTCTAAAAGAGGTCTTCAGAATATTCCTTTAAGCTGAGGGCATTAGGCCACTTAAATTTTCCTATTTGTTTTCGTTTTCATTATAATATCCATCTCTTTGAGGTACTCTTTTAAACAAAGTTGTCCTACAAATAGTTTCTTCTGTACAGATTTTCAGAAGTAGTTGCATGGATCTTAGGAAAATATTAACTTTCATTTCTTCTGTTTCATCATTTTTCCTTATTGTAATCATGATTTTCTTTATTTAATCATGATTTTCTTCCTTAATTCCTAATTTTAAATATTTGTATGCTTTTTTACTTTCATTTTTGTTAAGTACCTTTTCTTCAATTGTATTTTAGATTTTCCATGTTTATTATTATTACTGTTATTATTTTTGCGGGGGTGGTGGTGCTGGGGATTGAACTCAAGAGTCATTCAACCACTGAGCCACATCCCCAACTCAATTTTGCATTTTATTAAGAGACAGGGGCTCTTAGCACCTTGCTGTTGCTGAGGCTGGCTTTCAATTCAAGATCCTCCTACCTCAGCCTCCCAAACTGCTGGGATTACAAGCATGTGCTACCATGACTGGCTTTCCTGGATATTGATTAAGTTAATTTCAGTAAGCATTTTGGTCTTTCATGAAAACATAAGGAAAGATTTACAACTATTATTTTCTATCTTCTCTCATTTTATAATAGTAATGATAATAAAAATAATAATAATAATTCTAGTAACATTCAGTGGGGTTGCTCCACTTTTAAAATATCCAACTTTAAATAATAAATTATTTTGCATTTATTGGGATAAACCCTTATTGTTCTTATATCTTCTCAAATGAGATTATATATAAAGTCAAAGCAAGAAAAATTAAAATATAAATATATGTAAGAATGTTATATTTTGATGTACATAGATATTTTTATTATCTATTCTCAAACTTTTTAATGTCTATGGAATATGAAATAATGCATTTTGGTAAAACTGTTGATAAATAAGAGAAATCATAAGCACTATTAAGTATATTGTTTGCCAAAAAATTTTATTTGAGGCTTTGTAGCACCTACTCTCAGCATAAAACACTATGCAAAGAGATCTGTATTACAAAAGAAAATATCATGAAGATCTATCTAAAATGACATTCTTTGAATTCTAGTTTCTGCTAAAATTTCTTATCCTACATAAGAGTAAAATCTTATAATTTAAGCTATCTTTTCTGAGTATGTCAGCAGAAGTAGAGTTCATTAATTTGATATAGATCTTTTCCTAACCTTAACCAGACTTGCAAGTATAAGTTCAGTGGAGTATTTATATGGTAAGTATACTGAAATTGCTTACTTAATATAAAGTGCAACTTGTGCTATCTATTTCAAATTATGTATTTTGGGTTCCACTTTTTGGAGAAAGAACCTATAACTCAATCTTTCCCACAATTTCAGCAAAAACTTAACTTCACATACAAAGCCTAGCTAAATAGCCTGGAATTTGAATTAACAGATTTTGACTAAATGCCATATCATATTAGTAAAGCAAAAACCAAAAAAAGATGCATTAATGTGAAAAAGAATAGTGGCAACCTTATCTATTTATTTATTGTATCAGGGATTGATTATGCACCCCTGGGTGCTTAATCACTGAACCACATTCCCAGAAGCACCTGCTTTTAAACAATCTTTTATTTTGAAACAGGGTCTCCTAAGTTGCTTAGGGCCTTGTTGAATTGCTGAAGCTGAGTTTGAACTTGCAATTCTTCTGTGTCTGGATCACAAGCTGCTTTGATTACAGGTGTGCACCACTGTACCCAGCACAATTTTAGTAAAAGATAGGAAAACCTCAACTTTTATGTGAGCAATCACTTTTTAAAATTTTTTTTTTGGTGGTGGTACTGGGGATTGAACCCAGGACCTTGTGCATGCTAGGCAAGCACTTTACCAACAGAGCTATATCCCCAGCCCCAGTGGGCAATAACTTGATTGAAACAGGATAAAATTTCATTTGTTGAACTATTAAATATTATATTTTATTATCAAACAACTTAGATTATTGACATTATGTATTATATTTATTCACATTAATTACATTTGATTACTTTATTAGAAATGAAATTATGGTTTTCAAACCTTAAACTTTAATGAACTTACTTTTCACCTATGTCTTTGTTTACCATAACAACTGTTCAGTAACTTCCACTGATCTCTCATGTCTCTAAGATAAATAAAGTAAAACTCCACACCTCGCCCCATTTACCTCATAATTTCTCATTGTAATTCTTCTGTCAGAATTACACAATTTTTTCTCTTTATATATACATAATTTTATAGGTAACCCAACATATTGTAGCACTTTTTATTCATATTAACTCTCTGTTTTGGATTCTGTTAATGCCAACTGACTATTCAAACATAGATTATTATTATTTGTGTTATTTTTATAATTCACAAAATTTCTTTGTGGAAAAATCATAAAAGATTCCAATATTTGCATTGAGCAGATCTAAATCTTCCAGCCTTCACCACTTAGGAGATAGGGGAGGAGATTCAGGATTGTTTGCTCCAATCTGATCTATGGTGAGTTCCGCTTAACATCACTGCTCCTGAGAATCCTACAGGCTTTCAAGTCCCTGGTAGTAGAAGTGATATTGAGGCTGCAGGCACCAAAATGTCTGAGTCAGTTTAAAAGTGCTGGGTTCTCCTAGGCTGAGGGCACTTGTGGGGCAGACAAGGGGCTAGAGGAGACAGGACTCCACTTTCACCCTCCCTCTCCTGTTGTGGAAGAGGAAAGTCTTCACGTAGTAGTGGAGACTACTCAGTAACTGAGTACTTAACTCAGTCACTTTGGAAAGATTCGTATTGATAACTGTATTTATTAATTATTAATTTTTTCTTCATTTTTTTCTTAGCACTCGTTTTCCTTATTGCTGTTTAGAAGAGACTTATATCAAGTGTAACCTAGTTTTTAGACAGTCATCTGACATAATAAATCTCTGATAGTGTCCTCTACATTAAACTCCTTGTTTTTAGAATTAAAATAAAAAATCCTAAATTCATAGAGGTGGAGAGTAGGTCGTGGGTACTAGAGGCTGGGGAAGCAATTGGTCAATGAGTACAGCATTACAGATGGAAGGGAAGAAGCATTTCTGGTGTTCTACATATATTTGAAAACAGAAGTGAGGATTTTGAATGTTCTCACCAGTAAGCAACAATCTGTTCAAGGCGATGAACAACTAATTACTCTGCTTTGATCATTATGTAATGTACATATATTTCAAAATATCACATTATACATCATAAATATGTACAATTATGGTGCATTAATAAAAAATAAAAATAAAACAAAAGAAATGTTTGAGGATCCGATTAGGCTGGATTTTTACCCAGTGCTCTCTTGCTCATTCTTGAGGTTCAGTTTGAGATCAGCCTGAGTTACAGTGGAGAGAGGACCATTTGAATCATGTGCCTAGTATCACCTAACCATGTCAGACACAATATCTCTAGCTTTTCCCCTCTTATCTCCTATGTTAGCATACTCTTGAAAGTGTATGGGATGTGGAAGTGACTTCAGCAAAAGCAAAAGAGATGGGGAATGTATATTTCCAAATTTAATCAGGAGATGTTTTGGCATAAGTGTACTGAAAGCAACATAAATACAACCATCAGAAGACATGAAATAAAATAAATGCAATGGTACAAATGTTGATTCATGCACTATTGTCATGCAAGATTTTTATCATTTGGAAAACCTAAGTAAACACTACTCTTCACATGTTTTCTCAAATGATAGTCTATGTGTCCACATACCCATCAATACATAAATGTATTGCATCATGTGGTATTGTTTCTGGGGAAATATCACATAGAAGAAAGTGTTAAGGACTGTTGGTGCAGAGTATTTTTGTTAATATATTTTTCAAATAAAGTTCCTGGTACTTTTAAGAAATACTTTTTACATATTTATTTCATAAATCTCAAATAAAATCTCTATCAGAAGCTAACATTTTGTTCAAGGAATTATGGATCTTCTTTTTGCTGTTCTTTAAACCATCGTATTTCTGTATGAAAAATGGCATTATTTATTTTCTACCCAAAAAACAAGAGACCATCACTCCAAAATATTCAATAAAAATAATTCATGTCAGAATTCAATTCTATTAACTACTTTTCAGTCAACTTTGTTATCAGTAGAAACTCAAAGATACTGTAAATGAAAATCACATTGTCAAGAAAAATATAATGATTAAGTTGCTTCATGAATGGAAATTCGAATACATATATATATATATATATATATATATATTCACTTATAGAGGTATATTTTTATGTAATAACATACAATGAAGTTGAAATGAAGTGTATAGTTCCATGTTATTTGGTAATGCCTGGTGGTATGTTACCATTACTCAAAAGAAGATCATACTTTTTCTTGAGCCAGATGGTTCCTTTGTGACTTTGTCCCTTACCTCACCAGTCATACCCAGCTCTGATATTTACCACCAGTTGCTAGTTTCATCAGTTCTACAATACCATATAATTATATAATATGTTCTATTTTTCTTGTGGCTTTTTTCACTCAATATATTTTTAGATTCATTGGTATTATGTCCATAGTTAAGCCTTCTTAATTGCTTCATCCTATTGACGTGTTACAGTATGTTTATTCAGTCTTTCTTGATGAAACTTATATTCCTTCCATTTTTTGCATACTGAGCCCAAAGCTTTGTACATATTTTTAAATTAGTGTTTGTTCTTATTCTCTGTTTTTAAATAAAATACATTTTCCTTGTATAATCATTGGGTCTAAGTTTTGGTGTGCTCTGTGTGTGCAAATTTATTAGACACACATAAAACCTAACCTACCATAAACATCCCACTCCACATTGATCCACTTGTTACTAAAGGCATCTCGGTTATTTGCAGGTTTAGGCAATTATAAACAAAGCTACTATAAACATCTATGAACATGTGGGTTGTTTTGGACATAGATTTTTAACTCTTTGTGTTCATACTATCGAATGCAATTGCTGGATCATATACTAAAAGTAGGCTTAGTTTTTTTTTTAAAAACATTGTCAATTTATTCAAATGTGGCTGTACCGTTTTACATTTCCACCAACAAATTATGAAAGTTATTACTCCTCCATATCCCTTCCCTTATGTGTAAAACATTTTCAATGTTTTGAATTTTGACCATTCTAATAGGATGTAGTGTTATATTTTAATTGTTTTAAACTGAAATTCCCCAATGACTCATGGAGTTCAATATCCATTAATATAATTACTTGCTATCTATTTATTTTCTTTGATAATGTGGTAGTTCATACAAACTTAGATTAAAAACGAAGTTTGTCAATATCCACAAAACAACTTGCTGGGGTTTTTATAGGGATCACATTGAATCTGTTGAGCAAGTTGGAAATAAAAATTTTTACAACAACTGAGTCTTTTTATCCATGAATATGTACTATCTCTTATTTATTCTTGATACAACTCATCATTTTTTAGTTTTCTTTAGGTAGATCTTGCACATATTCTTTATATTTATAGCTAAGGCTTTGTAATAATTTTTGATGTATATATAATGACATTTATTTTTATTTTTCAAATTCCATTATTACATTGCAAAGCCTTACAGAAAAGCAATTAGCTTTTGTATATTAATCTTGTATCTGGCAACATTGATATAATTGTTATCATTTCTGGGAAATTTTTTTTATCAGTTTTTATAGATTTTCAATAGTTATGATACCTTTTGTGAAAAAAGGCAGTTTTATTTTTTTCTTCACGATCTGTATTCCTTTCATTATTTACTTTTCTTGTCTTATGTTAGTGAGGACTTCAGTACTTTCTGAAAAGCAGTTGTGAGAGGGAGCATCTTTTTTTTTTTTCTTTTTCTTATCTTGACAGAAATGTCTTTTACTTTCACACCATTAAGTATGATACCACCTGGAGGTATCTAGTAAATATTCTTTATCAAAGGAATTTTTGCACAATTTTTGAACATTAGGGTGGATCAAAAGTGATATGCATTCAGCAGAAATCATTTTTTGAATTTAGTGTTTCCTTAGATAATGGCAGGGAGTAAAATACTCTTTTGCAATTTGGGGCAGTGACGGGGAGCTGCAGATTTCACCAGCCATGAAGTCCCAATGGTAAGCTGCTCTTGAATGCACTGTGTTACTGAAGTAGGATGTTGGGTAAATTAAATGCATTCAATACATTTTAAACCGACATTATTTTTAATTTATGATGGATTTTTCAGGGCATAGATCATTATAATAAGCAAGAGGCTGAGAGCAGAGAAAGCACCAAGTTTCCATTTTCCCCAGTGGAATGGTGTCCACAACTGGGGTAGGTGGAGCAGCATAGTCATGTCATTAAAAAGCTCCTTGTGTTTTGAACTCTTGGTCAGGGCAGTGGCAACACAAAGGACCAGATGTAGAAAAGTACTTTCGCTTGAGACAGAGTAGAGCAAAGTGCTTTAAAATTCCTCCTCATTCTACAATGAAGAGTTCACACCATTGGCACCTGGAGATCTCTGCTCAAGGCCTCATATAAGATATCTAAGAATGAAATCACCGAGACTTCGGAGTGCACATATCAATGAGAATGAGCATCCCCAGAGCCCACGTCCTTGAATGCATCTCCCTCCAGAAGTCTAATGGGAAAGGGTGCATTCCCCCATGAGTCCTGCTGGGTAAACCCTACAGGAGGGCTGACGGTCCTGCCTGAAGTATAATGTAAATGTTCTTGACCAGGAGCCAGATTCCTCATCTGAATTACCTCAAAAGTCACAGAAGACCTGGTAGACTGTAAACCGGTTCTTTATTTTCTTCATTATGTCTCCTTTGGTCTCATTTAAATAGGACTTTTGGGCTGGGGCTGGGGCTCAGTGGTAGGAGGCTCGCCTAACACACCTGAGGCACTGAGTTCAATCCTCAGCATCACGTAAAAATAAAATAAAGGTATTATGTCCACCTGCATCTAAAAATAATAAATAAATAAATAAATAGATAGATAGGACTTTTTCTTAGAGTCTGACATTTTCATTTACAAATGATTTTTTTTTTAAACCAGGGATTGAACCCAGGGGTGCTTAATCCCTGTGCCACATCTCCAACTATTTTTAATGTTTTGTGTGGAAACAGGGTCTTGCTGAGTTGCTTTAGGACCTTGCTATGTTGCTGAGGCTGGCCTTGACCTGGAGTCCTCCTGCCTCAGCCTCATGAGCTGCTGGGATTATAGGCTAGGCGTATGCCACTGCACCCAGCTAACAATTTTTTTTTTAATGGCTTGTTAGAGCCAGTGTTAAGAAAAGGTTTGAGAGGAGATTCCGTTCCTCCTATATACTTTACACTGTAATACACATTAAAATGCTTATGTGATTACCCACATATGGCTTCCGGAGTAGTGCCCACCCGCCATGACTACTTCTAACAATATTTTACTGCTAAATTTATCATCAAATGTTTTGGCATCTGCACTGAATGTTATATTTTTCTTTTCATTAAAAGATATTTTGCAAGTTTTTCATGAGATGGACCTCAGGCTGCTAAAGAGAAATCTTTAAAAAGTCTTTAAATAAATTTGGTCTTTTTCTATGGCTTTTATTCACATTAAATTGACTGATCATACCCAAATATAGTTAAAGAAAATAATTTTTGCATGTTGGTTAAACTTTATTAAGAACTAAATAAATCAATTTTTAAAAATTTGTAAGTAACAATAATGAAATATATTTCAAAATGATTTAAATAATATGTTGTAAAATGGTATAATTATTTAAACTTTGAAATTTTTAAAAATTTTCCCTAGTATATAGACTTATTAAAACTAAGACTTGAACAGATTTTAAGAAAATAAAATCAGCTTTTAGAGAATCCACATATTTGAGCACCAAGATTTGATTCGAATTTCTGTGAAGTGCTAAAATTAAATGTTACTTAAATACAGATTGAGTCCAATAACCTCAAGGTATTTTCTTTGAAAAATGTTATTTTGAACCAAATTCAGTGTAATTTTTATATATAATGCTTTGTCTTCATCAATACATTTCTAATGTGAAGCCCAAGAAAATACATGTAATAAATTTTCAGTGAAAAATTCTTTTTTTTCTTTATTCCCAGAGGCCCCTTTTCCTTTCTTTTGTATATTTCATCATGTAATTAAAAGAAAACAAAACAGAAACAACAAGTACCCACACACAAGACTCAAATATGAATGTTATACAAAAATCCTATCCATTTCCTTACTGAGCTTGGTCCTCAGTCACCGGAATCATTTGTCAATGTACTGGTTGTTACGTTCTTTACCTTCATGGTCTTAAAAAAAACATTCGTTATCCACAATAAAATGTGATGCTTGTTACTTTATGCCTAATTTACATATCAATTAAATTCTTGTTTTTACTTTCTCAGAATTATGGTATGAAATTGCATTCTTCCTACCTCCAAAACCAGAAAAATACTTGAATACCCAAGAGTACCTGTCAACTAGAAATGGTTACACAGGCAATCACAGAAGTTGGGAAGGTGATGGGGTGAGGGCTTCAATTAAAAAAAAGAAGGTACTGAAAAGTGCTATTGCTTTACCTAAGGGGTGAAAAGCCATCTTATATATATATATGTTGTAGATGAACAGAATATCTTTATCTTATTAATTTATTTTTATGTGGTACTGAGGATCAAACCCAAGACCTCACATGTGCTAGGCAACAGCTCTACTACCATTGAGCTACAACTGCATCCCTGAAAAGGCATCTTATTATTTATAACTCTAACCGAATGCCCTTATCTACCAAAGTTATGCCACACTTCATACCTATTAAATGTGTACACTCCACTTATTTACTAATATATTTTCTCATTGTGCCTGATAAGTCATCTAAATGGTGGCTCCAATTTCTTTTTTCTTTTGGTCACTGATATTGCATTTTGCTGACGTATCAGGTATGTGCCACACTTAAGGTACAAAAGACGAAGGGGTCTTCTGGTTTTAACTGGGCAAGGGTCTGGTGGTATTCGACGTTTCCATCTTTACAACAAGCAGCAATATGAGCAAACTGAGAGATTTCCTGGACCCATCAGAGCATTGAGGTCACAGGCCCCATCACCACCTGAAATCTGGAGGGACAGACAAAAACAGAGAATCACAGCAAGGCCTGCTTATCTGGAGCAGAAGCCATCAGAGCCATTCAGAGCCATAAAATGTAGAAGCACTTCAAGAGTAATTTAGAGTAATTGCTGGAGCTGGAAAGTGGAACAGCAGGACAGTTAAAAAAAATAAAATAAAATAAAACTCCTGGAAGGAACAGTCCCAGGGAGCCCCCAAACTCATATGCTGTGTCTCCAGAAAGCAGTTTCTCATGGCAAAGAGTCAAAAACATCCCGTGTGGCTTTGGCAGGTAGTGGGAATAGGAGTCCCTGCAAACAGGCCTGTGGTGTTCTCTGCAGCAAAGGTAAAGAGTCCTGAGAACAGACCCGGATTCTCTGGGGGGAGGTTCACTGGGCCAGGAATTCCAGCTTTCTGGTCTCACCTAAGATGGGGCTGTGCGATACTGAAGGACACAGCCAAGGGGGACAGTCCCACCAATGGCTGCCCAGAGCTCCCCCCTCCCCATCCTTAGTCGGCATCAGCAGAACTCCAGTATAATAACAGTAGATTTCAACTCAAATAGCTCAAGGGCACAGACTCTATTTGAGAAGTTTTTAGGGAGAAATGAAGGACAATAAGAGGGACAAAAAACTCATATACTGCAGGAATTTGAAGTCCCTGACACCTAGCTATTAAAACAAAGGCTGTCCAATTTCTAGGCAGCTTAGCATAAAAATCTCACATTATAGGCTGGTAATCTTAGTTTATCTTACCTGATTTATCTGTCTTGTTTTCCATCAAAAATTGAGGAAAGAATAAAAGCACAGACCTTTTTTATTTGTTCTGTTTAGTTACACATGACAGTAGAATGTATTTTGACACATCATACATACATGGAGTGTAACTTACCATTTTTGTATGTATGTGATATGGATTACAATGGTCGTGTAGTGTATTCACATATGAATGTGGGAAAGTTATGTCCCATCCATTCTACTGTCTTTCCTATTTCCTACCCTCTCCCTTCCCTTCACTCCTCTTTGTCTTGTTGAGGAATTTGGTTTCTAAGTCAACATACAGGACATTTGGACCAGTGAAATTCTATTCTCCTTACCCCCAACATATTGTGAGTTCGCATCCTTATATCAGAGAGGATATTTGGCCTTTGGTTTTTTGGGATTGGCTTATTTTGCTTGACATGATGGTCTCCAGTTCCATCCATTTTATTGAGAAGTACCATAATTTAATTGTTCTTTATGGTTGAGTAATATTCCATTGTATATATGTACCACATTTTCTTTTTCCATTCATCTATTGAAGGGCACCTAGGTTGGTTCTGTAGCTTAGTAATTGTGAATTGAACTACTGTAAACATTGATGTGGCTGAGTTACTATAGTATGCTGACTTTAAGTCCTTTGGGTATATGCTGAGAAGGGAGACAACTAGGTCAAATGGTGGTTCCATTCCAAGTTTCTAAGGGATCTCTATATTGATTTCCAGAGTGGTTGCACCAATTGCAGTTCCACCAGCAATGTATGAGTGTACCTTTTTCCTCACATCGTCAACATTTATCATTATTTGTACTCTTGATAATTGCCATTCTGACTATAGTGAGATGAAATCTTAGTGTAATTTTCATCTCTCTAATTGCTAGAGATGTAGGACAGTTTTCCATATATTTGTTGACCTATCATATTTCTTCTTTCATAAAGTGTTCAGTTCCTTTGCCCATTCGTTGATTGGGTTGTTTGTTGTTTTGTTTTGTTTGGTTTGGTGTTAAGTATTTTGAGATCTTTATATACACTGGAGATTAATGCTTTATGTGAGGTGGAAGTGGCAAAGATTTTCTCCCATTCTGTAGGTTCTCTGTTCATATTCTTGATTATTTCCTATGCTGTGAGGAAGCTTTTTAGTTTGAATCCATTCCATTTATTGATTTTTTTTTTTTTATTTTCCTTCTTGGGCTTTAGGAGACTTGTTGAGGAATTTCGTTTCTAAGTCAACATAATGGACATTTGCACCTACTTTTTCTTCTAATAGGTGTACGTCTCTGTTCTAATGCCAAGGTCCTTGATCCACTTTGAGTTGAGTTTTGCGTAAGGTGAGAGACATGGTCTAGTTTCATTTTGCTATACATGGATTTTCAGTTTTCCCAGCACCTTTTGTTGAAGAGGCTATCTTTTCTCCAATGTATGTTGAAGGAACCTTTGTCTAGTGTGAGATAAGTGTATCTATGTGGGTTTTTCTCTGTGTCTTCTATTCTGTACCATTGGTCTTCCTGTCGGTTTTGGTGCCAGCACCATGCTGTTTTTGTTGCTATAACTCTGTAGTATTATTTAAGGTATGGTATTTTGATGCCTCCTGCTTCACTTTTCTCACTGAGAGTTGAAAAGTGCAGTCTTGAGTAACAGACATATTAGAAACATGGTCAGATAAGACAGAAATATTGAAATTATCAATCATTATATAATAAGCAGTATGTTAAGAAATGTAATGAAAGAAAGAAATAGTGGACAAAATTGATATTTGAACAGAGAGGTAGACATTCTAAGACAGAATTAAAAACATTAACAATACCTTCTGTGGTCACATTAGTAGACTGGAAATTGCCAAGGAATGAATTAATGAGTTTAAAGATATATAGAAATCAATAAGCAAAATATAAACCCTTGATAAAAAATATGAAAGAATATTTAGAATCTTGGGCAGTGTTAAAGTATAGCCTGCATACTTATATTCCCAGGAGAAAAGGAAAACACAGCAGAAGGTATATTGAAATACTAATATTCAAGGATTGTCCAAAATTAGTGACAACCATGTCACCTTAGGTTTTGTGATGAGGTTCTTCAGCAGCAATAAAAAAAAACCTAGGACATAAAAATTTAGTAAGTTGAACTTTCAAAAACATATACTTCATGAAAGTGAGCATTAAGAGATCTGAACCTCCCCCGGGAAGCCAAATAATGGGAGAGAACATTCGCAAAATAAATACCCACAGTGAATGTGTATCCAAAATACAGAAAGAATCCATAAAGATAAAAATGATAAAGACTGAAGGCAAATAAAAGTGGGAAAAAGATATGAACATTCTGAACACACTACCATAACAGAAAATGTATAGATCAAATAAGCATAAATGATCATATATTTTTAGGTCATTGCAAATTAAAGGCACCAAAAATACCACTACACATGAAAAAAAAAAAAGAAAAAGAAACACAAAAACAGACACATCTCCAGCGCAACAGGAACTCTGACCATTGCCAGTTTGAAGTTTCTTCAGAAGTGGAACCATGCCTTCCAGCAGTCACGTTTCAAGTTAGTCATCAAGGTGATTGGAAAAACTTTAGATCCACACAGAAACTTGCAAATCAATGTTTATAGGAGTCTCATTATAACTGTCAAAAAACTGTAAGCAAACAAGATGCCCTTTAATAAGTGCTAAGCAAATTGTTGCACCACATTTATATGATTGAAGATTACTTGGTAATAAAAGGAAATAAGCTATCAAGCAACCAAAAGACACAGATAAATCTCCAATGCAGATTGTCAAGTAAAAGAAGCCAATGGATACCGAATATATGATATTATGAATTTTTTAAAACTACAGATGATAAAAAAAATCAGCAATTGCTAAGATGCTGGGTTACTAAATACTGAATAGGTAAACACTTGAGAATCTTACAAGCTATGAAATTGTTTTGCATGATACTAATGCAGGACACATAACATCAGGCATTTGTCAAATCCATAAAACTTCACTGCAAAATGAGTGAATGCCATATATAACAAAATACTTTTATTGAGTTCTTCCTCTATCTCTTTGATTTTTGGCTTACTTAAGTTTGAAATATTCTCTGTTTTCAATTTTGGTAGTTCATATGTGTCCAGAATTTTTTTCACTTCTAGATTTTCCAATTTGTTAGCATATAGTTTTTTAAATGTGTTTTTAAAATTTATATGACATCAGAATGCATTACAATTCTTATTATATATATAGCATGATTTTTCATATCTCTGGTTGTATACATAGTATATTCACACCAATTCATGTCTTCATACATGTACTTTGGGTGGTCATAACATTTTACCATCAATAATTAACCCATGCCACCTCCCTTACCCTCCCACCCCTCTGCCCTATCTAGAGTTCATCTGTTCCTCCCTTGTTTACGCTCCCTATCTCACTGTGAATTAGCCTCCTTATATGTGCAGCCAATATGGAAAGCAGTATGGAGATTTCTTATAAAATTGGGAAATGAACCATCATTTGACCCAGCTGACCCTCTCCTTGGTCTATACCCAAAGGACTTAAAATCAGCATACTACAGGGACACACCCACATCAATGTTTATAGCAGGACAATTCACAATAGCTAAACTGTGGAAGCAACCTAGATGCCCTTCAATAGATAAATGGATAAAAATAAGTGGCATATATACACAATGGAATATTACTCAGCAATAAAAGAGAATAAAATCATGGCATTTGCAGGCAAATGGATGGAGTTAGAGAAGATAATGCTAAGTGAAGTTAGCTATATACTAAATATTTTAAAATATTATATAAGCAGTTTTATGAGAACCCCAGAAAGCAGGCCAGAATTTGAATAAATAATTGTTACGTATTAAGAAATGTACAAAACAGTGTCCCTAACAGGGATGGGAGAAATACTGACCTAAAAATAAGTGGAAATAATGTTGGACTAAAAGGAAGAAACTATGCATGCACTGAGTGCTGGTTTCAAGAGTTGATTGCCACAGGAGTATAAGTTAATTATTCTGTTTCTTTGTTTGATTTTACTGGTTTTTTGTTTTGTTTTGTTTTGTTTTGTTTTTTTGTAGATGGTCACAAAACAATTTTGTTTAATCATTTTTATGTGATGCTGAGTATTAAACCCAGTGCCTCCTGGCCAGGCAATTGCTCCACCACTAAGCCACAACCCCAGCCCAACAAGTTAATTCAATACCAATGCATGCACTGGAATCGAAGAATTAAGCAAGGGGATGAGAGATGGTGAGAGGCAAATCTCTCGCTTGTGGAGTGAGAATACAGACAATCAAGGAAAGGAGGCTAGAATAACCAGTGGGATCATCTCTTACCCAGAACATATCTGAACTCAAAGTGGATCAAAGACCCTGGAATTAAATCAGAAAGCCTGAACCTGCTAGAAGAAAATGTATGCCCAACACTCCGACGTGTCAGCTCAGAAACTGACTTCCTTAACAAGACTCCCAAAGTGTGAGAAGTAAAACCAATGACCAATAAATGGGAAGGCACAAAACTAAAGAGATTCCTTACTCTGCCATAAAGAAAAAATGACTTTATGGCATTTTCCAGTAAATGGATGAAACTGGAGACTATCCTGCTAAGTGAAATAAACCATTCCAAAAGTCAAAGGTCAAATGTTTTCTCTGACATATGGAAGCTAATACAAAAAAAGAGGAGAGAGATGAAAAAGAAGAGTAGAGGAAAGGTCAGCGGAGGAGGCTAAGGGGAATGTAGGGAAGGGAGGGACGATGGAGTAGGGAAAGACAGCGGAATGAATCTGACCTAACTTTCTATGTACATAACTGAATAGGCCACAGTGAATCTCACCACCATGTACATCTACAAGAAACTGATTGCAAAAGGAGGAAAAAAAATTAAGTAGATAGCAGTAGAGTGGAGGGAAGGGAGCAGGGGGAGGGGGGAGAGATGGAGAAGGGAAGGGGAAGAACAGGGGACTGAACCAGAACAAATTATATTACATGCTTTTGTAATTATGTCAAAATAGATCATATCATCATGTATAACTAAAAATAATAATAAAAATAAAAAGAAACGAAAACTAACATAACAATTTAAAAAATCAGAGTTTGAAACATCATGAAACATGTTTACAGCAATGCAGATACAGAAGGTTGCATAGAAAAACTCACATTGAAATGTTATTTAAGACAGTTTATATGCACATGTGTTTTCCTTTCTTTTTGGTATTAACAGTTCTAAAGACAATTGGGCTGGTAGAAATAAGCAACTCTAAAGCCTAGATCCTGGGTATCTTTCTTTTTTTGTTGTGGGAGGGTGGTACCAGGGATTGAACTCAGGGACAATCAACCACTGAGCCACATCCACAGCTCGATTTTGTATTTTATTAGAGACAGAGTCTTACTGAGTTTCTTAGCACCTCACTGCTGAGGCTGGCTTTGACCTTGCGATCCTCTTGTCTCAGCCTCCAAAGCTGCTGGGTTTACACACCTGGCACATACCTGGCTAGATCTTGAGTTTCTAATGCCATATTCCAATACAAAACAGCAGTGTTCTTTCATGAAATGACTGATTCTAGGACTGCATAGGATATTTGCAAGATCAGTCTGGAGCAACTGTGGTGCCAGAAAGAGAAAACTGTTCAAAACAAAAGCTAGGTTGATGGGATGACAGGTCACCGGAGCCAAGTAAGAGATTCCCCAACAGCAAAATCTGGAACAATTTGAGCAACAAAACACAGTGGTACTAGATTATATACTGAATTATTACCAACATACAGAATTAACATTCAAGTGTTTATACTTGATGTAAATAAATGATTGAATAAATGAATCAAAGGGGAAAATAAATAATTTATATAGATATTCCACTCAGCAGGACAAGAGCATAATTCCCTGCTGTTTAGCAAAGGCTGTGTATGGTGAATTTCTTCCAGAGAACACAATGTGGAAATGAGGAAAACAGGAACTTGGTAGTGGAAAAACCTGTTGAACATTAATTCAGTTAGTCAAGACTAACATCAATTTGCATAAATCACTCTGAATTATATGTGCTTTTTATAAGCTCTGATGACCTTCATTCTGGGAAAACTTTAAATAAATTACAATAGAGAGTTTTCTTTAAAATAACTGCTATGTCCTCCTCAAAACAGTCAAGGTTTTGGGGCGCGGTGGCACACCCCTGTGATCCCAGCTGCTCAGGAGGCTGAGGCAGGAGGATACGGGTACAGGTTCAATTCCCAGTACCAAAAAAAAAAAAAGAAAAGAAAAGAAAAAGAAAAGTCCAAAATAAGAAAAGAATGAGAAACTGTCACAGTCAAGAGAGTCCTAAAGAAACGTGACATCTTAGAGTAGTTTTGATTTGCATTAAGAATTGTAATGCATTCTGCTGTATTTTAGTTTTTAAAAAAAATCAATAAAAAAGGACACCATTAAAAAAAGAAAAAGAACAGACATTGTTGTTTTATTTATAATATTAGGAGAGGGAAAGGATTCAGCCTTTCTTCTAATGATGATGTTAGTGATAGATTTTCTGTGGATGCCTCTTATAAGGTTGAGAAAGTTCACTTTTATTTCTAGTTGGCTGATTTTTTTAAAAAAAATCAGAAACAAATGTATTTTGTCAAACACATTTTCTATGTCTACTGTGATAATCATAATTTCTTTGACTCATTGGTTACCTAGAAATGTATTATTGCTTACAATTACTTGGAGATTTTTTTCAAATATACTTTTAATTATTGATTTGTAATTTACTTTCACCATAATCAGAAAACATACTTGTGTATGACTTGATTCTCTTTAAATGTGTTGAGACTTAATTTATGGATGAGAGTAGGGTGTGCCTCAGTAAGTCTCTTGTTTGTACTTGAAAACTGTGTGTGTTCTGCTGTTCTTGAGTGTTCTATAGATGTCACTCAGGTCAAGTTGATTGATAGTGTATCTATCCAAGTCTTCTATATCCTTGTTGATTTTCTGCCTACATGTTTTAAAAATCAATTATTTGACTATTTTTAAAAAAAGAAAGAAATGTGACAACTGAGAATATTGTGGTATATTGGCTGGAATTCAGAACAATATTGGTAATAGAACTAAAGAAATCTGTATGAAGCATAGGCTTTATTTAGTAATAAATATCAATCTTGATTCATCAAAACAATTTTGTCATACTAATGTGAAGATGTTATTTGTTATTAATAGAGGAAACTGGGTAGTAGGTACATAGAAACTCTACTCTCTTCTCAGTAATTTTGTCTAAAAGTATTCTGAAAAATAATGTCCTTGAAAATGGTCCTACCTGGCTCTCCATATTCAGAGCCGCAGTGTAGGTGTCATTCTACATCAGTCTGTGGGTTTATATGTGCCTCCAAACCCACAGTACACCTTTCAGGTCTTTCAAAAATTTTTACCTTGCTCTATTCTGTCAATAGCATTGGGTTAGAGTTATATTTTCTGCTGTTGGTCAGCCCTACAGACAGATGAGATGTCCAATCTCCTTATCCTGCAGATTTCCCCAATTTCTTGGAGTTTGTCTCTTGGTGAACATCCACTTAGCCATTGTACTTTTCCTTAAGAATAATGACATTCAAATCTGATGTATTCGACTCCTTCAAATAAACATGGTAGTGTAACTAATAATTCAAAAACTTTTCAGAAAGTTTCTGAAAGTTAGCTATGCTAAATTTTTGTTTTGTTTTATTTAAGTCAACTCACATTCTAAGCATTGGGATGTTGGCTAATATTGTGTTCAATAGGAAAAGCTTCTCAACAGTGTGGGTTGAATGTAGAAATTCTATGAACATTTCATGTGGTCTTAAATGGGACTCTAGCTCTCTTCAGGGTTTAACCTGATAATTACATTCAAAGAATCCGACTGTAACATATGCTTGGAAATAAAAAGTTGAAATGCACTTAACAAGGGAATTTTTAACCCAAGAGTGAGGATATTCGGTGATGGAATTTGTATACTCTGTACCCAGACACCACTAGCATTTAAGTGATATTGGAAAGTTTATTAAAGCATATTGTTTATTTGCAACTTTTCAAATAGAGATCAATTACACTTTTATAGTTATAAAATACATATAGCATAAAATTTAACATTATAACCCTTTTAAGCATGCAGCTCTTTGGTACTGAATATATTCATAATACTGTGAAACTATCTCCATGGATCCTTTCATCTTTTATTTTATTTGAGCAATAAAACTTGACTCCTTTTGCCCTCACCCCCTGGCATCCACCATTCTGTTTTCTGTCTATAATTTTTGACTAGTAAGAAAATCTCCTGGAAAGAATATATGAGTTGCCTATTTGTGACTGGATTATTTCACTTAGCATAATATCCTGAAGGTTAATTTATTATTTTTTCGTTTTTGAGGGAGGATTTTTTTTATTATTAGTTTCTCAAAACATTACAAAGCTCTTGACATATAATATTTCATACATTTGATTCAAGTGGGTTATGAACTCCCATTTTTCCCTGTATACAGACTGCAGAATCACATCGGTTACACATCCACGTTTTACATATTGCCATACTAGTGACTGTTGTATTCTGCTGCCTTTCCTGTCCTCTACTATTCCCCCCTCCCCTTCCCTTCCCTCCCATCCTCTCTCTCTACTCCATCTACTGTAATTTATTTCTCCCCCTTGTTTTTTCCCCTTTCCCCTCACTTCCTCTTATATGTAATTTTGTGTAACAATGAGGGTCTCCTTCCTTTACCATGCAATTTCCCTTCTCTCTCCCTTTCCCTCCCCCCTCTCATCCCTGTTTCATGTTAATCTTCTTCTCATGCTCTTCCTCCCTGCTCTGTTCTTAGTTGCTCTCCTTACATCAAAGAAGACATTTGACATTTGTTTTTTAGTGAAGCTGAAGGTTAATTTAAACTGTAGGGCACGTCAGCCTTCCTTTCTTTTTTAAGGCTCAATGCTATTTGATTGTATGTATATGGCATACTTTGCTTTTGCTTTTTTATCTATCTATTGGTGGACATAGATGCTTCAGATTTTGGGAACTGAATACTGCTGCTGTGATATGGTATGCAGCACTATCAGCTCTTCAAGACCAGCTTTCAGTGTTTTTGGATGTATCCCCAGAATTGGAATTACAGAATCATAGCGTAATTCTATTTTAATTTTTGGAGGAATCATGAGCATTACATTTTAATTAATCTCAGATGACTATGGAAAACAACCTTTCTGTCTCTTGTAATGCTTTGAATTTTTGAAATGAGCTAAAATGTCAAATACAGATTGTGAGATCAAGTTTGAAAAAAAACAGAATGAAGTACTAGATAGTGAACATATGAATTATTTTAAATATTATTTGAGGCTAGTTCTTAAATTGCTTTAGATTGTGAAATGGCACAGTTAAAGCATTGTAGTGATTGTCTCTTAATCCTTAACAGTTTTAGTAACACCAAAACTTATTTATGACACACAATAAGGGGAAGTTGAATATGGTGGACTTCTATTGCTGAATTTGTAAACTGCCCGACTGGTTTAAGGTATAATTTCATTCTGTCACTCTAAGATAAATAATGGTATGATTCATCTCAAACATTATCTATTCATCATCTACCAGTGCATTTTACTAGAGAAGAAGGTTTCACACTGGGAAGTAACTTTTATCCAAAATTCACTTTGCATTTAGCTTACTTTCCAACAAAATAGGAGCACTTTATGTGTTCATAACAGGTTCTCACAGAATCCTAGAAACCAATTTCAACCAAGATGGTATGATTTCTCTTTCAATCAATACTAGAACTGATGACTCAACATAAATGCTTAGTATTGTTTTGATTAACTCCACTAAATTTCTATCCTGATATTTGCTCATTTGTCTAGCCACACACAGAATCCTGAGAGTCGATATTTGCCTCATGTCTGAATCCACATGTACAGAGCATTCTGCTGTTTGATATCTGTAGGACCAAATGCAGGCAAAGTTTCTAAAAGTAGATTTCTTTTGTTCAATATGAGACATCAGCATACCTTTGATGCAGGAAGATTTCTAAAGGAGTTGTATACATACTGCTAATCAGAAAATAGCATACTTGTGAGGAAGCAGAAAAGTAAGACAGAAAAGTTGACTTTAATTAGAGAATTCCTGTTCTAACACAGGGAGAAAGGTATGTTACAATTTCTTCATGCTTGATTCTAGAGATCTTTGGAATAATAAAGTAACTTCTTTCTTCTTCAAATGATGTCTTTTTTTTTTTTTTTTTTTTTTTGGCACTAGGGATTGAACTCAGGGACACTCAACCACTGAGCCACATCCCCAGTCCTATTTTGTATTTTATTTAGAGACAGGATCTCACTGAGTTGCTTAGTACCTCACTGTTGCTGAGGCTGGCTTTGAATATTCAATCCTCCTGTCTCAGCCTCCTGAGCTGCTGGGATTACAGGCATGTGCCATTATGCCAGGACAAATGATGTTAATTTTCTTAACATCTGGGAATTAGTGATTCTAGATTCTAGGTGAACTTAGATCCCTTTCTGAGTGGGTAAGCAGCTATTTTTTATTTCCAATTTCACACTAAAAATGAATTTAAAGCCTCTTTTTGAACGACATTTTAAGGAAAAAATAAATCTTATTCCTAAATTATGCCCCAATACATGCTACTGAACAAGTAGGATACAACTGAACCTAAGAATAAGCTCAGGAAAAGAATAAATAATTGATATGGTAGAGTGTCTATATCATCAAAATAAATCTCTCAATATTGTTGCCCTTTGGAACATGTACCACCCATCAGGGACACCTACATTTTTCTGTTATTTTTGAAATTTCCCTGTGGGAATGAGGATAACATCTATCTATCTATCTATCTATCTATCTATCTATCTATCTATCTATCTATCTATCTACATGTATGTGCATATTAGAATCTCTAGGTATTTAATATATAAAACATACTTTTATTTACTTCAAAACCTCATAGCCTTGAGAAACTTGTTACCTACATTATTTATAAGAAATTGAGAGTTGGAAAGGTTACTAACTTCTCAACTCTGCGAGTTGAGATCTAGTGTACCAAGGCTTTCAGACCAGTCTCGTTTGTCTTCAAGGTGTAAGGAATTATATAATTGGGTCAACATATTTGACACACACTGATACATTAATTTCACCTAAACACTCTCAAGGATAGTTTAATAAGCTTGCTCAGGAAATAGGGAGGAAAATGTGGCTTACAAATCCAGTTTTCTCCAATTCCATACCTATGGCTCTCAGCTCTATCTTCTGCCTTTCTCATTTTCACTTAAAACCCACATTTTAGTAATGCTTTCACAGAAATGTCATTTCTGGTAATCATTATTCAATGAATATCTGCCTTGAGCAAAATTTGGAAAGAATGAAGGGATTTACCTGATCATATTTGCAAGTACATCATCTTCGAGGAAAAGGATAGCATAGAAGACATGGAAATGACGATCTTTCAAAAATACTATGATAACCTTGAAGTTTAACATGCTACTTCCTAATTATAATCCAAAATTCTTAAAAGATTGTTTCACATAAATGTTTTATTTGAAGTTGACTTTAAATATAATTTTGAATCATTGGATTTTTAAAGTAGAGATATTGGACAATGTTTATAGTGGTATATTTAGAAATAAAATACAATGTATTAAGCAACATCTAGTTTAGTGTATCATCCTTACTCCCATATTATCTGAAAGTCGGATTCTAAGTTTGTAACAGGAAAACATTGTCTAGGTTAGTCTTCAACGATTGCAGAAGTGCTCTTAATATATTAGGACTAGAAAGTTGCAGAGCTGACCTTGCCTCATTTTTCTTTGCAGGCTTTTAAAATCATCTTGGGTTTTCTGTTCTGTGAAGTGAAATTTAATAACATGCTTGTAGAAGGTGAAAGTTCCAGGCCAAGAACATGTCTCCTTGAGAAAGTTCAGAGTCTATACTTCCTAATTGTACCTTCCAGACTAACTTTTAAAGTCTCTTATTCTTTGGCTCTTCAATAGACTAATTCTTATATGAGAATTAGACACCCAAAGTATAGATCACTTTATATATAGAACTACCATTCAATTTACTAACATTTTTACCTGCCTTTTAAAATTAATTTAATGATTGGGTTATTTGGGGGTTTTTGGTGTTAATATTTTTGAGTTCTTTATATAGCCTAGAGATTAGTGCTCTATCTGATGTGCATGTGGTAAAAATTTGCTTCCATTCTGTAGGCTCTCTATTCACCTCACTGATTGTTTCTTTTCCTGAGAAGAAGCTTTTTAGTTTGAATACATCCCATTTATTGATTCTTGATTTTATTTCTTGTGATGTAGGAGTCTTATCGAGGTAGTTGGGGCCTAATCCAACATGATGAAGATTTGGGCCTACTTTTTCTTCTATTAGGTATAGGGTCTCTGGTTGAATTTCTAGGTCCTTGATTCACTATGAGTTGAGTTTTTTGCAGGGTGAGAGATAAGGGCTTAATTTCATTTTGCTGTATATGGATTTCTAGTTTTCCCAGCATCATTTTGGGACAGGGAACTGAACAGACACTTCTCAGAATATGATATAAAATCAACAAATATATGAAAAAATGTTCAATGTCTCTAGCAATCAGAGGAATGCAAATCAAAATTACTCTAATATTTCATCTCACTCCAGTCAGAATGGCAGCCATTATGCATACAAAAAAATAAGTATTGACAAGGATGTGGGGGAAAAAGGTCCACTCATACACTGCTGTTGGAACTACAAATTGGTGCAGCCAATATGGAAAGCAGCATGGAGATTTCTTGGAAAATTGGGAATGGAACCACCATTTGACCCAGCTATCCCACTCCTTGGTTTATACCCAAAGGACTTAAAAACAGCATATTCCAGGGACACAACCACATCAATGTTTATAGCAGCACAATTCACAATAGCTAAACTGTGGAACCAACCTAGATGCCCTTCAGTAGATGAATAGATAAAGAAAATGTATTATATACACACAATGGAATATAACTCAACATTAAGAGAATAAAAGCATTTGCAGTAAATGGATGGAATTGGAGAATATTATGCTGAGTGAAGTAAGCCAGTCCCAAAAGAACAAGTGAAGAATATTTTCTCTGATATGAGGATTCTGATACATAATGGGAACGGTGTAGGAGAGAGCATGGGAGAAAAATTTAGTTAAGGTAAGGGAGGGAGGGGAAGGGAGTGGGCAGGGGAGTAGGAAAGATGTGGAATGAGATGGACATTACCCTAAATATATGTATGAAGACACAAATGGTGTGACTCTACTTTGTGTAAACCAAACATGAAAAATTGTGCTCTATATGTATACTGTGAATTGAAATGAATTCTACTGTCTTATAACAAATTAGAATAAATAAATGAATATTTAAAAAGTAATTTAATGATTAAAATATTTTTCTAATGAAAGGAATATATTCAACATAGATATCATATATATATATATATATATATATATATATATATATATATATATATATATATAATTATTCTGTACTTGCTAATGGGAAAATAATAATTGATATGCCAAATAATGAAATTTAAAATAAATTTTAATTTCAGTTATATTGATAACATAATTTTATACATTAATAAGTATTAGATAAAAATAGAAAATGTTTTTGAATATAATCTTTCCACAATTAAACTATTTGGGCATTACATTCTTACACAAATTTAATCCACTATACCAAAAAGAAGTGTGTATTTTTTGCTTCTTTTCTTTTGAAACTGAGTCTTTCTATGTTGCCCAGACTGGGTTTGAACTTCAAAGCTTAAGTAATCTCCCTGGCTTAGATTCCAGAGTAGTTAGGACTTATAGATGCATCCAGGTGGGAAGCTTGTCTAATAGTGAGTTTGGGAGTTTTAATCTGTTCTCCATATTTAAGTCAAAAAAAATGAACTGGATCTTTGTTTTAAGATAATGCCATTTTGTATGAAAGCTTTCTAATTACTCACTGAAATATATCTTCCTTTTTTATTTTTTAGGTATTTTTATTTATTGTATCCTAGAATTCACTTTCAATTTCATTGACATCCTTAGAAATAAATACAGCCCAAATATTTTAAATGGAAGAATAAAAAATTATCTAAGGAATAGTTAGTACTATTTATTCATCAACAAAATGTTATAAAATACATTAACAATAATAAAAATTTATTAGCATTTTAATCTATGTACATTTCTTAGAAAATAGTAACAAAACAGAAATATTTGCTTTGATGTCATTGCCACATGAAGAGTGCATGCTGTTTTTTAAACACATTCTAGGACAGATTCTAACATAAATGTTGCTTGTGTTTTGCTGAAATTGAGTTTCATTAAAAAACAAAAGACATTTTACTTACATATATAGCCTGAACTGAGAAAAGTTAAGTAGAAATAGTAGAATAATTTAATAAAGTTTCTGATTTCTTAAACCAATTAGTTGTATCACTTTTGATTTTATTTATTGGTAGAATAAAAAAAACACATGTCCCAAAGAGAAGAAAAACTACCTCTGTAACAATTCCTATCTTACATGTCTCAGACATCTTAATCTTGTCCATTATTCTTAAATAATTTTAAATGAATTTCAAGCAGAACAAAAGTAGGAAAAGTTGGGATCACCCAATGCCAAGGGCTTATATTTTTTTATGAAATGATATCCTTTATAAATCCTTGCAAAAATATTAAATTTCACTTCTTATTATCATTATTTATTCCTTAGCTTCAGAATATCTCTTATTTCTCAGAGCATTTTTAATGTTTATTTATGTGACTGTCATATGAGCAGTTACTAACCACTGAAAAGTAGTGAAACCCCCATCTGTTTTAAAATAAAATAAATCATATGAGCTTTTCTAGCCAGTTTCACTGGCTCAAAATGTTGCTTTCTTTAAATATTATTGATTTTCTTTGTTTTGAGAACATTATACCAATTAACATTACTATCAAATGAATTATACATGTTATATTTATTACCCTTGCTGATTTATAAGCAAAAATTTCTGTGTCATCTGCGTTCATAATTGTTTAAGATGTGCAATAACAGAAAATTGAATGAGATTACAGGCACATCACTCAGACTATAAATTCTTAATTTAGCACCCTAGGAGTCTCAATTGTTTTGCTTTTTATTACTCATTTGTTCCAGTCTCCCACATTGTATAACTAAAAATGAAGTGGTTTAGAGGCCTATTTTCTCACAAATCTTGCTCTCTTCTCTTTAGAAAGCAATATTTTATACTTAGCTTCATCTAATGCTTTATATGTTTCAAAAAATATAGAGCAAAAAGGTCATTTAACAATTGCCAGCTGCTTCAGATTACAGGGGGTGAAAACAGGTGATAATTTAAGGCAATAAAGATGAGATCATTGAATGATACCGAATTGCATTTTAAGATGTATATGATTTACAATCTCTTGAAATTCTGCAATCTTCAACAAAAATTTCAATAGAATATAGAGTACATCTGTTAGAAATCAAAAAAGGTTTTCCGCTCGACAGAGAGAAATTTCCAAAGAGGTTCCTATGTAGAAATATATGTACAGAGAGAAATATATTTTTAACAAATATCTCATAGTTGATGATTCTGGTAAGTGAATCTATTTCAACAACCTATACTAATAGAGTTTTGTGGGTAAGGATATTATCACTTTTGTTAAATGACAACCCCTGCATAAGGGTTTCATGGAGGGGCTGATTTTATTTTAGTAACCGACCTTTTCAGTAAAGATGGTGCAGTTCTTTTGTGTCTGAAAAATTAAACGCTAGTCATCAGAGGTTTTGTGAAAAGGATTGAGAAAAATCAGTCAGGAATTATGAGCCATTAAAGAGTTAAAATCCAAAATTTTAAAATTAAATATCATTTGATTTGTTAAATCATCACACAAAGTCCCTAGGTAGGTTTTTCCCTGCCATGACTATGCCATTACTATGCTAGTTGATCTTATAATTTAGACTTCCTACAGTAATAATTAATAACTATGTAGAGCCACGAGGGACACCTAAAAGTGATTGGTACTGTCCACAGTAGTTCTATGCCATAGAACTCTCATACAGTATAAAAATATGACATATCTGCTTTGTTCTCAATGGAAACCCATGACACAAGTTGCTATTAAACACTTGAATCATGGTTTATATTGTGCAGCTAAGACACTGAATATTTGATTTAAACTAATTTGTTTAAATAGCTACAAATTTCTAGAAGCAGACACTTTGAAAAGGATACATCTGGAGCCTTTGAAATAAAGGAGAGATTTCTTTCATGAGAGAAGGGCTGGAGCATCTATATATTTTATGTGGGGTAAATTAAGTTAAAAAGTAAATAAATGTTTAAACTCTTGTCAATAACTGAACAACAATTAAATGGATATCAATAATGAGTATGAGAACTGTAATCATACCATATGAGACTGATGACATTCATGTAATTAGACAATTCATGTTTTGAGTTTAGGACATAATCCCAGCACTGGGCCATGGAATATAATGCACTGGGGAACAGAACAAGCATGCTTCTGGACTTCATGATGTTCGCATAGTATTTTAATGATACATTCAAGTTTTATTTCCTGGCTATGGTTTAAGAAAAGAAAGGCTGTGTGGTGATGAGTTGATTATATTCATGTACAAAAGAATTAAAAAAACGAAAGCTACTCGTGAAATGGTTCTTCCAGGTGGAATCAGCTAAAAGCCTTAGTGGCCTAAGTTATTAGATGATGTGACAGAAGAGAGACCCGCTGAGAGGGAGTCCTTTCAAATACAGCACCCATGTGGATTTACCTTCCAAGAAAAATTTACTATTTAGTTTACGTTTTGTCCTATCCATGAAAACCATTTCCATTCTGAAATTAAGTGTATTAATCTTCTGCCCCAGACCTCCATAGTTTCCCACCTCACTCAGTCTCTGTGCTCTTTCCTAACAGCTGGAAGGCAGGTGACAAGCTTTCGGAGGCTGGTGCTGAGGGTTCCAAGAGACTGGAGTTCCTAAGGACAATGATGGGAAACTCCCACAGATCAGGGAGGGATGTCTACCCTTTTTATAGTCAGACGATTGAAAAATAAGGTTTATTGTCTGTGGACCATTATGCATTTGACACCTCTTTTGTTACTTCACATAAAAATATAAAGTAGAGCCAGGCACTTTGGCATATCTGTAATCCCAATCACTTGGGAGGCTGAGGAAGGAGGATCATAAATCTGCGGCAGCCTCAGCAACATAGTAAGGGCCTAAGCAACTTAGTGAGACATGTTGTCAAAATTAAAAAAAGAATAAAATAGAAAAATGGCTGGGGATATAGCTGTGGTAAAGCACCCCTGGGTTCAATCTCCAGTATATGTAAAAAAAAATCTGAAGTAAATATGCATCTTAGTAATTGTCAAATGGGAAAAAAATGATCTTACAAATCATTTGATAAATTGGAATCTCTTGCCATTGACAATTACTCAAGAATAAACATTAAAAAAAGTTTTGAAGATAGATTGAAAACTTTATATAAATGTTAATAGCATTTTCAACATCTAGATGTGATCAGAGGTGTTTCCTGTTTCAGGAGGGCCCAGCTTTGTCTTCATAATCTAGTGAATTGGGATAAATGCGATGTTCATGGGAACTGTGAAATTTGTGTAAAATTTACGGCTACATGGACTTCTTTCCATAAGTATTTTCTTAGGCAGCAATTTTAATGCCACTAAAACTTTTGAACTTCAGTGGTAGAAAATAAAATAGCATAATAAATTCTGAAAGCTTAAATTAGAAAGAGGATATAAGTAATTATACCTTATAAATTTTCCTCTTAAAAGGTTCTATAGTGTCATAGAGATTTTGATATGATGTATCACTATTCTCATTTACTTCTAAGTATTCTTTTTAATTTCTTCTGCTATGCATTTATTATTCAAAAGTATATTATTCAATCTCCAGGTGTTACTTTGGTTTCTATTTGCTTATTTTATCTTTGATTTCTACCTTCATTCCTTTAGGTCTGAGAGAATGCAAAGTATTATCGCCATTTTATTTTGTATTTGTTAAGATTTACTTCACACAGCTTAAAATATGGTACAGTTTTAAAAACGTCCCATGTGTTGCTGAGAATATTAAAAATTCATTTGCTAGTTTTATATTTTGCAACATCAGAAAGTATAATATTAGTGTGTCTATTTGGATTTTAATTCTTGTGCCAGGTCCACTTAATTCATTATTGAATAACAGAGTAGATGTAATTGGTAGATTTGAAAGACTCAATTCTAAGAAGATGAAATGGAGGAAATTTAAAATGTGCCATTAATATTACTAACATCATCACTTCAGGCTATGGTTTCAAGTAAACACAAGGGGTATTTATTTATAAACAGAGAATGGCCATTCAATTGGAGAAGTAGTGATAGAATATATTTTCATTTTACAGCATAAGAGTCTAATGACAGTAATTGCATGCCTTGCTGTAATTCTGCAGAAGTAACAATACTGCTCAGGAAGTATGCTGCAGCCTATCAATAGGATACTTATCTTCAACACATATTATTTAGATTTCTTGCCTAATTTACAAGTAAGTGAGGATGCTGGAAGTAAGAGATCATTCTTGTCAATTTGTGTGTCGGAAATAAATTTTCTTATCTGTTCAGTGCTTTGTAAATCTCTTCTGAACACATCTTGCATGTGGCCTATGCTATAGGTGGGTTCTAATGGCTTTGCTGTTTCTTTTCTGTGGCCTGTTTCTCTCGTTTTACCACAATCACTTGGGCAGAGCCTTGTGGAGGCACCAAGTCTCACCTATGCTGCTTGGAAATTGCTGAACACTTTGACATATTTGCCCTAGAAACAGGGGTTCTCAGCTTTTAGAATTTTCTGGAGAGCTTTTAAAGCCAAGGTGGGGTTGGCAGGGCCCCAGTAACATCATTTAATTTTATGGGGATTGACCTGGTCATAGCTAATTAATGGAAAATCACCAGGCAATTCTAATGTATAAAAAATTACTGCTACAAAGTATTATCCCTCCTTGCCATTGCCAAAACCTCTGCTTTCCATGAGCTACCAATTTTTCAATGTTTGATCTCAGGTTCTTTCAAGAACCCAGTGAGAAAAATCAGCCAACATTGCTACCTCCCTCCTTATTTGAGCAAATATTGATGAATAGAAGCTACTTGCAGCTTCTTTCAATGACTATTTTAAATAATGCCTTCAGGAACACTGTAGGAGTAAAACAGGAGATAAAAAGCTCAAGTAAAGTGAACAGGGACAAGGGGACTGGCAGATTTTAGAGGAACAGGAAAATTGAGCATATCACAAGTGGGAAGGCAAGGCAGGAAGAGAATGGGTGATGCGGATTGAGGGATGAAAAACCGTGAAAGACTGACGTTTTCCTGTACAAATGTTAAGTGGTAATTAAAAATGAGCAGTGGGTGCAAATCAATAATATGGCAGGGTCATGGGTTTCTTTAAACTGCTTTTAAGGCAAATAAATAATCGAGTAACTTACAGAAAAATAATCAGTGCACAAACCCTGAGAATAAACTGGTGGGAACAAGGCGAGCCAATTAAGAAATATGTCAAGAAAGAAAGATCAATAGAGCTAACTCCTGACAGGGTCCACTGAGGTCATTGTAAAGTTAGGATTTATGGCCAGAGGTGTCTCAATGGACTTCAGGAGGGTAGTTTCTTTAGTAGTGCAGGCAAATGAAGGCAAAATTTGGCCACTGACCCCAATACCCACATTAATGTCTTGTAGGTGAAGCTCCCATAAATAGAAGAGTCGCTTTGACAGTTACAAAGAGGACCATCAAGGGTCCAGAACTCCCCTGGCTGATATGAAAGGGGAGTTGAACCCCTGATTGGCAAAGAAGGCAGAAGATGGTTTCCTGCTGGAAGGTAACCACAAAACAGCAATAAAATTGGAGGCAACATTTTTTCCTTTATAGTTCTCTGGTTGCAGACCACCCAACTCTCTCTTTAGAGAGGTTCTCTGCTTGAGCCTTACTTTACTTTCACTCATAATAAAATTCTCTTGCTTGGCTTTTCATGTCTGACTTTAAATTTTCTTTCATCAGAACAGCAGAACTGAGATTTTGAGATTCAACTCCCCACTCTCCTATGACACATGGCATTAAAGAAGAAACAAATGTACAGCAGAATGAAATCTGCTTTGACTACTGCTGTTTTTCTCAAAATACATATAAAGTAGTGAATAATGCCAAAATTAGCAGATAGACTTATGATAAGTGAAATAGAAACATTCTTAGTTTTATTCAGGTACAAAGTGAGATTGAAACTATGTATGAAAGTGTACACATTTCAAAGCTGGGTTGGATATTTTAAGCATCATCCTTGTTTAATCCCAATTTATATGTGTAAATTGGAGGTACAGTTTACGTGGTCCCCTTACTTTTCACATATGACAGTGCATTGGCATTTGCTAAAAGTTTTAGGGGCAAAAGCACTAAAATTTCTGCAGCTTGATTTTATAATCTGTAAACAAATTATGTTGAGATAGGTGCACTTTGTTCTATTCTCCAATTAGACGTTTTGTGAATTTGGTTCTCCTTAAAGAAATTAAAAACTGCTCTCTTAGCATTGTAATGGGAATGTGGTCAGAACATTTTTTTTTTAAAGTTAAGACTTCTGGGGCTGGGGATGTGGCATGCGTGCGGCCCGGGTTCAATCCTCAGCACCACATACAAACAAAGATGTTGTTGAATATTAAAAATCAATCTCTCTCTCTCTCTCTCTCTCTCTCTCTCTCTCTCTCTTTAAAAAAAAAAATACTTCTGCTAAGTTTCACTCCTCTGAACAGCAGTCCTTTCCCACTGTCATGTAATGAATATCAACACTGGTTCTGTGGGTCATTTCTCATGGCTTATCTGGCTTCTGTTGTCCTATCAATTTGAATTCATTCAGTGGAGTGTGATTTCTTCACCAGTGATGTACCCTGTATGTTTGTTTTGTGGTATCCATTTTGAAGATCACAACCCTTCCTGATGGAGATGCAACAAAAGACCCCTAGAATACTTCCGCCATTTTCATTCCTTCTACAATGACACTGGCTTTTATAGATAACAAGTGTATCTATTCCATTTCATCTTGTTTCAAAAGAGTTCGGAAGCTTCTTTCTTCTTCCTCTTCTTTTTTTTTAAAGCATTATTTGCCATGTTATTTGACATTATTCCTATAAGTCTATATTAAACTTTCATTTTTTTTCCCTGAATGCTGAGAACCATCTTCCATCATTTGGGGATATTCTTTTAAAATTTTTAAGCTAAATAATGTGTAGGGATTATTACACAAAAGAGAAGGGTCTTTAATCTTCTTAGAGGTGAGTGCTAAGAGCTGATAAAAGTGAATGCTTTGACTTTTCTGATATTTGGAAATACAGTTCCACAGATTTTTCCATTACTGTCTGGCAGGAATGTCATTATTACTGTTTGCATGTCTACTTTCTTGTAATATCCTCAGAAACTTTTTGCACTCATTAAGTCTTAAAGTCCCAAAGACCAAAATAGATGGGACATATTGTTCTCACCTTATAATCAGATAAATTGAAACACAGAAAAGTTAGTGATCTTTATAACCCCATATCTTTTGGGGTTATTTCAACATTTTCAGAACAAGGAAACAAAACTATTAGTAATGACTTCTAAATGCAGTAAATTGAGGAAATGTACACTATCATGTAGCTGTGAAACTCATTGTTTGAACTACAAGTGTAATATGAAAGTAGGAGAGAAAATAAAAACAAACAAATAGAGAGACCTTCAGAGCCAAGGTTAACTTGGTCATTTCCTTGAAAATGCTTTGCAATATGAACTATAAACTCTATCTAAGAAGGATATTAAGTTTTCTAACCTCTAAAAGTCATTTACAATGTCAGTACTATGATTTTTGCTTTGGAATGTCTAAAATTATATATTCTGGCACAATTTTTTTAAATACCTGGCCTAACATTTGAAAACTATATATAATATAAATTTTAATAGTTTATTTTTAAATTATTATGTAAAACAGAAAGTAAAACTTGGTTTGTATAAAATGAAGTTAAGAAAATAAAGTGAAGATTCATAAGCCTGTTTATAGAAGCTTATCTGATAAGTTAATTCATATAAATCTCTATCCTCCCTTATTTCATCTGCATAATAATTTATATAATAACTGCAGTCCTCAGTATCCTCTCATTTTATGGACATCCAAACTGCATTTCATTGCTTAGTAAAAATGAATACTTTCATGTTTGTGGATTACCTTATGTCTACATCCCATTTTCCCTCTTACAGATATCATTAATGCATTCCTCAGTAGAAACACTTCATTCCCTCCATGAAGAGCAAAGAGTATGGATCTTTTTATATAAGTGTTCATTATTAAGTGAAATAGTTTAAGGTTAAAAAAGAGCATTTGATAACCTTCGGGGCAGAGTTATCTGGATGAAGAAAGAGGCTCTTCTGGGGTGGAGGTAATTTTCTAGTTATCTAGATACTTCCTGTATGGGTACGTTCATTGCAAAATTCACCAGTCCACATTTATGATTTATGTTGTGCATGGTCCAATAGCTACATTTGAAAAGACAACTGACTCCTTTATAAAGAAGTCAGGCAGAATAACCTAAACATATAGAGTTAGAAGAAATACATGGAATTAAAATAGGGTCCATTTTGAAGTACAAAAAGACGAGCATTAATCACCTGGCAAACAGTTCTGCCACCAAAGACAAGTCTAACAGTCAGTCATGAAATTCTCTTCTGAGTTCAGAACTTTCAAAACATCATCAAAGAAGCTACATTTGAGGATTATTTGACCGGCCACTCAAATTTGACTAGTTGCTTTACACATGGTTCATGCTGCCAAAAAACAAACAAGAAATGCAAATAACACATAAGATAAAAGGTACAAATGAGTGGCCACGGGGACTTGAGAAGCATAATTTCTTCTGAAATTATGCTCAAGTGTTATTTTCTTAACAGTCTCTTAAGAGAGGTGTTTACCAAGAATGCAAAAACACTGTAATCTTGTTCTTTACCTTGGAAGCTACATACTATTTGATATTCGTGTCACATCTCAATTACTCAAGTAAGTTTTCTTTCCTACAGATCCCTGTATGACCTATAGAAAGCCTGGCCATAGTCTACTGTTAGGGGTTTGAAACTCTCAAACCCCTTTCTAAGGTCAGCTTCCAGTGCCTGTTTTAGTATCCTGGGATGTGAAACAGGGAGATCCATTAATTAACAGGATAAAACAAAGACAACTTTCTGGCCCCAGAAAAAATAGATATTTGTATTTATCTTAGACTATCAAAATTCATGCCTTTGGCTTCTGAGGACATGAGCTGAGAGTCAGTGTTACTTACCCGACATCAGAGGACTCTGCAAAATCCTCAATTGGTCAAGTTCTGCATCACTCACTCCCAGAAGCTGTCAATAGTGTTGGAAGCAATATTGCAACATTTGGGGTCCAAATGCAGGAGATAAATAATATTCAGGTGTGAAAGGTGTTGAGAAAGTATTAGGGAGAAGTCACAATGTGAAGGACCAAAATGCTGAAGCTGACATAAATGTTTGAATGGTACTGATTTCAGATCTGATGTGTTCCTTGAGGTTTGGAAGCAAATTGATGCATTTATAAGTTACACAAAAGTATTGCTCTTCTAAATTAATTTTACTTATTATAATCTCCCAATATCCTGTGAACAAACAGTGATATCTGAAAATGTTGGCTCCACCATTAAAGGAAATCCTCAAAAATTTAAAATTACTTCACTGATCAATTATACATAAAATTTGATGGAGCATGGTATTTCTGTGAAAAAAATACTCTGACCACATTATAAAATTATAACAAATAAATGCATTTGTAATTGGTTTTATTGTCTAAGACATTATTACAACTGAAAATGTATCAAAATTATACTAATTAAAATACAAGCTGTCATTTAATAATTCACAAATATTTTATCTCCACAAATGAAGTACCAAACATAAAAACTACTGATGTCAATTAAAAAGACCTCTGTAGAGTAGCATACATGCAATTTTTCCTTTTCATGTATTAATTTGATTTTAGAAATTTTAAACATTTGAAGAATTATTTGGAAGAGAACCTCAAGTTTCCTAATGTATTATTATGCTTTTGTTTAATCATTCTGCTAAATATTACCAAAAGTTTTTACAATCAGAACTCAGAAATATTTAAGAAAATCATTTAATAAATGATACTCAAAAACTTCAGTATTAATTGCTTTTGTCAAATTGAAATTACTTAAAATAAAGCTTTAAACCAAAGAACAGTAAGATTTAACTCAACAAACACAAGTTAGGGATTAAGGTTTACTTAACTTAGTAACTAAATTAAGAGAATAGAGCTTGAATATTGAAATTAGAATTGTTTTGAAATATATAAAATCAAGTTGGAAAGTTTGGGATGATATTCTTGTTTAAGTTGGATGTATTTCAATTCAGTTGTGAAATAAAATTAAAATAAGAAAACCTAAAATTGTATGGCATCTAAATTGGGGAAACATTCAAATTTCACAAAAAGAAAACAAAATGTTTGGTGATTTTTTGTTTTGTTTAATATTTGCAGTAGAAAAGTAATGTGAATAGAAACCACAACCAAATATGGTAATAGTTATGCTTTGATATTTGCATATTTAAAGAGGATACTGTTTATTATGTGAAATGTTAACTGTGTTAACCAGATACTTGTACAGTACTTGTACAGTAATATATTTTAACAAAAAATATTGTCTACTGAGAAAATACAAAAAGACAAACAATTCCAAATGTATAACTATAAATGTATATGTTGAAAATCCTAATTAAAAAATTAAAAGTTAATTTTGAAAAAAAAATTTAGAAAAATATAGTATTAGATGAATATATAGGTTAAAACCTCATATTTTTAGGTTGACCATATGTCTTGTACTGCCTATCACAATGCTTTTGTTTTGAACAGTTGTTTTGGTGCAATCATTACTATCTTGTTGCACTCTAAAGTCATCATTCATTGGATGATAAATTATTTTTTCACCATAAAAATATGGGATGAATATCACAAATAATTACTTACCTGATCTTATTTTTATTCATTATCTTAAATCATTAATTATACTTTATAAGATATGCTTTATTGTTTCCTGACATAGCTATTTCCATTTAAAAAATGTTAGCATTTTAAATATTTTTCAACTCCTTTCAATTGAAACCTTGTGGTAGCTAGACTACAAATGATATAGTCCTACTTTTTATCAGATTAGGATTCAATTAAAATAAATCAGGGAAAACAAAAGTGAATATACAAGATGGTAATGCATACACATACTGATGAGAAAAATTATGTAAACCAAATATTCCTGTTTACTGGGTCCAATTTAAGAAGCATGTTCTTCTGTTACAAGGCCAAGGGCCACATTGTAGCTGAGACAGCTGCAAAAGTCCCTCTTTAACCCCAGTTCTTGAAATCATGCCAGAAATATTTCAGACATTTAACTCAGAATAAAAGTTAAGTTTATTAGAGAGAACAAGAAAAGAGAAAGGGGCACAGCCCCAAGGGAGAGAGTGGATCCTCTCAGAGAGGAGAAGGATGACAAGACCCTCCTGGCCTCCAGGTTTACTGGGGCTCCCAGGGAAGTTTCCAGAGATTCTGTCTAGATCCATCTTTTGACTTTTGATTGAGAGCCTAGGAACAACATGGATAACCTTTCAGAGAAGGTGGCAAGGTGCTCAGGGTTGGAGACTTTAAGGAAATTGAGTCCCTTAGCAAGCTTTTTTTTTGGGGGGGGGGGTGCCCTGATGTTGAGTTTTGAGAGTGACTGGGGTTGTAGTAATTTCCATGATACGGGAGTGTCCAGGCCACCTGTCAGGGTGTGTCCTGATCCTGGAAAAAGTTTTGTCTTCAGATGATGTAACTCTGGCTGTGGAAACTTTGGCATACCTGGCCCCATCTTACAGGAGCTCCCTGGTCAGAAAGGGCTCCCAGTGGTTTCCAGGCCCCCTTCATTGTCATTTCCCAGTCCACCCTTTCGTGGTTGACCAGCGACCCAACATTTCCAAGATATGAACGACTAAGTAACCACAACCGCATTATAGTACACATAGGAAGCCTTAAAATCCTATCATGTATCCTTGTGAACTTTAAAAAATTTAATGCATTATGTGTTGAAATTCACAATGATGTAACCCAAAAGCAGCTGAGGTATGAATTGTGAAAAAAAACAAACAGGTACTTCACATTATTGCAAATGAAAGGAATTCATTGGGAAGAGATATCCCTAATTTTGTGCTTTGTATAGCATTTGTGTGTTTGTGTGTCTGTGTGTGTCTGTGTGATGTCTGCATATTCCATTGTTCATGAAGATTTAAACAAAGTGCATCTAATAAGATGTTATACAGTTTCCCAGAGTTATTAATTGAATCATGGTTTCTAATATTATATTCCAAGAACTCTTGAGCTATTTTCTTTTGATTAAAGAGTAAGATTAAGGTTCCATGAATTTTCAAAGTTAATGTTCAGTTGAAAAGATGATCCAATTTAACTCTAAAATTAGTGAGTGTCTTGGTAAATGCCTAGTGCACTCAGCATTTGAATACAGTATATAAGCTAACTAGGGAACAGATTCCATTTATTTTCTCAGTAGCATCTTAAATGATATTATTGTTCTTAACGTTCATTTGTATGTGTAATTATGCACATATATATGTGCTTTCTTGTACAGCTCTTTTAATATAAAGTTCCACAGGACTGCATTTTTATTCATTAGCAAAGAGAACTATTGAATTAATAGAGGTTAATAAAAAGTTTCTTTAATCATATTTATAGTCTAGAAGATGAATTCATTTTTGTCCTCTTTATAGAATGAGATAAATTTTTTAAGAGACACATCTTCATTTTGGCAATTATGAATAAGTTATTTTAAAGAGAAGAGGTTATTTAGGACAATAACTCAATGGTAAATTTAGAATTTTTCAAGGCAGGATGACGACTTTGAAATATAGAGCAGAGGACATGGGGGAAGAGGCATGAGGCAGTCCATATACATGATAAATCAAGGCTTGGTGAAGTAAAAGTACGAATCAAGCCCTGTAGATAAGTCAGCAGTACCTTTTTATAGAAATGTCATATTTCAAGAATGCCTTTACATTTTTAAATTACTGTGCAATGAGTAGCACAAAAACTAATGCCTGTCAAAAAATGGCTTAGTTTAACACATAGACACATAAAATAATATGCAAATATAGTGTTAAATTATTCTGCAGCATATGAATAGTAGGTGGTCATGGAAAATAATTGTGGCTATCTCAGAAATCCCAGATTTATATTTTTGTTTATTTTGGGTAAATGAATATAGGCCAGATACACATTTTAGTCCACAGATCTAAGAATTCAAAAAATAAAAAAAAAACTAACTGTTCTAATGTTTTTCTTTCCTCCTTTCATCCTGATCTTTTCCCTCCCTCCTTTCTTTTTTACTTCCCTTCTTTACTCTTTGCAGTCCTTGGGATAGAATCCAAGACCTTACACATGCTGCCCAAGCACTTGATGTCTGAACTATACCCCCATCACATACACTAGTGTTGAAATCAAATTAAATCCTGAGACTTCAGTAAAAGCCAATGACAGTTTAGTATTAGCCAACACACAGGCACTCCTCACACTTCATTTTGCCACAACAATTATTGTTAGGGCTCAAGTTGGTAGAATTCCTTGAAGTTTAAACTGTGAATTCTAAAGAAAGGGGATTTGTTGACCTAGAGATCTGCTTCACAGACTACACCATGGCAGGCCCACCACTCCTCTTAACCTGTGGGTCACACTCTCCATGCTCCACAACAGCAAAGACAACTGCCTGCTCTTAACAGAGCAGAGTCTCTCTGTTTATTGCACCTTCTGATAAGTAGCTTCACCTTTCCTAAGTCCTCAGACAATGACAAATGAGGAGGAAAAGCATTAACCATTTATTTTCCAGGACCAAGGAAACAAAAACAAACAAAAGAAGGAAAGAAGGAAGGAAGGGAGGGAGGGAGGGAGGGAGGGAGGGAGGGAGGGAGGGAGGGAGATTGTCCCTGTGGTAAACAAAAAACTTTGACTGGTTTGGAACATGGGAAGGAAAATTGTTAAAATTCATCCCTCCATTCAGTGCCCTCCTCCATAGTTGTTTACACATTTACTTCACTACTACTCAGACTTAAAATTTCTAAATAATTCAAGGTAGCAAGGGATGGTGGGGTGGGAAGGCAAGGGGAACTTGACACATTGTTAACGGCAAAGAAAATTAGTCCTCATCATGAAAGACAATATGAAGTTTCCTCAAAAACTTAAAATAGAATTTCTCTATAATCTAATAATCCCCCATTACTGGGTATATTTCTGAAGGAAATGATAGCAGCATATCAGAATGACATTAGCCCTCCCTTATTTATTACATGCTATTCAAAGCAGCCCAGGTATGGATGGAGTCAATCTAGGTGTGTTCATTAGTTGATGAATGAATGAAGGAAATATGGTACACATGCTTAATGAAATACTTTATAAGCATAAAAAGATGGAATCCTACCACAACATGGGTAGAAATGGAGGATGTTGTGTTAAGTGAAATAAGCCAGGAACAGAGAGATATGGTCTCACTAATAAGTGGAATTGAAAAATTATAGAATTGGAGAGTGGCATGGTGGTTGTCTGAGGCTAGGGACAGCCTGTGGGAGGGAGGAATCGGAAGTTTGGTCATCGGATACTAAGTTAGACAGGGGAATAACTTCTGGTGTTCTATAGCACAACAGGTGGCTACAGATGATAATATGCTGTTTACTTTTAAACACTTTGAGAAAAGTTTTTAAGGTTTTTATCAAAAACTAATGATAAATGTTTGAAGACATAGATGTGTTTAACCTGATTTAAACAATATGCAAATTGATATACATAACATAGTACCCCATTAATACATAAAATTTTATGTCAAATAAAAATTAAAATAATTCAAGATAGGCAAAGGTCTAAAATTATTACAAGCATGCCAAGCAAATGCCACCGGTACCCTGAAGTACCCCTTGCCTTTCCAGATAGCATCTCTTTTCATCAGTCAGGTAAACAATTTCCCGTGTTCACTATATACACATATGTATCTTTAAACGTCTGTGTTGCTTTGCATGCTTCCAACTGAATCTTAACGGTCCTATATGATTTTATTTTTCAGAAATTTGCTCATTTTTCTCAAAATTGTGAAACTGGAGGTGACTCTGATAGAGAATTAAGGCAGCTGGAGTTTGAACACTGTATTGTACAAGAGAGAGCTACACAGAGATAGCTCTCTGAATAGGGCCCACATTTTCAAGAATGGTTCATGCTGCTAATCAGCAGACATGTGTGAAGAAACTAATAAAGGCCAGGGAATCAACCAACTGAGAGGATTACATGGGATCTAACCAGGCACTAACAAACTGAGAGTAAAGCACAAGGCCACAAGCCAGACTGAAAAACCTCACAATTTTTAGGACATTGGACAGTATAGTAATTGGGTATTGTCTCAGCTCAGAGGAATAATTAACCATAGACATGACTAAATTTAAAAAAAAGTAAAAATCCAGAAACATATCTAACTGTCCTCAAATAACCTAACTGTGCAGCAGAAAGTTCATATATATTTATAGGTATGCTGAAAAAAAATCCAATTAATATAAAGACAAATTTGATGTCTGATGGCCAGTTAAAAATTACCAGATACACTAAAAAGCAGAAGAAATTATCTAAAAGTAGAATAATGAATCAAAAGTGATGATAACTTACAATAGAATTAAAAGAAAAAACTGAAAAGGCCTGTTTCTTATAAGTACTGTTAAACAGCAAAACAGGAGAACAAGGGCTGGGGATGTGGCTCAAACAGAATCGCGCTCACCTGGCATGTGCAGGGCACTGGGTTCAATCCTCAGCACCAAATAAAAATAAAATAAAAAAGATGTTGTGTCCACTGAAAACTAAAAAAATAAATATTAAAAAATTCTCTCTCTAAAAAAAAACCAGGAGATATGAAAAAGATAAAAATAAAATGCTACTGATGAATAGAATTTCTAAAATTGAAAAAGATGTCAAATGGGATTAACAGAAAATTGGCAGCCATGGCAATAAAAACATTAGTAAATTTGAAGACATAATAAAAGAAATTATTCAAAATACATACAAAGAGATAATAGAATAAAAATTGAAACTTTGAAGAAAACATGAATGTCTTGTGAGGCAACTTCAAATAGAATATATAAATCTAACTGTATTCACCAAAGAAGGAAAGTAAGCAATATACTACTAATGATTACTAATTAAATATTTGTTAGTATAATAAATGGTTACACTGTTTCAAAATTTGATAAAAACAATAAACCCACAGATTAAAGTTTTTCAAGACAGTGAGCTTGTGAATCATGAAGAACACTACTCTGGGACACAGAGTAGTTCAATTTCTCAAAAATGGTGCTAATGAGAAAGTGCCAAACACAGGGGAAAAAAACAACATTTTTATGCATAAGAAGAAAGATAAGGTAGCTCAATTCAGTTAAGTTAAAATTCAATATTAACCATCACAGCTATGAATTAAAGAAGAAATCAAAAAGATAGAATTTATTGGAGTGGTGTCAGCAAAACGGCAGAAGGTGGAATCTCAAGCCCTCATCCTTGGACTCCACCTCCCCCCATCACCTCCATGAACACCAATTTAACAACAATTTATAGACTAAGTTGCTTTTATGGAAATCCCTAAAGTGAATTAGGATCCTCCACACCAAGATGACTGCATAGCCAATTAGTAAACATCTCACAGCAGATAGAAACATTCCTGGTATTTTTCCTGCTCTAGTTATTCCCACTCTGGGAACAGTGTGCCACAACTGAGAAAACCAAACAAACAGATAAAACAACTCTTGACTTCTCCCTCAGAAAGAAAAAAAGAATTGGGGCTTTTGAGTTGATGATCTGAAGGACTAGTCTCTGTCTCTCCTCACTTGGAGTGCCAACAGGCAATTTGGGCACCAGATGGGGCTACTGAGACCAATGGCATACCATATCCTCACTCACACACACACACACACACACACACACACACACACACACACACAAATAGGAAACCTGCCCAAATCAAGGAGCTTGGAAAGGGCAAATATTCTAGGGAAAAAAAAAAAGGTGATTATAGAATGCAAATTGTTGGATCTGGGGAACTAGAACCAAAGATAACAGAGACAAATAGAACAAATAGAACAGGAGTCCTAGTGGAGTCGAAGGATTATAGGAAACAGGATACAAAAAGTGGCTAGGAAAAAGGTGACATTATGGATGGAATGCTACCATTTTTGTGTCTAAGACAGATTCTTTGCATATTTCGAGATGACTTTATTAAGTTTTGTTTTTTATTCTCTTCAGTCTTTCCAATTCTTCTGAAAGGTAGCAAATTAAGCTATATCAAATAATGTCATGAAATGATAATTCTACTTAAAAATCCCTCCTCACCTGTTTTCTTTCTTATGCTTTCAAAACTTTCATTTAGACACCTTCATATACACAACCACCACATTAGAAAATATGATAACTGTCTCACTCTCTGACTCATTGCCATAATTCTATAATTGTATATTATTTACATGCACTTACATATATATATATATTAGTCAAGACCAAAACCAACATGCTTCACTTTTAAGAGTGATAACTGATCACTGTTGTCTCATTTCTTTTAAGGTTTCACACCAGATCATTTTAGATAACTTCTTCCCTATTATGCTTTGTAAATATTCATTGATTAAGTACATAACCAGATTTTTTTTCTTTAACTGTATTGTTAAATCAAGTACATGATTGGTCCCTCAAAAAAAATCTAATTCTTCTTTAAGCATACAGGGATACCTTAAGTGATTGCTTGATAAGTAGTAGCATACTAAATGCACACCAGAAGTAATATTGACATAGTATTCTGATAATTTCTTACTTCAAAATTTTTCTTAGCTGGACATGGTGGCTCACACCTATAATCCCAGCAGCTCAGGAGGCTGAGGCAAGAGGATCACAAGCTCAAAATCAGCCTCAGCAAAAGCGAGGTGGTAAGCAAGTCAGTAAGACCCTGTCTCTAACTAAAATACAAAATAGGGCTATCAATGTGACCCAGTGGTCAAGTGCCCCAAGATCAATTCCTGGTAGTAAGAGGAATGAAAAAGGTTCCTGCCCACCATTGTTGCTCATTCTTTTTTTGGAATACGAAACTTCATTTTTCTCTTCATATATCCTTCATATTTAGCATAAATTCCAACAGTTACTACTATGAATCCAGGAAAGAATAATGTTTTCATGTAAAATCAAACTTACTTGCTCTTTTTCAGCATAGAAATATGTCCACGCTTCCTTTTATTAATATTATTTAAATATTTATTTAGATATAAGAGGAAAATTTAGAAGCATGCATTTACACATTATGACTCTTCCTTTTGATGTTAATTTCCTTGTTATTTGAGTTTTAGAGTGACTTATAGTCTTGATTTCCTATTTTCACTTGTATTCCTATTGACTCCCCTGTACTGTAATCATCTTATTCATATATTGTCTCTGAAATTTCTTAACTAATTTCTACTCTCATTCAAGACTTGTGCTCTTAAGACATGACCATTAACCTCAAATATAGAATCTTAACAAAATGCTTAATGGAGTGGAAACAACTACTTCATACATTAGGAAATGTGTAATTTTGTTCTGAAACTTATTTTAATCTTCAAGATTATTGTTATCTTAGGGAGGAAGTAGATTTTTTTTCTCATGATAAAATTATGGGTTTTCTCTGAAAGAAATTTCAGCTTTAACTACTTGCTATGTACTGAATTTCATTCTTTATACCAGGAAAAAAAAAACCACAACAATTCAGTAAGTTTATCAAAGTTTCAAATTGTGAGAATTTTTCAGAAATCTTTGTCACAGGCATAATGCCATGCTCCTTCATATTGTCATCATATTTCTCTATTATAATTATATAATTTCTGTTTATTCTTATAAAGTGGAAAGTGACCACAATGTCCTCATAAAACGAGCTATTAAAAAGTTTAGTTATTTTTCTAGAAGTCAAATATGTTCTCATTAAAATTTCAAAGTTTCTCCTGTTCTAAATTATGTTTTAAATTATGAAATCATTTGATATATTGCTTCAAAGACAAATAGAGATGAAAATGCTTAAATCCTGTTTAGGCAAAATCTGTTGGATGATATATTAAAAGATAAAAATAATAGATTGGGCACAGAGAACTAACTGATATTTAATATTAAAATGCATGTTGCATATTGGGGAAGATGTAAAATATTAAGTAAAATATCTTTTCTTCAAAATGTCTCTATGAAGTACGTTATTATAGATCCTACAATTAATAGATTCCATGTATTTAAATGGAAGGATCTTCACATTAATTTATGTTATATGAAGTATGTTTCTTGAAATAAACAAAATACTACTTAATGGAAAGAAAACATCATTTATGTCAAAATTTTAATCTTCACATAAATCCTGCAGTATTAGAAAATTCTCAACTAAGACTAAATCTGGGTTCAACTAACACAATAGCTTCATGCTTACCTAGTGTACTAGCTTTCTATCAAGTCTTGTTCAGCAGCCTCTGCAAAGTCTCCTGAGAATTCCTATTAAATTGCACATTCCACAACTCTACCACAAACATCTGAATCACAATCTCAGTAGGTGGTGAATATTTTAACAAGTCCCATGGGTGAATTTGTACATAAAATTTTAAATGTCAATGAACCACACAATACCACTGCAATATTACCTGATTTTTTTTTTACCCAATAAATGAGAACTCTCAACTCTTGATTGATATAAGGATCTTAAAAAATTAAGTGATAAGCATAATCTATTTTCAGGCTGAGTATTTTGGTCCTGGCAAAAATCAATGGAAGAATTGGAAAACTTAACAGAGAAACGCAGACTTTCCCTAGAGAAGCTAAGAGAGTGTAGCATAAATAAAACATCAGCCTGCTCAAGGTAGACCATGCTTGCTTACTGAAACACAAGACTCTCTTGTCAGGCATTGCACTCAGTTACTAAAGTGGTTCAGTGGAATCCCATAAGTCAATGTTGATATCTACTGGAAAGAAAATACAATCTGCAAGTGCCAACTGTCCATCTAGCAATGGTTTATTATTAATGACCATGGCAATTTGGTGTGAGTTGAGCCAAAGTCCCTTCATAAACATGTTTAACAACACATACAAAATCCTAGTAAAAAAAATACCAATTTTGGGGAAAATAGAAATAAAACAACAACAAATAATGACTCTGTGATTCTCGAACATAAGAATTGTTGTCTTCCAATGTTAAAGAATGAGAAAAATCCAAATACTACAAGAATGACAAGCCAATTATAATCTTTTAGTTTTAATGTAACCCAGAGCCCTAGGTGTGCTAGGCACAAACTCTACCACTAAGATACTTGTAGGGTTTTTCCTAATAGACGTAACAAAAATGCATCTTGACCATATAGCTTCTTTGATATATCCACAAATATTAAAATGATAAAGATTTTCCTGAGAGCAGAAAGTTTTGAACAAGAGAAAAATCATTGATAGCCATAATTATCCAGTATAGCCAAAAAAATTAGATTTAAAAGAATACACCATTTTTTTAAGATCCTTGTATCAATCAGACAATGTGAAATTTTTTTAATTTTGTATTTTTCTCCATATGTAGTAGAATGAAATTTAATTCCTATCTCTCACCCTGCACAAAACTCAGCTCAAAGTGAATCAAGGACGCATATATTAGACCCAAAACCCTATACCTACTAGAAGAAAAGGAGGGCCCAGTATTCCAATGTATTGGCTAGGAACTGACTCCCTTAATAACACCCCTAAAGTGCACGAATTAAAATCAATAATCAATAAATGGGATGGAATCGAATTAAAATTTTTCTTAAGAACAAAGGAAATATTCAAGAGTGTGAAGAGGGAGTCCATAGAATGAGAGAAAATCTTTGCCACCTGCACTGCAGATAGAGCATTAATTTCCAGGACACATAAAGAACTAAAAAAACTAAACATCAAAAACAAAACAAAACAACAGCAAAAAAAAAAAAAAAATAACAGCAGCAACAACAACAAAAGAAAAACAACAAAAATCTCAGTCAATAAATGGGCAAAGGAATTTAATAGACATTTCACAGAAGAAGAAATATGAATGGTCAACAAATATATAAAAAATGTTCAATATCTTTAGCAATTAAAATACACTGGAATACATTCAATCAGAATGGCAATTACCAAGAGTACAAGTAACATTAAATGTTGGCAAGGATGTGGGGAAAAAAAGATACACTCATACATTGCTGATGGGACTGCAAATTGTTACAACCACTCTGGAAAGCAGTATGGAGATTCCTCAGAAATCTATCCCACTCCTCAGTTTATATTCAAAGGAATTAAAATTAGCATACTGCAGAGATGCAGCCACATCAATGTTTACAGTAGCTCAATTTACAATAGCTAAGCTAAGGAATCAAAATAGGTGCCCTTCAACAAATGAATGGATAAAGAAAATGTGGTATATATTCACAATGGATTTTTCCTGAGCCTTAAAGAAAATGACATTTGTCAGCAAATAGATGGATCTGAAGACTCTTTTGCTAAGTGAAGTAAGCAAGTCTCCCTCCTCCCAAAAAGGTTGAGTGTTTTCCCTGATATGTGGAAACTAACCCACAATAAGGAGTAGGAGAATAAGAGGAAGAATAGAAGTTCACTAGATTAGACAATGGGAAATGGAGGGAAAGGAGGGGGGAGAGGCAAAGGTAAGACATTGGAATGGATCTGACATAATTTTTCCTTGTACTTATAGGAAAGCAACACAGTGAATCCCACCATCAAGTACATCCACAAAAGAATGGGACTCTAACTAGAATAAGATATGTTCCATGCTTGTACAACTATATCAAAATGGATTCTGCTGTCAGGTTTAACTAAAAGGAAAAATAAAATGGGACTTTTAAATTTATTTATAGATTCTTCTACTAGGTCACATGATAATGTCAGATGATTGAAAGATCATCTATCATTAATTTGCAATGCTTATTTTTTTATCTTCATTATCTATTGCCTCATAAAAGCTGTTATTTGATGAAAATATTTTGACTTCAGATTAAATTCATATTAAGTTAAACAAATAAAATACTGGTGGTTTATATATGTGTCAACAATTTGAAAAACCAGTAATAAAATATTACATCTTATTATTGTAAATTTCATCATCACTAATATGTAATACTTAGCTTAAAGAAAAATTAACTCTTCACAATGTTTATGGAGGTTTCATGGTGTGGTGAACCCCAAAGAGAAGAGAGCAAGAATAATTCCTTTGTTTTGTACTCCAACTTACCATATATCACCTGGATACAGGGTTCTATAGCAGAAAAAAATGCAATAAATGTTAGCAGATAAAATATGAATGAGAACTGATAATAATCAAGAAAACTTTGGCTCATATCTGATAACATTTCATCATGAGTCCAGAAAACAACAAAACAAAATTTTTTGTTAGCCTGTGAAGTGAATTCATAAAGAATAGAAAGTGAAAGATCCAGGAACTTGAATTGAATCTAATATCTTCTAATGATAAGAAAATACAGGGAATAAAAAAAATACTGCAAAAACTAAGTAGCTGGTAAAAATCTGTACCTTAGAAGAGTAGTCAAAACAGAATTTTCCCTACTGATATCCCCCTTTTTCAAAAATATCTTTTCTAGACAGTTTGGTTTCAGGTATCTACATACATATTTATTCGGTGATTGGTTGTAGTTATTGAGTTTAGACTATAAATTTTAAATAGGATCATGTGAACATAGTAGTTATTACTGTTATGACTCATTGGAATGTGTTCTGCTATAATGCAGCCTTAGTACTATTTCTACTGAGCAATTATATCCCATATCCACTAAGGATCTCCCTGTGGCCAAGCTTCTACTATCTAAGGATTCCTACTAGGATACCCCCTTTCCTCCCTCTGCCACTGTGCCTAGGATGGAACATATGCTCTGGGAAGCTGAAGAAAGCTTTCTGATGATTTTCTTGACTGCATATTTCTCATCCATCTGAATTTTCTCCTCCTGCCTCAGATTCAGATTCTCCTCTTGACTCTAACTCTGCTGCAAGGAACCATTTTGTCCTTAGATCCCAGTCCTTCCTGGTATCGATTTTTCTCCTCTAGGAAGAATGCTTTGAATTTAACACATTACTTGTTTAGCCTACATCTCATAGTAATCATTGCTACTCTAAGCCATAATTCATAGTGGTAAATGTTGATTCTTACTTTGTGGGAGCATTATGACTACAAAGGTACAATTACTTTGAAACATAAAAAAATTTAGTTGAACTTGTTGGCTCTAAGGAAAACAGGTAAAATATTTATATTGAAATCATTAACTAGCACATTCAGTAATGACTTCATCATCGATCCTTCATATCCATGGGTCCCTTCCATAATATGTACATATGTTTCCAATAAGCATAATTATTTCCTATTTTCCCTTTTCTTTCTGCTCTTAAACTTGATAATTGATGTATTTTGAAACCTCAGTGGGGAGCAAGTAAAAGAGCACATATTCTGTCCTAAGAATTTTCTTCATAAAACTCATTGAGTGACGATGGAAAGCTATTATGGAAATTCTGAGAAAATATCCCTTATGGCATGAAATTTGGGAAGGGAACACCAGGCTTTGTAGAAGAAACATAAACTATAAAATATTTAGGTGTTAAACCAATACAATTAAAATTAACATAAAATATCTATAAATAATCCAATTATTTCAAAACTTAACAGCACATTACAAAAAAGGTGAGTCAGAGTAAAATCTCAAGGGAAATTCATAATTATATTGAACAGAATACATAAAATTCAACATAAATATTTGTGAGATGCTACTAAAATAGCAGAGATAAAGGTACAGAATTATTAATTACAACCATCAAGTTGAAAAATTTGTTTTTTACATCAGTAATATTCAGGTATTTTGAAAATATTTTATATGTTTAATAAATAAGAAAAAATGAATAGTAAAACTCTGAGTTTTCACTGGAAAAGTTAAAAATAAGCAAATGAGGGAGATTAGAACAAAAACCTGTGTTCCTAGACTAGAGACAGAGATACCATTAAGCACTCATTCTTTATACACAAAAACCTATGTGTATACAACATTTTATATTACACACACACACCACACACACACATACAGACACACACATGTCTAAATGTATACATGCTCATAACAAACTTTATTTCATATGTTTAAATCTTAGCTTTCTTCACTAAAAGAACGTGGAATTAGTGGCATTACTGTAGAAAGTAGAAATTTAGCATCCATAATTTTGTTTATAAATATTCTTCAACAAAAGGAACAGGGACTGCTTGTAGTATTAGTTTATTCAAAGTTTACATCAGTGAAATTACTCGATGAGGGAACCTGAAGCTCCTTCCAATTCCAGAGAGTGAGGACATACACAGTGAAACTGCATAGTGGTGTACCGAAAGTGCATGGGGCCAAGGGTGAACAATTTGAGGAATATAATAAATAATAATAGATAATTAAAACCCAAAGAATAAAGTAAAAATGCATAACTCTGTATTGCTATCAATAATTGGTTAAATTTGCAAAGGAGCAAGAAATAATGAACATATCTTTGAAGAATTCTAATTTAGGAATGTAGAAAAAATGCCATTAGTACAATGCAGTAATAATGCTGCAGGCAAGGTCCATGGATGAAATTAAATCTAAGTGACACTAGTGATAAATGTTAAAGAGAAAAGAGAATATTTGAAGAACCACAAAATTTAAGTTCCTAAATATTTTTAAATTACAAAGGGTAAGTTGTAACTTTATTTGAATGTAGCAGACAGCACCCTAACCAAGAGATCAGGATCCATGTGGTCAGTGGTCAGTGGGGAGCCATGTCAATATTAGAAAGTATCTGATATGATCTCATGAAATACACTTCACTTCCTTGACATTCTAAAAAATAAATAAATTAATTAAGAAATAAAGAATCAACAACCTCAATCCAAGTATGAGAAAATATCAAAAAACTCAAAATGAGAGACATTCTCCAAAATACATATACAACAAAGTTTGTTAAGGTCATGAAAGACTAGAAAAGATAAAGGAATTGCCAAAGAATAAAAACGAAAAAAGAAACTCAGTAGACAATTAATGCAATGTGGCATCCTGGATTAGACTATAAAATAGACAAATAATAAAAATTTATATATTTAAAATAATAAATGTGTGCTGGGTGTGGTAGCATACACCTGTAATCCCAGCAACTCAGGAGGCTGAGGCAGGAGGATGGAGAATTCAAAGTCAGTCTCAGCCAAAGCCAGGTGCTAAGCAACTCCATGAAATCTTGTCTCTAAATTAAAAATACAAAATAGGGCTGGGGATGTGGTTCAGAGGTCAAGTTCCCCTGAGTTCAATCCCAGTACTCCCCAAATATGACAACTACTATGACTACTACTAATGATAAAAATGCAGATGGAAAGATAAGAATAATCTAAATATAGTCTGTTTAGTTAATATTGTCAACAACACTAATTTCTAAATTTTGATAGTTTTATCATGATTATGGAAGATGTTAATATCAGAAGCCTCTTCAAAAAATGGTGCTGCTAAAACTGGAAATCCATATACAACAAAATACAATTAAACCCCTATCTCTCCACCATGGAAAAACTCAACTCAAAGTAGATCAAGGACCTAGGAATTAAACCAGAGACCTTGAGACTAATAGAAGAAAAAGTAGGCCCAAATCTCCATCATGTTGGGTTAGGCCCCTACTTCCTCAGTAAGACTCCTATGGCACAAGAATTAAAATGAAGAATCAATAAATGGAATGGATTCCAAATAAAAAGCTTCTTTTCAGCAAAGAAAATAATCAATAATGTGAAGACAGAGCCTAAAAAATGGAGAAACAAATCTTTACCACACACACTTCAGAAAGAGCACTAATCTCCAGGATATATAAAGAACTAAATATCTTCATGCCAAAATAAACAAATAACCCAATCAATAAATGGGCCAAGGAACTAAACAGACACTTTTCAGAAGATGATATACAATCTGTCAACAAATATATGAAAAAATGTTCAACATCTCTAGCAATCAGAAATGCAAATCAAAATTACTCTAATATTTCATTTCATTCCCATCAGAATGGCAGCTATTAAGAACACAAACAATAATAAGTGTTGAGGAGGATGTAGGGGGAAAAGGCATACTTATATATTGCTGGTAGGACTGCAAGTTGGTGCATCCTATATGTAAAATAGTATGGAGATTCTTTGGAAAGCTGGGAATGGAAACACCATTTGACCCAGCTATCCCACTCCTTGGTTTATACCCAAAGGAATTAAAAACAGCATACTACAGTGATACAGCTACATCAATGTTTGTAGTAGCACAATTTCAAATACCTAAATTATGGAATCAACCTACATGCCCTTCAGTAGATGAATAGACAAAGAAAATGTGGTTTATATACACAATGTACTATTACTCAGCATTAAAAGAAAATAAAATCATGACATTTGCAGGTAAATAAATGGGTGGAGTTGGAGAATACAATGCTAAGTAAGCCAATCCCAGGCAAATAATTACCAAATGTTTTCTCTGATATAAGGATGCTGATTCATAATGAGGATAGGGGGCAGCATTGGAGAAATACATAAAATTTATATAGGGCAAAGGAGAGGGAGGGGAAAGGAGGGGGTGTAGGGGTAGGAAAGACGTGGAATGAGACAGATATTGCCCTAAGTACATGTATGAAAACATGAATGCTGTGACTTTACTTTGTGTACAACCAGAGACATCTTATCCTTGGATACTTAAAAAAAAGGGGAACTTATTCAGTACATTGTGCTCTATTTGTGTAATATGAATTCAATTGCATTCTGCTGTCATATATAACAAATTAGAATAAATAAAATAAAAAAAGAAAAAGTCAAGTGAAGATAATGAGGAAACTATGTTCTTTTGTAAATCTTATGTATGTCTAAAATTATTCGGATAACCCCACTTTATCTAGATTCATCTGCACTTAACGCTTTTGTTGAGAGGGGTGCTTTACCTTATGGAGGAGATCATCAAAAGTTCTACTCATTTTTCCACAGGAGCAAAAGAGGCAGAAAAAATGAATGACTGAATTTTCAGCATTTTTAAGGAGGGAAAATTTTTCCCTTCCTATACAATTCACAATGAAGAACTATAAAAAAGGTTTCAGTTTTGAGTTACCAATTCAAATGACATTTCTCCATTCCAAGTATCTTAAATGGTCTATGAACATGTGGAGATATCACATGGAACCCCACTAAAATATACAATTAATATATGTTAATCAAAGGTAAAATAAAATTATGAAGATCTGAATTTCTAAACAAGACTTATCAATTTGATGTGGCCACCATGTGCCATTCCATGTTATATTTTATCAGTTCCTGGCTTGCACTTGGTATACTTGAAATGTTGATCTCTTTCTCTACCCCAGAGTGTGATCTGATGCTTCCAGTCTTTTATGGTCATACATATTCTTCCCCATGACTGGAATATCCTACTCAAACTTTGCATCTGGTTAATTCATATTTGTTCTCACAGACAATACCCAGACTCTCTTTTGGAAGTTTTCTGTGATCCAAGCACGGCCAGGTTTCCCTCTCCTGTAGTGGAAGAATCCCTATCTTTGTCATTATTTCTATTAGTTCTGACTGAATTATATAATTGCTGCTTCCCTCATTAAAACATGAGTTACTCAAAGTAAATAAAAGACAATCGAGTAATTTTCAGAGTAGTACAGTATTAACCGAAATTTCTAAGTTAAAATGTCCACTATGAAACCTACAACATGTCTTCATATTTTTTCTTTTGGGGAATTGTTTAATATGTATAACCAGGAATTTATCTTGGTTTTTCTTATCATATCCCTTTTCCAGAAAATCTTCATCAAACCAAAGCTTCTGAAGAATGGACAGTGACCACATAGTTTTGCCCATGCTCCTCTGACCACCATTAGAGCATCGTTCCCTTGACAGGCAGGAATAACACCTACAAACTTTCCAGTGACTACCATCCTAGCACAGATAAGTCAGTTAAGCACAATCATTTACTTCATTGGATTTTTAATTGGGATTTAAATAGAGTATGTCATCTGCTAAGATGACAGAAAGAGAGGTGTCAGTAGCATGCAATTCACGGACCATGAGAAAGAAAGAACTCTGCATTTCAGGAATTGCTTGCCCTAGCGATGTTCTGGTAATTGTCATTCTTGATATTGGGCTGTTCCAGTTCCTCTAAATTTCTTGAGAATATTTTCAATCCTTGTGATAGACATTTTTCCAAATCTTTCTAACTGGAATTAACTTAAACAGCTTTCTGCTTCTAACTATACTCAATATGTATTCATGGAATTTAATTAGCTTTATGATTATATTAAAAGTGCTCCATTTTAAATTAATTTCAACAACTGTAATTTTAGAATGTTACCTCAAATATATAAACTGGTACACAATATTTTATTTAAAGTGTGCATAAACATTTAATATGGTATCTAATTTTGTTATTTTATATATTCTATTTTTCAATAGATTTTGTTTATCTTTAAAACCAGTTCTTCCTCATAGCTCTTAAAGAGTGGGGTAATAAAATTGGAAGACCATAACATTTTTGTTCTACTTTGTAGTTTTACACAAATGTAAGACACACTGTATTTTATTTGTTTTTTTTTCTTATAATAATGTAAAGGAAAAATAACACACGGTCTTTTAAAAGCAAACTACCGTGTGTGAAAAATTGATGTACACATTTTAGTACACCTCTCCATTGATGTGACTGTGCCTAGAATGTAAAACCTCTTATCCTTGGGTACTTAAAAAGAGATAACTCATTCAGTACATGTAATATAGGTATGAATTAACAATGCTTAGGATTAGATGATATGTAATTTTATTTTTTTTTAGATTTTTGTCTATGTTATTAGGAGCTTAATAATTTAGTGTTTGACATAGATGAACAGACCTAAGCATTGTGGGTCATTTTTGACATGTGATGACTTCAATATAGTCTGGCTATCTGTATCATAACTGTATGTATTATTAAATCTTATATTCATTTTCATGAAAACAAATTGTAACAGGATAACAATGTATATCTCTTCTAGTTAGGAATAAGACAGGATAAAGATGTACACAGTGGAACTGTCATCTGCACTGATGGTAACTTGTGACATCCTAACATAACAACAAAAGAATAATTATAATAATAATGTTATTTTAAAACATATCTGTCTTCTTAGTTATTTTTCCTCTCTCATTTTATGTCTAGAAATATAATCAGAAGAATAGTTTAAAGAGAACTGCATTCTGACAAGAATTTTGACACTCATTAGAAACTAATTTTTATAGACTCTTTTCAGTGAGCAGAAGGCAGCCTAGTGTCTCTGAACCAAAATGATTTTAAAATAAAAATAATTTATTTTAGTCAAAATAAATAAGTCTCTTTTTAACCTCTTGGGTATCACAGATAGTCATCAAAAATTCTTATATTAATTATAATATTAAATTAATTCTTATATTAAAAGATATTACTTACATGTTCAATATATACTGAAAGCTAGTGTAATTGAACCACAGGAGAGTTCAAAATAACATTCTTCATAGAGGTAACGATGCTAAGTCCCTCCTTACCTACTCAAAAGGAGAGAAAACAGGTATCCAGAGGCTCAGATTCAGTTGCTGAGAATCTGACTCTTGGGTTGTGTAATAAAACAGAAATACTCTGCTCAGACTAAGGAAGCCATGAACACAAAGATGATTACATAACAGTGTTAATGCAACCTATGTCCCCTCTGGCGGTGATATGGATTCACGATTGTGTGTAAAGTCATTAACTGGTATGCTGAACTGGAAAATGCATTATTGTTTTTACATGCACCAAATAAAATGGGACCTAGAAAAAATGTCTTAAAGCCATGATTGTAAAAATAAGGTATCATAAAATCACAGATTATTATTTTTTTTTTTTACAGCATCTCTGGGTAGAATATTTTCTACTTCGCTACTTGTGTGTACTATGAAAGATTTATTGATGCTTTGTTTGAGATTATAACTGAGTTCCAGAAAAGCAGGTCAGGGACTCTGTTAAATTTCTTTACTCTAATTAGATAATGAGCTTCATTTGTATTGTAGAAGTTTTCTTTGTAAATACAAGACTTTAAAAGACCAGAGGCTAAATTCTCCCATTAGACAGCCATCTGTAGCTTATCACCAATTTCAACAAAAATTTCTACATAAATAGCAAGGAGTATGATTTAGAGTGAGAAAATAAGATCTGGGAAAATCCAGCAAATGTTATATTTGCGCTATCTCACTTCTTTAAAAATTTATCTAACAATATTTTATTACAAAATGAGGGTTTCCTCAGTCTTACAAAATAGAGATAACTTTTATGTCTTTGTTCTTGGATTACTCTCTGATATTTAGAAAGAATCTGTACCTAAAGTGAATTGAAGAGTGAAAACAACTATGTGAAACATATTGTATGGCTTCCATATTGTGGTACTAAACTCTTTCTTGTGATGCACTGAAAGCAATTTCACACACATTGACTCTGACTTGGGATATGACCAATACTTTATATATAAAGTGTTGGGTCACAAAAGGAAATAAAATCAACTTTCTCATAGCTCTGGGGCTTTTCACTGACATAAATGATAATTAGAGATTGAGAAGGTTTTACTTGAAAATAACTAAAGTAGGGGCGGGTCAGGCCCAGCAACCAGCCAAGTGACAGCAGCTACACGCGCCTGCGGGGAACGCGGACCGGACCCACTAGGACAGGTCCGACGGACGGCTGAGGGCTAGGCCCGTCCCCTCCCCCAGTGTCTGCAGGTAGGCGGGGGACTGTGAACACCAGCAGAGCGGGCCCAAAGCCTGCTGAGGGGCGGAACCGGCCCCTCCCCCAGTGCCTGCAAGCTAGGCGAACCTGCAACCCATCGGGAGGTTAGGCCCAGCAACCTATGGAGTGACACAGGTGCCCCTGGCGCCTGCTGGGTAGGTGGACCTTTGACCAACCAGCAAAGCAGACCTAGGGCCTGCCAGCATGGTAGATGGATCACACTAATTGGAGGAGGATCACAGCCACTACCTGCCCTGCAAGGGTGATTTTTCAACTATACAAGAGCAATATAAATAAATAGAGGGAAAATATCAAAGACACAACAATTTCACCAAGCAGAAAGAAACACCAGCAGTATGAAACGACAAGGAAAGAAAGGACCACAGGCAATGCAGGTCAACTCAACTTTAGAAGAGGTAATAGCTGCAACAGATGGAATGTCAGATAGAGAGCTCAGGACATACATGCTTCAGATGATCTGGAGTCTCAAGGAAGACATGAGACAGCAAAATCAGACAATGAAAGATCACATTGACAAACAAATCCAGGAAGTAAAAGATCAATTTCACAGGGAGATAGAGGTAATAAAAAACAAACAAATAGAAATACTAGAAATGCAGGAAACAATAAACCAACTTAAAAACTCAATTGAGAATACTACCAGCAGAGTGGATCACTTAGAAGATAGAACATCAGACAATGAAGACAGAGTATTTCAACTTGAAAAGAACATAGATAGCTCAGCAAGTCTACTAAGAAACCATGAGCAGAACATTCAAGAGCTATGGGATAATATCAAAAGACCAAACTTAAGAGTCATTGGGATACAGGAAGGCACAGAGCTCCAAACCAAAGGATTAAGCAATCTATTCAGTGAAATAATACAAGAAAACTTCCCAGACTTGAAGAATGAGACAGAATCCCAAATCCTAGAAGCCTACAGGACGCCGAATGTGCAAAATCATAAGAGATCCACACCTAGACACATTATAATGAAGATGTCCAACATACAGAATAAGGAGAGAATTTTAAAAGCTACAAGGGAAAGGAAGCAGATTACATTTAGGGGTAAACCAATCAGGATAACAGCTGATCTCTCAACACAGACTCTAAAAGCTAGAAGATCCTGGAATAACATATTTCAAAAGCTAAAAGAAAATGGATTCCAACCAAGAATCGGGTATCCCGCGAAATTAAGCTTCAGGATGGAAGATGAAATTAAAACATTCCACGACAAACAAAAGTTAAAAGAATTTGCAGCTAGAAAACCATCTCTTCAAAAAATCCTTGGCAAAACACTACAGGAAGAGGAAATGGAAAACAACAATGAAAACCAACAGTGGGAGGTAGGACAGTAAAGGGGGGAAAATAATCAAAGAGGAAAACAAATCAGGTTTAATAGCATTAATAAACAAACTATGGCTGGAAGAACAAACCATATCTCAATAATAACCCTAAATGTTAATGGCTTAAACTCACCAATTAAGAGACACAGGCTAGTTGAATGGATCAGAAAACAAGACCCAACAATATGCTGCCTGCAGGAGACGCATTTGATAGGAAAAGATATACATAGACTGAAGGTGAAAGGTTGGGAAAAATCATATCACTCATATGGTCTGCGGAAACAAGCAGGAGTGTCCATACTCATATCAAATAAAATAGATTTCAAGCCAAAGTTAATCAAAAGGGATAAAGAGGGACACTACATACTGCTCAAGGGAACCATACACCAACAAGACATAACAATCATAAATATATATGCCCCAAACAACGGGGCTGCTATGTTCATCAAACAAACTCTTCTCAAGTTCAAGAATCTAATAGACCACCATACAATAATCATGGGAGACTTTAACACACCTCTCTCACCACTGGACAGATCTTCCAAACAAAAGCTGAATAAGGAAACTATAGAACTCAATAATACAATTAACAACCTAGACTTAATTGACACATATAGAATATACCACCCAACATCAAGCAGCTACACTTTTTTCTCAGCAGCACATGGATCCTTCTCAAAAATAGATCATATATTATGTCACAGGGAAACTCTTCGTCAATATAAAGGTGTAGAGATAATACCATGCATCTTATCTGATCACAATGGAATGAAACTGAAAATCAACGATAAAAGAAGGAAGGAAAAATCATGCATCACTTGGAGAATGAACAATAGGTTACTGAATGATCAATGGGTTTTAGAAGACATCAAGGAGGAAATTAAAAAATTCTTAGAGTTAAATGAAAACACAGACACAACATATCGGAATCTATGGGACACATTGAAAGCAGTTCTAAGAGGAAAATTCATTGCTTGGAGTGCATTCCTTAAAAAAAGGAAAAACCAACAAATAAATGATCTCATACTTCATCTCAAAATCCTAGAAAAAGAAGAGCAAAACAATAGCAAAAGAAGTAGAAGGCAAGAAATAATTAAAATCAGAGCTGAAATTAATGAAATCGAAACAAAAGAAACAATTGAAAAAATTGACAAAACTAAAAGTTGGTTCTTTGAAAAAATAAATAAAATTGACAGACCCTTAGCCATGCTAACGAAGAGAAGAAGAGAGAGAACTCAAATTACCAGCATATGGGTTGAAAGAGGCAATATCACAACAGACACTTCAGAAATACAGAAGATAATCAGAAATTATTTTGAATCCTTATACTCCAATAAAATAGAAGATAGTGAAGGCATCGATAAATTTCTTAAGTCATATAATCTGCCCAGATTGAGTCAGGAGGATATAGACAACCTAAACAGACCAATAACAATAGAGGAAATAGAAGAAACCATCAAAAGACTACCAACTAAGAAAAGCCCAGGACCGGATGGGTATACAGCAGAGTTTTACAAAACCTTTAAAGAGGAACTAACACCAATACTTTTCAAGCTATTTCAGGAAATAGAAAAGCCCTAAAAAACAAATGCTAAATGTCTCCTTTGATATAAGGAGAGTAACTAAGAACAGACTAGGGAAGAAGAGCACGAGAAGAAGACCAACATTAAACAAGGATGAGAGGTGGGAGGGAAAGGGAGAGAGAAGGGAAATTGCATGGAAATGGAAGGAGACCCTCAGGGTTATACAAAATTACACACAAGAGGAAGTGAGGGGAAAGGGAAAAACAGTACAAGGGGGAGGAATGAATTACAGTAGAGGGGGTAGAGAGAGAAGAGGGGAGGGGAGGGGAGGGGAGGGGGGATAGTAGAGGATAGGAAAGGCAGCAGAATACAACAGACATGAGTATATCAATATGTAAAGCAATGAAGTGTAACTGATGTGATTCTGCAAGCTGTATACGGGGTAAAATGGGAGTTCATAACCCGCTTGAATCAAAATGTGAAATATGATATATCAAGAACTATGTAATGTTTTGAACAACCAACATTAAAAAAAATAAAATAATAAAAAAAGAAAATAACTAAAGTTATAAAATCAGAAGACTTCTGCTGTATTTTTTTTTGCCCTGTGCAATTAGCATAGTTGCTTATAAACTTTTTAAATTGGAACTGTGCAATGGATCATCCTTTGATCATTCCATTGTCCATATTTTTCATGCTACTGATTTTAACTGAGGTAATTGTTGATTTTATAGCTAAAAAATAAAGAAGGAAAGCTATTACTTACATTTCAGGATAGTTTCTTATATTAACATAACTTACAATAATAATAAACAATTACTACTTATTATTATACTTTATTAATTAAGATAAGGCAACTGTGGTGTTATTACTTTGCTTTAGAAACAATAATATTAATGTAGAGACACTTTGATTTGTAGCAACTATGGGAACCTAACCCTTTCTTCTTATAATTTATGTTGTTTCCTGTGTAGCTAAGAAAAAATAATTATGTTTTCACAGTTTCAGTTTTTCACAGAAATTTGAAAATCATTCAAATATTATTTTTTAAAAAACAGTTTGTACATTTTTTCTTGCTTTATTTAGGCGTAATTTTGAAATAAAGTTGAAGATATTTAAGGTACTCAATGTGATTCTTGATGTTCATATACATTATGAGAGAATTTCCACAACAAAGTGAGTCCCCACCGTCATCACCTCAAATAGTTAACTTACTTTTTTCTTTAATATGGTGAAAGCATTTAAGATCTGCCTTTTAGCAAATTTCAAGAATATAATAGGCTGCTATTTACTAAGCTCGCTCGCTGTGTTTGAAATAAAATCCCCAAAGCGTTTTCATGTTACATCTCAAAGTCTGTTGACCAAAATCCATATTTATCCCCCATCCCAACTCCTTTAGTGGTGTTCAGTTACCCTTCTACTCTCTGCTTCTGTGAGTTTGCACGTGAGATCATGCAGTACTTCTCATTTCTCATGGCCCTAAAGCCCTCACTGTTCCCTCTTCTGTTAGAACTGGAAGGATCTCCTTTTTCCTTGTTGTTCTGGTGGAATATGCCACTTATTCTTTATCCATTTATTCCCTGACAGATACATAGGTTGCTTTCATTTCTTGGCTATCATGAGCCCTGAACAAATTATCATGAGTGTAGTTTTGTTTTTAACCTACTCATTTCATTTCCTTTGGATAAATATCCAGAAATGAGATTCTAGATCACGTGGTGGCTCCATTTTTAATTCTTCTATGAAGTCTCATACAGTTTTCCATCATGGCAGTATCAATATACACTTCCACAACAGGTACACAAGAGTTCCCTAGAGTCCATGTTCTTGCCAACATTTATTATCCTTTGTTCCTTTGTCTTTCTTGATACTATCCAACAAAACAGATGTAAGAGCATGCCATGCAGATTTCGCTTACATTTCCTTATTGATTACTGATGTTGAACACCTTTTGTATACCCGCTAATCACTTTTTTAATGTGTTTGGACAATGTCCATGTGGATCTTTTTTCTATATTTTATTGTTATTATTATTATTGCTCTTGCTGTTGTTATTTTATTATTTATTTCATGAGTTTCTAATGTAGTTTGGAAATTAACCCCTTAACAGATACACAATCTGCAAATCTATTCTCCCAGCTCATTTTGTTGACCATTGCTTTGCAGAAGCATTTTAGTCTCACTTGTTCATTTTTGCTTTTGTTGCCTATGTTTTGGTGTCAGTCTAATAAACCTCTGCCAATGTGGTATCAAGGGCACGTTCTTTAGGTTTTCTTGTACTATCTTTGTCATTTCAGAGCTTACATTTATGCTTTTATTCATTTTAAGTTACAATAATCTCCCATTATTCTGTATTTTTATTTTGTATCTTCAGTTACTTGCCACTGACTACAGTCCAAAAATATTAAGTGGAAAAATTCTGGAAAGAAGCTATTCATAATTTTTACATTGTACTCTCTCCTGGGTGGCATAATGAGATCTCACACTATCACAAAGTGAATCACCCCTTGTTCCATATCCACATGGTTTATTACCTGCCCTCTGGTCATTAGGCAGTCTCTTGATGATCAGATCAACTGCCATGGTATTGCAGTGCTTCTGTTCTGGTACCAAGGCCCTAGCCCCCTAGCCATGCAGTGGTGGTAGCCTCATGCCACTATGACTCCATCCATCCATCTATCTATCTATCATCTATCTATTCTGCTGTTTTTTCCTCTGGAGAACCCTAAGGCAAGTCCCTTTGTAAAAGAAGAGGGGAAAATGAGTAAACTCTCTGAAGTGTATTCTCAGATTCTGTTATCATACATTCAATGGTAAAGGGTCAAAATAGAATGTTTTTAAGGGGGCTTAAGGATAGCAATCTTTGGACAATACATATTTATACTGTTCTGGAGCTGAAATAGAAGCTGAAAACCAAAAAAAAAAAACTCTGAGAAAGAGCAGGAGATAATCTACACTGTGGGAGAAATAGGTTTCAGAGTATTGTTTCAACCACATCTTTAAAGAAACAAAAACAACCAGCAACACAACCACAGCAACATCCAGCCTTGGTGAAGCAGGGATTGAAGGGTTATTTTACAGCATTTCTAAGTACATTAAATAAGAACATGGACCTTCAAGAAAAAAAATGAAGAGATGTAAAAAATTCCAAACACCAAGGAAAGTATGATTCACACACAGGAGGAAAAAAAAGGCAATAAACGCTACTGATGAAGTGTTGCCAGATATTAAGCTTAACAAAAACTTCAGAAGCTTAAATAAATGAGAAGTTGCCCCGTTTCCAAGTATCACAAATACCAGTAATGTTGAGTGATTTTCAAACAGCAATAATCCTCCAATTATCCATATGGATTCAATGATATCACCATCAAAATCTCAGCTGGCTTTTTTGAAAAGAAAAATAAAAGAAGAAGAAATGGAGAAGCTGATCCTAAAATTTAGCAGAAATTAAACAGAACAGGACAAATGAAACATTCTTCTCAATTTCACATCTTACCACAATAAAGTAGTCATCAAGTCAGTATATAGAGGGATGAGGAGTAGATTACAGATAATGGCAATACAGTCAATAAGTCAGTAATAAATCCTTACATTTAAGATGGATTTATTTTTTATAAAACTAGCAATACAACTAAATGGGGAAAAAACCCGATTTTCAACAAATGATACTTCACACAACTGGATAACCAACTGCAAAAGAATAAAGTTTAAATTCTATTTCACAATACGCACAAAAATTAATTGAAAATGAATCATATAACTGAGTAAAATATCTAAGAAACCATAAAACTCTTAGAAAAAAACATTGGAGTAAATCTCTGTAACATTGGGTTAGGTAATGTTTCTCAAATATGGTGTCTAAAACAAAAATAATAAAACAGTAAAACACAAATTGGGCTTTGTCAAATTTTTGTTATAAATGAACCCATAAAGGAAGTGAAAGTACAACAAAAGAATTTCCAAGTGTTCCTAAGCTTGGAAAACGTGACTTTTCTTAAGATTTTTGTAAAGCTGGGACCCCATAAGTTAGAGATCAGGCCATTTTCTCTTGAAGCACATTGTAGGCATTGGTTCATAAAATAAACCAATGTTTGTAATACTAGTGAATCCTCAGAGTTGACAATATGTGAATAATTTCCCAATATGACTTTTGTTACACAAATGATTATTCAATAAATCTGGTGACATAAAGAAAGATATTTTCTTGTTGGATCTGAAATAAAAGAAATCTCTATTATATAATTTGTATTTCAAATTTTATTAGCAATTGAGAACCTGATGCCACTTCAAATACTTTAGCTTGTGTTCTCAGAAACAAGTTTTGTCAAAATGACTTATATAAATAGGATGAGAAGCAAACAATGCATTTACTATTAATCCATAAAAGTACAATATTGAATAATAAGAATAAAAGTCCAAATGACATGTGTGGTACAATTTCTTTTCCTTTTTTTTTTTTTTTTTTTGGCGGGTGGAGGTACTGGGAATTTAACTAAGAGGTACTCAACTACTGAGCCACATTTCCAGCCCTATTTTGTATTTTATTTAGAAACAGGGTCTCTCTGATTTGCTTCACTTTTGCTGAAGCTGGCTTTGAAATTGTCATCCTCCTGAACCTCTGGGATTACATGCATGTGCCTCTGCACCCTGCATTCCATTTTTTTTCTATATCATTAGTATTTATATTGCTGATTTCCCCCCACCCCAACAATACGCTTTTGTGTAAGTTAACTGTTACAGAACATAAAATAATCTGGGAAACCTGACTTAGTCACTGGTAAAGTTAAAACTTGCTTAAGCATTGTCAACTTGGAAAACTATTGCTACCATAAATGAAGTATGACAATTTCCATGAGGTCAAAGATTGCCCTTTTTGAAAACACAAATGCTTGCCTGTAAATTATAACAGAGCCTTTAGGTAAACAACAGAATATAGCACACATTATCTGTGAATGACAAAGACTATTTCTGTAGTTACAGAATTATTTAGTGTGTTCAATCAGATCACAATGCAAAAGAATAAAATTCTCTTTGGGAGTACAGTACATAAATGTACCTTAGGATTTGATCAATATTTCTAGGAAAAATAAAAAAAATATATCATAGAAGAACATAAATAAATGTCTATCTTCACTATATAAAGGGTCAAATTTCTGAAATATGTACATTATTAACATTTTATTTATAAAAAGTTAGAGAATTCTTACACTCTCTCCTTCTTTAATACCTCCTCTTATGTTGTTTTTGCAATAGTTATACCCTAATTAAAAAATACCTAAATGTACTGCAATTTTAATTCTTTTCATCACTTATTGAAAAAAAAAACAAATATTTGTGACTTTATCAGTATTGTGTTTTGGACAAACTTAAAGATTGTTTTAGATATAAGAAATTTATTTTTTCGGAATTTATTTTTTCTTTATTTATGATCCAATATTGGAAAAAAAAGTATCAAAAAGTTAAAAGAGAATGTGTTTCTTCATTAAATAATAAGAATAATAAGTAGATTGAAACACTTGGATATTTAAACAAAGTAACAACAGAATGAATGTAAAAGTCCTTACTATCATTATTCTAAGAAACCATACATGACTCACAAACAAAGAACCAGTACTCTGTTTCTGCTGTTTTAAATAACCAATCACATATTAACATGGTATTAACCAGGTTTCTCCAGAGTGATAGGTCTAACAACACATATAGAAAGGTTTATTGTAAGGAATTGGTTTGGTCAGTTATGAAGTCCTAAGAACTGCAAGATCTCCATGGGGGTCAGTGTTATAGTTCCAGCCTTAGAACGAGGAGTGCCAGTATAGTATGTTCCAGTCTGAAAACCGGAAAGTCAACAGACTCTAGACCCAAAAGGAGCCTTTATTTCAGTTCAAGTCTGAAGCCAGAAAAAAAACAAACCATATTCCAGTTCAACTAGTCATTCAGGGAAGTTCCTTCTTTCCCAATCTTTTGTTTCTAAGGGGTTTCCAACTAATTGGATAAAGCCCACACTCATTAGGTAGAGAGGTCTGCCTTACTCATTCTGCCAATTCAAAGGTTTCAAATGTTAATCTCATTCAGAAACACCCTCACAGGTATACATAGAACAACATTTGGCCCAATATTCCTAGTTAAGTTGACATACATAATTAACCATCACAAATAATTATTCTTGCAAAATGCATAAATTTTCCTCAAAATACAGGTTACATGGAGGAGGAAGAATGAAATTTTATTACTTTTTGTAAAGAGCAATTCAAAGACCAATTTATAATTTTAAAAGACACAAAGCCAAAGCTAAATTCAAATTTTCCATTAATGTAATATTTGGTACTAAAACTTTGATGAATTAATTTTATTAAAATAAATAGGTTGAGGGTGAGAAAACTTTGTCAAATTTTGACATATTAAATATATCCTATAAATATTCCGATGTTATATGAAAAAGCAATAGAATTCAATTTCTTCAAACATTCTACAATTTGCTAAAGCACCTCATTATTTGCTTTTCACTATGTCCTTTATACTCTGGACCAAACTATTTTTTTTTAGTATGAAACTACTTTTTTATTCACTTGAGAAAACACACAAATATTTGTATTTACCTGTAATTTTTATTTGTACAATCTTAGTCACTAATAATAATTAATGAAAATAACATCTGTATTATTTAATATAAATAACAGCTTAGGGGAAAGTGAGAGGTAGAATATCAAATCAAAATTGTCTCCATACCGAAATATTTTATCATATAAACAAGCCATTAATATAGCTATTATATTCATATATATAAAACTGTCATGATTTACACTTCAAATTGACAAAAATGACTATAGGTATTAACCGATTCAATGATATACCACTTTAATAGCAATCTACAAAAGCAAAATACGTAGTTAAATTCATTAGTTTTCATGTTCAATCTAAGAAATTATATGGTATCAAATGAATTTTCACTAATTATATCAATTTAATATAATCCCAATTTTTAAATTAATTATAGATATGAGAGATTTTGCTTAAACTAACATGCTATTAGGGTATACTATGTCATTTTATCTTGTATGGATACATAAATCATAATAATTACTTAATTTAGTGAAACAAACTTCAAATATTAAATGGGAATAATTAATTTGAAGCATAAACTAATCTAAGCAATTTAGGGTATTTAAATCAGCTAATATCTTCATGGGAAAACTTACATAAATATAGTCATGTGCTGCATAACATTGTGTCAGCAATGAACTGCACGACAATACTGATCCAATAACAGAACTGAAAAGATTCTATTGTCTAGCAAGGTTCTAGGTTATAGTTATCTTAAAGTCATAGAACAATACATGATTTGTAGATTTGTGTCGTTGTTAGTGTATAAAAAGTCACTGTGTTTCCAATCTTATAAAAGTAGAGCATCTACAGTTATGTACAGTACATAATATGTGATAATAATGACCATGTTGCTGTGTTATGTGTTTACCGTACTATAAATTTATTTTTATTTAGTCCTATTCTTTCGGCTCATAAAGTTGTTTATTATAAGTCAGTGTGCCATGCTACCCTGGCAGCTCCTCACTCATCTCCAACTTTGCCTGGACTCTTGAAAGCATTGAGGCCACAGAATGTGATTGGTCAACAACATCTGGGTTTGGGTAAGTCCACACTATTTTGCTTGCCTGGTGAAATCATCTAACAACACATTTCTATGAATGAGCCATCATTGTTACTGTTGCATTATTGTTCTGTGAAAGAATTAAATGCCTGTGGTGATTGATTTCTAAGATATTTTGAGCTATTTTAATGTCCCAGTTTTCATATTCTTATTCAGTCTCCACCTTGTGTAATACAAATGGATATTAATAATGAATTCTATCAACTAGAGTACAATGGGAGAGAATGACATTTCTGGGAATAAGTTTTAAAAGACTTTGACTTCTTTCCTCATTTTGTACTCCTGCTCTCCTCTTCTTTCACATTCTTTAAAGAAGCCCACTGTCAAGTGATATTCTAGGTTGTCAAGAGGCAAGAAATTGTGGAAGCGTCTAGCCAAGGTGCAAGAGCACTATAAACCTAGGAAGATTATTTTTGCCAACAATATTTTCATCTTTCACTTTTGTTTTTATTATATCCTTCTGAATAGGTATTAAGTATCTCACTGTGTTTTAGATTTGAATTTCCCTAATGATTGAATTTCCCTAATGATTCCCTAAGGATTATTTATGCGTATTCTTTGGAGAAATGTCTGTTTAAGTCTCTTGATCATACTTAAATTAGGTTGATTGTTGTTATTGTTTTTAGAACTTTTGAAATACATATTGCTATTAATAACTCAGCAGGCAAATAGTTTGCAAACATTTTTTTCTTATTCAGTGGGTTTCCTTTTCAATGTTTTTGGTTATTTGTTATTTTTAGATATACATGACAGTAGAGTTTGACATATTATGTATACATGGAGTACAACTTATTCTAATTAGAATTTCATTCTTGTGGTTATATAAGATATGGAGTTACACTGCTCATGTATTCATATGTGAGCATAGGAAAGTTACGTCTGATTCATTCTACTGTTTTTCCTATTCTCATTTCTCCTCACTTGCCTTCATTCTCCTTTGTTTCATCCAATTATTGACTATACCTTCCCTTTCTCCTCTTCCTTGTTTTGGGTAAGCATTCACATATTAGAGATAACATTTGGCCTTTGATGTTTGGGGACTGACTTATTTCACTTAGCATGATGTTCTCTAGTTCCACCCATTTACTGACAAGTGCCATCATTTCATTCTTCTTTATGGCTGAGTAATATTCCAGTGTGTGTGTGTGTGTGTGTGTGTGTGTGTGTGTGTGTGTATCTAGTATCTATTCATCTGTTACAGGGCATCAAGTTTGGTTCTATAGCTTGGTTATTATGAATTGAGCTGCCAAAACATTGATGTGGCTTCATCACTGTACTATGCTGATGTAAGGTCCTTTGGGAGTAAACCAAGGACAACTGGATCAAATGGTGGTTCCATTCCAAGTTTTCTAAGGAATCTCCACACTGCTTTCCATAGTGGTTGCACCAATGTGCAGTCTAACCAGAAATCTATGAGTGAATCTTTTTCCCCACATCCTCACCAACACTTATTGTTACTTGCATTCTTGAAACTTGCCATTCTGACTGTAGTGAGATGCCATCGCAATGTAGTTTTAATTTACATTTCTCTAATAGCTTGAGATGTTAAACATTTTTTTTCCTATATTTATTTGCCATTTGTATTTCTCCTCCTGTGAAGTGACTGTTCAGTACATTTGCCTATTTATTGATTCTGTTATTTGTTTTTCTGGTGTTCACTTTTTTGAGTTTGTGGAGGCATCACAATACCAGACCTTAAATTATACTACAGAGATATAGTAACAGAAATGGCATGGCATTGGCACCAAAACAGACATGAAGACCAATGGAAGAGAATAGAAGGCACACAGACATCCCCACAGGAATACAGCTATCACATACTCATAGACAAAGGCACCATAAAAATAAAATGGAAGAAGATAGCTCTTCCACAAATGGTGCTGGGAAAACTGGAAATCCCTATGTAGAAGAATGAAACTGAACCCCTATTTATCACCCTGCACAAAACTCAACTCAAAGTGTTCCACTACAACCTGCATGGCAAGTGAAAAATTCTCCGAATGCAGGTGGTGGGTTGAATTAGGAAAATTAGAAATTATAAAAATCCCAGTTGCCCAGAAGGCTCAGACAGGAGGGTCGAGGGTTCAAAGCCAGCAAAAGCCAGTTGCTAAGCAACTCTGAGACCCTGTCTCTAAATAGAATACAAAATGGGACTGGAATGTGGCTCAGTGGTCACCTGCCTCTGAGTTCAGTCCCTTGTACAAAACAAAAGAAAAGAAAAAAGAAATAAAAGAAAGAAAAGAAAAAAGAAATAAAATAAAAAAAGAAAGAAAGAAAGAAAGAAAGAAACAGAAAGACATTATAAAAATGAAGACAAAACTCATTTATAAGTAGAAGCAGGACATGGTGGTAAACCAGCTCTGATGAAGTTTGGCTTAGCAAAGAGCAAGACTTGGTGTGTTTGTTATATAGGTAGAAACATCAAAGTGATTCACTGTGGACAGGTTTCTTTGAGGTAAACAGGATGAAGTTTGTGAGCAAACCAGCTTAGTTCACACCCATCTCTGCTACCCCTGGTTAACTGGGACTTGAATTCAAGGCTTTTAAACTAGTAAATTCCATGACAAGCATGAAATTCTTCCTATCAGCAGGAGTCACTTGCAATTGGGCTTATCTCTCAGCACTTTCGCAAGGTGAGATTCCCAGAAGCAGTGTCTCACTGTCCAGGTTACATAGTTCAAAAAAATGATTTACTCACTGCCCAGACAAAAGTGGATCAAGGACCTAGACAGTAGACCAGAGTCCCTGCACCTTCTAGAAGAAAAAGTAAGCCCAACTCTCCACCATTTGGTTCAGAAACTGACTTCCTCAGTAAGAAAGAAGAGTTTTCTTTCCCGTTTCTGAAAATGTGTAGCATTTGATAGGAATTTTATTGAATGTGATGGCTTGAAAGAAGCAAATTATCCTGTTAGATGATAGGTAAAATTGCCTTGTGAAAAAAGAGATGAGTCGTTTGCATGACTGTGTATGTACAGACCAAAAAAGTTTGAATTACCTAACTCCATGGAAAATAATACCTTGATAACTTTACTATCTTTTAATCCAAGGACATTTGAAAAATTAAATGTTTCTCTTCCTCTGGCATTTAGAAACTTGGATAACATATACTAATCTATATAAAGAGTTACCAATATTCTTAACACATACTCAAATAGTTTAAATCTCATGACCAATGCTCCTGCAAAAAAGTATCATTTAATATTTATTTTAAATAGTTCATATTTAAATTATTAATTTATGTGTTTTACATTTGAAAAACAAAATGCTTTTCAGACTGAACCAGAATGGATAAATTAATTCTGATGATTTGAATACATATAGTTGCCAAGTTTTGGAAACTAGGATCTTATTTTTTAAGTCGTCAACAGAATATTTTCTAACATATATTTTGAAAATATCTAAAAAGGAAGAAACAAATAATGAACATAACCCGTGAACAGAGGCTGAAAAATTGTAGCAAGCTATTAAAAGAGGTACTGTTCATATAGGTCAAGAATCTACCATATTTTCATTTTAATTATTTTAGGTTATATACACACTCTCTAATATTGTAGGTGAAACACTATTTTCTTGCTTCTAATAAGCTCCTGTCATTAGATTTTCCTTTTGAACCCATAGTTATTTTTAATTGGTACTGCTTCCTTAATCGCCCCCCCCTTTACCATAGAAGTAAGTAATTACTAGTAGACATGCAAAATCAGACTGTTAAAAATCACCCATTCCATGTCTTCAGGGTACATTGATTTTGATATGTCTTTTTCACTTACCTCTAGTTCACAGAAATAATAATAGCAATAATATTTATTACATGTATATTCTCTACCAATTCTCTATAGTGGGCCTTATTATTAGTAATAATTTATAAATTAAAACAAACCTGATACATTTATTATTTTCTCAACATTTTAAATGATAGAGCCTAGATTCTAGTGTGGGTGGCAGGACACCATAAACCATGCTGTTGACCAGTTAGTATACTGATATATTACATAATGCCCAAAGGCAATCTTAGTAGCATTTGGAAACAGTTAGGATTTTTCTATGTACTAAGCACTTTACTAAGCACTCCTCAAATGTTAACTCACTTATTTAATACTATGAAACATTATACTATAAAACATTCACTTTTATTATCACCATTTTACTGTTGGAAAAAAAAAACTTCTTACTTACTTCTTAGTAGATAAGAAGTATAACAAAAATTTAAGTTCACTCAGTCTAACTCCTGAAAATATTCTGAGAGTTTTCTATATATTTATTTGAAGTCAGTGACAGTCAGTGTGAAGTAGAAATGCATCATCACAGGAATATGTCCTAACCTTTTACATTTTTATTTTATTTTGATCTCTGAATTTACTTATATGATAAATTCCTGAGTTTTCTTATCCAAATAACACTTTATCTCTGGTTTAAGGTGCTCCTCCATACTGATCCATATTCATACTTCAGAGTCACTCTTTCTATTGAAGCAGAAATTCACTTAAATACTTTATTTCAGAGCCTTTATTTATTTGATCATCAAGTAGGGAACAGAATCTGATGGGCTTAGAAAGCCACAAGTTCCATCTTGTTATGCAGTAAATGTTCAGATGCTGCAGTATCTAGGCACTGAGAAGCATTGAATATGTCGTGGATAATTATCCGTTTTCTACTTTGGGGCCCTATTGAAATTTCAGAAACAGCCTCTGAAAGAACAAGAAATTGATCTTCAACACGCTTAATGCTACCTGTAAGATATAAGGAAGTAAAATCAGGAATACCCAGATGACTATTTCAATTTGTCAGAAAGATCCAAACCCCAGGAACCCCTCAGTCTGGGGAAAATCAGACAAGTTGCTCTGTCTATATTGGACTTCCCAGAGGCAGAATAACAGTGTTCAACTTTTTTTTGTCAACCTTGAGTTTGTAACTATGTGCATGTTCCTGTCAAGAAATTGGAATGATTTTCATTTCTCTAGTTGCTAGACATGTTGAACATTTTTTCATATATTTATTGAACATGTGTATTTCTTCTTCTGTGAAGTGTTTATTTAGGTCCATTGGCCATTTACTTATTGAGTTATCTGTTTGTTTGTTTGTTTTGGTGTTAATTTTTTTTTGGGGGGGGGGTTCTTTATAGATCCAGGAGGTTAATGCTGTACCTGAGGTGTACTTGGAAATTATTTTCTCCATTTCTGTAGGCTCTCTCTTCATGTTCTTGATTATTTCATTTGCTGTGAAGAAGCTTTTTTAGTTTGTCCTAAACCATTTATTGATTGTTGGTTTTAATTCTTGTGCTTTCAGAGTCTTGTTAAGGAAGTCAGTTCCCAAGTCAATATGTTAGATGGTTGGGACAACATCTTCTTGTAGTAGGTGCATGGTTTCTGGTCTAATTCTTAGGTCTTTGATTCACTTTGTGCAGGGTGATAGACAAGAGTTCAACATCATTCTACTGCAGATGGATTTCCAGTTTTCCCAGCAACATTGGTGGAAGAGGCTCTTTTCTTCAGTGTATGGTTTTGGCATCTTTGTCTAGTATGAGAGGATTGTATTTTTGTCGGCTTGATTCTGTCTTCTATTCTGTTCCATTGATCTTCTTTCCTATTTTGTTTCCAATAGCATGCTGGTTTTGTGACTATAGTTTTAGCATATAATTTAAGGTCTCTTACTTTGCCTTTTTCTCTTAGGATTGTTTTGGCTATTCTGAGTTTCTTATTTTTCCAAATGAATTTCATTACTTTTTTTGTATTTCTATAAATAATATCTTTGCAAATTTTATGGGAATTCCATTAAATCTGTATAGTGCTTTTGGTAGTATAGCAATTTTGGCAATCTTAATTCTTCCTATCCCAAAACACAGAAGGTCTTTCCATTTTCTGAGGGTTTTTAAAATTTCATTTCTTTAGTGTTCAGTAGTTTTCACCACTTTTGTAAAGTTGATTCCCAAGTATGTTAGTTTTTGATGTTATTGCAAATAGGATGGATTTCCAAATTTGTCTTTCAGCTGATTACTCATTGAAGTATAAGAATATAATTTGTATATGAGTGCTACTTTTTTTGTCCTGGTAATTTTTAAAATTTATTTATAAATATTAGAAGTTTTCTAGTGGAGGTTTTGGATCTTCTAAGTGTGAAATTATGTTGTCATGCCAGTTAGAATAGAAATTATCCAGAATACAAGTAAACAATAAGTATTGGTGAGGATGTGGGGGAAAAGGTATACTGATACATTGCTGGAGGGACTGTAAGTTGGTTCAAATATTCTGGAAAACAGTATGAAGATTCCCAAAAAACTTGAAATGTAACCACCATATCACACAGTGACACCATTCTTCAGTATATATCCAAAGGATTTAAAATCACCAGACTGCAGTAATAAAGCCACATCTATGTTTATAGAAGGTCAATTTATAAGGTTAAGCTATAGAAACAACCTAGATTCTCTCCAACAGATGAATGAATTTAAAAAATGTGATATATATTCATAAGAGTATTAATCAGTCATAAAGAATGATTTTATGACATTGGCCAGTAAATGGATGGATCTGGACACTATCATGTTAACTGAATTAAGCCAGTCCCCAATATTAAAATGTTGAACTTTTTTTTATATGTGGAAATCAAACCACAACAGTGTGTGTGTGTGTGATGGTGGTGGTGCAGGGGGATAGAAGATTAATAGATTAGAAAATGGGGAATAGAGGAGATAGGAAAAGGAAAGACAGTGGAATGTATCTGACATAATTTTCCTAGGTACATATATGAAAACATCACAGTGAATCCTACCATCATGAGCATCTACAAGGAAGGTATGCTAACTAGAATAAGATATATTTCATGCTTGTATAACTATAACAAAATGAATTCAACTGTCAAGTATAATTAAAAATAAATAAATAAACAGGCAAATGCAAAGTATCTAAGTGATAGGATACAATAGAAATTAAAATAGGAATGTCCTTTTGAGCATTAGTTGATCTGCTTTCTTATTAATTTGTCTCCACATAGACTAGTTAAATATTTTAAGTTAAACATTTCAGTGAGATTCCATAACCTGGATGATTTAGTGAATAAGATGAGATAAATAGCTGCCTACTTCATCTTTAAATTGCTGATGGCTTTATCTTTGTGTAATGATTGTATTGTAAAGATATAGAAAGGCATTAAAACCATTTAAAAAACTCACAATTAGCACTCAAGCAAAGCTGTGTGCTATTTCAGATCCTTGGGAAAGCAAGATTAACTGTTAATATTTCATAACATTATATTAACAGTATCATTCTAGACCATCGTAAATTATTTATCTCATTTGGTGTCTCAAATATGTCATTAGTACTCTTTAATGATTTTAGTTCTGCCCCAGAAAATAAAAACTCTTTTATGGGGATTTTTATATAGATTTCTAACATACAGCTACCTACCCTACAGGGACAATTATATGCTGACTCATACTTTGGTGATTATTTTGTTGTTAATAAGCTGCTTCTCCAAAGAATAAACCTGTATTTTGAACCATGACGGTTCTTAAATCAAAAGTAGCAAAACCTGTAGGGAAAAGGACATTCATAGTTGAAAATATTGATTTATGTATACTAGAACTTGGTTTCAAGTGTTATTACATTTCACATGTATGAAATAAGAAAATGAGTTTCCATCAGCAGAACCTATTATTTGGAATGAATTGGACTTACAGAATTAAAAGAAGATAGTAGATATATCTCACACCTATGCTGTAAAATTCAATCTCAGGTTGCCTTTTAAAATGAAACTGCAATAGGTAATTTTCTTCAAATAATGATATCAGGTTTCATAAATAACATGTCTTTCAATGTAGTATTGAAAGCTTTGCAATATCGATGATGTTTTATGTCATATTATATTTAATGAATTTCACTTATTCCAAATAAATATTGATATCTGTCATTCAACAAATCTGTTTTATTATATTTTCAGTTTTCTATTGTTTTTAGGCCATGCATAAAATAAACCCCTAAACTCCTAATTACCAGGGGCCATGAAGCGAAGACCTTCTGCCTAAGGCAGCACAGATTTGGCCCTGGCATCTCAAGAAATGCCATTCACACAGCTGAACCTGAGGCCTGCTCTGGGTGGCATGTTGACAAAGAAACCATCTTACCAGGAGTCATGCAGTCCGTGTTCAGGACAAGAAGTGAATTACACTAACTCTACTCAAGATTATTTGTGTCAAATCAAATGATAATTTAAGCAAGAACAACAGACAATTTATTCAGGCCCCCCAATATTTTTAAAATTTGATGATAATTTTTAATCCATGATATAACTTTTATAAAACTATTTGTCTTTCAGAAGCCATTTTTTTTTAATGTAGAGAGGTCAATAGATCAATACGTTGTTTGAACATAGTTTTCCAATTTTTAGGTGGAATTTTCTTTTCCTAGTACTAGTGATAGAACCTGGAGCTTCAGGAATGCCAAGCCATCTCTATACCACTGAGATATATCCCCAGCCATTTATGTGGATTTTGTTTTTAAACAAGGTATTCAGAACCCTTGTGATAAAAGTAAATATGGGTAGGAAGAGAAATAACTTCATCACTTACACTGATCCTCTGGCTTAAACTAATCACCCGTCTATTTTTATTGATTTATGATCAAGAAGGAATTAAGTTGTTTCAAGTTTACAGGCTGCGGGTCACCTATTTTCTTTAGGAGGACCTGTAATATGTTTAATTTGTATTTCAAAACAGGTGGGAAAAGGAAGAAGCGGAATTAATTTGTCATCTCTGGTTAGGAACAAAGTTTTTTATAGTTCATTTAATTTTCAGAGAAAACTGATAAATCAGATATATTTTTTACCTTTTGTTTATGAGTAGATATACTCTAAAAAAGAAACTAACATGCTGGAAGTCACAGATTTTATAAACAAAACATAGTCTTTCACACTCCGAAGTTCACTCATCTACCTAGTCAGAACAGCACAGAAGCACAATTTGCATGTTGTTATGTCCATGAATGAGTGCAATTGAATATGTTCATGTATTTAGTTGCAAGATTTGAGTACTGTGTCCTGGAATGATGGAGTAGAGAGGGGGTTTCTATGCTGACCAATTTTTTTAGTGAAGAGATTTTACACCTGCCAATAGAATTCAGGCTCATCAAAATTTTCACATGTAATAATAAAGCTCAGTAATCCAGAAAAACTGGAGGTTTCTTATGGCTGAACTGATAGGGACTGAAAACCCTACTCTGTGGCACAGTGTGTTCCCAAGGCAATAGGATGAATTTGTATTTACTGATACATATTTGTGCTTATTGATATGATATGAATATACAATATGCCACATAATCATACAGAAACTATCCATTCTGCTTCACCAATTACGGCTTCTGGGATCAAATGACGGAGAAAACTCTGTGATGCTTTGCCACTGCTGCTGAGGAAGGTCAACATGTGGAGGGATTTCTGTCACAGTCCACTACCAGGAATGCACTCTAAAAGCCACACTCATAGCTCAAGCAGACCTTGTCTTAGCATGTGGATGTTTATTCATTATACTTGAAAACAGTGCTAGAGGGATTGATACCGATGAGCTTTCTTTACTTGTCACTTACTAAAGACAGAACAGTGGAGCTGAAATGTATGAGAATTACTCTCAGAAAAAATGAGTGCTCTGTTGTGGAAGTTGCCTCAACCCTTTCAGCACCCACTACCTCATCTGAGAACTGAGCATTGATATATCCTTCAAGAGCTCCTTATGAGACTTTAATGAGATAATTTATTACAGCACCAAGCCTAGGGGTTGGCACAGAGTATTTCTGTCCTCTGATATAATTCCTACCATCCAATTTATCCCTGCATTTCATTAAAACACATTAGCTATTTTGGGTTTTCAAATCAGATATTAAATATTTCAATGGCACATAGCTATAATCAATATTTTATATCTATTTTTACATTATAATATTCAAAATATACTACAGTTACAACAAACTTATGTTACTTCTATTCCTTTCAAAATAGAGTTTGTTTTCATCTGTATGCTAAGTAAAAACATGATGTAATATGGGTCTTTACATCAAAATCCATGCACATAAATTATAGTTGTTCTATCATCTCTGAAATAATTATGAAAAAAAGAGAAAACGTCTTAAAAGTATGAGCACAATGTTATCTTCAGGAATAGAATAGGTAGTATTTCAGATAAAATCTACAATGACAGGTAAATTAAATATTCTTGCTGTACTAAATCTATATTGTATTAATATATTTTGATTTTTAAAATTAACCTTTTTTCTCTTATAATCTTCAATATCTTATAACTGCAAAGTAGCTTCAGAATTTCCCATTGATTTAGCTTTATCCTCTCTTTGAGGCTCTGTTTTTAGATACTTAGACAAATTAGTTCATTAGGCATTCTTGATGAATGAGCCCTTTATCATTATGAAAGGTCTCACTTTATCCCTCTTCATATGTCTTGTTCTGAAGTCTAGTTTGCCCAATATTAATACATCAATTCCAGCATTCTCAAATTTGTGTTTTCCCTGTATGCTTTCTCATTTTTTAACTTTTGTATTATGTTTTTCAATTTTAAGCACTTTTGTGTAAACAGTAAACAGTTTAGTATTTTTAAATTAACATAATCACTTCTGTCTTTTTATTTGTGTGTTTAGACCTGCACTATTCCAATGGGCAGCCAATATTCGCATGTGACTGTTAAACCCTTGAAATATACCTAGCCTAATTTCACATTGGAAACCTGTGCCTTAAGTCCAAACTACACTCAGGATTTCAGTGATTTACAAAAAACAATAAATATCATTAATAAATTTTATATTGATTTAACTAATATTTGAAATATTTTAATAATATTTAAAACACTTTTATTTATAATATAGTTAAATTAGCTATCTTATTTTATAATGTGGATAAGAAAAAATTGAAATATTTGCACCTCCAATTATGTTTACATATAGTTCTTGTTTAGAATACTTGCTTCCAGGCAAATGGTTTTAAATGTGCCACCTTGTTTTGTTTAGTACTGATATGCAACCCTTTCTTTTCAGCTTCCCTGATTTTTCCCCTCTGTTAAAGACTTGTTTACATTCTGTGTCTCCATTGTCTTATTAAATACAAGTTTTCTTAGTGGTTACTCTTGAAATTATAATATGCATTCTTAACTTACTATAATTCACCTTGAAATAATACTGAAATCCACATATTGCAGAAGATACTTACATCGCATACTCCAACTTAGCTCTCTTATACTGTATACTATTCTTTACATCACATTGCATTTAAGGTATAAAATCCATGGTACTTATCTTCTAAAGACATTTAAAATAAGAAATAAAATCTGGCATACTCCTGTAATCCCAGCACCTCACTAAGACCGAGTCAGGAAGATCATAAATTTGAGGCCAACCTCAGCAACTTAGTGAGGTCCTAAGAAATTGAGTGAGACTCTGTCTCAAAACAACAACAACGACAAAGACTGGGGATGTGGCTTAGTGGTTAAGTGCCCCTGGGCTTAATCCCTGGTACCAATTACAAATGAATGAATGAATGAATAAATAAATAAATAAAATAAGAAATGAAGTCTCCCACATGGATGCACCCACTTAATATTTTATGGTGTTCTTCACTCAATTGTGTATATACAAATTTCCACTTGCTAATATTTCCTTTTTATTTGAAAAACTCCTTAAAATGTTCTTTCAATACAGGTCAGTAGGTGAAAAATTCTTTCAGATTTTATTTTTCTAAAATTATTTTGACTTTTCTTCATTTTGAAAGATTGTTTTTCACTGGATGCTGATGTCTGGGCATTTAATTCTTACCTTTCTCCCTTACTATCCAGTGCTTATTGTTATTTTTATTTTCTGACTGTTTCGGTAGATTCTTTCTATCAGTTTGATTTTAGCTATTTGATGTGCTTGCTGTGATTTGTTTATGCTTATTCTCCTTTCCTCGGGGTGGTTTATTTTATGTTTGTTCTGCTGAAGTATACTTGTTATGTCTTTTACCTTCTTATAGCTGGAATATTGCAGATTAAAATATATTCAGAAAAATTAGCATCATGATTTTATTAAAAATGCATTTTTCCTCTCCTCCTCTTCAGTCTAGAAATCATGGATGTGTAGCATGTGTGTCATGGCTCTATTCTCTTTTCCTTTTTTCAGCCTTATGTTTTCAATTTGGACAGCCTCCATTCTTATGCCCTCAGGTCCTTTGACATTTTATTCTAATTTTCATAATTATCATATGTCCAGTTTCAATTTCAAATAGCACATTTTTAAAATGTAGAATTCCATTCTTGCTTTTAAACATCTTTCTTGGACTCCTGTGCATGTTTTCCTTTAGGTCCTTAAACCTGTAATTATACTTACAATGCATGGTTTGAGGTTTTCCTGTACTTTTGCACCTTGTCGGTGATTTCTGTTAGTTCATTTTTCCTCTCCTCATACTTCACATTTTCTTTCTTCTCTCCTTGTGGATTGTATTTCCTTGGCTGCCCACCTCATGCATTTTGTCTTGTGTTATGCCGAGAGAGTGCTAGACTTTGTTCTGGCACATACATAAGTGATGGCAGATTGGTCTTGTCTGTATGTTTATTTTAGGCCTTTTGAGATGTGTTTGCAATGTGCTTTACTTAATGAATAATCTATCCCAGTATTGGGAACTGGCCCTTTGTTGGTGTCCTCTCTGTGCCCTGCGTATTGGGAGGTGTGTTGACACTTCCAGTGGCAACAGAAGCACTCCCAGGGCCCAGTCAGGGGTGACTTGATCTTCTCTTCACTGGTGGCCCTTACCTTGATCTTGGGAACTTTTAAGCTCCAATTCCTTGCCCCAATTACTATCCAGAGTAAGAGCCACGTGGACTATGATGAAGGTCTCTGGGGCTCATCCTTTGTCCAGCTGCCTCGTTTCTTGTATTCTGCTGAGAATATTCCAGCATTTAGTCTTTAGTGAAGTATGATCTCTGCCTCTTCAGTTGGAAAGTCACCAGGGCAGTCTGTGTGCCAACTCTCTGGCTATCGCCTGAAAATGGTACATCCCTTCTCGAGGACCACCTCTCTTGGCTCTGTGTTGTCCATTCTGAAAATGGTTTCATAAAATTTGTCCAATTTTCTATTAAGTTTATAATGAGAGGGAAATTTCTATTGTAAAACAGAAATTAAATTTTAAAAACCTATTGTATTTAATCCTTAAAGTTCTTCCTGTAGTAAATCCTTGCATTTCTTAATTTTGTCCCATGAGGATTTTACTGAATATATAGTGAGAGAGGATCTGAATTTAAATGAAGGTTATGTTTATTTAACAATTTAAGGATCTTACTAGCAGGATTGTTTTGGAGATATTTAAGTCAGCACATTTCCAGACTACAATGAACTTTTCAAATTCAATGAGGCTAATGATAATATGCTATAAATTCATAACAGTAACTGTCTTGTAAGAGCCTGAATCTAAGCCAAATAAGTGAAGAATGTTTCATTCATATATATTTTAAACTAATATGCAATAATTGTGCATAAAATATTTTTTATTTTGCTTCACAATAAAAAGCTTTTGTACCATACCTCATAAGATATTAATTCCTTTAAATTTACTGATTAACATGCTTGATACTTTCAACAACTAAATTATTTAATATAATGTATGAAAGCTTTATGAGAACAAGTTCTACCAATATCTGCCTTCATTTTTTTAAATTATAAACTCCATATTTTGCTCTCCTCAGACCATTTTAAATACAAATAGAAGTACTTTACATGTAAAAATGTAACCTCAACTCATTCTGTATGAATTCCTTATCTTCTCTACATAACATATATGCTTTTGATTAACTGAAGATAAGTCACTTAAAAATTTGAACATAAAAATCCAAAGATTAATATGCTAGGATAATACCTTTCTCCAAGAGAAATAATGCATGGAGTGGAGTTACTAAACTTTTTTTTTTCTTTCTAACAAAATTCAATTTTTTCAAACACATACAGACATTCTAACAAGAAGAAATTAATAAATTTATAATTATAGTAAAAAAATTTTCCCTTTCTCTATCGTCCAAAAATTGGTAAAGGGTACTTTAAAAATTGAAAATGAGTAGAAGACTTAAATACTACAATCAGTTTATTTAAAGGTATATTAAGGCCTTTCTTGTGGCAGATATATATATTTGCTTATATAGACCTAACCTATCACTCATTTTCTGTCAATGGAGGCCAACTTTTATTTTCAAAGTCATTAACTTCCTTTTTCCATATGCTCGGGAAGGGTGTCAATAAGTTGGAGGTAGAAATGAACTAATATAAGTCAATTGTAATAGCTCAAGTTCGTGACCTTGAAAACACTGATGTTGAAGTTCTAATTCCAAAGGGATAATATTCAGAGGGCTAGACCTTCAAGAAGTAATTAGTTAATGGGGTAGAACACTCATGAGTACAGTTAGTGTCCTAAAAGAAGAGGCCAGACAGCTGGTTGGCTCCATGTCTATTATATGATGGCCTAAGGAGGTGACTGGTTTGTAAACTAGGAAAAGGTCTTCACCCAGAGTTTGACCATGCTGTCATTGTGATTCAAACTTTCTGAACTGGGAGAGGAACATGTTTGTTTTTAAGCCACTGGTCTTTGATATGCTATTAATGACAGCTCAAACTAAGACAGAGGTGGCATGAAAGTGAAGCACTGCTGTAATAAATAGATGGGGGAAAAAGAACAACAGCCATAAAAAGTGAGCATAGTTTTGGAACTGGATGTTGAGTAGAGCAGAAGAATCTTGAAGTGTATGATAGAAGAAATGAGAAGATAGTTCTTAAGGGAATTTTAAGTGATTCTGGTGAGATCTCAGAAAAAAATGCAAAGAGATGTAGAGGAAATTTTTGTTTTCTTTCAGAATACATATCATGTGCAGAATGCTGGTAGAAAAAAAAATGTAAAGCAACAGCCATTCTGATGAGATCTCAGATAGAAATGAAGAACATGGTACTGGACAGTGGAAAAGAGATAATCCTTGAGACAAAGAGGCAAAGAAGTTGGCTGAATTGTGTTGTGCATTAGTGTTATGTGGACAGCAGAGCTTGTGACTGAGGACACTGAGAATTTAGCAGAGTGGATTTCTAAACAGACTGTTAAAGAAGTGCCTTGAGTCTCCTGGTTGCTTCTAGTAAAATGCAAGGAAAGAAAGGACTTGAAGTTGGAATTATGAAGCAAAAAGGACTTGAAGATTTGGAAATTCTCAGTCATTTTTATAAATATAAGAAATGGACCCAAGCAAAGAAATAAGAAGGACATTTGTATGAGTGTGAACTGTGGACTTAGACACCAGAGCGTGAAAACTGCTAGTTTGATCTGAAGAGAATGGAGAAGGAAGTAATGGGATCAGAGAGCTTTTGACAGCAGATGTGCATTTTACAATAAAATGTCATATACATGAGATATTAAATATTTTATATGATGCATTACTATATATAAAGTATATATTTTATAATAAAGTTATCTGGCCTTCCTCTTGCCTTCCCTCTTGAATTTTAATTTGTTACTTTGTATGATTTTTTTGCTCACATTTTACAAGAGCCAATAGACTTTTTTTTGGAGAATGCTCTATATGATAGGTTTATTTAAAGCTTCATGTAATCTGCATGCAATTCTACATTATGTTAGAGTGAAAATGACACTCCTTAGCACCCAGACAAAAGAATACAGAGGTAAGTCTTCGCATAGGAAATACATTGCAATGCATTAGCCTTGGAAAACACTAATTTTAAAGATTTCAGATTCTTTGGACATCCTAAAGAGGCCTGAAGCTTGAATTTTGATGGAAAGTGGGGGTCTAGAGTCAGTCAATTTCCTCAAATTACTACATGTTAATTAAAAATTTTTAAAAAGACAAAAATAATGAGGAAGAACTCTTTATTTGCTTAATTGCTTCACATACAACTTATTTATTTAGCTGGTTGACTATATTGGCAAGTTAAACTAGAATGAAACAGAATTGAGAGAAGACAGGAGCCACACATCACAGCAAAGTAGGGTACAGGGGTTGATCTGAGCAAGGCACTGAACGAGGTTTCAAGAGCAGATGTGTCAATATTTAGTTCCACCTATAGTTGACATGTTACAAATCCAATCCAGGATCCACCACGACCATCTACATAGGTATGTGCCTTCTGTGACTTTATTTTAAAATAGAAATTATAATGTGTACTATATTAAAAATTTCTAGTATTTTATAACTTTCTTATTAAAAAATCTGAAAAATGTAAAGTATAAAAGTAATAATGCAAGTGGAGTAATCATCATAGCCCATATTAAATTAATGCAGCAGATCCAAGCAGTAACTTCTAGAAAGATTCAAATAATATCACCCACTAAGGAATTTTTAAATTGTCTGAGAAGGCATTCATCATTCAGTAACACATGATATAAATCAAGGCAACTTCATATATAGCCTAAAAATAATAGTGATTTTGGTTGATCTAAATCACACTATATAAGATTCTTCTCATCCATGCATTTATTAAATTACATTATTATTATTTGTTGACCACATATTATTGTCAAGGTAATAAGGATGCTGCCATGGGGTATGAGACAATGAACAACAACAACAACAACAACAACAACAACAAAAAACTGGATTGTAAGTTCCCTTAACTTAGAATCTAGTGCGGACTTCATGAAATCAGTATGTAGACAATGGAACATAAATAAAATATATAGTTTGTAACAGAGAGCAGCTTTAATTGTAGATTAGAGGGATTTCATTCACAGGAACCAGGAAATGTACTTCTGGAAGAAAACTAAGACAAATTGAACAAAACAAGCTTCCTTCTCTGTGGCACTTACTTATGGTAGCCTGAACTCATGCAGAAATTGTGTATGTGTCAGCACTAAATTTTTAGGCTCTGTACTTTGGAAGTGTGTTTAATATAATGGAACATTTCAAGAGTCTAAAATTTTAGTTAAGGCTACAAACTGCACCAAGAGACCAGCAGGCAGGGACGGTAGGAGAAATTGAGTTTGGTCATTGGGATTTAAAAGGACTAAGACCACACAATGGGATCCGGGAAGAAAGGGTTTGGCTCATTACTGATTCCCTGGGTCATCTTTTGAACACCTGCCCAGTGTTGATGGTAAAAGTGTAAGACACACAACCACTGCCTGAGAAGACATGATGACCAGGGCCAAATAGCTCTCATCAATCAGACTTTGTGTGAATAAATGTGGCAAGCCACATAGAGCAGGGAAAATGTGTCCTGTGAGAGCAGAAAAGAATTAGGCAGCCACCCTGGGAGATGATGTCAGTTGTAACTCAGAGACTAGCAGCAGTGTGCCAGGAGGGAGGCTGAGGCAGGAGGATCTCAAGTTCAAAGCCAGCCTTAACTTAGTGAGGCCCGAAGCAACTTTGTGAGAACCTGTCTCAAAATAAAAAAAATAAAAAGTGTTGGGACTATAGCTCAGTGACAAAGCACCCTGGTTTCAATTCCTATTAAAATGAGAGATTGAGAGAGAGAGAGAGAGAGAGAGAGAGAGAGAGAGAGAGAGAGAGAAAGAAAGGAAGGAAGGAAGAAAGAAAGAAGACAGATGGCCACTACCTGCAGTGATAGAGACAGTAGAGACTGTAGTTCATGTCACTAATCTTTTTCTTCTCAGGAGTTCCCAGAAAAAGAGACTAGCTAGAATCCTGGAATAGTTGTTCCAACATGATATAAATGGACTGTATGAAGATGAAGTCCATGGATACTGTGGTTGACCACCCAGTTCCTTCTTCCATCCCAAGGTACTGAGAATGACCCTCATGGTATTCTTGCATTCAGTCATAGTTTTCCCTCTTGCTTTAGTTTGAGAAGTTTCTGAATGGTCATCTCAGCTTCATAACTGCCCAGGAGGTTAAAGAGGCCAATCTGAAACTGAGATTCAGTTCAATGTTCCCATCCAGCTTCTCCAAATTCATTCCCTCCCTCGTGGGGACTGCTCTTGAGGTCCAGTATCCACCTGTGTACAAATATTTTTCTCCAGCAAGGTAGAGTAAGCAGTGAATAATTTAAAAATATGCGCCTGTAGTTTGGGAAGGGACCCAATAAGTAGAAACATTCTTCTTTCTTCCTTTCTGAGCTCTTTAAAGCACGAGGAAACAGACTTAAGAGAGAGTCAGATAGAGATCAAAACACTATTTTCCTTTATAATCTAGAGGCAAAGTTTTGACTTTTCTGTGTGTGAATATTGGCTTTCCTCATATAAGACTCACAATTAAGCAGTTTACCTTATCAGAAGTTGGCTGGATAGCTATAGGCCTCTTATTACTGCACAGAGTGCTCACCACAATTTAAATTTATGGGATGAAAGAACAGTGTTTGTGTTCTCTGAAGCAAAAATCCCAAACAAGAAAAGGAAGGGCTGAGCAAGCAGAAATACTTCCCACACCGACTTTTATCTAATTTTCCAATTCATTTTTCATTCCCTTAGAAAACATGGGTAACTTTGACAATTTTCGTTATGGAAGAGAAATTCTCAGGTAAATTGTGAGATAAATACTATAATTGTATTGACACTAATTTTTTTAGTTTGGTAGGATCTCTGAATACAATCTTTGACTCCCTTACATAGATTTAAAAAAAAAATTAGAAATCTTTTATTCACCTACTTATCTGAGCATAGGAGTTTCTCTTGTGCATGAAAGGGTTATTCTTAATCTTGCACCTCATTACACACAGCGATACAGCTTTGTTTTCTGTAATAAATTTGGTCAAAGCTCATCGCAACACAAGAGAATACACTGACCTCAACCTACATCTGAGTATCAATCTTCAATCACTGAAGCTTCAATACCTTTTTGATCCTTGTCTCGGCTTCTTGTATTATTACCCAGCCTGCACTGTAAACCAAAGCAAGCACACAGCACTGACAGCACTAACCCATCCACTCCAACTTCACCTCGTCTTTGGAATGTTTAGTCCTTTTAGATTCAACTCACGCTTGAAATGTCAAACATGTTAACATTTATTTAAATGCAAGTAATACTGTAGTCCATGTAAACTCTCAAGTGAATTATCATTTATTTTCAATAGTATTCAACTTTTTTCACAATTTATACTATCATAGGTCTAGTTACCTCCCATGTATAATATTAAGGGAATTTTAATAGTAAGTAACCAATTAATATTAGTTGAAAAGTGAATGATGGCTGAATGTGTGGCATTTCTTATGATACTGGGTTAATTTCAATGTCCTTGCTGTTAGTTAGGGGAATTTTTTTTTCTTAATGAGAGAGATAAAGGGAATTTTTAGGTGAATGGTTTATTGGGAAGAGCCAAAAGTTCTCCTGAGTTCTAGTATTTGAAAAAGACAAACAAAATACATAATGATGATATATATTGAGACAAGATTCAAAGGAAACACTGTGCTTTTTTAATATAACTCAAAAAGTGCTTGAAAATATTTAGTATCTCTAAATTGTAGAAAATTATAGATGGGATAGCCCTACTATATAATAGAAATAATTTGAGTTTTGAAATTAGATGGCTTATGTAGGATTTAATTTTCAGATCTTTTCAACTCTAACTTTGACAAGTTACTCAAACATAATTCTCATATTCTTATTTTTAAAATGGTAGTAATTATATCTAATTCAAAATGCTATTGTAAACACTAGATGCCATGATTTAAGTAAAATCCTTGAAACAAATTAATTATTGAAATCAATCTCAAATAAATTATATTGTATCCTGAATTAGTCTTAGATTAATATTCTCTAAATGATAGGAAATATCTTGATTACAGTCTTTTTATATCATTTTTCTTCCAGAAATTTTACTCAAAACCCTTCCTATTTTAATTCTATCTTGTAAAATAATACGCTTGGAATGATCAGTGTTTTCACTATTAGTTTTGAGGTAAAACAAATGTTATCATGAATACCATAAAGAGTAAAAATATGTTCAGATTTCCTAGACTACAACAGAAACTTTAAAGATTTGGTTCAAAATAAATTAGGGAGAGTGCTTCAACCCCAAAACAAATTATCAACCTAAGACTAACTTCCTCTTCTATAAAACTTGGAAGTTAAATTTACTATTAGGAGTTATTCAATTGTTCTGGGCCTACTATGAATTTATTCTCAAACTTTAAAATGTTAATATTTATATTTTCAGGTGAGTGGGTTAGCTGAGTCTCAAATTCACTTAAGCCTTCTGTTCTAAATGATGTTTAAAAATGGCATAAGCTGTAGGTCTTTTATTTCAAATACATACTGATGAATAAAAATTTGGTACCTTGGGCTGTGGGTATGTCTCAGTGGTAGAGCACTTGCCTCATATATGTGAGGCACTGGGTTCGATTCTCAGCACCCTATATAAATAAATGAATAAAATAAACAACTAAACTATATTTTAAAAATTAAAAAATTGGTACCTTAACATTTAAGTTACCTTTACTATTATTATTCTGAGATGAAAATATAGGTATAAGCGATCACTATTATATATAACCAACATATATGTACAAAATATTTTTTCCAAGTTTAACCCAATATCAGAACAAGATTTTTTTATTTTCCATTATAATTTTATTAAATCCTTTATTAGTTCATTAACCTTGATAAGTTTGACTATATTTTTAGTTTATACATTTTGTCTCTAATTTTTGTGGCTAATTGTTTTAAAAAATTTGCCTCCCATTAATCACTGCTCTGAATTTTTGCCTTTTGTGGTATCACTTTGCTGTTGCAATTGCTAAAGGGTAGAGTCTATTCCCTGTGCCTTCAGTTTGAGCTGGGGTTGTGACTAGCTTTAGAAAATAAAACGGGAGAGAATGTGGTTTTCACCAATTTTTATCAAAAAGGTCTTTGTGGTTTCCAGCCCCTCTCTTGGAATGCTGCAGCCCACTGGGGGCCTGCTTCAGCAAGCCAGTCGGTGTCAGCCTGCTGGACTCTGAGGCCATGTGGTCATCTTGGCATATACCAACCAGCTAACACAACCAGAGAGACAGCGGCTGTGATAAGTGTGAAAGGGGCTATTCTGGAAGAGATATGCCCAGCTGACACGTGACATGCATGAGTGACTCTAGCCCAGGTAATGTGAGTCTGGACAAATTCAACAGAGCCACCTGGTTGACCAATGGACTTAATAGCAATTCAAAGTGCTTATTCTTTGAACATTCTAAGTTTTGTGCATTTGTTAAAAGTGATATAATTTGTGTAGCTACTTTCACATCTAAATAAACCTTCTAAATAACTTTTTGGATGAATAGGTCTTGATATTAAGACTGATAAATTTTTGCCACTCATTTTTAAATTAGTTTTTTTGAACATAAACATATTATTTTTATTAATTTTCAATGAATTTTACTTTAGTATTGGCTTAGGATCTCAAAGGGAATCTAAAAAAGTTAGTTATGAACTGAATATGAAATTCTTCATTCCAATATAATCAAAGATTTTGAGTTCTTTTCTCTGAAAAATGGGGAAAAGGGCGTTTTATAGGCACATTACCTATTATAATGATGATTTAGGGAAAGATAGAATAGCAAGTATCTTAGTATTACTTAGTTATATTTCATAAAGTAAAATTCTATATCTAGTAATATAATTGATACAATTATGAAATTTTGGAACTAGCAAAAGTTTGTAATTCATCTCCATTTTTAGTTAATGGTGAATAATTCTTCAAGGTGAAAAGATTTGTGTAATTCCCCAGTATCTATTAAGAGACAAAGTAATAAGACACACTTTTCACCTAATATTCTTCTATACAAAATGATGTTTTAAGAACTATTCTAGGCAAACTAATTTTATAACCAAAGAAGTATAAATGTTCCTTTGGTAATTAATTAAAGTAAATTCAAATGCTAAAATATGACTTTAGTAAGATAAGTCTTGTTTTGCTTTTATATTTTTAAGTTACATAAGCACAATTTGCAATAGTGAAAAGGACTCCCCATATACAAAATTATTCTGGGATATGAGAAAAACATGAATTTATCATATATCACTGTATTTAGACTATCTATATTAGGTTTTATTAATGCCATTTAACTCAAAAGTTTATTTCTTATTATCCCAATCTCCCTTTGCAAGTCTTATGTGCACTTGGGACTACTATACCACAATCTCTTTCAAATTGTTGTGTTCTGGGGTTGGTGTGTTGTCCGACTTCAATGTATATGACTCAAGGTGAAATAAACTTGGAAGAATATTACTTTGAAGATTACTGAAAGTGTTACCTTATATATGAGCATCAATTTGTTCATAATACATAAGGAAATGGTTCATTATCTCAGATGATTATTTGTTCCTGATTATATTACCAAATTGTTCTGATAGATAATATAGGCAAATTTAAATACTGTGAGATCAAACATAAAGTTGTGTGTACTAGTAACTGTGTACCCTACTATATAAAGAGACATTTTGTATTTTTAAAAATAAATATTTTCAAATTACTTCCTGGTGTAGTTCTTGATCATATATGTCTGCAGTAGAAAAGCCACCTTTATTCCTAAACCAATCATTTTAGAACATAGGGTGGATAAATACCTTAATTGTTCCCATGTGTTAAGAAGGGGATTTCACACCTATTGCTTATTAGGTGGTAAAGAAAGTGCCTTCTCTGCTTAGATTTTGTTTACTCAGTACCACAAAAGAAAGAACAATCTCCAGGGATTAGACTTGGAGAGCCCATGAACATCCTACCTGTGCCCTAAGAGGGCACATATCTTCTTATAAAATAGCTCTTGCTATTTACACTTCCAGTCTTTGATTGTGACCTGATATATTTGAACAGCTCTCTGGGAGAAAATGCTCCCACTTTTCTGGCATTGAAGTACTGGCCACAGGTCCATTTTTCCTTTCTCCCCATTGTCGTGACCCTCTATAGGATTAAAAATATCTAATATGAATGCCTATGCCAACTATATGCTAACTGTCATGCACATTGGGTAATCTGCTTGCTCTCTACCCTTCAAATTCCATCAACTCCAAAATGGCACTTTCCTTCTTCCAAGTCCATTTATCATCTCTACTTTCTTCTTTCTATTTTCTCTACTCAAATTTTTATGTCACTGAGGCTTATCTTGGGAGCACTTCAACCTGAACAAAACACTGATCAAAACAAATTCAACCATGATATCTGCAAAGGGGAATTATAAAACCCAAATGGACCAGTTTTTGGCACAGTGTGTAAAAATGCTGGTAGTTCTCAGTTGACAGAAACCACTGTAGAAACATTTAATCAGGTCACTAGGAAAGAAGAGAAGGTATTTAGTCAATATTCAACACTTCACTAATTCAGTGAGCACTGATTAAATACCCGTTCTGTGCTAGTGACACTGCTAGCTAATGAAGTAAAGAGCTAATCAGACATAATAGTTCCATGAAACAACCGACCAACAAACAATTACCCGGCCTTATAATAAGGGTGCAAGGTGTATACACCTAGGGTGCTCCAAGGGCTTGGAAATTGTGTATCAAATCAGAATTTCCCTCAGGAAGTTAAGAGAAGGCTTTTTGGAGGTGGATACATGAACAAAGATTTGAAAGGAAAGTCAAGGTTCCAGGAAAACTGCCAAGTGAGGTGGGGTAACACTCCAGGCAGACCTGCTGGGAACACGTGATTCCGGAAATCACTCAACATTGACTCAAGCTCAGTAAAACAGAGCAACTAAGTTCTTAAAAATACTACATGAACTAATAATGCCAAAGACATTTCAAGCTTTCTAATAAAGGATATTTGTGTTTGTGTTATAGTTTTAAGTCTGTAGTTATCATTACCTGAATAAATCAGTATCTAGGAAAAATCACAGTATCATGACACCATGAAGACTTTATTTTTACTTTTCTGCTTTGCACTTTGAAAGCGTCTCAAGTTGAATTAAGAGAATTTATTTTATTATGATTTTCAAAGCTTCCTGGTTTCCTTTTCTCCCCCCTAATTATCTGTGACGTTTAGAGCAACTACAATCCTTCATGTGCCAAATCAGGAAACATGAGTGTGTTCCCACCAGAGCTGGTCCAATGCTTTTGCTCATCTCAGTAGGGTTGCCTTTAGGCTCTGATAAATACATTTCTTTCTGGCTTTTGACACCTGTGATAGGTATATTAGGCTGCTTCAATTTTTAACAAGGAATTACTGTGTAGAATTGCAAAAGCAATTGAAATGGCAAAAGCCCATAATTAACTACATTGACAAATATATCTTTACTGTCCAAGTAAATTTATAATTGTAGAATTAGAGAGAGAAAACCAACCAGCCATGGCATAAAGTCTGCCACAGTCAGGAGGCTGCAGGGATGGAGCAGTACCTGGAGCCGCTTATAGCAATAGGCTCAAGAACATGCTCCCAGGGTGGGTGCCTGACAGCCAAAGCACTGCCTTTCCCCTTCTCCCTGCCTCTTTTCCATGAAAGTCAATGTGGAATAAATTCTGAAAAGGTGTCAGACTGAAAGAGGACCCACAGCATCTGCAACTCCAGCTGTGAGGGATTGAGGGAAGGAACATCCCACCAACACTTCACCCTCTGTATCACAGGAAGGTACTCTAGAAGGGCTGTGGATTTGGGTGGATGAGCCAGTACAGGGTCTCTCCGCAGTCCACTCCTCTATTGACCCAATTTCCACATATATATATATATATATTCCTTCCCCTCACATTTAAGCTTTCTCCTAATAATAGCAACAAAGATAAAACATAAATACAAAGCAGTGTAACCTCTGTCAATGGAAACAGACACCCGGCATCTCACAGTTTCCTGTTCCTCCTTCAAATGATTTCTCCTCTCCTTCAGTTCTAGCCCTCATGATATTATGTGACCTCTCTGCTAAATTCTAATTTTGACTACATCAGCACTACTGATTAAAATGAAAAAAAAAATAGCCCCAAGGGGTAGGTTAAGCAAACAAACTCAAACAAAACCACCACCTCTACAACAAAAATGCCTTGATCAATACAAATATCTACAGAAGAAAACAAAGAAGAAATCATGGGTACCTGTGATTTTGTTCCTGAATTATCACTTTTTTTTTCTCTTCTCAACCAACATTTTAAGCTGTGTCTTTCCTCCAGCCTTGGCATGGCTCAGGTCTTCTCCTGCAGTACTTGGTGGCCCTGCACGCATCATGCTACTGTTATTCTCTATTCACATGCCTCAGAGAACATTGATAATTGAAGTGATTACAAGCAGTGTGAGGATTCTACGTCAGTGAGCAAAAAGTCATGTTGCTGATGTAGTCAGCAGCCACTGAAATAATCTCTGTCCCTCTCACCACTGAAAATTGCATAAGCCATGTGATCAAGTGTTAGGAAAACCGAAGAATTACCTTGACAGAAATCAAATTGTTTACATGAATTGGTTGATGTTCTTCTAGACAATGAGCAAAGATACTAGACATTCATATGCACACAGTATGTTCAGAGTTTGGAAGGATTATGTGACTTTTTTTCAGATGTCTACCTACATTTTCTATTTTTGGTTTATGACCTTCTCTGATCATTCATGTAAACAATTAATAACCAGAAATCAGTGTACATATAAAATTTCAGTGGTAATATTTCTTTCTTGATAGTGGGTGCACTCATATATACTCTTCAAAGTCCCATTCAAGATATTTTTAAATAGGATTTAATGATTCTGGTAATCATTTTATGTGAATGAATTTTTAGTTTTTAATTCTTATTCCTTTTCATTCAGTTAATTTATAATTTCTTGTTTCGATAATTATAATCACACTCAGAAAAGTGCAGTAGCATTTTTTATGCAAGATCTCTTGTAAATGCACTCATGTCAATGAATTTAACCAGCTCTAAAATTCTTTTATATTCTTTCATCTACAACCTTCAGAATCTATTTCCACTTACGTTCTTCTCTTTTACTCCCTTATAAATGATAAAATACTGTGCCTTTTAAATAGGTAAACCTTTCATTCAAAAAACAAATTAATAATTAGCTTTCTATGCCAGTTTTATTTCTGGCCTGTAATTTTATTCTAGATCAAATGAAGAGTAGCCCAATGAGGTGTGGGAAGATGACTTCCAAAGTTTCTTAACCCATCAATCAGAAAAGCTAATTCCAGCAAGAGAAGCTCAACAGGGTTTGGGTGTATTGGAGTACCCTGAGTCACCCACATTTCCAAAATGATATTATTATACTTTTAGGATCAACCTATTTCCCTACATTTTATGACTTTCCCTTAAGATATTTGGCACACTGAATTTATATTATACTTCAGCAACCCACAGAATGAAATGAGAATGTTGCTATCAAAGATAAAATATTTCAGAAGCTCTAAAATCTTCTGATTATGCCATGAGATGAGAAGCTATAAGCCAGTGCACTTCATTTTCTATTTTTGATGATTTTCTTATTTGATTAAAGTCCCCAGGCTGCTCATAGTCTTTTAATTCTTGCACAAATCCTAATGATTTTATTTCACAAAGATTTAGTTAGCAGGACTTACCTTCAATATCCTACATTAATTTAGGTGCTCATTGGTGATACTCCAGGTAGCTAAATAGTCTATTATTTAATGCTTGTAGTTGTTATCAGCAGCACCCCCTGAGCCCACAGTGTTACAAATAATCTTACTGAAAAACTTAAAGTAGAATCTCTAGAAATATTTAGAAATCCACACTGCAGAACTGGACCTTGAAGGATGTCATCCACCAATTCACCCTCAAGAGCTTGTACAGTTATAAAGCACTGTTTATAAAACCACTTATCTGCTGGGATGTGGAAGCTGGTAGATTTGTAACAGTCCCTAGATCAGTACAGCAAGTCACTGGGATCACGAAGCACACTTTTTGTTCCATAATGTGTACCTTCAAAGCGAGTGGCTCCTTGTACCTAGAACTCAGTCCTTCAAATTACCAGGAATAAATCCAAGTCAGTTCTAAACTCTTAACTAGAAAAAGGCCTAGGGAAGATAATTTAAGTTCTGCAGATTCTAGCACTGGTAGGTGCATATGAAAACATTTACAGTTGGTGTTGTACGAACCAAGCAGTGTAAAAACTACTGTCACTTCTAACATTTTTATGTATTTTGTAGTTTATTTGCACAGTTTTTGTCTTTATTATGAGGCATACCTTGTGAATGAAAGAAAAAGAGAAAAGAACCAAGCAGTGTAAAAACTACTGTCACTTCTAACATTTTTATGTATTTTGTAGTTTATTTGCACATTTTTTGTCTTTATTATGAGGCATACCTTGTGAATGAAAGAAAAAGAGAAAAGAATATTTTAACTTTATAGAAATTAATAATGCATGTTCGGGATAAGAGTACTGTATAAAATGATTTGTCAATAAGAACATATAAATAGGAACAGTTTTTTTTAATTTAGATAAAATAAAGTGAGAAATTAAAAACTAGTATTATCTTAAGGAAAAACAGGGTAAATTCAGAACCATCTACCACTTTTACTTCTTTTGTTAGTTTTGAACCTAATTTATAATTCAATAAAAACAAAAGCCCAGGATAAAATTTTATATGCTAAAATGATTTCTGATAGTTTAATATTTCATATTTAAAATAATTTATTATATTACTAATAATTATCCAGTTATTTTATAAGTTAGTTATTTTAAAAAAATTTAAAAATAGACCATGTACCCTATTAAATAGCTGTTATCAAAATATTCCCAAAGGCTTGTATAATGAAATAAGTTGCGGTTTGTTGGAGGAAAAGATAGAAACATTCTCAAGGGTAAATAAGAGTCACAAAAGAGATATAAAATATGAAATTCATAGAAAAACCAAGACAGAATACTAAACTAAGTTTCAGAAATAGTAAGAAAAAGATAAGAAGAAAGGATGATAATGAAAGATAATACAGAGAGACCACGACAAAGAAAAAGGCACTCAGGTATTTAAGGTTGGCCTTAGTGATCTATCTACCATACCTGCAGGTGATATTTAGGTCAGGTGACTCTCCCTGAAGTGGAAATGTACTTTTAGAAAGCTGTATAGACTGAGGAGTTTTGAATATAACAAATTATATATGTTATAAATATATAGTACAGAGACAGAAATAGGGAGGGTTTTTTTAGTTTAGATAAAATAATGTGAGGAATTGAGAACTAGTATTATCTTAAGAAAAACAGGGTAAATCCACTTTGACTTCTTTTGTTAGTTAACAAGACTCCTGTTGATTTAGTAGAAAAAATTCTTTCATTTGAATTTGAGATGTATTCTCAGCTTACATCATCAGCCTATATCATGGGGAACTTCCAAGTTGGAGTTCATTATTTTAAGTAGCAAACTACTATTTTCATGGGCTCATGGGCTAAGTTTAAGTGTAACACTAGTTAATATTTAGCATTGTCTTCGGGGTCTACATCTAATTATTAATCATTTCAGGGACCACCAGACATGATTACAATATCCATGTTTACATTTCAAACATTTGTCCCTATCATGCTTAGACTCCATAAAAATCAAGCAGTTCTGTTTTAGTTTATTGATAGAAGCAAATCTCAGTATATTTCCTAAGTTCCAATGTTTCTAATAAGAAAACAAAAGCCTGGAATTTGTTTTCAAAAAGTTGTAACTCCCCATTAGGATCTGTGAAGATCTGTGATTAGATGCATCCCTCAGCCTCCTGTAGTTCCCAGGTCTAGACTCTCAGGCGAGCCCATGTTTAGTTAGAAATTTTCTAAAAATTTAGTTTAGTTGGGTGTATTGGCTCATGCCTCTTATCCCAGCAGCTGAGGAGGCTGAAGCAGGAGGATAGCAAGTTCAAATCCAGCCTCAACACCTTAGGGAGGCCTTAAACAATCTAGTGTTATCCTGTCCCCAAATAAAAGCAAAAAGGGCTGGGGATGTGACTCAGTGGTTAAATCCTGCTGGGTTCAATCCCCAATACAAAAAACAAATTTCGTTTAATACTTCTTAATCACTGGTACAGTGGTTCTGGCAAGTAGGAGCCCATGTTTCAATATGTTTATGCTTCAAAGTGTTTGCCAATTTTATTTTCTATTTATTTATTTATTTACAGTTTTCATAATAACGCTTTGCCTGAAACCTCAGCTCCCTGTTGGCTTCAGTGCAAGGCATTATTTTATTGATACTGTTTTTCCTTCTGATAAATGGGAGTGTTGCTCTTTACAGCTTCCTATATTCTAAGTGCAAACGTCGATTCTTTGAGCAGAAGAACTTGGCAAATAAGTGTGTCACACAAATTTGATTCTAGTTTGTTTCTTCAAACGATTCAAATAGCTACCAGATAATTGCACTAGTGGTTAAAAATTTCATCCCATTCAAGTAATCAGAAAAATCACTGCAACATGCCTTTGTCCAAAGTGAAACATGTTATTGCTATTGTAAATGCAATTAAAATTTGATATCAAAGACAAATGTGTTTTTGTTCTTGTTGTTATAAAAAACCTGATGAAACACAGTAAGTGATTTTAAAAATGTTCTCATAAAAGTATAAGTGGGAACAATGAATTAGAGGAAGGAGATCAGTGGGGAGGGAGAGGCAGGAACTGTAGAATAAAATTGGTCAAATTATGCTACGTGCCTGTAGGAACATATCACAATGAATCCAACTTCTATGTATATTTGTAATGCACCAACTAAAAATAATAAATAAGTAAAAAGTACTAGTGCAGTACAGGAAGAAACATGGGGAAGGATCAGGGGAGGGGGAGAGGATGCACTAGAGCACACAAGGAAGGAAATTGTGTGGCTTTGCCACAACTCCATATTATGTGTAATTATGATGCACCAATAAAAATCACATTTTTAAAAAAAATTAGGAGTACAAAATGTGTTCTTTATAAAAAGACATTTACACATTAGAAAAGCATTAATTGACTGGGGGATTCAGAATTCAATTGGATCAAAAATAATTGCAATTTTTGCTGAATTGAAATAGAATATTTATGTTACCCAGCATTTTAAAATTACATTAATATTACAATATATTGATTTACACATGTACTTTTTGTGATGAATTTGATGTTAGCTACAAAGAGAAGTTTCATTAATGTGCTGTGGTCTTTTTTTTTAAACCTGTATCAGCTGTTTATAGTAAATTCCTGAGGTACTGTAGAATAAGATTACCCTCTTTCTTGTTTCATATTTTTTCCTGTAATGCTTGGGATTGAATCCAGACTCATGTGCATGATAAGCACCTACTCTAACACAGAACTATAATCCCCAACCAAAAAGAGATAAATTAGATATTAGCTTATACATCCTAAATATCTATTAATTTTTAAATTGAGTCTTCCAATTTCTAAAAAGAGCTGGAAACTGATCAATCATATTCGTCCATCAAATGAGCATCAAAATTTTGAATCAGAAATTTTTATCAAATTTTACTATTAAAATTAGTATTAAGCATTTAGTATCTAGAATTTTCTGAAAACTAGATGCTAGTGAAATTTACTGCTAAAAATGCAAGATAACAACTGAATAAATTAAACCATGAACAGCCCCAAAATGCAGGAGCTTCAGTTATGAAATTTTACATCTCTATTTTGATGTACTTAGATTTTTGAAAAAAAAATTTTACCGAACCCCAATTTATAACTAGATTGTTTTATATTTGCTCTACAATGCCCTGATGTTTAAAATGCTTACAATTTTGCTGGATCTAAATTTGTCAAAACATTCTGTGAAATCATAGAAACAAATTATTGGATGATATTTTTTCCCTTTAAAATATTTTTAAAGATGGCAATAACTGCTAAAATATCAGAGTAGAAATACTTTCACATTTTAATATTAAAAATAATGGAATAGGGAACATTCTCCATTTAGCAGAATTACCATGAGTTTACATGTTATTTCAGCATGTTCCATAGATCATTATCTCAAATGAAAATATTATGGTCAAAAGAGAATGTCAACAGAATAATTTGAAACTGACTAAACATAAATAGTTCTATGAACATTTCTAAATAATTTCTCTAAATGAATATTTATCTATTAATAAATATTAAACATAGTAAAACTATGTTAAGTACATTATTCAAATATGTAGCCATGGCAAGAAAGTACAGAAAACATTTCCTAAAAGCTTGTAAAATGTTGAAATATTCTAAGTGTAATCATTCTTATTATTAAATCTTCAATACTCACATTAGGAAGCCCAGTCTTGTTTTGTAGAAAGGAACCTGGCATCTTTTTAATTTTAGAAAGTATTTCAATTTTGAAAGTGGTGTGTACCAGAATAATTCCATATGTTGCTACTATATAATAATACAATTTTTTGTTCAGTAAACAGGCTGAAAATTATGTAACTTAAATAAATTTTAACCTCCCATTTCCTCTCAAAAAGTCTGCACTGAAATAATTACTTTAATGGCAAACCTGTTATGGTATTTCACTGAATGTTTAAGAAAAAAACTTTTATCATATCATGAACTGAAAGTGTTATAAGAGATATGGTGGAGGAGGATAACTAAGAATATAAATGTAAGAACAGGCAATATGAGTCCCAGTTTTCAGTGCTTCTAAAATCACACAGAAAGTAACATTCCCATGGAGACTATCATGTAGCATAGCAGGATCATTCTGTTTTTCCTTTTCTCCCTTCCGACCTATCTTTCTCTCTCTCTTTGACTAAGAAAATGAGTTGGAATATTCAAATAGTCATGAGTGAATGTCTTTTGGATTTATTGTTTTCATTCTATTGATATCAGATTTAACATATTCTATTCTAGATACAGTATCTATCATATAATAATGAAACCTCAGTGAATTCCTAAGGATATTTTGCAAATATAGAATATAGTTTTAAATCCAATCACACAGTTCGTACACGGACAACTCTGATTTTTAAAAGATAATGACATAGAGGTTCATAATATTCATATCATTATTTGCAAATCTTAATCCCTGTAGAACTGAGGCTATCAGTCAGGACCTTGACCTGCTACACTAAGTCTGCATTGGAATAACCTCACACTATCATTCCCTCCATGTATGTCCTCTGCACTCAGTGTATTCAAGACAGAAAACATTGGGGGACAGAAAGTTTATATAATTTACTTCAGAGACACTTCCTTTATTTACTATGTGTGTATCTGTGAGTAGTTTAACGATTGAGAGGCAAACTGTGCTGAAAAATCAACATAACCTGTCCTGATGTAGTACATTTTAAAAAATGAGCTAGATGGGAGTGTGGGGAGCCTACATAAAGAAAAAAAAAAAACAAATAAGCCTCCCCCGCAAACAATAAGCTAATTTGAAAGAAATGCCAAAATATCGTGAGAATATATAATTTTTCTGACACAGGTATTCATTTGTAATTGACAAATTAATTTCAATGTTATCCAAGTTACGTGAGAACAAGGGACATTATTCGTATTTTAAATATTTTGTAGATAAAAAGAGAAATAAAAAATAAGGAAAATATGAAATTGAATTATTTTACTCATGCAATTATTATTCAGAAAAAAATTATTCAGAAATAATTTTTATCAAAAATTCTATTTTAGCCTGTAATACAAGGGACTTAGAAGGCTATTTCAGGAAGATTGAGAGTTTAAGGCCAGTCTCAGCAATTTATTAAGACCCTCAGAAACTTAGTGTCTCAATAAAAATAAATATATTGAAGACTAGGGATATATTTCAATGGTAGAGTTCCGCTAGATTCAATTCCCAGAAAAAACAAACAAACAAACAAAAATGCTTTTATTGAGGTGACAGTAGCTTATGGTTAAACAGGTAGTCTGAAGGGTCAAAAAATTTTAGCAGATTAAAAAGTTAATGTATGCCTTTATACTTAATAAAGTAAATTTTTTGAAGGGACATGTGATAACCTACACGTATCTTCTGTAAAAAATGTTAACAGTCCTTTAAATTCAAAATTTAATGGGAATGAAAACATGATTTGTTTTGTCTTGGCATATAAGAACTTAAACAGTAAGTAAAGCTTTTTATATTTATACTAATTTTCTGTTATTTTGTTTAAATAAGGTTATTATAGATAAATTCAAACTAAAATAGTAGATATCTCAGGTTCAGTGTTAGGCAGGTATATGTGCACTATCAAATAACACTTATAAAATCACAGCAAAATATTGTGTCATGTATACTTATTTTTCTCTAAGAATATATCTATATTTTGTAGCATACAAACATTGTGTTAAAAATGTGAAATATAACTGTTACCAAATGAACCATACAGAGTATAATGTAGGACTTGAAAACAAAAAAACATTGACTGAAAATTTTATAATGAGAAATCATGACATTTGAAGCAAACATCAATCTACCCAAATGGAATTTAAACTAGGTGTAAACACATATGATTTCTGACTTGTTAAACTGTAGATGTGATATGTGTTCAAATCTAATGCAGCCTTTTTAGTTGTAACATTCTTCTTTTTTAGTCTTATACATTAACTTAAATGTAGTGACAATATAGTCAAACTGACTTGTTTATTTCTTGTTTAGTCATAGTAATTGGCTGGAGAAATCATACCAATAAGTATCATAGAAAGTGATGTCAGCAAGATGGAACATGAGATTTGAGTCCCACTTATTCACTCAGAAAGTTCAGCTAGGTTCTCTCCACCAACTGCAACATCCTTTTGAAAACCCCAGTACATGGAAGCAGGCCCAAGACACCTGCATAATACAGAAAGTTGAGTGATAAGGGCAAGAGAATGGTCTCACTTCTTCACTCTTCATACCTCCTCAAGTCACAATAACATCAGATCAAGAGGATTTCACAGGACCCACAGTTTCTCAAGAGGCAAAAATGAGCCAGAGGTAATCATTCAGCTTTCCAGCATCCTAAGACCCATTCTGAGAAAGCCATCTCTTGTCTCACTTCAGAGAGCAGATGAAGGGACACTGCCTGATTTGATTTCAGAGACATCACACAAAACAAATAAAGTGATAGTGGACAGTCCTTGGTGGTACCGCTGTATATTGCCAGCTTCGCGGCTTCATCAGAGATAACAGTCAATCTCAGCCACAAAGCTGAGCTGGTCACCTTCAGAAGCACAGAAGCAAGAACAATCAAGCTTGAACCTCTTGACTGCTAGTGTCTTCACCCTGCTCACCCCAATTGTCCAGGCAAAGCAGGGAGATGACCATGTCCTTGTATCTCAAAGAAGCAAAAGGGTGACACAGTGTTGACCCAGGTAGGCAAGCTAAAGATCCATACAGTCAGCAAAGCACCCAATTAACACACCTAGACAGCGAGATTCCCATCTCTGTGATTTTTGGAGAAATGTAGGTGCTACCCCTACTTAATGGAAGAGCTCCTCAGCTCAGTCAAAATCCCACCCCAGAACTCTGCCCATACCTGGACAAAATCTCCATGCAAGCACTTTTAAGAAGCAGAGCCTCAGGAACTGTCTGTCTAGAACTATCCTCAGAGCTTTACATACAGCACAGCCCTCCTCAAATGCAGATTCTCAATAATAGAATAGCCACGTCATGGAAAGCATTCTGTAAGCAACTGTCCCCAGAACCATTGCAGCACTTGGCCAGCTCCACCTGACAGCTTAGCCTAGCAAATGTCCTAACCAGTGGTGTCACTAGTTAGAAGAACCCAGCTGTTGATCTCATCCAACATCAGAGAAAATGCAGCAGCCCAGCCAAGCACAGAACTCACAATGAGCTCTCTCTAAACAGGGTCATCCCCTACCAGGACCTTCCAGAATTGCAGGCTAGACTAAGTCCTGATATTCTATCCCTACAAAAAATACCTGTAATAGCCTAAAAGGGGACCATCTCCTCATATGACAACAATAGGACATAGAAATTATAAGCCACAGGGAGGCATGACACTTCTAAAAGCAACTAATAATGCTCCAATAATGAAAGAAATGAAGATCTATGAAATGACTGACAGGGAATTCAGAACAATATTGATAAAGAAGTTTCCATGTCTCTCACAATGCACAGAACTTAACTCAAAATGGATCAAGGGTCTAGGAATTAAACCAGAGATGTTGTGTCTAATAGAAGACAAAGTAGGCCCTAATCTTTGTCCTATGGTATTAGGCCCCAACTTCCTTAATAAGACTCCTATAGCACAAGAATTAAAACCAAGAATCAATAAATGGGATGGAATCAAACTAAAAAGTTTTTTTTTTTTTTCTCAGCAAAAGAAACAATCTGTGCGGTGAAAAGAAAGCCTACATCCTGAGAGCAAATCTTTACCTTTCACACATCAGATAGAGTACTAATCTCTTGAGTATATAAAGAAGTCAAAAAGCTAAGCACAAAAACAAAAAAAAACAAAAAACAAATAACCCAATCAACAAATGGGCCAAGGACCTGAACAGATACTTCTCAGAAGAGGATACACAATCAATCAATAAATGTATGAAAAAATGCTTATCATCTCTAGCAATCAGAGAAATGCAAATAAAAGCTACTCTAAGATTTTATCTCCAGTCACAATGGCAGCTATTATGAAGACAAACAACAATAAGTGTTGGAGTAGATGTGGGGGAAAGGTACACTCATACATTGCTGGTGGGACTGCAAGTTGGTGCAGCCAACATGGACAGCAGTATGGAGATTCCTTGGAAATCTGGGAATGGAACCACCATAGGACCCAGGTATCCCTCTCCTTGGTCTAAGGACTTAAAAACATTATACTACAGGGACACAGCCACATCAATGTTTATAGCAGCACAATTCACAATAGTTAAACTGTAGAGCCAACCTAGATGCCCTTCAGTGGATGAATGAATAAAAAAAAATGTGGCATATATATGCAATGGAATTTTACTCAGCAATAAAAGAGAATAAAATCATGGCATTTACAGGTAAACAGATGGCATTGGAGAAAATAATGCTAAGTGAAGTTAGCCAATCCCCCCCAAACAAATGCTGAATGTTTTCTCTGATATAAGGAGGCTGACTCATAATGGGGTAGGGAGTGGGTACAAGGGACGAATAGATAAATTCTAGATAGGAAAGAGGGGAGGGAGGGAAAGGGAGGAGGCAGGGGATTAGCAAGGATGGTGGAATGTGATGGACATCATTATCCAAAGTACACATATAAAGACATGAAGTGGGTGTCAACCTACTTCATTATTTTTTTCTTTTTTTATTGTTGGTAGTTCAAAACATTACATAGTTCTTGATATATCATATTTCACAGTTTGATTCAAGTGGGTTATGAACTCCCATTTTTACCCCCTATACAGATTGCTGAATCACATCAGTTACACTTCCATTGATTTACATATTGCCATTCTAGTGTCTGATGTATTCTGCTGTCTATCCTATCCTCTACTATTCCCCCTCCCCTCCCCTCTTCTCTCTCTACCCCCTCTACTGTAAATCATTTCTTCCACTTGTATTATTCTTCCCTTACCCCTCACTTCCTCTTGAATGTAATTTTGTATAACCCTGAGGATCACCTTCCATTTCCACGCAATTTCCCTTCTCTCTCCCTTTCCCTCCCACCTCTCATCCCTGTTTAATGTTAATCTTCTTCTCATGCTCTTCGTCCCTACTCTGTCCTTAGTTACTCCCCTTATATCAAAGAAGTCATTTGGCATTTGTTTTTTAAGGATTGGCTAGCTTCACTTAGCATAATCTGCTCTAATGCCATCCATTTCCCTCCAAATTCTATGATTTTGTCATTTTTTAATGCAGAGTAATACTCCATTGTCTACTTTATATACAAACAGAAATATGAAAAATTGTGGTATATATGAGTAATAAGAATTGTAATGCAAAAAAAAAACCCAAGTACATGTATAAAGACATGAATTGGCATGAACATACTTTGTACAAAGATGTGAAAAATTGTGCTCTAGACATGTAATAAGAATTGTAATACATTCCACTGTTGTGTATTTAAAAAAATAAAATCGATAATATAAAATAAAAATAAATTTAAAAAAGTTTAGCAAATTACAAGAACATACAGATAAGAATCTAGTAAGATTTGAAAGATAACCCATGAAAAAAACAATATAAAGCAACAGAGAAATAGAATAATTAAAAAAAATAACCAGATCAAACTCTTAAACCTGAAAAACACAGTGACTCAACTGAAAAATTCAAGAGAAAATTTCAGTAGCAGAATCAATTAAAGCACAAGTGAAAATGAGTGATCTAGAGGACAGTACATTTGAAGTTATGCAGTCATCAGAACAATAATGGCAAAGAATAAAGAAAGTTTATGAAAGTTTATGGGAATTATTTGACACCAACAAGCAACCAAACTTTGCATACCAGGAGTATTAGAAGGATAAGGGGGAAAAAAGGCTAGAAATTATATTTAAAGAAATAATGACTGAAAAATTTCCTAATTTGGGGTGCTGATACCACAGAACTAGAAGTTACGAAGTCTCTAACCAAATTCAACCCCAAAAGGAGTACACACCAAGGTATATAATAATTACCCTAGCAAAAAATCAAAGATAAAGATTTTGGAAATGAAAGAGTTAACAAACACTCACACATTAAATGGAGTTCCAATGTATTCTCAGCAGACTTCTTAGCAAAATCTCTACAAGCCAAGGGAGGGAAAATATATTCAAAATGGTAAAGGTTCATAAAGAACAAGAACACTTTACCTCTGGAGGATCACAAGTTCAAAACCAGCCTCAGCAACTTAGCAAGGAGGTCCTAAGCAACATAACAAGACCCTGTCTAAAAATTTTTAAAAGTAAAGAAGAAAAGGACTGGAACATAGTTCAGTGTTAAAGTGCCCCTTGGATCAATCCCCAATACAAAAACAAAACAACAACAAGAAAATGATTATTTTGCAAATCTATCCTTGAGAAATGATGACCAATATTTTCCCAGACAACAAAGGTAAGGATGTTCATCATCACTAGACCTGTCTATGGGGAATACTGGGATGAATAAAGAGAGAATGCTAATAGTACTCAGCATTAAAAGAGAATAAAATCATGGCATTTACAGATAAATGGATGGAGCTGGAGAACAACATGCTAAGTGAAGTAAGCCAATCTCCCCCTAAACAAATGCCAGATGTCTTCTCTGATATAAGGATGCTGATGGGGTGGGCTGCATGGGAGGATTAGGTGAACTTAGATAGGGCAAAGGGGAGAAAGGAAAAGGAGGGGTATTGAGGCGGGAAATACTGTGGGTGAGATGGACATCATTACCCAAAGTACACATGTAAAAACACAAATGGTGTGACTCTACTTTTTGTTTAGCCACAGACATGAAAAATTGTGCTATATTTGTATAATATGAATTGAATTGCATTTATACTGGCATATATATATAAATAATAAGAATGAATAAAATTTACTTTTTCAAAAAAATAAGTGACAGAAAAACATTTAAAGCATAAAGATCATTAGTAGGAGTCAGGTAAGTCAGATTTAGAATGCACCAAACCTACTACAACAATAGTGTATAAAAAAAATCACTTATGTTTTAGTTTAAAGGTTAAAGACAAAATTATTAAAAATATTTGTATTTTAATTTACTGTAATAGGATAATATTTTGGTTTTAAAATTTTTAGATTTAGAGCCCCGTCTCAGAGCTATAATTACACAGATGCTCATAGAGGGTGAACTGAATTGATCTGCCATGTGTACCAGCCCCAAAACTACAGTAAATGCATAAAGAGTGTTTATGTTTTAAATTTAAATATGAATAAGTCTAAAAAGGTTCATTTGTATATTTTAACCTAAGAAAATGATTAGAGCTTTGTGGTCAGGCATAGCGGTGCATGCCTATAATCTCATTGGATAGGGAAGCCGAGACAGGAGGCCAGCTTCAGCAACTTAGCAAGGCCTTTGGCAACTTATTGAGACCCTGTTTCAAAATAAAAAAATAAAAAGACCTTTGGAATGTGGCTCAGTGGTAAAGCACCCCTGGGTTAAATATCTAGTATCCTTCCCCTGAAAAAAAGTATTGTGGTTCTCCAATATTGGGTAAATTAAAATATTTTTCATCTGAAAATACTTAGGTATATATATATATATAAATAAAAATTATGTTTTCTTTAAATGTTCAGGTTGAGATTTAACTAATACAATTACAGAAAAAAGTGTGGACATGTAACCTAATTGTCAGAGCAAGAATTCAATTCCAAACAATCAACCAAATCAAACTGAGTTTCTATCCCAGAATTCTGATCTGTTTTCAATTAAAAAATGCTAATATGTATTTCCATGACAACTCAGATTTCTGATTTCTGGTTCTAAGGCAGAGAGGCAAAACTAGGACTTTTCCACGAGTTTAACTGGATGTAATAAGGTGCCAGTGCCCTCAGGATGTCTGGCCTCTGTTTCCTTTGCTTTCTCCTGTGGGTCCCTCCTAGGGTATAATCATTAGGGAATGGAAGAGGTGAGGACATTAAACAAAAGCTGTCACCACCCCATCAAATGTTCATAAGTAAAATAGTTTCATTGATTTTAATAGTAATCTCTATTTTAAAAAAACAGATTTCTTCTAGTACCTATTTAAAACACTGCTTTGTTAACAAACCTAATAATTTTATATCCCAGGAATACATGTCATGGAAAATGTAGGTAAATGTGGCTTTCATGTGTGAAGGTGGGAAGAGTGATAGAAACAGAAAAACACTGAGAGCAAGGAAGTGCTCAATGAATCGGGCGACAGAAGCAGTTTCAAGAAGGCCAGTTTTATGAAAAGTCCGCTAGTCAAAGCCCTGCACAATCTTCACCACAAAACTCTCTGTGCCTGTATGCCACCTGGAAATCTTTTTATGCCTGGAAAGGGCAATGTATCAGTATCATAATTTGAACTATTTTGCATGATCCTTTATTGACTTTTGAATAATTCAACTTGAAGAATGAACATATGAAAATATAATTACACTCAGCTTGCTCACTAGAAGTTTTGTTAATTCCATTTAATGTGACAATGTAAGGCTATTATTAACTCAGTGTTTTGTGATACCAAGAAAATAAATTTTTAATAAACTGCTTACGTGTCATTTCAATGATTATTTTATTAATTTCTGGAAATAGTTACTTTCCTTTTAAAATAATTAAAATATAAGCTACATTTTATACTTGAATTCAAATGATACCTGGGTTTTACAAGTTATTCTTATTCAATATAATTGAAGTTTTGGGAAAAAAATCTCCTGTGTTAATACATAAATCAATTTTTTTCTAATGAAATAAGGTAAAATCATGTTACCATTTTTGGAGAGCTAAAAGAAGCTTATATTGAAACACATATTAGAATAGGGTTAATTAAAATAATAGTCACAAATATTAGATTCAGTAGTAAAAGTTAAAAAAAAAGTTTGAGTGAATGAATGAGCAACTGATAATGTTTTAAATTTTGTGTTTTAATGTTTTTACATTAGTGTTTTAACAATCCATTATTGTAACCATTCACTTGTGGGGTGTCAACTTTATAATAATCATGAAAACCTGACATGTTCAAAGTCATGATAGTAAGTAGGATAAAAGTCATACATCTTGTAATTTTAGTTAAACAGAAGCTTAGTACAACGCTAAACAAGACAATAATAACTATGGTAATTGCAAAACAAAATACCCAAGGGTTTCTTTCTAAATGCAGTGTCATTTATGTTTAGCTGGTTTTAATTTATTTTGATGTTATTTTTTTCTGGTCACTCATGAAAATATTATAGCCACAGCATCTAATTTAAAACTGAAATAACATTTAAATTATTCATAAAGCATACTTTTAAGTTCTTTTGAAACATAATGAAGTTTTAATGCCACTTGAAATGCCTTCCTGTCCCTTAAGTAATCTCAATATCAGTCTCAACTGTTCCTGACGAACAATAGAAACAGCAAAACGAATGGTGTCTTGCTGGTTTGATGGAAGTTCAGAAGAAAAAACTTGGGGATTGATTCCTTCCAGTGACAAAATATACTTGTAAACCCTATCTCATAGCTATAGGTATTTGACAGCTCAATTCCATCCATAACAAGGAGAAATCATATAAGTGAGTATTAATATAAATTATTTTTATAATCCATTTGTTCAAACTAAGAATACGTTATTTCTCTTACTTTTCAATAGATGAATTTTCCCTTTTGTGCTCAAGTTTAAGGTCATATTTGGGAAACAAACTTAATTTTTCATTTGAAAATCAGGATGATTTACATATTTGGTATACTGTTTTGTCTTTAAAGATATTATTATGGGAAAAATAATGTTAAGTTTTACAATTTACAGGTTTCTTTCTAATGTACTAATTTGTTTTGACTATTAAAGTTCTATTAATTCTTTCCTGATTAAATACATTCAAACTTTTCAAGTATTTATGTGTTTTCTCCCCAAAAATCATTTCATAATTTGGGAAACATCGATTTTAAAAAAGTCTTTATACCTCCACTCTGTTTAATTTTTGAAGGTTTTATCTGTTTTAACTCATTATTTTCCAATTGATTAATAATTTGGGCCTTTCTTCTTTTCTTTGCTTTATGTACTTTAAATCACACAAACATACCTAGAATATGTATGTTGCTTGAGAAATTGTGATAGGATATGAATTGTTATTTTATACAATCCTTGAGTAATCATGAATTAATAGTTAAATTCAATATTCAGTATATTGCTATATCCAATATATTGCTGGCTAGCAATGGTGTTAAACACTAGTAAGCTATTGCAATGGTGGTATTTTGAAGAAATGATTAACATCTACAATCAACTTTAAGTAAAGGAGCTTATTCTTGATAATTTTGGTGAGCCTCATTCAATCAGCTGACTACCTCATTCTGAGCAAAAATCAGTTTTCTCTGAGAAGGAATTCTACTTCAAGTCTGCAGTATGAAAACCTGACCTCAGTTCCTATCCTGCCCCCTATACAGATCTCAGTCTCAAGATCATCTCAACTGGTACAGGAGTTTCCTGACTTTTTCAAACTTCCAGAATTGCCTACAAAACCAGGTGAGCCACTGTCTTAAAATAATGTACTTTTAAAATAGACTAATATATATTAAAATATCAGTTTCACTATTTTTTTTTTCTGAGTCAAGATTGACAAATAAAATGTAATCATATGCATAGAGTTAAGCTTTTCTTAGTGACAGGTATACATTCTGAGGAACGGGTTTGGATGATTTCATTTTTGTGTGAGAATTATAGATTGTACTCCCAGGAATCTAAGTGCTTTCGGGCAATCACTCAATGAGGCATCAAGAGGCCTCTTGATGCAGTCGAGAAACATGGTAAACACCAGATATCTGAGGTGCTGCTGGTATAAGCATACATTTTACGGTAGCCTTTTCTGTATGTAAGAGTATACTCCAAAGTAATGATCAAATATGCAGTAGAGGAAATACATGTATAAGCAATATAGTCGTTTGTTCTCTTTATCAAATATTATGTAGTGTATAAAAATGCATTCATTATTTTATGTCACTGACAGCCCAGGTTTTATGGCTCACAGCAGCTTGTGTGCTGAGTTAGGACATTATGATGGCCATACATCATTAGGTAGAGAAACTTTTGAACTCCACTGGGGTCTTATGAAACAGTTATTGTGCATGCAGTCCACAGCTGACCACAATGATGGTATATGGTACTTGACTCTGTGTGCTGACACCCAACTCTGTATATTGACAGACAATTTCCTGCTAATAGGCTTAAACACTGCATGACCCGTCAGATAGAGCTTTGATCTCATTCTCTGGTGTCAGGTGGGAGCCATTGCAATAAGACACTACTTGTTTCCTGGGACAATGACTGGCACATAGAAAACACTTATACACTTTTAAATATTGCTTGTTACTAGGAACAGTAGTTGTGGTGAAAACTGAATGTGTTAGCGTAGTGGTGGTGGAGTAACACTTATTTTGCTCTCTGTTATTTCACATTTGAATCATGGAGTCATCATTGGAAAGAGGAGGCATGGATATTGTTCCATCTTAAATGGTAATATAATTTTTTTTTCCCTAAAATATAAGTAAATGTTGTATGCATGCATAATGGAATACTACTCAGACTTAGAAACAACTTGTTTCAGACTTGTCATTTTCAAGAACATTGCTGAACCTGCAAGACACTATACTAAAGGAAACAAGGTAGACACAGGCAAATACTGCATGTTATCATGTGTAGGTGGGATCCAGAAAGGTGAACTCATGGAAGTAGAGAGGTCAATGGTGCTTATTGGGGTCTTGGAAAAGGCAGATTGATGGAATGTTTGTCTAGGCTACACTGTTTCACATAGACTAGACAAAAGAAGTCATAAGAAATATTTTGAAATAAAGTGACATAGTTAATAATTATGCACTGTATATTTCAAAACTGTGAAAAGTAGGTTTAAAATGTTCTCACTACCAAAAAAGTAAGTTAAGTGAGGGATATATTAGCCTGATATTACCATTAAACAATGTGCATTTATACCAAAATATCACCTTGTATCCCTAAAACCATAAAATTATCATTTACCCTAATATTAGAAAACAAATAAACTCCAAGTACTTGGGTTTTACTTTTCATTCATTTAGTCCCTCCTCATCTTTGAATTTGTATATTAAAACATTACCATTTGAGGCAAGTATTGAGAGTTAAGATTTTACCTACAACTTGTAGGTAAAATCTTCTCTCGTTTTTCTTCTTCTCTTACAGTCTTACTTTGTGATTAAATGATTTATTAATGGAGTGTTTCTGGATTTTTTTGATTATTAATTCTGATTTGACTATTATCGATTTTTGCTTTATGTTTACCATAAAGTTTACAATAATATCTTTTAATTATAACAAACTATTTTTGAGATGATAGCAACCTGACATGATCATAAAGAAATAGAGAAAATACACTAGGAAAACTATAAATTCACAGTCCATTTCTCCCCACATTTTGAATTTCTGAAGTCCCTGTCTATGAATTTCGGTATTGCCTTCTCTCAACATATTACTATAGTCATTATTGTCTTAATTGATTTTTAAATTCTCTGTATTAAAATTATAAGCCTTTTACATACCATGCTTACAATATTAGAACATTATGACTTCTGCATTTACTCTTACCAGTTAATTCAATATCTTCCAATATTTTGGAAGGAGGGAAGATTGATGGGGACTGATCCTCAGAAACGTCAAGTTCCGGCTATTATACCAAGCTAAACCCTTAGTTGCTTTTCTTATTCTCTTTCTCTTTCTCTCTCTCTCTCTCTCTCTCTCTCTCTCTCTCTCTCTCTCTCTTGAAACATCTTTACCATTTTTTTTTTTTTACAACACAGGTCTTATAGAAACAAATTTCTTGGCTTTTATTTGAGAATGTCTCTATCTCAGCTTCATTATTAATTGATAGCTTTGCTGGTTCCAGGATTCTTGATAGTTTTTTTCCCCTTCAGTATTGTGAAAATATCATGCCACTCTCTTATGGCCAGTCTTCTCTTTGTCATTCTTTAAGAAACTAAGAGGCATTGCATTGGGGCTTGGTTGAATTAAATCTAACCAGTGACCTCTGACCTTCATGTATTTGTATATTTTCATTCTTTTCTAAGTTTGGGGAGTTCTCTGTTATGTTCTATTTGAATAGCCTTTATATCTCTGCAGTATTTTCAATTCCCTTTTAAATCCCAATAACCCAAATATTTGCTCTTTCATTGCTGTTCCAAAATTTATGCAAGCTTCCTTCATTATTCTGCATTCATTTTTCTTGCTACTATTCCAGATATATGATTTCAAGTAGCCTGAATTTGATTTACTAATTCTTTCTTCTTTCTTAGTTTGCCATTGATGCCATCTAGCATATGTTTAATTTTTCTTACTGTATTTTTAATCTCAAATATTTTCATGGTTTTCAACTGGTTTCATGTTTTAAGTTTTTCTGTTAAAGGATTTAGTCTTTAATCTGTGTTTTCTTGACACTCAATACTTGTTTCCTTAAAACAACTGTTTACATTCCCCATCTGAGAGGAGTTTATACAAAGTGGTTATTATATGCTCAGTTTCTCACATCTTATTTTGACTATTAGAGAAGTCCTGTGCATCTGAAGGCTATTGATGCCTTGTGATTCATCTAGTGTAGAAATAAGTTCAGGAATGCCACAAGTCTGGTATTGGTGTATTGTTACTCTTTCATCACTAGAAGGTAATCCAAGCTCAGGCTTGTGTCAAATCCACAATTAATGTGTTATATGATGTGAACCAAGGGAATACAGAAAAAGAGTATTCCATCCTGAATTCTAGGCCTAGATGTCTGATTCACAATCACCTTCCTGTGGCTGGGCACTGTCTTCCTTTCACAGTATCTCTGTGAAGAATCACTATGAAGGGGCCAGCCAAAGTTCCTATGCCATACCTGTAGAAAATTCCTGAACACATCTGTCTTACAAGGACCGGCTCATGCAGAAATAGAGGACCTATAGAGACCAATGACAAGTAACAAGAATAAATCAGTAATAAAAAGTCTTCTATCAAGGAAGACCCAGGACCAGAAAGTGTTACTGATTAATTATAACAGGCATCTAACGAAGAACTTACACAAATTCTTCTTAAATTATTTCCAAAACCCTTGAATAACAATCAATTCTTCAAAATGCATTCTCTGAGACAAGTAGTACACTGGTATCAAAACCAGGCAAACAAACAAAGCCATAGGCCAACATCCTTGATGAACATAGAGGTAAAAATTCTCAATAAAATTCTGGTGAACTGAATCCAGTAGAATATTGTTAGATTACTCACCACAATGAAGTGGGATTCCTCCCAGCAATGAAGATATGATCCCACACCTGCAATTCAGTAATTTTTATACATAACACCAACAGCAGGAGTGCCGCAGTCCGGCTGGGCACAAATAACCGGGAGGTGACAAGCAACTTGAAGGTTCAAGCGGGAACTACTTTATTGCCAGTGAACTCAACAGGAAGTGAGCAAGAACTCAAAAGTAGTGGGCACTCAAGGTAGCAGGAGCCTCTTTATTGCCAGACAGCAGAGGTATATATACCTAACTGAATACACAGCTTGTTTCAATTTAGCATCATCCAGTTACAGCAATCAGTCATCAAGGAATCCTCATCATCTTAATAATTATACACAGCTTAACTTAATTAACATTATTAGATACAGCATTCAGTCATTAAGGAATCTCTATCATCTTTAATGGCTCGGTGGCGTTAGCTCCAACCACTCCTCCTGGCAAAGTGCCAGGCGCCATCTTGACTTGTTTGTGGCTCTCAACACATGAGGAACAAAAACCTCAGGACCATCCCAATAGACGCAGAAAGAGAATTTGATAAAGTTCAGTACCACGTCATGATAAAATATTGAATAAATTAGTACAGAAAGTATGTGATTCAACATACCAAAGTCATATATTAAAATCCAATAGCTAACATTTTACTGAATGGAGAAAAACTGAAAGCTTCCTTCTTAACATCTGCAATAAAACAAGTATGCTCACTTTCAGCACTTTTATTCCACATGGTATTTCAAGTCCTAACATCAGCAATCAGGCGAAAGGAAGACAAAAATTGTATCTAATTTTGAAAAAAAAAAATCAATTGTCACTATTTGTAGGTACAATTACAGTATGTATAGAAAAACTAAAAGAATCTATGAAAAAAACTATTAGAACTAATAAATAATTCAGCAAAACTGTAGGATATAAAATCAACATTCAAAATAGCAGTAATGTTTCTATGCACCAGTAGCAAATCTTGTGATGAAACAGAGATCGAAAAAGGAATCCCATCTTTAATAGCTACAAAAATAAAATGGAATAACATACCTAGGAATACATTTAACTAGAGATGAAAACTTCATGATGAAAATTGCAAGACACTCCCAAAATATTTTGAATAAGATGCACAAAATGGAAAGACATTCTGTGTTCACGGATTTTAAGAATCAATATTTTTAAAGCATCCAGACTACCAAAAGTGATCTACAGATTCAATGTGATCCTGACCAAAATGACAATGATATTCTTCACAGAACAGAAAATACTCTCACAGTATATCCACTCTCACTGTGGATGAAGTAAGTTATTATCTTTCAAGTAAATAGCAAGGAAACCTTGGTCTGCGTCCTCTCTGTGTATACCCATGCACCCAGGGTCCATATTTAATGACAAGTTTCCAAATTATCATCAGTTTTAAATAATTTCACAATATTTCTGTGGAAATTTATATTTTATCTTCCCTACTTCTAAACTAGAGTTCCTAAGATTCCTAATAGCTTTTAGTTTTATTGTGGTTATGAACCTCTGAATTAAGTGTACACCATTTATTTCCTTAGAAAATTATATTTAAATAGTATTTAGTATCATTTCTTGAGTAAAATTTAAATGGGTTATGTCATCAGATTTTTATTTATATTTTCCATTTTTTTAATAGCATGCATAGGCTGATCTTCTATAATCCTTTACGTATTTGTTACTTTTCAAATTGTGTTGCATTTTAGTTTTTGAAAACTTGGTGATTTATTGATTGATAAATAATATGAAAGGAAGAGGGTTCTTTTCAACTTTATCCCACACAGATGCAGGGGAGATCTCTTCAGAACTGTGGTGTCAAGCTACTTCCCAATGTGGGCAATTCTTCTTTCCTAAACCTAAGGAAACTTATTGACATGTCAATGTTTCCAGTGTGAAGTGCCAAACTGAGAAAGTGTCCTGATGTACCAAGAGCAGCACTGAATTAGTTGTGAATAGCAAATCAAGCTTTTTGACAAACTGGGACTAGAGGCAGACGGTATGCCTATTAGAATTTGCAGAAATGCTATTTAATGAATACGAAAAACAGAGCAGGAAGGATAAGAAGGAGGCTTATTTTCTCGGGAAAGTGATTCTGAAGGATGACCCTGTCAATGAGTCTCTTTCTGAAGATGCTTTTATTGGTTGTGCGAACTGCACTAGATCATTTTTTTCTTTCCGTTTTTTTTTTTTGCAATTATTACAGACCCTTCCTATTAATTTTGTTTTTATTTCACATATTAGAGAATAATAGTATTTGAAAATTGAAATCCATTAATAGGATGATGGTTCAGTGGATTTGCTGCCCTGTAAAATGAGCAAAGGTGGCAAAAAACATAAAAAAACAAACAATGAGCAATAATGTTTGAAGGGTGAGGTTGCAGTTCAGAGCATTTTCCTAGCATGCATGAGACCCTGGGTTTTATCTGCAGCATCTAACAACAGAAATGTCTAAATTCCTCAAATTGCCCTAATGGTGTATAGCAAATAAATGAGTGTTTCTTTAGGAAAATCTACAAAAACTCACTAATAATAAATAGTGAGACTCTGTGAAATTCAAGTCATTACCAACTCCATTCTTTCCCTTCTGCTTCAGGGGAACTCTACTAAGCATGAGGATGTTTGAGAGAAGGAAAGAGGTAGTCCATGTTCTCTGCTTATTCTCAAATAAAATCCTGCTGTCTCTCTCTAACAAGGGCAAGCCACCAATTTTTCTAATCCCCTCCACTTCAAAGTTCAAGAGGACACATTTTGGGTGAATGTGACTGAGTCCATGTCTCCTGCTTCCACTTAGCTGTGCCCACAGGGCAGAGGCTGTGCCCCAGACACGGCAAGTCGAAATACTGGGACCTTCACTATCATCTTCCCAGTTTGCTCATGGGTAGAGATAACACCTAGAGATGCAGGGAAAGGAAGAGAGATCACATCCTGACCAAGAAACTGAGTGGCTCAGATAGTTTACCTGGAGTGACAAAACCATCCACAAAATAAAAAGAGCACTTTGAAGCTCTCCTCAAAGACTTTTTTAGACTCACAATATGGGAAAGTGCAGGCTTATGGGTCCTCATGGAACTAACAGGGACTTTGAATTAAGAGAGCTATCTTAAACCAGAGGCCAGCTGCTTCCCCAGGGTAAACCAGGGAAAGATAGAGCCCAGGAAGAGTCCTCATGGAATCAAAACCTCCAAGAAACTCTTCCTTACTAGAACATAGTTGAACTATATTACTTAGACATCCACAGCCCAGAGTAACATCAAAAACAGTAGAACAATTCAGTGGTAGACAGCCATGTGGTAATACCAAATAAATCAGACAGCTTATCATTGAGACAAGAGGAGGCGAAGGTCAGACTGTTCTGCTAAGATGATGTCCTCACAAAGTGGCCAGAGGAACACTGAATACCACCTTCAGCAAAATGAAGTCTGTAGGGACAGACAGACTTCTCTGGAATAGCCTGCATATATCAACAGGTAACTCATGACTGGGAAAGACAAATCAAAATAGGCAACAGACATTCTGAGCGAGTCCAGGTGGAGATGGCACAGGGACTGCAAGGTCATAAATACCTTAGAACTTTAAGTGATGACATTGAAGTTCTGGAGTGGATAGCACTCTACCTTCCCGTGAGTGCCAAGCGCAGAGCAGAGAGAAAACAGCAGGAAGAAAAGTGAAAAGAGCCTCAGAGAGAAACAACATCCAGTGCACCAACACAGGCCCAACGCAAGTACCAAGGGAGGAGAAAATAAAAATAAAAAATTAAAAAGAAATAGAAGAGCAAGTGGTGGCTGGTGGAAACCTGAATTTGCACATCCAAGGAGTTCAATGAACTCCAAGTAAGATGACTGTGAAGACATCCAGAGGCTGACACAGCCTGGTAAGGACACGGAGAGTCAAAGACGACCAGAAAATCTTGACAGAAAATGTCAGGCCATTTACAACTGAAGATTAAGAACTTCCTTGTTATGCGAAACAAGAGGCCAGGAGGTATTGAAATGAAAGAAATAATAAAAGAAAAAACTATCCACTTTGAATTTTGTATACTAACCTATTCATCGTGGTGCAAACCTGTAATTCCAGCAATCTGGGAGGCTGAGGCAGAGGATCACAAGTGTGAGAGTAGCCTCAGCAGCTTAACAAGACCCTGTCTTTAAATAAAAAATAAAATAAACAAAAAGAAACTGGAATGTAGCTCAGTGGTAAAGAACCCCTGGATTCAATCCCCACTGTTCCCCCAAAACAAAACAAAATATAATAACAAAAAATGAACAAACAAAATACCTCATATTCTGTACAAAACAAAAGCTTTCACAAAATGAATGCAAAATAAATACACCCAAAGAAAAGCATAAACTAAGAAATCTTATTGCCAACATTCCTGTTTTATGAAAAGTATCAAGGAATTTCTTCAGACTAAAAGCATATACACTCAGATGAAAAATAGACTCGACACAAAAATCAAAGAACATCTCTAAGATTAATTACATAATTACAAAACTGTACAAATGCATGGCTTGTTCTTTCTCTTCATAATTAAAACAGGAATTGTATAAAACTTGCATTTATACCATCATTAGACTATCACATTAAATATGGAGTGTATTTAGCAATAAGAGCACAAAGGAGGTTCTGAGGATAGAGGTGTAATCCAAGTCAAAAAAATGATACTAGATGGTAGCTTGAACCCAGGAAAAAATGGATAGAACCAGAAACAGTAAACATATAGCAAAGTCTAAAAATATGTGCTCAATTTTCTTTCTTTTCTTGAAGAAATGAAAATACCTAAAATGATAATTACAATAGTATTATGGGATTTAACATATATATGTAAATATACACATAATTTTATAAATGTAACTATAGGAAGGAATATATCAGTTCATATTTATTTATATAAAAATATATAATAATGTAATTGTATATAGCTTATATTTTATACAAACAGATACATACACACATAAACAAAGATAACAATTGAAAAAGAGAATGGGAAACAGTTTATGTGGAAATTTCCACATTTCTTTGGAGTAAAGTTAATATAAATCTGATGTCTATTATGATAAATTTGTGTATATATATATATATATATATATATATATATATATATATATATGGTAACCGTGGGCAACCTCTAAGAAAATAATTTTTTAAATATAATGGAAACCAAAGGGTTAAAACAGCATTATATTAAGATTGAGTATTTTCTCAAAGAAATGTATATCCAGGTTTTGGTTACCATTCTATTCTTATACACAATATTTACTTTAAAGATTTAAATAGAATGAGACACAGTGTTAATGTTTTTAAAGTATTGATTTTGTTTCCAAGTATTTTAATACTCATATGATGTTTTTGTACATAAAATACTTAGTGCTACACTATTAATTGTACATAAAACTGATTCTGTTGCCACCAGGTATGGGTTCCTCCACCATTTGAGTTGATCCTGCTGCATAGCTTCTATATCCAGGTAGAATCTGAACAAGGTACAACTGATCAAATGGTCTTTGAACCCTTGTGCATCTGAGGATGATTAAGGTTGTTGTGGTTGTGATGTGGCAGTTTTCTTCTTGTTTTCCATGAATGACCTTCACAAGCTGCTACTGGATAGCTATTTTCTGCATCACTAACTTGTAAATATTAATTTTTAGGACATTCAACTTTATATAAGTAAAATGCAAGTATGAATTTATTTTCTCTTCTCTTTTTGAATATAATATGCTGCTTCTGGCTGAGGACTTAGGTAATTTTTCTATTATTTTGTAGTTTCACGACCTTCAGAACTTTATCAATAACTTTAAGAATGTTTTATCATTTTTTTTTCTAAAATATGGTAAGCATTTGGTACAGACTTTTTAAAGTTTTCTTTAATTTTATAACATTATAATTTTTTGACTGTCTTGATCAGAGACACAGAAACCCAATATTTGTATATATTTTCTTTGGCTTCATCAGCAAACTTACTTCTGACTGCATCTTGATTTGACTACTTTGTTTGCACATCTTTAATGATCTCATATTGGTATCCAGGATTTTTGTTGTTGTTTGGTTATATTCCATCATGTTAATTCTGGGTTTTGCTTCTTTTTTTTCTTTTCAAATTGAAGTAAACTTTGCATAAAATTAAATACAAAGATCATTAATTTGTAACTTACTAAGTTTTAACAAATATATGCCTTGTTATAACTAAATACCAGCAAAGATATGTTTTCCATTATCTCAGAACTTGTTTTTCAAAACTTTGCAATTTATAAAAACTCATAATCATTGTCTTGGTCCTACCACTATAGATTATGTGGCCTCTCTTTGGACTTCATTTACATAGGCTCATACTATCAGTTTTCTTAAATGTCTGGATTGTTTTCATGCCACATGTTTTTTTTTTTTTTTAAGATTCCTTGATGTTGGTCCATGTATCAGAAGTCTGGTCTTAAAAAACTGTGACTATTGTCCAATTTTTCAATAACCTAACATTTGTGTCACTTCTCAAATCGATTTACATTTTTTCACTATCATAAATAATAGTGCTTGACATCTATTTTACAAGTTTTTGTTGTTGTTGTTGTTGTTTTGTACCAGGGATTGAACCCAGGGGTGCTTAACCCTTGATCAACATCTCCAGTTTTCTTTGAGTTTTATTTTGCGACAGTGTCACCCTTCTTGTCATAGAGTCAACTCTGTCTGATTAATCTAGCCAAACACTTTTTCATAGTTTTTTGCATGACATTTTTTTCTATAATTCTAATTTTAGTCAGTCTTTTTTGCCTATTTAAACAGTATCTTATATAAACAGCACAGAGTAGGATATTGCTTCTTTACCCAACCTGATAACCTCTGCCCTTTTAACATGAGTGCTATGGATCAAATTGTGTTCCACCAAATTCATACTTTGAAGTCACAACCACCAATATGATGCTCTTGGAGGTGGGGCTGGTCATTGATGCTAGAGCTCTCAGGATGAGTTGAATGGCTAGTGAAAGGAAGCAGAGCAACCCGCCCTCTCTGTTATACAAGGGCACAGAAGAAGGCAGCTGCCATCTTCACAGCTCTCATCAGGAATGAATTGGTCAGCCAACCCCCAATGGAAATGGAATGGAAATGTCCTTTCAATTGCCTAGTCTCTGGTATTCTTTTCTGCCCACCTAACCAGACCAAGACACAGTTTAGTCCATTAAATTAATTAATTACATATTTAGCACCATTGACTTGTATTCAGTTTGACACAGTATTTGCTATTTGGTTTGTTTCTTCCTTTCCTGCCTTCTTTTGGGTTGAAACAATTTAAAAATCATTATTGTATATTCTCATTTGCTTTATCTCTTCTTATTATATATTGATTTTGTTTAGGAATCATGATATGCATACTTAAGACATTGTAACTAGAATTGATATTGTGATTTTCCTCGCAAAATATAATTATGTTACAACAAAGAGTACAGTTCTATTTCACACACTCCTTATGTTATTATAGTTATGCAATTTACTTCTAAATAATATTCTAAATATCACAAAATATTATAGGTTTTGTTTTAGGTAATGTGGTGACTTTTACTAAAATTCAAGGAAAGAAAAAACCTTATAAAATATATAGTATAATAGTTACATTGCTAGTGTTGTTCTTTAACTGTTATACTTCTAAGTTTCTTTCCCATATCATTTCTCTGTAGTCTAGATTTCTCATTTAAATTATTTGTGAGGAGATAGATTAATCTGGCAATAAATTCACATTTTGTTTATTTGAAAATGCTCCTTTTTATAAAAGAAATTAGAAAGATAATGACATAAAAAGAATGGAACACAATAACAAATGTAAGTTTAATTGAATAAAATAACAAAATCATAGAAAAAGAGGTATATAATAAAATAAATAAACAACCACTATCCCCCCAATATAACCTTACAGAGGAATTGAAAAATAAGACAGATGGATAAAAAGAGATATACACCTTGAAATAGGTAACATTAAAACAATAAAAAATACTAAATTTACAAATTTTAACTGTGTATGTATTAATTAACCTAATTAAGAATGGGCAAAGAACTGTAACCATGGACAGAGAAAAAAATCAATAAATAGATATATAAATGGATCATACCAATTTGAAACCTAGAAGTTATAGATTACATTAGAAGATATAGATTAAAATTTGGTTTAAATTTAACCAAATACAAAAATTTCCATATAGGAGGACAGTGTTAAAATATAGATATGCTTTCATAATTGAATACTTTCTACTAAAATGTTAGAAAATCAAAAGATCCTCTCACAATACTCTAACCCATAAAAAACATGCATTGTCCATAGATATTTACATTGGTAATTATATCATGACACCATTTACATGGTATTTAAGAACTGAAAAAAGTAATTTAAGAACATGCAACTTGTTCTCAAATCATAGGAATCAGATCAGTGGTAGTGTGTGTAAGTTGGGAATTGATAACAAAATTGATAAAAACCTTTGGGCAATGGAACTACTTTATAGAGTTGGATGATGGTTTTGTGTGTAGGCATTTGTCAAAACACATGAAATAAGTCTTTGAGTTGAATTTCATTCAATGTAAATTTATCTTAGATAAAAAATATTTATAACCATCAACTTAGTAATCTAAAATTTGGTAATGTGCATACAAAGAAAATCCAAAAAAGAATATATGAAAAGAAAAGATATTTATTGCAATATTAATTGTAATTACAAAAGTCTGGTAATCAATGGAATCCCACTCATAAAAGATGGTCAAATAAATCATTCTACAATGGAATATGAATGGGATGAAAAAAAATCAAAATTGAGATTAATCAAAGGTTTTGCTAATAAAATCACTTGTAAAAATATATACAAAATACATAGATTAATATATTTGTGTGTGTGTATATGTATGTTTGTAGATACATAAACATCCCCAAATCTTAATTGATTCTGTCCTAGCTAGTTTGTTGTGAGGAGGACTCACTGCAGCGTTTGAAAAGAGCTTATGAACTGTAAAGTGCCTTGCATGTATCTTCAATGACTATTCAGTCCTACAATGGTCTAAAGGTCACAAAAAATACTGGCTCAGACTGGTCTAGAACAGAAGACTCTGTCTTCCTCAATTTTACTGTAAAAGGTATTTTCCTAATTAAATTCTGAAAAGTCTATGGTTATTTTTCAGTTACATTTTAGAAATTGAATACTTTCAATTATACAATGTGAAAAAGACTTATTAATTCATGTTACTGAAAGTAACTTATATTTTCATAAAATTACTCATTATCATATGAGCATGCCTTTGCTTATAATTTTAAATTATCTAAAAGATATAATAAATTAGGCAATTAGGTAAATTGTTTATAATCTCAGACATTTATTAAAACCAATTTAACTTAATTAAATTGGATCATTTAAAAACATAACCACTCTGAAATAAATGTGCATTTTATTGTAATATTATATCTACATGGTAGAGATAAAAGATAAAAGACAAGTTACCAAAGGGAAAACTTGAAATTGATGGGAAAAAAAAGACCCATGATAACATAAAGAAGACAAGAAAATAGCAATCTAGTTTAGCAATAGGAGATTTCATTTTCTCCACAAGAAGTGTGAAACTTTTGAGAGGTGTAGGACAATAAAATATAAAATTATGGATGAAATAAAGAATTATTGACCTTCTGTGTCAGAAATCCTAATAGGACTGGTCCTATCCAATCTTAGAGAAAATGTGCAGTTAGTAGATTAGAAATAGCAAAGCTACTTGGTTCAAGTGACCCCATGATTAAATTCAATATAACTTAGAACAGTGACCTAAATGCTGTATCAAACTGGAGTTTGAATTCTCAAAAGCATACTTTCAAGGTGGAAGAAAAGGAATGGAGAAAGTGGTCTAGGAAATGATAAAATAAATCTAGACTAGTGAAAATAGGGGATTAAAAAAGAAAAAGAAAATAGATAATACATGACCACACCTATCCAGACAGCCACCTCAGCACACTTTAAGAGAAATGAATTATTTCTCTTCTGTTTTTTTTTCTTCCATGATTTATTCTCTTAGTGGTCATCACATATTAATGTTAGCAATAATTAAATTCCATATTAAGTCACGCTGTATGCTCTTTCTGTGAAGAATGAATGCAGTTTAGCAATAATTCTTATTGGATCATAAAGCACTTCTTTAGGAAAGGGAACAAAGAAAATTATTCCCTAAAGCTTATCCCAAGGAAACACCACCCACATTTTATTAAGTTGTTAAATAAAACAGTAGGCAGAATTGGGAAACTCAGTAAATGAAATAAATTCTGAAATGTGAAAATATTAACTTTTTATTGAAGGTAAAATTGCATGAGGGTGTGCAGGGATGCCTGAATTAACCAATACCTGGCCACAAGTGTGTCTATGAAACAACTGGTGTCGCTGTGGAACAAGATGTCCTTTGTAGAAATGAGGAAGGCTGCACACTTTTCAGAAGGTCTCCCAATCAGAACTTTTAAAAATTTCCTCTAAATATTAATGCAAAAAAATATAGTGCTCATATCATTATCTAATGTAGACTGTAGTTAGATTTAAGATATAATTTTCAACAATACAGGTCAGTTATACTGAAAATTAATTTCACCTTCTTGTTCATCATTTCCCAATAACTACAGATTTTAAAAAAAATTTTACTTGAGTGTTCTTGTGCACCCAAATTATGAAAACATGCTTTAGATTTTTGATTATTTATCACTACCTAACACCTGCCAAATGAGACTGATTATCCAATGAAAACTAATTTTGTTATGTATAGTTAGGTCCTTTTCTTTCCATTTCTTAATAAAATTTTGAGTTAGTTTTTGTGTACAGTTTTCTCTACAACTCTATCTTCTTTAGGAGTAGTAAAGAGAAAGTTGTGATTTTTGTAATTTTATGTCTTTCTCCAAAATCTTCTGAAATTACACTTGATATCCTAAACATACTTTTGATAGGAATTATTAACAATAAGCGTGCAACTGAAAGATGTTTTTTAAACCCTGTATCATGTTCTTGTTATAGATGGTTTCATTTTACTAGTGATAGAATCTAACTTATTAAAAAATTGCTAATCAAACAACATCAATCTACACAGCCATTGAATGCTCATAGTGTGAAAGAAGCTATTTCTGTAATCTCAAAGCTACATCTAATTTTATCCACATTAGAGTCTTATTGTATTGGAATGATTATTGCCCTTATTCACAGAAGAATGAGCCGAAAGATGGAGTCTGAGTAGATTGTTCAGTCACACAGCTATGTCAGAATATACAGGTATTATTCTTTGAAATTACTTCTTATTAGGAATCGAACATATTTAAGTGTTTATTACAAGTATTATTTTTATTCCTCCATCATTGTTTTGATGGTTGTTGATTCAATGTCATTATTTAGGCTTACTAGCCATTAGGTCTGCTTGAAGAAAATTTAAATATGAAAATTTTTACATCACTATTATTTTTAAAAAAGGAGCCATATGCCTTGATGAAAAATGAGGCAACCATTAAACATAAGCCTAATGTAAACTGTAAAGCTCATGATATAGATGGAACTTATTAACTGAGATAAAAGGTGAAGTCACTTATTTTCAAAAATTGACTATCAATACTTTTATACACAAAATGAAAGCATTCATGATGGTGTGTTATCAGTTTTATATCCCTAATCTTCAAATAATTTGAGCACCTTTATTTTTTAAAAAAATCACAGTGCTGTCTGAGTTGTGTTTAGAAAATTAAGGCAGAATACAATGACTAAAAAGAAAAAAAGTTCATATCTTTTTTAAGAGTCTGGAGAATCTGCCCAGGGTACAGGCCTGGTAGGCAGGTGGCTTCTGCAGTTGTATGCAAGATGGGTACTGAGACTGTCACCCAAACTATGAAACATGACTAAAAGCAAGGAACATTTTATTCCTTTAAGTTCATAACCAGGAGATACACATCATTTCAGAATGTACTAAAACCTGATCATTTGAATGTGTATAGTTATTAGTTATGTCTTCAAAATGGTAAAATGGAGTGCTTTCCATTTACTGGTGCCATTGGATTTTGGAAAACATTTTTATAATACATTTCAGGAAGTCTCTCAAGTGTTTCTTCATAAATTGTTCAGAGACTCTTCAGATAAAAATAACCCTATTACTTAGATAATGAAAGAGAAGAGCTTAATGCAATCAAAGTTTATACTGTCTCCATATTTCCATTATATTCATTTTCCCTTGGAGAGTCAACAATGAAAGACTACTTAGAATGGACACATTTAGAATTTTCAAATAAGAAGCCTTATTTACAAAATATGCAGGTCTTAAAATCATTTCTGGTTTTATATTTAATCATATAAAATGAAAGTTTTTCCCAGGAAGAATTGGAGTTCACTCATTAGAAAATGTGGCTGAGGAGTTTGGAGTAACAAAGCTGACTACTTTAGTTTGAAGAGTAGACATTTGTGGTCACCAGTCCAATTTTCACAAGCTGAGAAGAAATTGTACTTGGAAAACGGAATGAAATTTCCTTGAAAAAATAAAGGCATAGGTATGATATGATCTAGTCATTCCAATTATGGGTATTTTTTTTACAAAGAAACAATATCAGGACCTTGAAAAGACCCTAGTATTACCCAATTCATTAAAGCACTATTCATTATGGATAAAGTATGAGAGCAACCTAAATTTCCACCAACAGACACATGGATAAAGAAAATGTGGTATATGTGTACGCAAGTTAATATCATTCATTTTTATAAAGAAGGAATTTGAACATTTGCAACAACATAAATAAAATTTATGCTAAATAAAATAAGCCACTCCCAGAAAGAAAAATATTTCACTAGTCTACCTGTATGAGCTATCAAGGTGTACGAACCATTTAGTACACTGGCTGTTGACAGCCTGTGAGACATCTTTGCTTTCTAAACAAATGATGGCCTTGGTTTTGCCAGTCTTACCTCATTTGTTAACAGTTTATTACTTTTAATGATAATCTGGGATCGATATTTAATATATAATATTAATGCCTGATATTTAATACCTGTCATACACATGAAATTATCTGTTCTTACAAGTAGGAACCAATAATGGAGATTTATCTGCTAAATTAAGGACAATGATAAAAATGGAATGAGAAAATTCACATATGCTTCCTATAGGGGATTAAAAATGCTGGATGATTTTAAGTCCTTTGGGTTTAAATCAAGGAGTGGAATAGTTGAGTCAAACAGGATTAGCATTTCAAGCTGTCTGAGGGATCCCCATACTGCTTTCCATCCTGGTTGGAGTCCCATCAGCCCCCCACATCCTGGCCAACTCTTATTGCTGCTTGTATTCTTGACCATTTCCATTCTGACTGGAGTGAGAGGAAGTCTTAGAGTAGTCTTGACTTGCATTTCTCTAATTGCTAAAGAGGATCAACCCTTTTTCATATGTTTGTTAATAGATTGTATTTCTTCTTCTGTCAAGTGTCTGTTCAGTTCCTGAGCCCACTTATTGATTAGGTCATTTGTTTTTTTTGGTGTTAAGTTGTTCAAGTTCTTTATATATCCTGGAAATTAGTGCTCTATCTGAAGCACTTGTGGTAAAGATTTTTTTTCCCCATTCTTTAGGCTCTGTCTTCATGTTATTGATTGTTTACTTTGTTGAGAAGAAGCTTTTTAGCTTGAATCCATCCCATTTATTGATTCTTGATTTTACTCCTTGCACTTTAGGAGTCTTGTTAAGGAAGTCGGGTCCTAGCCCACATAGTAAAGATTTGGGCCTACTTTTTCCTCTATTAGTTGTAGGGTCTCTGCTCTAGTGCCTAAGTTTTTGATCCATTTTGAGTTGAGTTTTGTGCAGGATGAGAAATAGAGGTTTAATGTCATTTTGCTACATATGGATTTCCATTTTAACTAGCACCATTTGTTTAATAGGCTATCTTTTTTTCCAATGTATTTTTTGGCACCTTTGTTTAGTATGAGATAATCATATTTATGTGGGTTTATCTCTGTCTTCTATTTTGTATTATTTGCCTACATGTCTATTTTGGTGTCAATACCATGATGTTTTTGTTACCATTTCTCTGTAGTATAGTTTAAGTTCTGGTATTGTGACGCCTCCTGCTTCACTCTTCTTGCTGAGGATTGCTTTCATACTACATGACACAGCCACATCATGGTTTTGGCAGCTCAATTCACAATAACTAACCTATGGAACCAAACTAGGTACCATTCAACAAATGAATGGATAAATAAAATGTAAATATACTCAATGGAGTATTACCTAGACTTAAAAATGAATAAAATCATGGCATTTGCAGGAAAATGGATAAGGCTGGAGAATACCATGCTAAGTGAAATAAACCAATCCCAAAAGAACCAAAATCCAAATGTTTTCTCTGATAAGCGGATGCTGATCCACAGTTGTGGAGGGATAGGAAAGTATGAAAGAAATTTGGATTGTGCAGAGGGTAGTGAAAGAAGGGTTGGTGCTGTGGGGATGGGAAGGACAGTATAACGAGACAGACATTATTACCCTATATACATGTATGACTACACTACTGGTGTGACTCTGCACCATGTACAGCCAGAGGAATAAGAAGTTGCGCTCCATTTGTGTACAATGTGTCACAATGAATTCTACTGTCATGTATGACTAATTAGAACAAATTTAAAAATTTATTTAATTGCCGGATTAATGTCCATTAACTCACTATCCTTTCACTAATGTATCATTTCTGTGTGCTTATCTATCACTTATTGTATATTATGGGTTATATAAAAGGGAAACAAGATCTAAGGAAGAAATAACTCCTGAATAGAAACATGGTAGTTTTATGTGGGCTAGCAACATTAATTAAAAAAAGAACAGTACTTATGTTAGACTTCATCAGTGCAGAGTTGAAAGAGAAAGACCACTGGACTTATCAGAGGTTGACTTATTTCAAAGAATGATTGACTTAAGACAAGACAGTATTCCTCATTGAGTAATTATTGATGTTAGATATAAAGAATAAAAGAAATAAATAGTTATGAAGATGAGGGCACCTCATAAGTGCTTTTCTGGTTCTCCAGCTTGCTAAGCAGATTCTGGGAGCTCTCGGCCTCATTACTCAAGTTTGCTGTTTCATAACATCATTCTCTGTATATCAGGCTAGTTATGTTGTCTGCAGAATCCTGAATAATACATACCTTATGAAAACACACTTTCTTCACAGAAAAATAATATATATATTTGTTTATAAAAAGTATTTTTCTTTCAACCTTTTTAAATTAAAAAAGCCCTGAGGTTTTTTTTATTAATATACACACTCAATACAATGCTATATTGAAACATAGAAATGAACTATGAAATTCTTCACCCCAAAATTAACCTTCCAATTCAATATATGATCCTAACTTACTTTATTTTGCCTTGATTTGATTTCCTTCAATGTGTTTTGTCATACTACACTACCTCAAGAGCCATGTCATCATTCTATCTACCCTAGTGTTGTTCCACCTGTAAATCTCTTTACTCTTCTTCCCTTCTTCCTTCATCTATCCACTCACCCATCCACCATTTCTCTCTCCCACCATCTCTCTCTCTCTCTCTCTCCAGACACACACATATGTACACACAGTCACTTATCACTGCCGAAAAATGTACCGATTATCAATTCTGTTATCGTGCAACCTCCAAACATCATATAGTCCATGTACACACAGATGGCTTCTAGATGCAACCAAGAAACACAATATTTATGAGGCTTTTGAGGCTGCTGCTGATATGGTTTACCTGGCATACTTTTACAGTAAGTTTTTTTTTTGTTTGTAATGAATAACAGCACGTTGTAAAGTAACAATAAAAAGTATAGTATAGCTAATACATGAATGAGTAATACCTTTATTTATTATCAAATATCATGGACTGTCCGTGACTGTGCGATGTTTATTCAGTTTCCTCCGAACTCAGGCTGATGAGCGGATCGGAGAAAAGACAAACTGGCTCAAATACAGAGAAAATGGGATTTGGTGGACCAGCCAAACTCCTGATGGGAAAAGACTGGCCACCAGCAGCTCCGCATGTTATATAGGTTTAAACATCAAAAGGATTTACTGAGACATCTTCTTCAAGATAAACAAAACAAAGTTGTGAGCAAAACAGCCCAATCAAAGCTTCTCAGCTTGATCCCCTATCTCTTCTTCCTTTGGACACCTGGCATTTGAACTAAAGGCTACTGAATTACAAATTCAGTGACAGGCACAGAAGTTTCCCTCTTAATAGGGGACACCATCAAATGGGGCAGTTTTCTTCATAGCTCTGCACTGAGAAATCCCCCAGAGAGGTGTTACCGCTGTCCATGGCAGTTCAAACTAATTGTTCTTTCACCACTCCCAGCAAGCTTCTGTCCATGATTTTATGTTCTATGCTTTTATACAATGGTCAGCAAAGTACTCTTGTCCACACCATCTTTACCACAAAGTCTGTAATATGGTTTGATATTCTGGTGATGCTATGGTAGCTATTACATTACTAGGAAAATGGAATTTTTCAGTTCTGTTTTAATACTAGGGGATCCATGTGGATTATGTGGTCTGTCATTGACCAAAATGATGTTAGGTGGTGAATAATTATATGTGTGTTTACATGCATCTGTGTGAATATAAATGTGAATATATAAATATATGTATAGACATCTGTGCTTATGTGCATATATATATAAATCCACCTATATGTATTCACATATGTACATATATATGCACATAAATACAGAAATACACACACCCAGACATATATATATATATATATATATATATATATATATATATATGCATATTTATTTGCAATACCACTACACTGAATGAAGTACTTCTCTACTGTCATCAACAATATGCTGTGAAGTCAGAGTAAAACCATCTAAAAAATACTTCATTCTCTCTAATACCAAAAAAAAAAAAAAAAAATTATTCCGGTCCAGTGGTTATAACATCAGATAAAATGATTTTTTTCTTTTTGATACGTTAGCAAATCATAATTTCCTTAACTTCCTGAGGCTAAAGAGTTATATTACCATAAACCATAACAGGATCATTTTCCCATAATAACTATGCCAAAATGCAGCAGCTCTGAAAAAGAGTCTAATGCAGCCTTTTAAAGGTGAAGTGAGAAATCTGATTGTGGAGGAGCTCATGCCACAGTTGATTTCATGGCAGTTTTCTGTTTGATCTTTAACCCTGGGGTAAAAGAACAAGAAGAATCAGAGCATGGCTTCTGCTGCCATAGTCCCTTCCCGGGCACTAATTCTGGTCGTGTGTGACTTGAAATAGATCTAGAAGGTAAGTATTGGAACAGGAAGAAAGGAGCAAGCATATGGAATACTCATTAAAGATGAAGTTGCAAATACAGGAATAAATGCAGCCTTTAAATAAAAAGCAGATTTTTAGTGCAATCCAAGTCTGCCAGTCAAAGAGGAGGGTTAGAGATCAGGAGAGGACGGGCCATAAGCAGTACCGTGAAGTCGGAACCCTCTAGTGGGATAATACCTCTAGAGTTTGTTGGAGCCTAAACTTTAAGCCTATATTACTTTGAGTAGAAATATGTATACTCTCCCAACACTGGAAAAGAAGATCAGATTTGGCAATGCCCAGTTGGCAAAAGGCTAGTGAACTTGGTTGCCAAAATAAACTGAGAAACAACGCAGATTCTCTAAAGATCGGAGAAGCTCCACAGCACAGTTGATTGTTTTCCGACACCTAGACCTTCTTTTCCTTTGTACGTTCATCAGAGGCTCCGTGGTCACCTCCCAGGTCCCACAGCATCCTGCCTTCCACACACAAAGGCTGTTTTTATGTCTTCTATGACAATTACTTTGTTTCTCCTGTATCCTTTCTCCTGGTGGCTTCGCTAGTTTAGTAGGATGACAAGTGTTACAATCCCAAGTCTGCATAGGAGCTGAAATACATGTAAATGCAGATGATCCGTTTGGTACATATTTTCCATTGTCTATCTGCACATTATGAAATGCTAGTTGGTCCCCCGACACTAAACAATCTCCCTGCTGAAACTGTCACTGTGGGGGAGTGTCAGCCTGAGCACCCTGATGCTCATCTTTTACAAGAGCTTGTGCCTGCCATTACTCTCCTGGACACTGACCCCACTGCTCATTCACTGCAGTACTGAATCCCTCCCTCCGTTATGTTCCCGTGGGCCTCTACCTGGAGGGAGAGCAGTGAGTTCCCTCAGAGAGGAAAACACATGCCTGTCAAGCTTAAGGGTGAAGTAAAAGTCGTGTTTTCTTCTCTGGTCCCAATGTAATCATTTTATTCAGTTACAATTTCCTAAAAACATCATACTGCAGCATGTATAAGTACCTTGTCTTAGAAAATTCCACATATACTCAATAAAATGCCCCATGTACAGTCGTTCTTTTGACTCAGCCTTCCTTAGTCTTTAGCTGTTGTAAATGTTGGAATGCCCAGACGGCATAGGCTGAATGTGAATTACATGGTAAAACTTTCAGATATTATGAGGTTTCCTCATTTAGTTTTTATTCAATTTCCTTATGATTTACATTTCATAATTGTTTGTGCTTTGCTGTGATGCCTGATGGTCCAGTGACAAAATTTTTGAAAATGAGATAAATTAGAAAGAGAAAGATTCTAGGCCAAGGTCTGCAGAAAGTTTTGACAAGGTTATTGATGAGCAATTAAATCTTCTGAGTCACTTCTTTAGGTCAAAAAGGGATGTATACACACACACACACACACACAAATACACCTGATATATGCCTTTGCAATGAAAAATGGTAATTACAGCTAGGTAATACTGAGTTCTAGTACAAATTATTTTATACCACTGTGTGAAAAAGAAAGCACAGTTACCTGAAATCACAGAATTTGATGAGTAAATGTATTGGAGGTTACCTGTGACTGTTGGAATCTCATTTAAAGAATCGTGTTCAATGAAAAGTCTCAAGGAACAAATATCTTGGCAGAACATATTACCCGAGAAGGATAAAGCGTGGACTTCATCAGAATCTAACACTGTGGGCAGATCAAATCAGAGTGGGAAAAAGGCTAGGACAAGATGACAAATTTTTCCTCTGTCTACCTAGGGCACTTAGCTGAATGAATTTACTAAATAATTTCAATGTATACTGCAGGATGTATAAACAGTATTTATTTTAGTGACCTTGACTTTAGTGACTTCTACGAGGCCATTTTTTCATATTCTACCATCTAAAGACTTATTCTTTTTATTTTCATAGACTTATTTCCTTAAATTTTGTATTGCTTAAAGTTTAATAATACCCTTTTAACCATTTAAGTGATGTCACAGTTTTTGGCATTTCACGAATGTTGTGTAAATATCAACCTAACAAAATTCCAAAATAGTTCCATAAACCCCCCAAAAACCTCATACCCACCAAAAGAAAAGGAGTGAGTTCCAACTGTTGCCTACTCCCATCTGTCATCCACCACAACGTTTTTTCTCTATCTGCAGATTTGTCTGTTTTGAACATTTTGCATAAATAGAATCAAACAATATGTGGTCTTTTATGCCTACATTCTTTAACAAATATATTCCAGAGTTATCTGTGCTGTAGAATGTATCAATATTTATTTTTTTCTGGATGAATAATATTCTATTGTATGGATCTACAACACCATTTTATTTGTTCATCAGTTGAAGAAAAGTTGTTTTATTTCTATTTTTGGCTACTACAAACAATGTAGCTATGAACATTTTACTGTATTTTTGTTAGGTTTTCACACACGTTTTTAAATTATCTTGAATAAATATCTGGGAGTGGAGTTGCTGGGTAATGTGATAATTTTTTATTTAAGTTTTGAGGAATTTCTAGATTGCTTTTTGAAGTGGCTATTCCACTTCACATTATCACCAGCAATGCTTGAGGGGCCACTTTCTTCACCTCCTGGCCAACATTCATTATTATCTCTTTTAATAGCAATCCAAGTGGACAAGAAGTAGCATCTCAATGTGCTTTAGACATGCTTTTGACTACAAACTAACAGGTTTTAATATTTTTTTCAACATGCTTTATTGGCATCTATATATCATTTTTAGAGAAATACTTATTTAAATTCTTTGCCCAGTACTTAATTTTATTATTCCTGGTTTTCACTATTGAGTTGTACAAGCTCTAGTGTATTCTAGATAAAAGGCCTTTGTAAGATATATGATTTTCAAAGTTTTCTCCTGTTATATGGGTCATCTTTTCACTTTCTTCATATTATCCTTTGATGAACAAACTTTTTTCTTTAATATGGAGGAAGTAAAATCTATCTGTTTTCCTGATGTTAATTGTGCCTTAGATTGTTTTTGTAAGAAAGTATTGTTTGATCGAAGTTCACAAAGATTTAAATATTTGTTTCCTTCTAAGATCTATCCCTTACCAGCAATTATTAGATCCATGGTGACCTACTTTTGTATGTTTTTGAAAAAGAAAAGAACATTTTTTTTTTCTAATTGAATTGTCTTGGCCCCTCTGTGTCAGGGCGGGAAGCCAAGGTTAAAAGAAGAAGAGGTCACTGGGATGTCTTTGAAAGAATGCTGAAATTGAGAAGAGGAGTGAAGGGCCACCGTGGTAAGCATGAGATCTTCCCATGCCCATGGGGTTTTCTACCTTCAGTTCTGCTCAACTGCTCCAAGTCTGTTCCTGTACCAGCACCATGTTGTTCTGATTACTGCAGGTTTCAGGAAATTTTAGTTTCAGAAGTGCGATCCTTTTTACTTTGTTCTTTCTCAAAGTTGTCTTAGCTTTCCATATGACTTTAGGCTCAGCTTGTCCATTGGTACCAAAGTAAAACAAAAAAAAAAAAAAAAAAGAAGAAGTTGGAATTTTGACAGTGATTACATTCAATGTGTAGATTAATTTGAATAATATTATAATATAAGCACTAGTTTTACTATTATTGACTCCAATTCCTAGCCAGGGATCTCTTCCTCTTTATTTAGGGCTTCTTCAATTTTGTTCAGCATTTTGAAATTTTCAGTCCACAAGTTTTGAACCTACTCTGTTAAAAATATTCCTAAGTACTATTTTTTTTTGAAGCTAAGGTAAAATAAAATGTCTTCTTCATATCATTTTCATATTGGTCACACTACTTCATAAATGAAGGTTATTTTCATGGTACTCATTTGTCCTTCGACTTTTTGGAATTCAGTTTTTTGTGCATCTTAATGAGACTTTCTATTCCACATGCCTTTATTTGGCTTCTTGGGTAATTGCCTGGCTGGAATGTTCAGTACTACATTCAACAGAGGTGTCAAGAGCAGACACCTTGTTTCCGATTTTAGTGGGAAGGTGACATACTTCATTCACCTTCGATATAAAGTCAGCAGTGGGGGTTTACTTGATGCCCAGAGTCAGGTAGAGGAGCATCCCTTCCTTCCTGACTGTTGAGCATTTGTGTGAATATAACAATATTTTCTTGTGACTCTTGGTTTTCGTGTCCACGTAAGCCTATCCTAATAGAATCTGTTAGGAAGTTTCCATCCTCTTTCATGATTTTGAGCAATAGAAAAGCATTCAGCTCTTCTTTAATACCTTGGTGGAATTTGCCTGTGAATCCATCTGGTGTGGACTGTGCTCTGTTGGCAGTGCTCTGGTTACTGGGTCAATCACTTTTCCTCTACATCTATTCATATTTATCTTTCCTCTTGACCAAATATGGGTAGTTTAAGCTTTTCTAGAATTATATCTATTTCATGAAGGTTATCAGATTTGGGGGCCATACGATTTTCATGTTTTTTTTTTCTATAACCCTTTTTATTTCTATAAGACCAATAATAATATGAATGATTTCATTCTATTTTAATAATCTTAGCTACTTTTATTTATTTTTGTTTAGGGAAATGAAAGGTTTGATGATTTTTTTTTCATATTTTCACAAAACCAAAGTTTGTTTTTTTGATTTTTTCTTAATTTCCTACTCCCTGTTTTATTTATCTCTGTTCTTACCTTTATTATTTACTTTCTACTTCTTGCTCTAGGTTAGAATAATATTTATTTCTTGTTTCTCATGGTGAAAAATTAGGTTATTGATTTGAGATTTACTTTATTTTTATAAAGTCATTTATAGCTTTAAAATTTCATCTGAATACTGCTTTTACTGCATCCATAAGTCTTTTATGTTGTGGTTTTATTTCATTAATCTCAAATATTTTCTAAGGTTTTTTTTTTCATTTGTTACTTGTTCCCTTTAGGTATACGTGACAGTAGGAGTTATTCTGGCATATTATACATACATGAAGCATATTTTAATTCTAAATAGGATCCTAGGCTTTTGTACATGACTCACAGTTACACTTATCGTGTATTCAGTTACAAAGAAAGTTATGTGTAATTAATTCTACTCCTTTTCCCTATTTTCCTCTCCTCCCCTTCCCTTCATTCCCCTTTGTCTAATCTGTGGACTTCTATTCTTCCCCTCCCACCATCCCTTGTTGTGGGTTAGCATCCACATATCAAAGAGAACATTTGGCCTTTGTTTTTTTGTGGGGATTGGCTTATTTCATAATATTCTTTAGTTCCATCCATTTACCAACAAATGTCATAATAATTCCATTCTTCTTCTTGTCTGAGTAATATTCCATTGTAATATACCTCATTTTCTTTATCCAATCATCTGTTCAAGGATAACTAAGTTGTCCATAGCTTAGCTATTGTGAATTAAGCTGTTATAAACACTGATATGGCTGTGTCACAGTAGTATGCTATTTTAAGTAATGTGGATATAGACCAAGGAGTGGGAAAACTGAGTCAAATGCTGGTTCCAATTCCAGATTTTCTGAATATTCTTCATACTGTTTTCTCACCATCAGTGTATAAGAATACCTTTCTCCCCATGTGTTTGTCAACCTTTATTGTAACTTGTATTCTTGGTAGTTGCCATTTCTAACTAGAGTGTGGTGTAATCACAGTGTAGTTTTAATTTGTATTTCTCTAATTGCTAGAGATGTCGAACATTATTTTAATACATTTGTTGACTGAGAATATTTCTTCTTCTGTGAAGTGTCTGTTCTGTTTCTTTGCCCAATTATTGATTGGGTTAATTGGATTTTTCTGGCATTAAGTTTTTTGAGTTTTTATAAAATATATCCTGGAGATTAATATTCTATCTGAGGTGCAGGTGGTAAATATTTTCTCCCATGTTGTGGGCTCTTTGTTCATATTCTTGATTGTCTCCTTTTCAGTGAAGAAGCTTTATATCTTTTTTTTTTTTTTTTTTTTTGGTGGTGCTGGAGATTGAACCCAAGGCCTTGTGTGTGCAAGGCAAGCAATCTACTGAGAGAACTGTAGCCCAAGAAGCTTTATATCAATAATGTATCAGCTGAAAGATAAATCAGATAAATCAGGAAAACTATCCCATTCACAATACCCTAAATATATATATATATATATATATATATATATATATATATATATATATAATACTTGGGGATCAGTCTCACAAAAGAGGTTAAAGATCTCGACAATGAAAACTACAGAACAATAAAAAAAGATATTGAAGAAGACCCCAGAAAATTGAAAGATCTCTCATGATCTTGGATGGGCAGAATTAATATTGTCAAATGGCCATACAACAAAAGCTCTATACAGATTTAATGCAATTAGTTTTAACATTGCAATAATGTTCTTCATAGAAATAGAAAAGACAGTCATGAAATTCATCTGGAAAAGAGTCCCAGAATAGCCAAAGCAAACCTCGGCAAGAAAAGTGAAGCAGGAGGCATCATAATATACAAGACCTTAAATTACACTACAGATCTACATTAACAAAAACAGCATGAGATTGGCACAAAAACAGAAACAAAGACCAATGGAACAGAATAGAAGACACAGAGACACACTCTCTAAAATACAGTTATATCATACTAAACAAAGGCACCATCAACATACATTGGAGAAAAGACAGCCTCTTCAACAAATGATGCTGGGAAAACTGGAAATCCATATTCAGTAGAATAAAATTGAACTCATATCTCTCACCCTGCAAAAAACTCAGCTCAATGTAGATCAAGGACCTAGTCATTAGGCCAGAGACTCTGAGTTTACTAGGTGAAAATGTAGGCACAAATCTCCCTTATGTTGACTTAGGAAGTGTCTTCCTCAATAAGACTCCTCAAGTGCAAGAAGTTAAATCAAAAATCAGTAAATAAAATATTTGATAAGTTAACTTGGGTTAATCTTTGACCATTTGGTTATTTAATAATGTGTCATTTTTTACACGATTATGAATTTGCAAATATTTTTAAAATTTATTTTTAATTCCATTCCACCGTGGTCAAAGGACATACTTTGTGATATTTTAATATTTTCAATTTTATTGATACATATTTTGTACCCAAAAGATAGACATGATCTATTTCAGAGATATTCATGTGTACATGAGAAGAATGTGATTTCTATTCCTGTTAGGATGATATGTTTTTTAGATATAATTGGTCTTTAACCTTGTTCAAATCTTTTATTTCTTTGAATTTCTTCTCTTGATTTCTATTCATTTTTAAAAGTAGATTATTACAGTACCCATGTGATATTTTTGAACTATTTTTCCTTCAGTTGGTTTAATTAATTTTTTAAGTGTGTTATATTTTATTAATGAATTGAAATTTTCTCATTATATAATGTTCTGTCTTTTATATTTTCTCCTAAAATTTATTCGGTCTGACATTAGAACACACACTCATGTTCTCTTTCAGTTTTTGTTTGCAAAGACTATATTTTTGCATTCCTTTACTTTCAACAAAAAGTTGTGGCTTTGAATACAAAATGAGTCTTTTTCAGACTACATGTATTTGCATATTTAAAAAAATCTCTCTGCTGATCTCTTCTGCTTCTTTGGGGACTTTAGTCCAGTTATACTTAATATATCCAATAATAAGGAAGGACTTACCTGCCATCTTCTATGTGTTTCCTATATGTCTTTTCTATAGTCCTATGCCTTCTGTGTTGCTTGCTTCATAACTGCCTTTTGTGTGTGAAGTAGTTAATTTTTAGGGTACTCTATTTGTTCTCCAGTAATTGCTTCTTTGTGTTAATTGTTTTTAGTTTCTTAAACATTGCTATAAAGATTTCAATAAACAATTTAACTCATAGCAATGTATTTCAGATTGATACCAACTTCATTTCAAACATTCAAAATATACATTCCTTTACTTCTTTGAAGTCTACTATCAGAAACTACATATTTTTAAATTTAGTTCTTTCAACATATATTCATAATTGTTGCTTTATGAATATAGGAATTAAAATACAAGCAAAAAGAAGAATAAATAAAAACTACAGAAATACTTTTTTTTTTTTACTTTTACCTATGTTTTAATTATCTACTTATATCTTCATTGGCTTTCTAATTTATTTTCTAATTTCCTGAAATTTCACTCTGAAGGAGTCCTTTTAGCATTTTTTCGTTTTTTCAACACACTTTTGTTTTATCTATTTTGAATCCAGAAATGTAGTAAATTAGACTTCATTTTTGGTAGTTTTTTTTTTAAGTGTTTGAAAGGTTCTTTTACTTAATACATACAACATACAAAATAAGTCAAAAGGAGGAAGCAGAGGATGATTTTCTGGTATTTATGATGCAAACATACAACTTTCCCTCATCAGTAATAATTCCATGTATGTCCATTTTACTCATGGTAAAACATGAAAGGCTGAGAGATCACAACTTTCACATAAATAGAAACGCACTCAAGCCATGGAATTTCAACATGTTTCTTCCCATACTGCAAACTCATTCTACTTTGACTACAATAAACATAAATAAAAATCATATCTCAAAAATATTTTTACACCCTTACCTTAAAGTATAACATAAACTCTTCCATCAATCGAGAAGAAAAGAACACCTTTTGTAGCAATTCTATAAAACAATTTTCAATTCCATACCACCTGTCTACTAGTAAAACCAGCAACACTTATGGAGGGTATGGGTCTTCATATTTGGCTCCTGTGAGGTATAAACCCAGCTATATTTGCACTGAGAAGATAATCTATAAGGTATGCTAATGGTCTGCAAGTTTGCATAAAATTGGGAGCTATGTCATCCTGACTGATTTAAAACTTCTTTTTATAATAATAAAAAAATAGAACAAAGAGGGGCCAGTATTGGTTGTATATTGGAAGGGCACATCCAAGCATCAAAAATGTCAGCCCAATTGCTCCTCCAAAGGACAAACTAATCAAAGCTTTGAGGCCCGCCATGGTGGTGATGTCGCTCTTGGCCCCACAACCCAAGGAGGCAACGGCCTAGACTTCATTTTTGAGAGGCAGTCATTACATACATAAAACTTATATTTCCTAGATATTTCTTTTCTTTCCAAGGTTTGAATAGGGCACTCAAGGGACTTTTCTCTTCCCTCATTTCTCCTGAGCAGCTGATGTCAATCTGACTACCAAAGCTTTATTTGAGAGGAGTCTTTTCTTTCTCGATCATACCAAGATCCTTTTGTTTCTGTATTTCAGAAGTTTCATCATAATGTGTTTAGGCATTTATTTATTCCACTTTGGGTTTATTGATATTGTTCTATGCACAGATTTGTTCCATCAAATTTTTAAATTTTGGTTTTTGCTCTTTGCTTTTCACTACCATTTCTTTCCGATATGTTCTGTCCCTTTCTTTCTCCCATCCTTCAGGGACCCTCATTGTTCCTATTTGTGATGTTGATGGTATCCCACTGCCTTTGAGGCTTTGCATTTTTTCTTCCCTCTATTTCTCCCAAATTGAACAATCTCAACTGATTTCTCAATTAATATTTTGAGATACGATTCTTTCTTTGGCATGCTCACCTTTGTTGCTTTGCCCTTCTAGAAGATTTTTAAGTTCATTTGTACTTTCAAATCTATGAATTCTGCTTTGTTCTTCATAACTTTTAAGTCTTTACTAACATTCTGGATTCAGCAATGTAACATTTTAATTATTTCATTTAGTATTTTAGCCAAGGTTTTCTTCAGATCTTTGAACATATTTCAAACAGACTGTTTTAAATTTTTCTTTAGTAAATTCAATGCCTGTTTTCTTTATTTGTTTTGAGCAATGCTCTTATGGTGTGTGGGTAATACTTGTTCCTTTTCTTGACTCATATTTTTTGTTGAATTCTGGACATTTTGAATATTTTATTATTATAAACCTGGAAATCAGATTTTTCTGAGGTCAGTCAGATGTGACAAGTTGTTTTTAGATCTTTCCTACAATGAAAATGTATGTGTACTTGTATTTTCCTAGAAAAACATCAATGTTCTTCAAAACTCTTATTCCCCAGTGCATTTTAGTCTCAAAGCTTTTGAGCTGTTATTATTTTCCCCAGCCATTAACCAAGGCTTCAACATCAGTGACTATATATTTGCCCTGAAATGTTTTTTAACAAATGTCCCTGAGTAGCAGCTTTCATGATAGGTAGGTAAATTCCAGGAAGGTAAGATAAGGCAAGGCTTTGAATGGGTGTTCCAGGGATCCAAGAGTCAGATCAACCAAGTACAATTTGTGTATGAGGTGAGGTTCTTTCTGTCCTTTCTTATATCGGCACAGTTATATGACCTTTAATTTCTCAAGAATACCATTGAGCTGGGACGCACCAAATGGATCTAAGGTAAGTTAAAGCACTTTGGGACTCACTGTTCTTAATGGTATTCAGTGGTTTCTTTCCCTAAGTGCTTCTTATATTGTGAAAAGCTTTTGGTCAGTTTCCAGAACTCTAATAATGTTGATTTTGACTTTTTTTTTTTTTTTTTAGCTTCTTCATTAGTTTGATGAATGGGATGGCTTTGGGGGTTTCCTACTCAAAGCAGAGACTTTGCTGACATCACTCAAGTTGTGAGGACTTCTCTTCCTAGTGCACCTTTAGAAGAAGTTCTTACAGTGAAGGTCATTGACTATTAGGGTTGTTTTTTTCCTACCAAACTTTTATTTTTCCCTTGTATTACATATTTTTGCTGAAAGTACGTGGAACATTTAAACTATTCTTTGATTGTTAATATTAACTATGAATAACCCTTTATATACTTGACTCCTTTCATGGACTCTGGGTCAAAGTGAATTTTCTTTTTCTAGCTCTCTATAATTTGGCTCAATTTATTTTCAAACTGCTTTGGGGACAAACAGGTCTACCATAGTGAGGCTGTGACATTTGCATTTGTGATGATTATCCAAAAGAAAGTGCTGCTGCCCGAGGCTGCCAACTACTGCATTTATGTAGGAGATTCTACCTTAAGTGACTGTGTGGCCTCAATGTTGAAGAATAATATGAAATGAACGTTCAAAGTTAGGCAGACAGAAATAATACATTTTTAAATCAAGGAATCTTTAGAAATATTATTCAGGGCCTAGGAAAATACAATTAATTTCAAGAACTCTATGTTTCATACTATGAAAAAGATAAAAAAATCATATTTTAAATATTTTATGGAATTTCAGTAATAACAAATCATCGCGTATTTAGCAGAAAGCTATGTACAATGACTTATTAAACTTTTGAAGAAACAGCTACAAATTACTTCAAGGATATTCTCTTAAATTCAGTCTATCAGTTACTAAAAAACATTACCATCAACATAAATTATGTGTGAAATACTTTGTGTTTTCAACCTGTATTCGTTTGATATCCATTGATTTTCCTACAAATTCTTTGATATTGGCAAGCAATCAATTGGTTATTATTTCCAATTAGGTTTTTAAAATACAAAGTATATGCTTAAAATTACATGACTAGACAATGAAGACAGAACTAGAAATTTGTTCTTCTAACACTTAGTTTCAGATTAGTTAAATATACTACAGTGCACTCATATTTCTAAATTTGTATTACTGTGTAAAATGGCTCATGAAAACATCTGTTCATGTGCTGAATTGTATGGAGAAGGAAGGAAGCAAGTTCCACTTAGAGATTCTAGCATGAGCACTTCTATGGGACTATGGGATGTATGAACCACTTCTGGCACATTGTGGACTTTCAGGAACTCATTTAATTTCCTTCTTTTTCCAGTATTTCCAACTGTGAAATGGATTTGTTCCTAACTTCAAAACAACTTTCCCTGAGAACAGTTTTTCCCCACTTAATCTTAATTTCTTTGAGATGTCCCCACAAAGAGTATCTTGGGAAAGACACATCATCTTTTCAAGAGATGTTGACACACTTTTTTATCTTAAACACTAAACCACAGCTTATAGCTGCAAAACATGAGCCTCATGTTCCTTACTGATGATGAAAGTTACAATATTGAATAAAGATGTAGATGTGCAAACACTCTCAAGAATACTCTAAAAGGAGTTGAAGAAAGGGGAAGTTCTGGGGACTGGCTTAGAGCAAGTCTTAGTTCATGCTTGTATAATTATGTCAAAATGAACCCTAATATTATCTATAAGTGAAATGAAACTAAAAATGATGATTTCCAAAATAATACTACAAAGTGGAACACTACTAAATTTTGGTTTTTACATACATTGTTTATTGAAACACAAATTTCAGTAGAATTTGGATTGTTGAAAATATTTTTTAAAAAGATAAAAAGTGAAAGCATTACTCATCATTCACTCATGTTTTAATGGTAATAAATTTTCCTTGAATTCTGAAACATGGGTTAACTCAAAAAACAATAAATTTTCAAATTAAAATTTTGAAAAACCATTTAAATGGAGAGCTCCATCTGGAAAGAAATCCTTATTAACAATTTGTTTAGGATGACACATTGCAATTCACACACCTTTCTACAGGAGAGCAAAGTAGAATAATTAGCTATATTGTCAGTGGGGGAAGAAGCTGTAAATTTTAACTTATTCTACAAAGAAAAAAAAATACGGGTACTCAGAAGTAAGCAAGCTTCTCCAGTGAAAAGGAATCTTATCGCACTTATTGTCTTAAAAGGACAGATAAGAGTAAAGGTCTATTTTCTCAGTCCACAGATAAGTGCTCTCCTGATGATTCAAGGGTGAGAACACTAAAGTTTGATAATGACTACTACCATATATGGCAATTCCAATATATTTCTGGGACTTACCCTAGCAATATAAAAAGTTGCTGGGATATCAGAGAAGTTTCCAATCTAGCACAAGACAATAAATATGTTTGCTGAATTATCAAAACCAAAGTTGCACAGTGGTTACCAATGAAGGGTGTTTAGTACCAATGCAGGATCCCTGTTCTAGGCTCTTGTATAACATTTAAAGGCAGTTGTAGTAACATTTCTGTCTCAGTTTACACATCAATATAGTGAGGAAAGATGATGTCCTAGTGAAAGCAAGGTTTTAAGATGAACTTGATCCTCAGCTTGGGCTGGTGGGTGGGGTCTGCACAAGCTACAGGTTCCTGCAGGGGAGACTCTCTGCAGCTTTTAATGGCTGACCACGTCCTCCAATACTACAGCAGACCCCAGCAGCTTACCGTCAATTTCTTCTTCTTTGTAGGTCCAGGTTCTTGTCTCCTGAATTTGAAGAATGAAATACACGTTCCAGGATGATTGAGTGTAGGTGTAGGATTTACTGAAGAGTAGAAAAAGGAACAGATATCTTGCTCAGCAAAAGGGAACCCATAATAGGTTTTCATCAGCTCAGTGGGCTTACATAGCATGTGATTCACTGCGATTGGTTCAAACTCATGCTAATTAGGGTTTGAAAAAAAGTAGCAATGCTATTGGTCCAAATTTATGCTAATTAGGGTTTGGAAACACACTAACACGATTGGTTAGCCTGAATCCCATTCAGATTTGTCTTTAATTCCATTTTCTCCCCACTTCAGGGAAGAGATTGAAGTCCTTGTGAGGGGTGGGGAGGTCCTGGAGCTGCAGTGCTACCAGCATCCAGTGCTGGCACTGGGTGGGTCCCAGGTGTGGAGGAATGACAGGTCTGTGCCCCTGGACTTGCCTGTGGCGCTGGCCCTTCAGACACAGGCGCTGTGCCTCAGGTCTGCTGGTCCACTGTCCACTTCATGGCTTCCCAGCAGAGACCAGTGGGCCTGCTGTGCAGCTTGGCAGCCAGGGAGCCAAGTATCTCACTAGTACTTCCAGATATATTAAATAAATTAGAGTCTGTGCATTGTTTAGAATGATTCCAGTTTTAATGAAGACAAGAAGTTTTAGCCGAGAATAGTTTCTGAAATCCTATAAACTCTGTAACTTTAAAGAACTATTTCTCTACTTTTATGTTTGTAATTATTACCAAACTCTATTTTTTGAAACCCATTTAAATTTCTCTTTAAAAAAATTATTTTAGAGGGTTTTCCTCTCTGATAAAGCACAACTACTTTTGGCATATATAAAACCTTAAGTTGTCGATCAGCATCCTTTCATATAAATCCATATAAAATTCATATAAATCCATATAAAATTCATATAAATCTCTTGCTTATTGGCTAGAATGTGTATACAGCCTTTTACTTTCTTTTTCTGGCCAACAACACCCTAAAACTACGAGGCTTAGTAGAAAACCCAGTAGGTTGTGCCTGGTGGTGGAGATGCAATCCCTCAGAGTGAAATATCAAAGTGCCAGTAAGATAAGGAAGAGAAGTCAGAATCAGGGCTGCCAGGGTAAGGAATCAGAGCAGCAAAACTCAGTGTATCCAGGAGGGTGCCAACTTGAGGTTTGAGAGCCCAGGATGAGTGCAGATCTCACACACACACAGGGTTGGTATAGTGCAGGGTGTCAGAGCCAAAAGGGGAATGAAAGAACTCTAAGTGCAAAAAGAGGGTGCCTATAGATAGGGAGGTGTTGATAAGGGTGGTGAGTAGAACATCCTTAAGAGAACAAAAACATGAAAAGATGATGAGAGGGTTGTTTACAGAGAATTTGATCAAATACTCAATTAAAGAGAGTGACATCCTGCTTTCTTTTTGTTGGAAAAGGGAGTTTTCTACATACAAAGGAAGAAAATAAGAAAGTGATTAGTATGTGAACTTTTTTTTGCAATATATAAAGATAGATTCAAAAATAAATGTAGGCCTAACATGTAAACGTGTGCATGTGTAACATATTTACTGATTCTATTTATTAAGAAAACCTTGAACTGGAACCACTCTAGTAGTACCAAGCCCACTGAAGGCTCAAATTTTGTCTTTTAAATAACATTTCCTACTAAAAGGTATTAGGATTGCATGGAGAACTGACAAGTGTAAGCATGAGCAAGAAAATACGAGAAGCTTCTGAAAAAACCATGTTGCGCCAGAAAGCAAGCAGATATTTAAACACAGGAAGGCGCATGTTAACAGGGCCCAGAAACCATGAAAGGAAGTCCTGCTGGTAAAGCATGAGAAAATTTGAATATCAACATAAAGAGTGATGGTGATGGATTACAATTCTCTCAATAAAGTAGGATATTATATCTGTTCTTATATAGTTTAGTTAGCACATGAATTAATGCAGTGATGAAGAAGAGAGTGTTTATATAGCTTCAAAATACAACCCCACAAAATGCTTACGGATTACCATGAGGAAAAGATGAACTTCTTGTTGAAGAAACCTGGCCAATATTACCTTAATCAAGTGGATAAAATGAACATCATCTTTAAAAAAAAAAAAAAAAAAAAAAACCCTGTGTATCACCCTTCAAGATGCAATGAGAAGAGCACATCATTGCAATTGAGTTCCTAACAAAGATGCATCATCTAAGTCTAATTGTACAGAAACATCAAACAGTCATGGAGTAAAATCCTACAGAATAACTCCTGTAGCAAAAACAAGTTCATGAAATCAAGGAAATTTTAAATAAAGATCACTGATAATAAGGAGCCTCAAGATGCATGAGGACTAGAGAAAAAAAACTGATTTTGAAGTCAATCCTTTTGAGGTAAAGACATTATTATGAATTTGGGGAACATCTGAATGGAGTCTGACAATTTAATGATAATATACCAATGTTAATTTCTATAATTTAATGTTTTATAATGATTATATAAAGATTTTTTCCTCTTTTGTTGGAAATAAACAATTATTTGGGAAAGAAAAGGCAACATGTTGACAATTTTCTGTCAAATAGTTTGTGATGTATAAATTTATGAAGTTAGGAATAAGGATAGAGTGAGAGAAAGAAAGGAAAATGAGTTTTACTTAGTCCTTAACAGGAAATCATGGAAAGAGAGCAAAAATTATTACTTTTTTAAAGAGAGAGGAGAGAGAGAGAGAGAGAGAGAGAGAGTTTTTTAATATTTATTTTTTAGTTTTCAGTGGACACAACATTTTTATTTTATTTTTATGTGGTGCTGAGGATCGAACCCAGCGCCCCGCGCATGCCAGGCCAGCCCACTACTGCTTGAGCCACATCCCCAGCCCTACAAAAAATTATTTTAAGTGCAGAAGAGAATGAGAAAATAAATAATAACAATTTTAGACAATCACAAAGATTTGCCCATCTTCCTGTTTCCTTATTCTGGCTAATTAATACTAATTATAGTTTTAGAGATTAACTACTTAATAATCAATATATATCTATAATTATCCTAATTTTGTCTAATGTCATTCTTTCTACATAATTGTAATCCAGATATTGTCTTCTAGAGTTAAAATAATAGAAAAATTCAAGCTCAGAAAGACCAGGAAGTTACCATTTATTTCTAAGCACTTTCATAAACACAAGAAATTAAAAAAATAATGCATAATATGATGAAAGGCATTACTAAGATAAGGTATGATTTCAGTATATCACATTATTGGCCTATTTATGATATGAAGTAATATTTATAAGTTTTTCAACTAAAATAAATCCACTTAATTTTGCAATCCAGAGCTAATTGTTGATGAACTTCAATATCTAACTTTTAAGAAATTATAAGTTGAGCTATTCTAAAGCAGTAACATTATGAGATATAAATAAATAAACCGAAGTAGTGATAAAGTTTTCTGAAGTAATTTCTAAAGTAATTATGTCTTTGTATAAGTGAGAACAGAACAAATGACATAGCCAAATTATAAGAATAACTTCTGGTTTAGACTGTCTAGTTTTGAATTATTTGAACTTGTTTTATATTTTAAGAATAGTAATCAAAAATTCAAATAGAGTACAATCACATTTTCAATAATATCCTATTGATGCAGTTGTCCTCATTATCTGTGAGAATTCTTCCATAATAAAACAGACTTTATAAAAGTTTTATCGCATCAGTAATTTTACACTCTTTTAAAGAAATATTATATTTTGCAATAAAGTTATTGTCATAATGACTTAAAAAAATAAAAGTACAGGGCTGGGTCTATAGCTCAGTAGCAAAGTGCTTGCCTAGCATGTGTGAGGCACTGGGTTTAATCCTCAGAACCACATAAAAATTAACAAATAAAATAAAGGCATTCTATCCATCTACAAGACCAAAAAATTAAAAAAAAATAAAGTAAAAGTACAAAAAAATTCTCATCAAAATCCAAACATTTGAGAACATCAAAACTGGCATGACTGCATGATGGGGAAACTTCAAGCTCATTCTTTCCTTTCTAGTTCTTCATAAAATATGTGATAAATTATAAACTACAGCCATCCTTGTGTGCTACAGAACACCAGTGTTTGTTCCTCCTAACAGCATTATGGTAGCCGTCATCCATCTTCTCTTTGCTTCCTCACCTTGTACACTTTCTAATCTCTGGTAATCACTATTCTAGACTCTTCCATGAGATCCATGTTTTTAGTTTCCCATACAAGTGAGACCATTTGCACTTGACTTTCTGTTCTTGGCTTGTTTCACTTAACATGAAAAATTCCAATTCATTCTATGTTGGTTTAAATGACAGAGAATTTTCTGTCAACTAAAATTTTCAAAGAATTAATTCAAACAAACAAACAAACAACAAATAAAACAACATGTACTCCATGTCTAAAACTGAAATTGAATCTTTCCGGCCTGGGGTTTGTCTTTCATGGCAGGTATGACTTCCTTTCTGAGAAATCATAACCAGACTTTCGTATTATCATATAGTTCTTAGATAAACAGCACTTTTACCAGTTAAATGTGAGAGCACAGGATATTATTGCCCTAGCATTAAAATTTATTAGGAAGGAAAGGACTAGAAACCAACTGGTATTGTTTTCCAGAAGTTTGATATGTAAAAGTGTTTTAAAAATGTACATAAGCATTATTCAAAACCATATATTTGCATATATATTGAATACTCACAAAACTTTGTTTCGAGTGTGTCTCAAAACAAAAATGATGGCACAATGGAATAAAGAATACCTCTGGCCTACTCTAAATAAGGCATTGATTAATTAGTTTATATAAACAATTCAATTCAGAGAGGAGTGACCTGGAAGTATGGGAGTTAGGATATAACGTTTAAAAATTATGAGAGTTTGAGAAATGTATAATACTAAGAAGGTCATTAAAAGAAGAGTTAATCCCAATTTATACAAGAAAATGAACAAGTGTATGTGGATAGTGAAGTGATTTTCAATAGTGGTGTTCTTTCCCTAGGAAACAGGCTTAGGTCTAAAGGCAGAAAAAAACCGAGATGAATGCTTTTCTTTTCCTGTAAAAATCTTAAGTGACATGCAAGAGGGAACACTATATTAAATTACAGAAAGAAACGGGGCTTTAGTTCTGCTTTTGCACTAATCTATGCCATCTCTCCGGACCTTATTTTTTTTTTTTTTACTGGAAATGTTAGATGCTACACAGAAGTGCAGTCACTAAAATAATAATAATTATTATTATTATTACTATTAATCTTTGAATAGCATGCAATATATATTTCCTATTTAGAGGTTAAAGATAAAAATAGAAGCTAGGAAATCTGACTTTGTCCCATTCTTTCCAATGTTGCATCTGGTTAAACCAGTGAGCCCATCTATAGTTCATAATTCTGATACTCAGAACATACCCAATATGCAGAAAATACTATACTGGTAATATCATCAGAATATTTAATATATGATCCTATAAGATATAGAACATGAGACATTTATACTATTTATGATTATACTTAAGTATACTAGTACAAAAATGTAGTGTTAGTATAAAAGAAATGGATAGAAATTTATTCATTTAACATTATAAACATAAAACAGTATTTTAATGCAAAAATCAGATCTTATCTTGTGAAATCACCTATTCAAATATTCACTTTATTTGCACATATCATGGCCATTCCAGAAATTTGTTGGAAATAAGGTCATGTCACTTTCACTTTAAAAAAAAAAGTGATGCAAAATAGCAAAAGAATATCACTGTTCAAAGAAAAAATGCTCTTCTGGAAGATAATAAATACAGAATTCAAAGGTTTCTAAAAAAATAAAAATTGAATATTTATTTCATATGAAATATTTAAATACCATCTTATATATTTTTTAAGAGAGAGTGAGAGAGGGGAGACAGAGAGAGAGAGAGAGAGAGAGAGAGAGAATTTTTAATATTTTAATATTTACTTTTTAGTTCTCGGCGGACACAACATCTTTGTTGGTATGTGGTGCTGAGGATCGAACCCGGGCCGCACGCATGCCAGGCGAGCGCGCTACCGCTTGAGCCACATCCCCAGCCTCCATCTTATATATTAATGATATGTATTGTATTTTACACAGTGTATTTAAATATTGTATGTATTTCAATGTTAAACACCAAAATAAGAAAGTCTATTTTGTGTTCATTATGATAGACTACATTTTTTTTTCAAATATAATTATCCATGGATCAAAAGATTATTTTGGTTTCAAAGGGCAGAAAACCATTCCTGGGATATTTAGCTATGTAATCCCCCGACACACACCACCAATATGGTCTCTTAATGTTTTGTCTGTAATATAAAAAGGGAGGAGGAAATGGTTTATGCCTTTTGATTCGATACCCCTTGTCTAAATTTTTCTCATCCTTTTTGAGTCTAAATCTGTTTTACTAGACATAGATAGAAACTGAGAAGAGATAAATGGGACTTTATCCCCATCTCAACATTGAAAACAATTTAACTTTTTAAGTGTGCAAACTTCCTAAATTAAGCTCTTCATGTATTTATGAAAAGTCCTCACCAGCACAGCCAGGCAGAGCACGGACCACATCCAGCCACCTGTCAGGCCTGGCCGGCCGGGCAGCCACCAGAACCACTCTTCACAGGCTGCTGCTCTCCATCCCTGAGGATCCCAGGAAATGAGATTCCAGCGGCAGCTGAATTCAGAGTAGCCTAACTGCTTATAAGCACCCAGAGGACCCGGACTGTGTTGGTCTGACAAACAGCCAAAGCATCTGACTGTTTTGCCCATTTTCTAAATTTCAACATAAAATACAGACTTCTACTCTCATCCTTTTAGACTCTTCCCACACCTCCAATTACTCTGTTATCCCTTTCCCTCCACCCAAAGCTTGAATCTTCTTGTTTGTGCAGTATGTTCTCGAAAGCTCCTTATTAAGGCATAAAACCATTTACTTCTCTAATATTTCCTTGTTCAAATGAAGGCTAGTGTTCCACTGAGGACACTGTTGCCCCAGGAATTTCTACAAGTAAAGGCTTCCCGTTGGATGAACCAAAATACTTCAAGTTGGGCTCACACCATTTAGTTGTGCTATTCTCTAGCTATAAAAAATATTTTTTTGCTTACCAATAAATCTAATCATATTACTAATTATAGATCGTGAAAAAAGGATCGAAGTGTCCCTCTGTTACTCCAAAAACAAAGTGATTCCTATGAATGACCACTGAATAAGATCATGTATCATTTCCTGGGTCTGTTCATCCCTTCAGCTTTGCATCTCCCTTTACACCTGCACCCATAACTCTTAATGGCCAGTCTTCAATAGCTTCAGGACTGTTGAGACAGTATTGCACAGTAAGGGATGATTGTTAAAAAAAAAAAAAAAAAAAAAAAAAAAAAACCTAAAGTTTTTGTGTGGAGAATAGAATTAGAATGTTTAGTGATGGATTAAGAAGAATTCTGAACAATAACTGAGAGGTTAAAACAATAATAAATCCAGAAGATGATAAAGACTGAGACTAGATATAGATGGTGGTGATTTTATTTTAGATTCTGTATGTATGTCATGTAAGTGGCTGATGAATTGGTTATGAAAGGCTTAGGAAAACATTAGTTAAGGATAAATCTAAAACTTGGAGTATAGGCGAGTATAATTCTAAGACAATTATAATAAAGATGTGAAATATTGTTACAAAAGAATATGTGCTGGATGAGATTAGAAATTTGGGACATTTTGAGGCATTAATCAGTGAGTCACTGAGAGTAAATATTTAGCAAGCATTTGTAATACATAGATATAATATGTCCAGGGTATAGATGTTACTTAAAAGGTATTAGACTGAATTATAAAAGTGAGGATAGAAATCTTAAAAATTAGTTTCATGAAATGAACACTACATGATTGAAGACAGAAAATAAGCATTAAGAGAGAATGAGAAAATTTTGAGGTAACATGAGAACTTAAAGAATATGTTGTTCTGTAAGCAGAATGAAGAAAATTATTGAGGAGAAACAGGATGACTTCTTGTTTAAATTTTATGAATGAGTTAGTGTTATTAGGACTTACAAATGACCATTTGATTTAACAGTTTGGTGGTCCCAGGGAATGGAGGGAAATATTTATGTCATGAATCAGGGGAAAATTTTGAATCTAATAACTTTTTTCTTTCACACTTTTTTATTGGCACATTACAGTTGTACATCAGGATGAAATTTGTTGTTACATTTCATACGTGCACACAATATCGCAAGGTTATTTGACCAATGTCACTTCCTAGTACTTCCCCTTCCCTCCCTGCCTTTCTCCTGTTGGTCCTACTGATCTTTGATTTTTATGAGACCCACTCCCCTCCCCCCTCACACACACCTTTCTTGTCCTTTTTCCTCTCTAGCTTCTTCACTTGAGAGAAAACATAGTTCTCTTGATCTTCTGGGTTTGACTTATTTACTTAACCTAGTGGTTTTCAGTTCCATCCATTTTCCTGCAAATTCCAATTTTGTTTTTCTTTATGGCTAAGCAAAATTCATTGTGTATATAAGTCACATTTTCTTTATCCATTCAACCATTGATAGACACCTAGGCTGTTCCCATAGTTTGGGTGTTGAGAATTATGCTCCTACAAACATGGGTATGCATATGTCACTGTAATAGGATGACTTTCATCTTCAGGATAAATACTGAGGAGTGATATAACTGGGTTATATGGTGGTCCATGCCGGGTCTTTTGAGGAACCTCCATACTAATTTCCATAGTGTTGTACTAATTTAAAATACCACCGACTATAAAAGTGTCCCTTTTTCTCCATATCCTCTCTAGCATTTATTATTATTTGTCTTCTGGATGACTGCCTGAATGAAATAAAATATTCAAATGAATCGAAGGAGAGGAATCAGAGATATTGAATATAGGCAACTCTTTGTGAGAACTTCTACTCAACAGAACAAAAAAAAAAAAAAAGAAGAAGAAACAGGGTGGTACCCACTGAATTAAAGACTGGCTATTTTATGGCCATAACACATACTGAATGTAACTGGTTTCCAACAACTTTAAGTGATCAAGGACACTTTGCCTCATGGAGCTTACTTTTACAAGCCATTCAATCTGTAATTGCTTCTGGATGTCCTCCAATCAAGAATGTTCCCAGTAAACTTGCCTGTAAGTCATAACCAGTCAAGAATAACCTTCACAGAATGACACTGTCCAAATGATATGGACCTGCTTGGCTTCCAAAAACCTATCCAATTTTGATCACCAGTTATGGTTGTGGATAAACCCAGCATTCTCCTCTGCTTAGACATTGTGCCTGATCAGCAGGGATGTCCATCAAGATAGTAAACAATAAATTCAGCCTTGTAAGTTTTAATTTCAGATCATCCTCTGATACCTCCTCTTCCTGATAATACATTTTCACTCCTCTATTCATGGCCAAGATACTTGAAAGAATACCACCCTTGACACTTCCATGATCTTGCATCCTCTTCCATTGCTGCTCCTGGATTTCATTTCCAGCTACCTCTTTTCAATTACATTGCTGTTGTTCTTTATAAATGTTCTTTAAACTGGGATTAGAGAGAATCCTGGGATCCAGAAAGACCTTCCAAGGAGTATATCCCAGCATGAAGAGTTTTAGGTGAATCAATTTTCAAATTTTCTACTTCTATTTGTATTTATTCTTTCCACACTTGCTTTACTTGAGACTTCTGTTTTGCTTGAGAAGTCTTTCAGGAGACTTTCCTTCACTTTCCTAAATTAACCCTTATCTCTCACTCTTCCTGAGATTCCATTTGGTATATTTCTTAAGAGATAAAGCCTTCAATAAACACGGACAGTTTTAAACATTGATGTTGGAATAGCCTATTCATCCAAGGCAACTTAAACAACTGTTTGACTTGAATCTGTCTATGTCTTGCTTATACAGCAGTTGAAAGGAAAGCACATCATCAGACATTAGGTATTTTGATCTGTTTGGGAGTAAGAGAGCAGAGATTTATACAATTTTCATTTAATGACCTTGCCTTTTCTAACCTCCAATATTATAAAATAGTTAATGGCTCCTGAGAGATATCCAGAAAGAGCACTCACTGTTAAAAAATATGTAAAACAGAATTCATTCATCAATTTTTTTCTTAATTTATTTTATCCATTTATGTACTTACTAGAAGAGTCCTAACACAATGTTCATTTTTATGGTAACTAAGGTACAACCATTAAAATCTTTTCTGTAAGACCTAATTACTTTCTGGAAGTGTACACTTTTGTTATTGGTTCCTGAAGTTTTGCAAATTAATGTCATTTTAGTAGTAAGTAGTATTTAATCCATGGATTCATGAATTAATTGAAAGAAAGCAGTCCTTTTACTGATGTATTTCTCATATAATTTTATTTGTGTTTTTTTTTTAAAGAGAGAGTGAGAGAGAGAGAATTTTAATATTTGTTTTTTAGTTAGCAGCGGACACAACAGCTGAGGATCGAACCCGGGCCGCACGCACACCAGGCGAGCGCGCTACCACTTGAGCCACATCCCCAGCCCTTTATTTGTGTTTGTTATTATAACGTCTCTAATATAATTATGCTTTCATAAAATTTTAATAATAATTTATACTGGATGTGTAATTCTGAATATATTTTAATAGTTAAATGTTTACAGTCCAAAGGAAAAAAAAGTTTAAATATATTTCTATTTACATACTTGTTTTTTATAAATAGTGAAATATTCAGAAATTGACAAGGAAAATATATATATTACTATAAAATATTATATATACATATATTAGTGGTAGTAGTAGTAGTGGTAGTGGTAACATATATAATTAGTATAGAAAAAAATACTATAGGCTAGAAGAATGTAATTTAAAGCTCAAGAAGAAAAAGGAATAATCCAAAATTTCAACTTAAAGAAAATAAATGAATTTATTTAAAAAAATGAATTATACTGCACAAAGGAAATCACACTATATAATTTACATATTTTAATGGACTTTATATTTTGGAGCAGTATTAAATTCACAGAAAAATCGAGCAGAAAGTAGAGTTCCAATATACTCTCTTATCTCTTATATTAGGTTGTATTTTCAAACAGTAAATAGAAAAGAGCAAAACCAAAGAAGTGTGTTATGTGTGTTGTTGTGTGTATTTTCTCAAGGGAGAGGGAGAGAAAGAAAGAAAATGTCCAAAAAAAAAAAAAAAAACCCAAACACACAAAAATAAAATGATTAACTACAATTTCCAAGATGTCAGAATAAATTAACATTGAAACTTTATTTTAGTGTCTTTTTCTATGTTTGCATAAACATAGACATATGTTTTACAAAATTAATACATAATATCACCTGGTATTTTTTGATTTACACTTACTATTTTCCATGTCATTGCTTTTACAGTTTTCAGTTCTCCATCAGATTTAACATTTCTGTAGTTGCCTTAAAAATGTTCTTAGCAGTGTCTTCTGTCCCAAACATTTTCTATCTGAATATCATATTTTGTATTGGTATGTTCCTTTTAGTTCCAAAAATTCTGTTTCCCCCACTAAGATTGCCAGGAAAAATATTAGGAGGCAACTTAAATTTTAATTTTCAATAAAAATAACTATTATTTTATCAACATAAACATATATGTAGCATATTCTATATGATATATATCATATTATATATTGTATTATATATGTGTTATGTATATTTTATATATATAATATAATATCTGGTTATAAAACATTTAGAAAGCTATGATTATATTTTGTTGATTTTAATGTCATTGTGTTTGTTATTACTATTATTATTTTGCTGAGCCCAGAAAACAAGCTTACAATTATTTTAGTACTATTTCTTAAAATTATACTATGATATATATAATCAAAATAATGATATTATTTGTACAAACTCCCAAATCTTTATCTAGCCTTAGTATTTAGGCAGCTATAAACCTAATACTATCAATTTATTTAGGCTCTCCATTCCCATTTTCTTTGATGTGATGCCCTTTTTCTTCAGGTAGATTTTGTAATCAATATTCCTTATTTCTCATCAATGCAGACACAAGGCCTCAATCATTCCTAAATTCTGACATGGTTAACATTTCTATTAGTTGCCCTGTGACCTTTCGTTTGGTTGACTACTTGATGAACATCCATGTCATATGTCATACTTTTCTTCCCTGAAGACTTTGTCAAACTCCTTCCACAGTTTTCTGCCTTTGCATGTGCTTTGGGATATTTTCCCATTAGTTCATGAACAAATTTTATGGAATTGTTATAGCTGCATCAAAACTTTGTGAATTTTAGTTTGTTGCCTTTGTCACTAATGATCACACCTTTGCCATTAGGTTCCACCTCTTGTGTTGATGGTATCCACAATAGAAGTTTGTTTTCTTTTCTATGCATTTATTTGTTAATACACAATTATTGTATGTATATGTGTGTGTATATATATATATATATATATATATATATATATATATATATATTTCAGTTTTTAAATAAACAAATCCAAATGTACAGGATAATTTCAGTTGCCTATTATAAGCACATGTGTACATGTGGTAAATTTTCATGTAACTATATAGCCATATATCATTATTTTAACATCCTTATGATATTACAGGATTATTAATTGTCTTTTATGTCAATAAAGAGGAACCACTGAACTTGTGTATTAATACAAATATTATATTTCTGTCTCAAATAAAATCTATATTCAATTTCTAGGCAATTAATATATATGTATTATATGTACATATACATATAGATAGATAGATAGATAGATCACAAAATTATATATTATCCATGATATAAAAATTTGCAGTATTTGAGAGTTTACACTTTTAAATTAAACCCTTGTTCATAGTTGCTATATAACTTTATTAGAATACAACTTGCTTCAATGTATTTCTTCAAAGTTTAGCATTCTTTGTTTTAAATCATCGTCTTTTTTGCTTTATAAAAAATTGACTATTTTTTTTAAATTAATATAATCGACTCATATAATTTCACACAGTTCCTAGAGTTAGTGAATAATATATTATTTTTTTTCACAATTATATTGATTATCAATTTGAAATTTTCCTTCTGGCTTGTATGGCTATGTTCTGTTTTATTCTACATACATGCCCCATCACTCCAAAACATTTTTAAATAAACCATCATCTTTTCTAAATATCGTTTCCTAAAATATTGATAAATATAATCATATGTATATGAATATGACATCTGTTTATTAAAAATCAAGGAAGTTAAAATAGCACTCTTTCATATATTATAATTTACAATGTTTGAGGTTTTAATACTAATACTAAGAAATTGAGCATATTCTTCATTTTTTTCACTTCTTGATTTTTTGATACTAGTGTTTTTCATACAACTGTAAAATTATTTTAACATTTTTTCAAAATTATGTTCACATATAATTATAATTGTATTAATTTGAAGAAAACCCAGCTTTTTTACAATATGAAACAACATAGCAACATAATATGTTTCTGATTGTATTCAGACGTCATTTTCTGTCCTTCATCATGATAGTATATGTTAGTTATTAGTATATTTTTGTCAATTAATTTACAAATTCTATTCTTATGTTTTCTAATTTGTGAATTACAATATTAAGGTAATCGCCCTGATCACAGTATATAGAAATTTTTACAACAAAGAGGAATTATTATTTATTCGTGCGGTTCATCTTTCTGCATTTCATCAGAATCCTATGGTTTGTATTTTTGTAATTCCTTTTTTTATATTTATTCTGCCACTTTTCCTCCTATCAAATGTCAAAGACAGTTAAGCCTTTTTGAATTGTGATTTAAATTATGGAAGCATTTTATAAAAAACCCAGATATTTCAACATATAATTATGGTTATAGAAATTTGTTTCACTTTATTATCTGAATGATTTTGTTAGTTAATTAATATAGACAAGTTTGTATATGATTTAGCTTTGCTTAGTATTCTTATTTGCATTTTTATAACACAATAACTGCAAGAAATGATACATTTTCTTCATAATTTAAGTAGATTCAAGTTGAATTCACAATCAACTTTTTGCTTAGGATGTATTTTTCTGTATAATTCTCTAATTACAATATATAGATTATATTCCTTTCCAAGGAATAGCCCTGCTTTTCCCACACAGTAATAGAAGAGAAGACAGAAAGGCTAGAATTAAAAAATAATTAACAGGTGGATAAAGAGTTAATAGGCAGAAAGTAGAGTGATACAGTTTTCCCTCCATTTTTTAAAAATATTTTTTAATTATATAATTTAATTTATCATGTCTTAGGAAAAATAAACTATGCTGGTGTGGAGTATTTCTGATGTCAAAGCTGAGCAGTTTGCTTTTGTATCAAGAGAAAACAATCATAAAATGGGGAAACAATGAGTCAATCAGCAATGGAGGAAAACTGGGAAATAAAATTGGGCCAAACTATTAACTCAATGGACATTCATTTTTTTTAAATTTAACATGAGAAAGGAGGCTAACGAATTTTGCCAAATATTTTATTTCTCTGAACAGGGAAAGAGGTAAGATATATATATATATATATATATATATATATATATATATATATAAAAGTTAAACATTCAGGAGTCTGATTTTTTTAGTCAAATTATTTAAATTAATGTAATATAAAAGAACACCACCTCACTTTTCAGTACCTCTGTGAATCATTTAACTTTCACTATGCAAGTGCTCCAAAAATATAATTTAAATATTACATCAAGATTAAAGAACTTTCTCTACTTTTATTCAATAACTATGTACATAATGTCTGTATTCCTAATTAAATGAGTTGATTTTAATATTTCATTTTAATCCTATCTCCCATTTGAGTTGTTTTTTAGCTATAACATCTGTACACCTCCCAACACATACATGCAGAATTGTCAAATGTAGAGTGAATTCTATTAATAAACTTTTCAAATATTATTTTCTATACTAAATTGGATTTAAAACAAAGCATTCTAATTATTAGTTCTAATTTAGATTAAAAAATATAGAGAGAGAATTCAAATAAACAGTGAGTTTTTTTTGGTAAAATGCATATGATAAACTTTATTATAAGAATATTTTTGTATGTTATCTTTATTTACCTAATAATTAGCTAAATTACTTTACATTGTTTAGTGTATTTCATAGAATTAAATACAAATGACCTTGAATAACATTTGAAGACAAATTATTAAAATCAGACGAAGATACCAAAAGCAAAATAATAAAAAGTTGCATTATATACTAATTATTTGATGGTGGCACTCTCAGCAATCAGTTGCTACAAGTATAACTAACAAAATTGTAATTTATTTAAGTCCTTGAAGCTACCAAATATATGCTGGTAATGCTAGAAAGATGTGGAAATTCTGTTGTTTCCTTTCTTAAATATTGATGTTCCCCTAATTATAACACATCTACACATGGAAATCAATAACTCTCTGGGCATTTCTATAGTGTGATGTGAAAATTAAATAATAAAATGTCTCAATTAAGAATCTCTGATCTTGATATCAGATCAGATATTAAGCTAGGCATGATAGCACAGGACTGTAATCCCAGCAGATGAGGAGGCTGAGGCAAGAGGATTACAAGTTCAAGGCCAGCCTCAGCACTTTAGAGAGGCCCTAAGCAACTTATTGATACCCTGTCTCAAAATTTAAATAAAGGGGGGGGGGCAGGAGATGTGATTCAGTTGTTATGTGCCTCTGAAGTTAAAAAAAAATAGAAGAAGAAGTAGGAAGCGGAGGAGGAGGAGGAAATGAAGGAGGAGGAGGAAAAAAGAAGAAGGAAAAAGGAAGAAGGTGAAGAAAGAAGAAGGTGAAGAAGGAGAAGGAGGAAAAGAAAAAGGAGGAGGAGCAGGAGGAGGAGCAAGAGGAGGAGAAGGAGCTGCAACCAAAGCAGCAGGAGCTCTGATCTCTTCTCTTTTGGTTATTTTGGCCATAAAACTAAATGATAAGATGATGGGAGAGTTTGCTGATGTAACATTTCAATATATCAGTTACTTTTAAGTAGCAAATGATTCCTTTTCTGCCTGAGAACTTTAAAATAAACCTCTAACACCTGCTGTGTTGCTGAGTTATCTTTGGTGTAGTTAGAATTGCTTTTACCTTTTCTCAAGATTTTTTGACTGATATCTCTAAAGGACATTCCTCTACCTTGTGGCTATGTGCTTTTTAACATGAACTAGATTTTCTGTGATTTCTGGATGATTTTTATGGTTGCATTCTTGGATGTATACCATTTAAGTAATTCAGTCTGTGTTTTCTCACTTGAAAATGTTTAATTTTCAGTAATGTGCTCAAAGTATGAGTTATTGGCATTTCCCTAAAAATTTTAGCCCTATGAGAAATAGTTGCAAAAGATATGATCTGAATTTTATAATTTCAAATTATTGGATATTCTAACATATATAACTATTGTTTTTCTTTATGTTTATAGAGAAAGGGGTGGTTGCCAGGGAATATAGGTACTTGGAAACTCTAGGAATGGAAAATAATGAATGATGAATTTCCTCTCCACTGTATCTTACCAAAATTGTTCGATTCTGAAACTATCAGTAAGGTAATGGTTTTTGTATAGCTTTTATAAATATGAGGCCAAGGATAAATGGTAATTTGTTTTTGTTGTTTGAAATTCTGTTTATTAAATTTATAAAGCTTCTTCTAAAACAGTTCAGTGAAAATCCTATAATGATGGTTTAGATGAATTTAATAAGCAGTGATTTTGTTTCAGATTATGATTACTGTTGAAAAATAAAACTCCTGATGATGCTTTCAGTTTTAAGACATTTTAAAGCATGTTTTCGGTAAAAGAAAAAATACCATTTTAAACTGAGTTTGCTACAGCATAAGCTTAGTCCATGTGGTCAGCACAGCTGACTTTACTAGGACCCTGTGCACAAATAGGATTCGACTACTTAGTGATTTGAGTTAGCAAATGAGTTCTTCGAATCTAGTTCCTTCCATCTGTGTTTCATCCTAAGTTACACACATTTCTATCTCCATCTACTTACCACTATGACTCTATTGTTTATTTTCCTGCAAGTTGTATTATTTCAACATACCAAAAAATATCAGGCACTTAAGTAAAATAGAGGGATTTATTGGATTTAGAATTGAATCTTCTTTTTTACCAAAGGTAAGAAATTGACCTTCAGGTAACATGAATCTGATTTGTAACATATTTGTTTAGATCTAAAAAATACTCATGGCATTTAAGGAATTGATAGGGATTCCAAAATACAAATAAGGGAAATCTTGTGATACAATATTTACCACTAATACACTGAAACTACTCACTCAACTTTAACAAAAGAATAATTCAGTAGATACTATTATTTAGTAAAAAAAATTGAAGAAAATGTGCAACATGTATTTTAAATTAGTTCATGGATATAATTAATAATGTATTGCATGAAGATGAGGAATTCATAGAAGCGTAGTCTTTTGCATAATGGGTTCTCTAATCAAAATCAAGGTGCTGGCAGTATTGTGTTCCTTTCTGAAGGTTGAAGATTTCCAACCTTCTGAATGAATTTATTCAAGCACAATCAGGTTGTTGGCAGAACTGATCTCAAAGGGCTTGGAGTCCTCTGTTTCCAATGTCCTTTATTATCAGCCAGGAATCATTCCCAGCTCCACAAGGTGAACTGTGCTCCTTGGTCTTCTCTCTTCTCCTTCTTCAATGCCAGCAAGGGCAGGTGGAATGCTTCTCTGCTTCAAAGTTCTCTGAGTTCTTTTGCCTCATCTCTCCTGCCTTCTGCAATCCAGGGCCCTATGAAGACAGTGTCCTTCCTCAGATAATCCAAATATAAGTCTGCTAATTAGTAAACTGAATCATATGTGCAAAGTGCTTTTACATCAGTGCCCCAAATTGGGGCCCAGGAATTTGAGATGTTTCTAGAATTCTATTCACAATGTCTGGTTAACTACACTTTTCTAGAAGAAGAACTAGAATAGAGTATCTGCTCTGTAATGTTTCACAAAACAGAAAGAATGAAGAAAGAAAGACTTCTGGGAACTTAACATGATTCTCCATTGAATATTTGTTTTCAGAGAGCTCCAAGGCAATCAGCCTAAAATGTTTCTAATACTTAACAACAACAACAAAAGTCAGTTTGCATAAAATTTGATTATCCCTCATATTTACATGACCTCAAAATTAGTTTGCAAGAACTAGTTTGACTATGTAATGATGTAGTACTAAAAAAAGAAATGAGCTGTATTTGTACCTGCTCGCCTTCCAAATTCTTCTATGCCCTAATCAATTTTGAGCTAGATTCTAGATATCAACTTCTCCAAAAAGGTGTGCAGTTTATTCCCTGTGTCCCCAGATGTCATCCACAGCTTTGTCAATAGACTTCCTTAGGTCCTCATACATATGCCTTGTATGTAGAGTTCATTCTGATCAACTATATTTGCGATTGTCTATAATAATAATATCTCCTTGGGATCAATAATAATATCTTTATCTTTTAATTTTTCAATGTTGAATAAGTGCTTAGAACACTGAAAGAGATACAAATGATGGAGACAGAAAAATCTGACTCTCAGCTTTGGTCCAATTGCATTACTAAGTAAGTGATCTCCATATTTAGTGCTGAGTGTGGGAAAATGGAAGGGAATATTTGAAATCTAAATGCCATAATTGATGTGCATATAGATTTTTGTGGAATCAAAATTCTGTTAGCATAAGACTATGATAATGATGATACCCATGACAAGACAATTATTGGTTATTCACTTTCTCACCTCTTCATATACATCTATCTTGTTATTCTTCATTGTAACGAATATTATAAGAATTTTAGAGGAAATATAATAGGATGTGTAATTTCATATTGTGTGTGTAAAAGTTCTATTCAAATAACAACCAATAAATAAGGATTTCAAACAGCTCCATGATGTTGCTGACTGCTGGTGGCTGATGAAATCATGAAGGCCCAGGTCATCGAAATCATTAAGATGTTGGGGGGACAGAGAGAGAGGAGCTGTGTAAAAGCAACAAACAAAACATCATATCATATGCTATAGTACTCAGCCCTGTGAAGGTGGGAGGAGAAATTTCAACAACATTATAACCACATTTCTGCCCTGCCTTCCTACAGTTCAGTGTTTCCTTGCCAACGTGAGCTGCCAACCTTTGCTTTTACATGAAATTGCTATCTGATACAGAATCTTCCTGTCCTAACCTGTTTCCTTCAGTCATCAGTTTTCTTCTAGCTGAATCCTTGTTGAGGGAGGCAGGAAGTCTGTGGCAGGATGCTCTGCAACCTGGATTAGTACCTCGCCACAGTCAAGTGCATATGTGAGACAACTGGCCATGGATTCATTTGGTTGGTCCTAAAATGGCAGAGTAAGTAGAAAGTTATACATTTCAGCTCCATTCCAGAACCATTCTTTCAAAGAAAGAATAGGTTAGTTAGAGTTGAGAATGACTTGACCATGTGCCCTGGCTTTGCTGTATAGCAAAGAAGAGACCTTGAGCCCAGGGGAAGCTGAATTGCCTGATTGTACATTCCCTGATGTGAGGGTAAAAGGTGGATAGCCATGTCATCTGCTGATTGTTGACTTGCAAGACAAACCACTGCAGGCAAGTGCAAAAGTTTTGCAACGAATGTAGGAAACTGAATTCAAATGAGTTCAGGAGGAATTTGTTAATATTTTAGTTTATGCAGTTGTAAATTTATGTTATACCTGCTTATGTAATACTTATGTCATATATATCATGCTCCTGGAAATATGCATAAATATAAGTATTGATTTTAAACTAGAGAGAAATTAATCATAATTTTGGCTCTTCTGCCTATACAATTCTGCTTATAAGAGCAGTCAGTAACTTGTATGATATAGACACCAATTTTTAAAAACAGAAAAATCATGGAATAATAAACACTTTAAATAACTGAATTAGAATCCCAAGATGATCTTGGCACATTGGAGTACTAGAATGGACATTATAAGTTGACATTTAATAAGACTGAGAAGTCATTTAGAAACTTTACATCCCAAATCAGAAAGGAAGGAAGGAAGGAAGGAAGGAAGGAAGGAAGGAAGGAAGGAAGGAAGGGAACATTAGATTTTTCAGTCATATTAAAATAAGAATGAGTTTTAAAATAAAAACATTTAGATGTTGTTCCACTGCAATTTTTAAAGTCATGGTGATATTACAATAACAACTCTGGGTCACAATTTTATAAATGATTATTATGAAGAAAGAAAAAATTCTACTGGATATATCTAACATTTCTACAGAAATTATCATTGTAAAATAATTTCAATTGGGGTGGTAAAGAGTTTTCTATGAATTTGTTTAAATATTTTTCCTAAAATGTTTGACTATTTTAAAATAGTTAATATGTTGCTGTATAGTTAGCTTTTCATTTCTATAATAAATATTTCAGGCAGCCAGCTTTAAAAGAATACAGGTTAATTTGACCCATAGTCTGCAAAATTAAAAGTGCACTGGTATCAACTTAATGAGGGGCCTTTCACTTGATGGCATCATGGTGGGAACGTTTGAAGGAGCCAGCGATTATATCTCAAACAGGAAGCCAGAGAGAATGGCTGGAGGTGGGATCAAGCATGGCATTGCAGTTTTGGTGCTGGGGCTCCAACCCAGGTCCTTGTGCATGGTAAGCACACACTCTACAACTTACCTGTGTCCCCAGACTCCCAAGCTCAGGAATTGAAAGCAACCTTCTCAAGCCAACCAACAATGGGTCCCAGGTGACCTACCATAATCCCTTCCAAGAGGACAAGTCCTGTGATCTGAGAACTTCCTATTAGGACTCACCACTTGAAAGTCCCATCAGTTTCCATATAGCCTCCTTAAAGATGAAGCCTCTCACACATGGACCCTTATGGGACAAATCATATCAGACCATAGCCCTTGCTTTGTTTAGACTAAATGAAATTTGGAATATATTAGAATTCTTGATAAAGAAATCAGAGTTCATACAATAATTAATTCAAATATACAGAATATTTGCAAACACACATATATATATACACATATATATACACATATATATGTATATATATGCACACATATATATGTATATATATTTACATATTTATATTTATATATATATATATTATTTTCATTATTTGATTCACTTGATAGTCTTTTTTTTACAGTATTTGTTAATTGTTTATTTACTAAGCAAAACTATTCCTAAGCCCACATATTCAGTTTTATAGTTCAGGAGCAGAAGTCAATACAAACTTCCAAGGACTTCAATCCCAAGAAATTCTTTATATTCCAAAAATCCCTTTGTACTCTGAAAGATTCCAGCCCTCCTCATCTACTCAAAATCTTTCATGGAATCATAATTTCTTCGGTAGAAATATACATATGCTTTCTTCCTTGGTCCAGCCACACCAAACTTACAGAGAACAGCAGGCCCCAGGGCGACTGTGAATGCTACAACAACATGAAACCACGGATGCTCGGACAGCCGACCCACATCTGAGGTTTGCCAAAGTGCTGGAGACCATGGCGGTTACTGTCCTCCACACCGACGTTTCTCCCAGTACATGGAGGAAAAAAAAAAATGACCTGATAGTTTTGTTGTGGCCTGAGTTTAATCAATATGGATTATCAATGATCAATTATGAAATATTAATAAGTAGGATCATAGGATGATGTGATAAGTGATAGAGAATAAATAATGTTAAGCTGTTTCAAAATGTTAAAAATTGTTTTTCTGTGCTTCATATGTCCACAGGTGTGGGAACCCAGGATGTGGTTGTCTGTTCTTGCTCTTCTAACTGCTTTCTCAGCCCCTTGGGCTGCTTACTTGCCTGTACTGACATTTTTTGAGGATGTAGTTTTTTCCCCTTATAAACTCCATACAACTTGGACCCAGTGCTGTTCCTGGCAGAGACAATTTGGGCCCTACAGGGAGCAGTCCCAGCTGGCTAAATAAAAGACTCTCTAATTTGGACAAAATTCAGACTGAGAGTGTTTTCTGAGCGATCAGCCCACAACAGTTTTTGGGTGTCCTTGTTTTGGCTATGTACTGTTCTAATCCCAGTAAGTACAATAGTAAATAAAAACAGTAAACTGGCTTCTCTTATAGGTTAATATTCTAGTGGGAAAAGGAAGTAAAATATAAAACATTTATATAAAACATATTTTCATATAGTTATTAGTGCCACAAAGGGGGAAATAAACATAAAGTAATAAAATATATTTATTCTAGAACTGTGCATTGCAGTGGGATGCTGACTTAAAAAGAATTTTCAGGGAACATTTACTGAAACGATGATATTTGGAGGGACTGGAGAATGCCTGTCAAGCGTCATTACCGACTGAATTATGAGTAGAAAGAAAAGCAAATGTTGCAAAGTCCTAACATGAAAATTGGCCTGGTGAATTTAGGGAAAAATCGTGAGTTTTCTGAATGGAGCTTAGTGAATGAAGTTTGTTACATGATAAGAAGAATTGAATCATGCAGCACCTTGTAAGCTCTAATCAGGGATTTAGGTTTTCTTCCCGGGGAGAAAGAAAATCATCAGTCAGTTTTAACTAGGGTCATGCTCTTCATGGATTTCTAAGTTAGAAAGATCATTTTTCTCTGTAGTGCAGACACTGCAGGGAGCCAAGGATATCTAATAACCAATCAGTAGACAGGGAGAAGAGAGTGGTTTAGACAGAGGAGGTAGTGATGGAGATGACGGAAGGAAGTGAGTAGAATGAAGCTGGAGTGGATTCTAAGAGCAGGAATGAGAAGGATTTCTGAGATCGGCCTGTGGCTGGCAAAGAGAGGAGCCAAATGAAAGGAGCTGGGAAGCCATGATTGGCGATCCACGGAGGGATTAACAGAAACTACTGTGACTCAGTGAAACAGGAGGTGAAAAAAGGAAATAAAATGCAAATGATCTCATGGCTTCATTGAGGGCGGTAGAAAAGGGTAATAGTGGTGAACTGAAGATAGAGTCAGGATTTGTTAGGTATATAATACTATGAAAAAAAAAAGAATAGAAATTGTGAAATCCATGACATTAGATAGGGTATCCAGAGGGGATAGTGAGAGAACCTGCATCCTCTGAGAGGTTCTACTCTCTGACTCATCTACTGTGAGGATGGGGCTAGCAAAACACGTCTTTTACATCCCTTCCATCCTTCGAAGTCATTCATGTGCTTTATTCCACTTACCTCCAGATGCTGACATTGCGTGTTAAACAGTAAAGTCAAGCAAATGTAAAATACCTAAGCGTGGAATGCACACTTTCTACCATGTTATCTGCAATGACTTACAATGACTTTTGAGTTGGTGGAAGAAAGATTACCTATCTACATCCTGTATTATAACACTATTTTAAGCATATTTTAGTAGATTTCTTCCTTTCTATAAGTTCTTTGAGGAGAATTTGGTTGTTGTTCATTCATAAACATGAGTTATGAGTTAATATATTTTCACTTAATAAAGCACTATTTTGCAAAGTTACTAGGCTGTGAATTTTTACAGTGCTTTCTCTGTAATAATTCTTCCATGATAGTAGTGCTTTCATGATTTTCTTAATTTACTAATATATGTTTTATCCACAAAATCACTTCAGACGCTTCTGGATTTGAAAATTTTCATTTGCTTTATCTTGTAGCAACTCCTTAACACAAAGAGATTTCCTATTAAGAGAAGGCAATAAAACTGTAACTGGGCCATGTTCTATGGTTCTCTTCGTTGTTTATAGATCCATTCCCCATGCCTTACCTCCCTTGTTAGAGAATTTTTCTCCTAAGTCCTTTTCAAAACTAAGCTCTTGATTTTATCGGAGACCTGGAAATCGTCCACATTCTCATGCCTGTTGCCACCATCTGTTCTTATGAAATAACTACTTCTCAATAATAATTTGATAGCAGTCTCTCAGGACTTGTATAATATTGTGATAGCAACATATAATGGAATTGGAATATTTTATTATTTTCCACAATTACTAGTTTACTTCTTCATAGAGAGGAAACTTGCTTAGTAGGTCTCCTGACTATGGAAAAAATTCACTGCTTGTTTAGCCATTAAAAGTTCCACACATGGTCACAAATTCATCAGTATGATTAGCTTTCAATAATATACTAGTTAACTTACTGGGTGGCAGTGAGATATATTCATTTATTTATTTATTTTGTGCTAGGGATTGAACCTGTGGCCTCCTACATATGCGACAAGCATTCTATCAACCAAGCTATATCACTAGCCCTCCTATAATTTTTGAAGCAACCTGGCCAGTAAATGACAGCACTCTTGTTCAACTCTATTCTAATTTCTAATGACCATGGGACCACAGCACCTAATTAATAGTGAGGAAAAATAAAGTTATTGAACTTTTAAGAGCACAAAAATTTTATGTAGGTAAGAAATGCAAATTGCATAAGCTCATCACAAATTTCATAGAAAAAAGCTTAAAAGTTAAACAAAGAATGGTAGATATTTCTAAAACTTGAAAGGTATGCCATTCTACATAATTTAATTAGTCTTATTTAAATTCATTTTTGGAGGTACATTCCTAATCGGTAATGATCTTAAGTGGTGATGTTGCATACTAGGCTTTATTAAAGCTGTTTTACCTGGGTGACACCATTCAAACTAATGTGCCAAACAAAATGTAGCCTAATTAGTACAAATGAAGGGAAAGAGGCAATTAGCCATGGGGGAATAATGAGCAAAGGGAACTTGTAATGCAGATCTAGGGAATCATGAAAACCTCCAGGCAGGAGGCAGACAGCTAGATGTATTCACCTATTATTCAAAGTACACCTTGGAAAACGGGAGTTTTAATTCATCCTTCACTTTATTTTAACTAAGATATATTTATTCACAATATGAGCTTGAATTGATATTTTTCATCAGTAATAAGTATGATAAGTAGGTCACGTAGATTTTACTAGAAATATGTTATGCATACGATAACAATTTTCCTTAAATATCAGAATACTCTATTGCTGAGAGCCATTGCCAAGTAGGAATGACACATGGCAATTTCTTTGTCAGCCTACTCCATGTTGCTTAGAGGAAGGACTCTCCATTGTGGAAATGGGCTTGCCTTTGGACCCAGGTCATTTGCAGTGACATTGCATGTATGCTTGAGTAAGGTGGCCTTGCTCAAGGACCAGGGCGGATCCAGGTTTAGGGTGTATCCTGCTGGGATTAGGGAGTATCCCGCTCCTTGGGTTTAGGGTGGTTCCAGGTTTAAGGTGTACCCTGCTGGGAATAGGGTGAATAGGGCATATCCTGCTGCCTCAAGCACCTGCCTGCTCTTTGAGTTCCCATTGAGTTCTGCCGGGATTCAAAGAGTATTTGGGATGCAGAGCCCAGTGGAAGCGTGAATTTTGCCCAGAACCTGTGTGTAGAGTGCCGGTGACAGTTCGAGAATAAAGAGTTGCTGTTTGAATCTACAAGGTGTGAGTGGCTCCTGATTTTGTGCCCAGCCAGACTGCGGCACTCTATAGCATGCAGAAAAGATTAGCACACATTGAGGCTGCAGACACCTAACAAGAGAAACCTAGATTTATTATAATGAATGAGCTCTATGTTTAAAAGCAAAAGAATATAAGTAGTGTTTTCCATTGCACATTTTTAAAGTATTTGGTATTAGCTCTTAAATACAATATATTTGAATAATATATCCAATGTATTTGAGTAAAGTCTCTCTTGTTAGTCCTTGTATTAATTGCCAATAATTTTGGAATTCTTAAATAGATCTAGAGAAATGTTTGGAGGCAAAGATAGAAAATGAGAAAGCTACAATTTTTTTTTTTACTTTTTCTTCTATCTGATATATAAATTCTGCCTATGTTTATAACCGCCTGGCATGCAAATATCTTCTTATAAATTGAGATACAAGACCAATATAACTTTACATAAATAAAGCAAAAGAGTTAAAGCATACTCCTAAGTGATTAAGACATCTCTGGAGAGTGGCTTATACTTGGATTATTATCAGTCATGTAAAATTGTAGATTAGGAACATATAACTTGAAAAAATTGACACCAAATTAAACCCAAACATTTTCTGTTGATTGCACTACTAATGGTTCAATATGAAATGATTTGAGTTATTCTTCAAAGCACATATTCATTCTTCAGCCAGAAAAAGCCAGAATATGAGTACATTTCCTGAATTCATTCTCACCTAATACAGTATTTAAATCCAGGCATATGATATAAATATGTTAAACTCATACTGAAATATTTTGATTGAGAGGTGGTAAAACCAAATTTTAATATACTAGTTCTACTTGCCAATTTAACAGAAACAGAATTGCTTTAATGTAAGGAAAGATCTCCTCAAATGTAGATACTTATGGCAAATTCTATCTGTAGATTTTAGTTGCATTCTTCACTGTAAAATAGTGGTTTTATAATTTACATTTGAAAGTGTTATAAAGCTGGTACCAACTATTTTTGTACCCATTTCCACAAAAGTTAGTGTTTACCCAAAAGCTGTTTCACTTCTATTTATAGAAAAGTAAACATGTTAGTGAGAGCAGGTCTGAAAATAAAGACTGGTTTCAGCTATTATTACGGTCTTTGTTCTCAGATTAGTAGTTGCTGGTTATTTGTCTAAGTAAACTCCTGCTGTGCTTTAAAGACAAACAGTTAATTATTCCAAACCCTAAACACTCACTTGTCACTATCAAATACACAACATTTTCCTCTTCCTTTGCTTACCTTTCAGCTAGATTTTGATAACCTTCCCTTTGCTCTATAGAGAGCTGCTGGATACCCTGGAAGCTCCAGCCATGTCTGCTTCATGCTGACATGGTTTCATGTTCATATATGATAAAAAATATCCATATTGAAGGTGTTTTTTTCTTTGTCAAATTATAAGCAAAGAATATCAAACTATTTAAAGTGTCTCCATTAAGAGTTCAATAAGACAGACAAAATAGAAAACAACAATGTGATATATATATATGTATACATTCTCTTCAGTTAGATGATGCAATAAAATGGCAAAAGCAATTGTTCCTGGAAAACCACAAGAGGTGGTTTTATTTAGGCACATTTGGGTGTATATTATTTACATCTTATTGAGTTTGCTTTGTGACATAACTTTCTTTACCACAGCTCTATGGTTAAGCAGGAGGATCAAACAAAAAAGAAACATAGAAACAATGAAATTGTGCCATATTGCTATGGAAAGCACAACTACCTTTGGTTTTCATTTCCAAAACTCTGTTACAACCCACGAAGAACAAGACAAGCACAGACATGTATCATAACATAAAGAAATTTTAATTGGACATTAGTTAATTTATAGAAACCATCATGAATAACTGCTCTAAAAATTCAGGTTGTTCTAATATGCTGTGATTCACACCTTTAAAGTTTTCCGATTTGGATGCTACAAATAAAGAAATGTTGGATCCAGATTTGTGAAATTTACCAAATAAAAAATTGTCAAAAATACAAATTTTATAATTAATATTTACATAACTTCACATACACATGAGGACATGTGTATGGATATTTGACATGTATTAAAAGACCTCTCCAAAGCCTGCATGTTGTACATTTTTAATGTAACATTTATAGTCACTAAATACACTAGAAATTATATTTGACCTTTTATGTACAATTCTGTGCAGGCAGATGAGAGAGGTTGTAATAATGCCAGTTCTCTCTACTGGTCTTGCATCACCAACTCTGTGTGTGTGTGTGTGTGTGTGTGTGTGTGAAGTGGCATCAGATATATTAAGCCAAATTAGAGCACAGAAGAGATATTTAAGAAGGAAAAAAAAAAACTCTGGATAATATGCCAGTCCCAAGAATATAATTTCAGTGTCTGATTGTGCTTCTAATATTGTCTTATAATTTTTCCCTCTTTTTGAGAACGCAAAATGAAAAACAACAATGTTTAGAAATAAGGAAAAATGCTTATGTGATCTGTACCTTTGGGACAAAAAAAAACTTGATAATACTTGAAGTCTCATTTGCTAGGAAATCAGAATATCAAATAATTTTAGTTCTTACTCAATATCGAGGCTTTTTATATAGTGCACAGAAAATGTGCTGTATGCATCAAAGCAGGTGGGAGGGAGAGCTCTGGGCAGCTTCCCTGCAGGAACTGAACGGAGTGCAGCACTTTAGAAATATGACACAGAGAGAAATTCTCATGCTCTTGGGTTTCTCACAATAACAGATATTTTAAAGAGCAAAAATTATTTGAGAGCAACAGCTCAGAGTTTACATCATCCAAGATTACTGGCCTGTAAGCTTCAAGGAAATGTCATGACAAACATATGTAAGTTTAATAAATAAATAAAATGTATACTTGAAAAGATAAAAGTAGTATTATAACCAAACACAATGTGTGAACTTTAAGAGTTATTGGGAAAGATAAAAATAAAAATTTAATATTAGATGTAATTGTTACATTATGTTTTAGAGGTAATAATATAGACACTATGAATGTGAATAGTTATTTGAGAAGATATAGTATCAGGAGATGTGAAGTAAAATAGTTAGACTTGAAGAGTCATAGCATCAACCCTATTTTTTCTAGTGTACATGAATGAGCACACTTCTGTGTTGTGCTCATTTCACACTGCACCAAGCTAACTGAAACATGTGCTTAGAGAGGCAACCAATGTTTTCCAACTCTCAATAGTCATGAAAATCAAATTCCAGCATCGTCAGATCATCAGATCATGCAACCAGAGATATATATATATATATATATATATATATATATATATATATATATATCAATAGTTGCAAAATATTAACCATAAATGACTCTCACTTCTCACTGGTGGGTAAGTAAATCCTTATTTTATTATCTTTTCAATTTTGTTTTTGTTAAAAAATCAAATAAAAAAGTTAATGTCTTTGACTTATCTAGATTCACACAATCTGGAAAATTATTCCTCTGATACACATACACAAACAAACACACACGTTTTCTGTCTGTCTCTCTCTTTTTCACATGGGAGGAAATATATTGAACAGGTGTTAGAGAAAGAATAATTATCATTTCACACTCATGGAAAGTATTTAATATTTCACAAAATTGCTGTTATAATAGTTTGGTATAATGAATATAAATCATTTCATTTAATTAAAATTATATAAAACTCAAAACTGTTTAGAAAAGCACTCACTAAATGAGAGCAATTTTGTGTAAATAATTATCTATGAGTTATTTTAAATACATTGCTGTCCATTAGAGTTGTATTATCAAGATCATTGAAACCATAGAACCAAATATAAAGATATTCAAACCAAGTAGATAGGAAAGTCATGAAATTCTTATCCTAACTATATGTTTTCCTACTTATAATGCCTTACTCCCATAAGAACATGCACATGGGCTGGGGATGTGGCTCAAGCGGTAGCGTGCTCGCCTGGCATGCATGCGGCCCGGTTCGAACCTCAGCACCACATACAAACAAAGAGTTGTGTCCACCGAGAACTAAAAAATAAATATTAAAAAATTCTTTCTCTCTCTCTCTCCTCTCTCTCTCTCTCTCTCTCTCTCTCTCTCTCTCTCTCTCTCTCTCTCTCTCTTTAAAAAAAGAACATGCACATACTTATATAGGAATCACATTTCAGATTGAAAAAAATAGAAATATAGGATGAGAAAAACTTGCAATATCTTTATTAGAATATCTGTAGTACTATAGAATGTATTGAGTAGTCATAAAATATTTTTTGTAGCTAAGTATGTAATATGTTGAGGGAACAGATAATTATATGAAAGAGAATAGAAGTAATACTTAAGAAAGAAGTGATACTTAAATTAAGCAAAGAAATGCTTGTGATGCAGGTGAAGTGATATAGTTTCTGAGGTGGGGTTCAGTGTGTGAAATACGCATTCAGGATTTCCCTAGAATTCAACCTGGGATTTTGATTGTACAGATTGTTTTGCTCTCTGATTCTGTGTGGGATTGATGCAGGACCCATTGATTCCTTCCAGTTATGAATTCTTTGTGAAGGCACTTCTTCCTATGTATGTATCTGATGTAACTCTGTTCACCATGGGTAGTTGCAGGCACATGGCCTTTTGTGCCCAAGGTTAGTCATGGCCTACCATGGCCTATTGAACGCTAGAAACTATTCTTAAGAAATATAATGTTCTGGGGCAGACTGCATAGATTTTTCCAGAAACTAATGGTCTATGCTATGATTCTAAGAGTGTGGCTTGTCAGAATTTCCACCAATGTCAGCTATATACTAAATGAATTTTCCCCTCTAAAATTAAATGATTGAAGTCCTATCCCAAATAAGAGGATATTTGGATATGGGGCCTTTGGAGGTAACAAATCATGAGGATAAAAACCTAATGATGGGATTAGTGCACTTATAAGAGACTTGCTTCCACCCCCAGTTGCCTCTCTGTCATATCATAAGATATGGCAAGAACAGGTTTGTCTCCTAGGCAGGAAGTGGACCCAGGCACTCCCAGCTGAAAATTGGGCTTTGACTTCTCAGTTTCCTGAAGCTTTGAGAAATGAATACTTATTGCTCAGAGCCTCCAGTCCATGTATCTTTCTTTTCTTGTCTTTTTTTTTTTGTTAACACAGTCAAAACTAAGACAAGGATCATTTTTCAACCATTGACATCTTTCATACTAAAGAGTCTGCTGCATCTCCAGGTTTCAATTAGTGAATGTCTGTAACCACAGTGTGGATATGATTCAGAGTCCTGTCTGGAATGAAATCAAAGCTGGTGTCTGCACTTCGTGTTTGCAAAAGCAGGTTCACTGGGTACTGGTTACCGATTCAGTCACTGTACATGGGGATGCAAATTTTCTTACTTGTCCAAGTCCAGTGACTTACAACACTCTCACAAGGTATGAGAAGCAACTTTATTATTGATAGGCAGCTAAGTAAAGCAAGCCTAGGGTTCATGGTGAGCCAGTCCCCCATGGCTCAGGGCAGATGGCACTTCATCAATCCATGCCTGGATCCCAGAAGCAGGATCCCATAAGCAGTCTGCTCTGGCTTTCATACCCTGAGGGCAACATGCATGCCAGACTTAAAGCCTTGCAGCACATACCATTTCATGGGGGACAGGAAGAGGGCCCAGACTCTTGAGGCTAGTTCTTCCTTATTTCTGGATGTTTCATTCCTGGAACATTTGCAGTTATTCTTGAGCACTATAAGTAAGAAAGGGAGAAAACTGGGTCAGTTTGAAGCCAGCCAGAAAACTGTCCCGTAGTATATTTTGTAAAGCAGCAGTACCAGAGTTGAATGCATTTCTTCTAGAACTCAAAGAGACCGACCAAATATTACACTTCATTTTCTATGATTGCGAGTGAAAAATGTAATACCTTTTTTTTTTATTTGTATAAAATTTCCTAGTACACTTTTGACCATTAGATGCCTTATACTGATACTGATGTGAAAACTTATACTGATGTGGCCGGCTTCTGAAAATGAAAGAATTATCTCCCAGAGTCTAAAGAGAATGAGTTAACCAAAGACTCCAACATGTTAGTCATTTTGTCACTTCTTAGTCACCTGATCTGTTTTGTAATATAATTAATATAATAAATCAAAGTAACATTCCATGTGACGTTAAAAAGACACTAATTTCTTTAGAATGCAGAATGATAGAATGACAGACATTTCTTATAATTTTGAGGCAAATATTTTCTTACTCTCTCCATGAAATATTGTTTTTAAGTTACTTGTTTTGTAAAAGATAGAAAAGAAAATTTTTGTAGAATTATTGGTCATATCTCACATACTATGTAGGTCTACTACTCTAGCAAAGATATCACATCTGACAGGCTACTGCAGTAGGAGCTACTAATTAATTGATTTTATAAAGTCTACTGCCATTCTCCAGAGACTATAGTTTATCTAGGTGTCAGATTAGAGAACAAAATGGGGATGGAGTGACTACCACCTTTACTTTATTAACTTCTTTAAAAGAAGACCAACTATATACCTTTGACCATCAGCATAAAATAATGTTTTGAATTTTTGAACAGTTCCGGATTGGACAATTTTTAGAGCTTCACTGATTCTTCTCTATCATAATATATCTTACTTTACAAAACAAGGTAATATTATGGTGATATTTCCAAATGCCAAGGTTATCTCTACTATTTAAGGACCAGGGAAATATGACACTTGATTGAGTCCACGGTTTTACTGTGACCTAGACCTTGGGCAGACTTCCATTTATTACTTGACCCAATAGTCCTCAACCCTAATAGGTGAAAAATAAAAATGATTTGGTTGTCTCAGTATCACTGTGAATGAACTTGGATCCTGTATCCAACTGCCTTTGAAATATTTTGAGCTTTATATTTTTTACTGCACAAATAAGGAGTTACTAGTTATATATCTTTTGGAGAATAATTAAAAACATCATAGCTATATATTGAATATCAGTTGTTCCACAAAAGGCTCTTGTTTTAGGCTATGCAGGAATGTTCAAAGGTAAAATGAAAGCTTTTATCTCATCAGCGGACTAATCTTTTGATGGCTCAATGTTTTGAGTGGACTACTGGGTGGAAGTATAGGCCTGGAGAGCATGGCTGGAGGAAGTAGTCACTGGGAGTAAGACTTTGGACTATATCTTGTCCCTGGTTTTTCCTTGTGCTCTCTCTTCTTCTGAGATGTTAGGAGCTAAGCAGCTTTTCTTCTCCACACACACTCTGCCTTAATGTTCTGAATCATCTCCACCTAGAGCAGTAGAATTAGCTAATCATAGATTGAAAACTCTAAAATCATGAGCCCAAATAAATGTATCCTCCTGCAAGTTGTTGTCACACATTTTGATCATAGCAATAAAACAATAACTAACACAAATTATGTGCACTTATGGTATTGAGCAGTTCTTCTGCCTTTTACTCATATCTGGTTTTTTTTTTTTATAACAAATATGATCACCCCCTTGCCCTGCCCACTTATTTTGTGTCTATTATGCCATGTTTTTAAACCATCTCCACAACTAATTCTGCATCAGTCCATTATAGCAAAACTGTATCCTATATCTATTTTTCTTATGGTTTAGTATGAGCTCTCATCCTCTACTTTTGGGGGCCTTATTTTCACCATTGCTAGCACAGAACCCACTTCTGAACAACCCTTTTATCAGTCACCCTTAGCAGAATCCAGAGAGTCACCACTGCCCTTCCTAATGATGCAAGTGACCCTCCTCTCTGCAAATCCCTTATGCTCTTGTTAAATGGTGCCCTGACCAAGGGTTTCCATCAAACCTAATCATCTTGCAAGATATCCAACCAACCTAATATATAAATATTAGCAAAATAGAAACATACTCACTTCTTGGAGCAGTTTAATCCCTTCTACTCTGTAACTGAAAATCCTGCCACTCAAACCACACACATGGCAATATCGCCATCCTTTCATAAGATGTTCTAGTAGCATTTAAACATCCTCTTCTGGGGGAGTGTCCAGAATTTAAATCTAGCTTTCTAGGAGTGGGCTAACAGTCATTATACTCAGTCTTATCCAACTTTATGTTATTTATCCACAGCTATCTTCAGAATTCAACTCCATGAGCTCTCTCCCAACCCGTGCTGTACACATTGGGTATAATTATAATAAGGTCTTTCCTTATCAGATTCAGAAAATCCTCAGCTTGTTTAGTTGTTGCCAGTAGCCAGAAAGGGAACAATCACAGGTCTCAGGAGAGAGAATTTCTACATAAAGCAAACGAGAGATCATAGCATTTTACAAGGAAGAGCTGTTTAACACTGTAGGCTCAGGAAGTTGAGGAAAATCTGAGCATTCAAGGTTGTATGGTGCAACCATCTCAGAAATCCCCATTGCATATCAGGATCCCAAATCTGGTTCTAGAATTCACCACCCAGCCGTGCTACTTTCTAAGTTTTGTCTTTGTGTTTTTCTGTTCTCTCACCATAGGAGATACCTTATTTTAATCTTTGTCTTTCATTCTCATCATTCAAATTTATGCTTTTAGTTTGTGTGGTATTGATCAACTTGGCAATCATGGCTTAATTTTTTTTATTCTTATAGTTACTATGTCCCCCAGAGTTATGAAACACAGATATATGACATCAGCTAATATGGTCTCTTAAATAAAGAAACCCAATTCACTAAAACAACAACAACAACAAAATCTAGTAAGTGACTCACCAGCAGGAATGAGGTCTTAATTACCAGCTGGATAGTGGAGATTCAGTTCTAACTTCCTGCTTTGGGATCTATTTCTGAGACCATACCCAATATGGCACAGGTTTAGTAACCCAGAAGGAAGACATTTGAGATGGAGTTAAGCATACCAGTTATTTATTAAAGAATACCCTTCCATTGGAATCAGTACCAATGGAAGAGAGAGGAAGGAATCAAGCTGAGCAGAGGAAGAGTACATACTGCACTAAGGGTCCAATGGCATTATTGCCACAGGGAGTTGCACATAGACTGATCCTTCAAAGTGGGTCCAATTTTATTTGAATGGTTAGGAATTGATCAGTGCTTGAATGTGGGTTTCCCTAGGAAGTAATGTGACATTGAAGAAGTGACTGTCTTCAGTCAATAGCAACGTCTCCTCTGAGACAATTCCTCTAGGGGAACAGAGGGTTTTCACCACCAGCACTGCCAGAACAAGAGTAATCAATCTTCCATTGCCGGTGAACCTGGATGATACATCCACCACAGATTAAGGATAGGCTAAGTGTTCATATTCTGTGAAATTAAAGTTAGATGGGGAAAAAGGAAGGTGTTACATCATTAGAATATTATATAACTTAAAAAGCAACCTAACAAATTTTTTATAGTTGTAACCCTGCTGGTATATTAAAGAATATCAGCATCCTGACATTTCCCCATATGGTGGAAAATGAAAGCTGCTGTAGCAGAAATTCTAAATTGAAAGGTTCTCTCTGCTCCTTTTTGTTACTTACTCTTAATCAAATACCTGTTTGATTAAGATCAAGTAAATCTTCCTTTTCTGTAAAAAGTGAACAGTATTATTATATAGCTTTCTTAAATGGCCAGTATTCCTCTAAAGCATCTAGGTTAAGGTCAATAATACTGTTAACTATGTAGTAGTTTTTGAAGGAAATTACCAGAATTTTCAACTTATTATATTATGGATTGGATAATAAGAAATTTTTATTTATAACATGAAAATTTAATTATATGTGGTTTTCTTACTTTAAAAGTTTATACTATAATTATCTACATTAGGCAATGTATATAATGCCTTCCATAAAAAGCATACAAATATAAACATGAGAAAATAAAGATGATTATTAGCATGTGCAAATACTTATGGAGAATTTTGCATACTTTTATCATTATATAAAAAAAAATTGAAAATAAACATTTTACATACTCCAAATATTTCTTCACCTCTATTCCTAATTTACTCTGCATTTCTTCTCAAAAGTATTTTAATTATTCATCTTAATATCATTCTGCTAGCCTTTATGCTAAACTTTATGCTAGGTGTCTCTTGTATTGTATCACCAGTGTAATAGTGGTTTGAGGCATTAATGTTGACTAAGCAAGTGAAATAGTAAATAAATGAATAAGTAAGATAACTTTTTAAAAGGCAATCATTATAATATAATGAAACCCCAACAATGCCTTGGATAACTATATCTTGGCACTTAAAGAAATACAGATAACAGGGACCCTAAGGGGAATGTCAATTGTAAACAAGCCGTTATTTGATTAGTGTCTATTTTCCTCTGCATAGTGCAAGATCAATTAAGGCCAAGAGAGGATATGATTTTACAACTTTTTATGCTTTCGATGTATAGCTCTGTTAATTGTTTGGTACTCATTAATAACATTTCTTGAAGAAAAAAAAGGATGATTATTTAATAAACTGAGTTGGAGTCTGAAACAAATACTTAAGAATCAAAAAAAAGAACATGAGCAGGCAATTGCAATGGCTGGATGTCGCCAGAGGAGGGAAGCAAAGGGTAATGGAGCCGCTGGCTGGTGGAGCAAAAGGTACTCTCTGGAGCACCCTCAAAAAAGGACAGTTTGCAGTGGCAAGTGGTGGTCAACAATTAGAAGAGCAGTTTATGTGACAGGGACCGTGCAGGAGTCAAGAGGAAAGTTACTCCCCAAAGCCAAGCCAAGCCATCAATCAAGACCAAAGGACACCGTGTAAGGCTGGGAGAGGAAAGCCAAAATATGACACACTGAGAAAAAGCCATGCACCAGGCTCTGAACAAGGAATAACAAGGCTTCAGGAAAGTAGTCAGGTGGAAAATGCCTTCTGACAGATCTGGTGTCACTCTGTGAGTCTTTTAAACTTCTGGGTCTGGTTTGGGGATTGGAATCTCTGCTTCTTAAAGTGACAGGACCTAATCCAGGGAATTATCACCTAACATAAAATATACAGTTTGAGCTTTACAAGTTGCTAAATATTGAACAAAACAAGAATTAGAACATTCCTTGATCGGAGATTCAAGAAACTGTAAAAAGAGAGGAGTTTGCTAATGTAAACCTGACCAAAACCAATGGCAAAGTTTCAGGTCATCAATCTAGACTGACGGGTAATTTTACCTATTGGTCTTTATCTCTTTTAGTCATTCTCCAAGAGCATAAATGGATTCCAGAATGTTCTATACATGCAGGGACTACTGGGGAAAAGATGGATCTATAGAAGATAAAAAAATGTTACAGTATAGACTTTTTCTATAATTTTAACTGTCTTGCTAAATGAAGGGAGATAGCATTCTGACTTATACTCCAGGTGTCTTTATTGATGATATCCTCATGTAAACTTTCAAGTTCAGTTTAGACTTACTGTAAATATGTTAAGCACATAACTAAGTTCATGCATGAATTAGGAGAATGATAAAGTATTGATGATGCCATTTTCTTCCCAGCTCAAAGGAGAACATTTTTATGAAGGGCTACAGCCCAAGGTACTCCTAATACTGCATCCCATTTCCCTAAATGTTGGATATCAAAACAAATACAGACTAAGCCTTGAGTTTGTAGCTTCTTGTGGATCCTGGTTTAAGCTTTGCTAAATTCAAATTTCTTAAATTAGAATCTTAGCTCTGTTAATGATTACTCTGACCTTGGATTAGTCACATAGCCCATCTTTATCTAAATTTCATTCTCTTTAATTTGTATTTAGACTAGGTCAAAAGTGCTTAAATTGGAGGCACAGTCGGAGACACTAAAATGAGGGCTATATTTGGGAAAAAAGTTATTCTGACCTTTTTGTTTCACCTAGTCAGTTGTGAGTTAGGCAAATCTTAGAGAGGGAAGAGAATGAGTTGTCAGTGCTCCCTATATCATCTCTGTGCAAAGGCAATTTTATGTTTTCAAATGAGCCCATCCTTCCCCCCAAAACCTTTCAGTACCAATGACTGTGATTTCATTGAAAATGCAGTTATTGCAAATGTAAGGTATTATTAGAGTAAGGTGGTAAAATCCTATATGACTGATGTCATTAGATGTTGAAAATGCCATGTGAAGACAGACACAGAGAACAACGCATAGAGGCAGACATTCAAGTAAAACATCGGGAAGACGAATGATAGCAGGGGTTTCATCTGAAGCTAGGAAAAGATTAAAAATGGTTTCTACCCAGAGTACCATGGGGCTGGTAATGTCTTAATTTCAAACTTCTAGCCACGGAACTGAAAGAGAACCCATTTTCGTTCTTTTAAGCTACCTAGTTTATGGCACTTTGTTATAACAGATTTTAGAAACTGATAGAGACAAAGACAATATTAACTTATTTGTACAAAGGCAGAGGCACTGAGGAAAACCAGTCAGTAGCACAAATTGATGGAGAATTCATGATCACACAGAAGTGAGGAGGTTAGTTTCAGTATTCACATGGCCTTTCTATCCATGAACTTGACTGGGTTGCCCAAAATTAATAGATAATATCCTGACTTAAATTCCAGTCGTTAAGTTTATTTTTTAAAGGTCCAAACCAGGAAGGAATAATTAATGTGGATTTTAATTATGTTACAAATAATATCAATACTAAAATGGATAGCATGAACAATTTCAAATAAACATTTATGAACATGTTTAAAACTGATTTAAGTGGTTCCATTTCTAATTGTAGCTCAAATCAGACAAGCTTCTTCAAAATAGAAATAAATACAATATCCATGGAAATGATTATACAAACTTAGATTGGCCAATATTACTTTGGGCTGAGACCACGTGCGTAGCATCTCTTAAATGAAGACTTAGAGAGAGATGAAGTTTCCCATTTACGGTGTTCAGCTTGAGGCCAGGGTCAAGCATGACACGTTGCCTAGTAGTAGAGCTAAAAGGTACTTATTTTAAAAATGTACAATCTTGTTGTTTGGGGGGAAAAAAGAGGGGAAGTTGAATTCCTTTAATCATAAGAAAATAAAGGGGTGATACGTAAGAAAGCAGAGACTCATCACAGGGGCATCCCAGTTCTGTGTGCAAACTCTATTCATGACTTTGACCCATTTGCCATGTGCATGTGAATAGGCTCCAGAGACCATTCCAGCAAAAAACCAATCAAGACATCAGCTGCTGCCCCTTTCAGGTATCTATTCGGTACAGGCACAAAAAAGTAATGATCTCACAATAACAAAACAAAATTCAGCGTCTCTATGATATATGTTTCACAACACCCAGGGCATAATCCAGAATTACTGAACATGTCAATAAATAAGAAAAAATATTCTTAATCGAAGTATAAACAATCAATATAGAGAAAAGATGAGTTGTCCCAAATGATGAAGCTAACACAGAATATCATCACTCCTATCACTATGCTCTAGAATATATTTATATTCTAGGGTCTCACTAAACAAGAAATGAAATTTAAAACAAAAATAAAAGGACTTTAATAATACTCTATTATTAGTCTAATTATGTTACACATTGCTGGTAACTGAAGATAAAAAGAATAACTTGAAAGCAGCAATAGAAATATTGCAAATTATATATAGAGAGGAGAAATGATTCAAATATTCCCTGACGTCTCATTAGAAACAATGGAAGCTGGGTGACACTATAGAAATATCAATGAAATAAGAGCAGGAAGAGTCCCTGGGAATGGAGACTCACATTCGTGCACACTCTCAGCACCCTACCTGTAACTCTGTATTATGGAATCAGTAGGTGTTGAACTCCCAGGCATGTATAACAAGGAGGAGGGAGGCTTCTTCTCTCCAGATCCTACTCTGGAGCTGTGGCTTCAAGAAAGAACACAGAGCCTTCTGTCACCTCTTGTGCTTCCTCATCTTGTATTACAGAAGCTTTATTCCACCTGAACCCTTCCAGGTGTGCATTTCCCATCTATTCCTCCTGTGCAGGGTGAAACTCTACACTCGGCAATGTAGATCCAGAATACAAGTGGCCTTATCTTGGTTTGCTCAGTAAGTGAAAATTCCATGACAACAGGATAAAGCCAAGAAGAAAACAGACTGCCCATTTTTCCCAGTGCCCACTGGTACAATGAAGAAAAGTTTTAGGAAACCTGTACCTTGAATAGCATCTCTGTTGCAGTTGTGTAGGAATTTTGCATAGGGTGAAAGGCTGACTTTAAAGAAGAAATCCTCAACAAACCAATTAATGAAATGACTTCGTTTGGAAGCAAATATAGAAAACTCCATGTCTGGAGCAAATAACGAAAACCATGGTGGAGAGTAATTGATAGACATTGATACTCTGTAATTCAAAACAAACAGCAGGAGACCCAGAAAGGAATGTAAAAGAGTAGGGAAAGAGACAATCAATAAGCAGCCCTAAGACATCATATTCAAGTATGGGAATCAGGACGACGTGAACAGATGTCAGATTGCACGACATCATGAGTTAGTGACAAGGAGTAATCCAAACAGGACATGAGCAAACTTAAGATCATTCATCAAGTCATACATGGGCACATGAAACCTCACCAGCACAGGGACTTAAAGACCACCTCAGAGCAAGCACTGTGAACAATAAGCTACGTGGACCCAGCAGCCACTTCCATGAAAGGAGGCCTATAAATAAAAATGTACTTCACTTGACAGCCCCAAAGATTGGGGAAGTCCCACAGCTGTGTCCATTCAGCTATGATTGTAAAGGAGAAGTACACACTAATACTCCCTGGCTGAGTGGGGCGAACACAAAGTCTCCCAACCATTCACTTTTCTAATGGTTAAGGTGAAAATCTACCTTGGTTAAAAAAGCTTAAGCTTAGTCTTTTACCCATATATGACTTAGATTGATCCAAAAGTGAACCCTTGTCAAAAAAGAAAAGATAAGTAAAAAAAAAAAAAAAAAAAAAAAACTATGTAAAGACATGAAAGTCTTAAAAAAAGAAATAATAGACTTTGGAGAAAGAATTCATTCAAATTGCCAAGCAAATTTTAAAATTCACCAATAAATATACTGTCATAAAAAATGGAAGGTTATAGAAATTCAGAAAATAAAAGAGAAGAATAAAATAAAACTGGAATGTAAATCAGTAGTTAAGTGATCCTGGGTACAATCCCTGGTACCAAAATAAAATAAAAGACCAGGCTTTTATATTTTTCCTTTGTTAAATAATTTAAAAATATTGCATAAGCTGCATTTAAATAGATACTGTACAGTTAGGATATATGTTATGAATATATAATTATAACAATATATATACTTAAATATTATATTTAAACTAAATAATATTAAAAATAATAAATACATGCATGCATGTTATATATGTGGAATATACAATATTTATACTTAATATAACACATAAATGCTATATATGTAGAATATTCCCTGTATATTCTAAATAAATTGTACATATGTATGTGGAGTATTTATGCTGAATACATACTAAATGTACAGTGTTTATGTATTTCTATTATATATACTATATGTCCTATAAAATATAGAAATATAATGTACTTGGTGTTAGCATCATTAAAAAAGTAAATGGGAACAAAACTGTATTAGAAAAAGCAAATGACATCAGGTGACAATTCAGATTCACGAGATGATTAGAACTAAAGATAAACAAGAAAGTTAACATATATTTACTCTTCTCTTTTCTCTCATATTTTATAAGATATAGAATATAAAATCTAGTAATGCTAATAACAATTCATTGTTGAGTTTACAAAATATATATATACTTAATATATACAAAAATAATAGTATAGAAGGAAAGATAAATGGAATTGTGTGGCAGTTAAAGTTCTCTATTTCACTGAAACAAAGAGCATTATGGAATTAACTTACCAGAGGTACATTTTGCTAAGTTAAAATGGTCATTATACTGTCATGTGTAACTAATTAAAACAAATTAAAAAAATAAAAATTAAACAAGAGAAAAAAGAAAACTTTAACACATATTTTACCTGCAAGAAGATTAATCCAATCTGTTATTTACAGCTGAAGTTTTCTCATGATGCTTTGTATCTACACTTCTAATTTTCTTATTGGCTTCCAAAATCAATATTGCATTTTATTTTTAACCAAACAATACATTTAAATGCATTCAGCATTAAAAAATAAAATAAAATATATATTATAATTTATTGTAACCATCAAGAAATAAATAATATTTTATGCTCTATTATATCAATTTATTTAAATGAGGCAATAAAAGAAAAACAGATGATCAAAATTTCTAAAGAAGGAAGAAGAAGATGAAGGAGGAGGGGTGGGGAAGAAAAAAGAAAGAAATCAAAGACTATCAATCAGAACTCTGTATGCAGTGAGAAGAGTTTTCATGAATTACAACAAGGAATTTTCATGATTAAAAAGAAAACTACAGAAATTTATCCGAAGAAGTCATTATCAGATGTCAGTTTAGATCTTTAAAAATGAAAAAAGAATGTGCACTCTATGAGAAGATGTGTTACTTTATGGTAGACTCCTATAAGTGACATTTGTGATTATGGCTTATTCACATAATCACTGTTACTGGATACTATTATATTGTCTTCCAAAGTGAATCTACCATTATACTCTTGAAGAAACAATGCACTTTTGTCTTCTCACCTTCAACAAAAATATTTTTTATTGTCTATAGCATAATTCTCTATATATCTGATTGGTATAAACAAGTTTGTTTAGTTTGTGTTTTCTTGTTTACCAATGAACTTAGTGATTGTTTTTTAAGTTCATTAATAACTATGGTTTATTTATGTTTCCATTACATATTCCTATCCATGGATTTTGTATATATTTTGTTGAATTACTTTTTCTCATTGATTTAAATATTCTGGATAGTCATTATTTGTTGTTTGTAAAGAAAAAAATATATTGTATACTCTATCCTTGGATTACATTTTCTTTATTTATGATATCTTCCATAATCATGTTTTTAGTTTTTATAAGGAAATTGAGCAGTTATTCAAAGTATTTTGCGATTTTCTTTGTGAACTAGATAAAAAAAATTACTTCTTATTTCAAAAATTTATACTGATTATTCCACAGATAACAGCTGGTCACCATAACACACACAGACCTATAAGAATGAGAAAATACAAAAAATAAGGATCTGTACAGTAAAGGGTTAATTTAGTGCACTTAGAGGATTAAAACCTTGCTTATTCTAATAAAATTGGCCCTCGACCATTTCAGGGAATGAATTCTATTCATTTGGGATATCCTGTCTAAAGAGAGCTGGGACCTTGGGCCATGTAGACAGCCTATACTAACAATTGGATTCATAGCACATGTGTGGGCCATGCAAACACTTGATGCCAGTCATGTTGGGGTGATGGACCATACTGCAGCACTTGATCTCTAGATAGCCTGGAATTTGGTAACTATGATTAGATAAAGGAACACTCTAAGACCAACAGGGTAAGCCCTCAGTACAAACCCTGGATAGCATGAGAAGTTCAGATGAGTTTCTTCAGTTGGCTGTACTCTATATTCATTACCACATATTATCTTTTGTGAGAATTAATCACTGTTTATACAATTCCACTGGAAGAGACCAACTAAATATTTAGTCATGGTCTCTCTTGAGTATTACTCTCTTGGGTATATCTCTATTGATTTTTATTGTAGACTCATGGTAATGTACCATAATCATGGAAAATAAAAGCTTTTTCTGAAGTCTCTGAGTTCGTAAAGTGAATATTTAAATTCAAGGGTGGTATTGGGAACTCCTGATCTGAAAACAATTCACCAAAAGAAAAATGAAATTATTCCTTTACATTATAAAAAAATGTTGAGTACTTTCTTTTTTTTTTTATTGGATTATGAACTCCCGCTTTTACCCCGTATACAAATTGCTGTATCACATCAGTTTCCCTTCCATTGATTGACATATTGCCTTTCTAGTGTCTGATGTATTCTGCTGTCTGTCCTATTCTCTACTATCCCCCCTCCCCTCCCCTCCCCTCCCCTTTTCTCTCTCTACCCCTTCTACTGTAAATCATTTCTTCCATTTGTATTATCTTGTCTTGCCCCTCCTTTCCTCTTATATGACATTTTGTATAACCCTGAGGATCGCCTTCCATTTCCATGCAATTTCCCTTCTCACTCCCTTTCCCTCCCACCTCTCATCCCTGTTTACTGTAAATATTCTTCTCAAGCTCTTTGTCCCTACCCTGTCCTTGTTTACTCCCCTTATATCAAAGGAGTCATTTGGTATTTGTTTTTTAAAGATTGACTAGCTTCACTTAGCATAATCTGCTCTAAATTCTATGATTTTGTCATTTTTTTAATGCAGAGTAATACTCCATAGTATATAAATGCCACATTTTTTTTATCCATTCATCTATTGAAGGGCATCTAGGCTGGTTCTACAGTCTTGCTATCGTGAATTGAGCTGCTATGAACATCGATGTAGCAGTGTCCCTGTAGCATGCTCTTGTTAGGGCTTTAGGGAATAGACCGAGAAGGGGAATAGCTGGGTCAAATGGTGGTTCCATTCCCAGCTTTCCAAGAAATCTCCATACTGCTTTCCAAATTGGCTGCACCAATTTGCAGTCCCACCAGCAATGAACAAGAGTGCCCTTTTCCCCGCATCCTCTCCAGCACTTATTGTTGTTTGAATTCCTAATGGCTGCCAGTCTTACTGGAGTGAGATGGTATCTTAGGGTAGTTTTGATTTGCATTTCTCTGACTGCTAGCGATGGTGAGCATTTTTTCATGTACTTGTTGATTGATTGTATGTCCTCCTCTGAGAAGTGTCTGTTCAGGTCCTTGGCCCATTTATTGATTGGGTTATTTGTTATCTTATTGTCTAATTTTTTGAGTTCTTTGTATATTCTGGTTATTAGGGCTCTATCTGAAGTGTGTGGAGTAAAGATTTGTTCCCAGGATGTAGGCTCCCTGTTTATCTCTCTTATTGTTTCTTTTGCTGAGAAAAAACTTTTTAGTTTGAGTAAGTCCCATTTGTTGATTCTATTTGTTAACTCTAGCGCTATGGGTGTCCTATTGAGGAATTTGGAGCCCGATCCCACAGCGTGTAGATCATAACCAACTTTTTCTTCTATCAGATGCCATGTCTCTGATTTAATATTAAGCTCCTTGATCCATTTTGAGTTAACTTTTGTGCACGGCGAGAGATAGGGATTCAGATTCATTTTGGTGCAAATGGATTTCCAGTTTTCCCAGCACCATTTGTTGAAGATGCTATCCTTCCTCCATTGCATGCTTTTAGCCCCTTTATCAAAAATAAGATAGTTGTAGTTTTGTGGATTGGTTACTGTGTCCTCTATTCTGTACCATTGGTCCACCCGCCTGTTTTGGTACCAGTACCATGCTGTTTTTGTTACTATTGCTCTGTAGTATAGTTTGAAGTCTGGTATCGCTATACCGCCTGATTCACACTTCCTGCTTAGTATTGTTTTTGCTATTCTGGGTCTTTTATTATTCCATATGAATTTCATGATTCTTTTATCGATTTCTACAAGATATGCTGTTGGGATTTTGATTGGCATTGCATTGAACTTATATAGGACTTTTGGTAATATCGCCATTTTGATGATGTTAGTTCTGCCTATCCATGAGCAGGGTATATTTTTCCATCTTCTAAGGTCTTCTTCTATGTCTTTCTTTAGGGTTCTGTAATTTTCATTGTATAAATCTTTCACCTCTTTTGTTAGGTTGATTCCCAAGTATTTTATTTTTGGGGGGGATATTGTGAATGGAGTAGTTGTCCTCATTTCCGTTTCAGAGGATTTGTCGCTGATATACAGGAATGCCTTTGATTTATGCGTGTTGATCTTATATCCTGCCACTTTGCTGAATTCATTTATTAGCTCTAATAGCTTCTTTGTAGACCCTTTTGGGTCTGCTAGGTATAGAATCATATCATCTGCAAATAGTGATAATTTAAGTTCTTCTTTTCCTATTTTTATGCCTTTAATTTCTTTCGTCTGCCTAATTGCTCTGGCCAGTGTTTCGAGGACTATGTTGAACAGAAGTGGTGAGAGAGGGCATCCCTGTCTTGTACCAGGTCTTAGAGGGAATGCCTTCAATTTTTCTCCATTCAGAATGATGCTGGCCTGTGGCTTATCATAGATTGCTTTTACAATGTTGAGGTATGATCCAGTTATCCCTAATTTTTCTAGAGTTTTGAACATAAAGGGATGCTGTACTTTGTCGAAAGCTTTTTCTGCATCTATCGAGATGATCATATGGTTCTTATTTTTAAGTCTATTGATGTGGTGGATAACAATTATTGATTTCCATATATTGAACCAACCTTGCATACCAGGGATGAATCCTACTTGATCATGGTGTATAATTTTTTTGATATGTATTTGAATCCGATTTGCCAGAATTTTATTGAGGATTTTTGCATCGAGGTTCATTAGAGATATTGGTCTGTAGTTTTCTTTCTTTGAAGTGTCTTTGTCTGGTTTCGGAATCAGGGTGATGTTGGCCTCGTAGAATGAATTTGGAAGTTCTCCCTCTTTTTCTATTTCCTGAAATAGCTTGAAAAGTATTGGTGTTAGTTCCTCTTTAAAGGTTTTGTAAAACTCTGCTGTATACCCATCCAGTCCTGGGCTTTTCTTAGTTGGTAGTCTTTTGATGGTTTCTTCTATTTCCTCTATTGTTATTGGTCTGTTTAGGTTGTCTATATCCTCCTGGCTCAATCTGGGCAGATCATAAGACTCAAGGAATTTATCTATGCCTTCACTATCTTCTATTTTATTGGAGTATAAGGATTCAAAGTAATTTCTGATTATCTTCTGTATTTCTGAAGTGTCTGTTGTGATATTGCCTTTTTCATCCCGTATGCTAGTAATTTGGGTTCTCTCTCTTCTTCTCTTCGTTAGCATGGCTAAGGGTCTGTCAATTTTATTTATTTTTTCAAAGAACCAGCTTTTAGTTTTGTCAATTTTTTCAGTTGTTTCTTTTGTTTCAATTTCATTAATTTCAGCTCTGATTTTAATTATTTCTTGCCTTCTACTTCTTTTGCTGTTGTTTTGCTCTTCTTTTTCTAGGATTTTGAGATGAAGTATGAGATCATTAATTTGTTGGTTTTTTCTTTTTTTGAGGAATGAACTCCAAGCAATGAATTTTCCTCTTAGAACTGCTTTCAATGTGTCCCATAGATTCCGATATGTTGTGTCTGTGTTTTCATTTAACTCTAGGAATTTTTTAATTTCCTCCTTGATGTCTTCTAAAACCCATTGATCACTCAGCCACCTGTTGTTCATTCTCCAGGTGATGTTTGATTTTTCCTTTCTTTTATCATTGATTTTCAGTTTCATTCCATTATGATCAGACAAGATGCATGGTATTATCTCTACCTCTTTGTATTGTCTAAGAGTTGCCCTGTGACATAGTATATGGTCTATTTTTGAGAAGGTTCCATGTGCTGCTGAGAAAAAAGTGTAGCTACTTGATGTTGGGTGGTATAGTCTATATATGTCAATTAAGTCTAGGTTGTTAATTGTGTTATTGAGTTCTATAGTTTCCTTATTTAACTTTTGTTTGGAAGATCTGTCCAGTGGTGAGAGAGGTGTGTTGAAGTCTCCCATGATTATTGTATGGTGGTCTATTAGACTCTTGAACTTGAGAAGAGTTTGCTTGATGAACACAGCTGCACCATTATTTGGGGCATATATATTTATGATTGTTATGTCTTGTTGGTGTATGGTTCCCTTGAGCAATATGAAGTGTCCTTCTTTGTCCCTTTTGATTAGCTTTGGCTTGAAATCTATTTTATTAGATATGAGTATGGACACTCCTGCTTGTTTCCGCAGACCATATGAGTGATATGATTTTTCCCAACCTTTCACCTTCAGTCTATGTATATCTTTTCCTATCAAATGTGTCTCCTGTAGACAGCATATTGTTGGGTCTTGTTTTTTGATCCATTCTACTAGCCTGTGTGTCTTAATTGGTGAGTTTAAGCCATTAACATTTAGGGTTATTATTGAGATATGGTTTGTTCTTCTATCCATGTTTGTTTATTGATGTTACTAAACCTGATTTGTTATCCTCTTTGACTACTTTCCCCCCTTTACTGTCCTACCTCCCATTGTTGGTTTTCAATGTTATTTTCCATTTCCTCTTCCTGTAATGTTTTGCCAAGGATTTTTTGAAGAGATGGTTTTCTAGCTGCGAATTCTTTTAACTTTTGTTTATCGTGGAAGGTTTTAATTTCATCTTCTAACCTGAAGCTTAATTTCGCCGGATACAAGATTCTTGGTTGGAATCCATTTTCTTTAAGCGTTTGAAATATGTTATTCCAGGATCTTCTAGCTTTTAGAGTCTGTGTTGAGAGATCAGCTGTTATTCTGATTGGTTTACCCCTAAATGTAATCTGCTTCCTTTCCCTTGTAGCTTTTAAAATTCTCTCCTTATTCTGTATGTTGGACATCTTCATTATAATGTGTCTAGGTGTGGATCTCTTATGATTTTGCACATTCGGCGTCCTGTAGGCTTCTAGGATTTGGGATTCTGTCTCATTCTTCAAGTCTGGGAAGTTTTCTTGTATTATTTCACTGAATAGATTGCTTAATCCTTTGGTTTGGAGCTCTGTGCCTTCCTGTATCCCAATGACTCTTAAGTTTGGTCTTTTGATATTATCCCATAGCTCTTGAATGTTCTGCTCATGGTTTCTTAGTAGACTTGCTGAGCTATCTATGTTCTTTTCAAGTTGAAATACTCTGTCTTCATTGTCTGATGTTCTATCTTCTAAGTGATCCACTCTGCTGGTAGTATTCTCAATTGAGTTTTTAAGTTGGTTTATTGTTTCCTGCATTTCTAGTATTTCTATTTGTTTGTTTTTTATTACCTCTATCTCCCTGTGAAATTGATCTTTTACTTCCTGGATTTGTTTGTCAATGTGATCTTTCATTGTCTGATTTTGCTGTCTCATGTCTTCCTTGAGACTCCAGATCATCTGAAGCATGTATGTCCTGAGCTCTCTATCTGACATTCCATCTGTTGCAGCTATTACCTCTTCTAAAGTTGAGTTGACCTGCATTGCCTGTGGTCCTTTCTTTCCTTGTCGTTTCATACTGCTGGCGTTTCTTTCTGCTTGGTGAAATTGTTGTGTCTTTGATATTTTCCCCCTCTATTTATTTATATTGCTCTTGTATAGTTGAAAAATCACCCTTGCAGGGCAGGTAGTGGCTGTGATCCTCCTCCAATTAGTGTGATCCGTCTACCATGCTGGCAGGCCCTAGGTCTGCTTTGCTGGTCCGTCAAAGGTCCACCTACCCAGCAGGCGCCAGGGGCACCTGTGTCACTCCATAGGTTGCTGGGCCTAACCTCCCGATGGGTTGCAGGTTGGCCTAGCTTGCAGGCACTGGGGGAGGGGCCGGTTCCGCCCCTCAGCAGGCTTTGGGCCCGCTCTGCTGGTGTACACAGTCCCCCGCCTACCTGCAGACACTGGGGGAGGGGACGGGCCTAGCCCTCAGCCGTCCGCTGGACCTGTCCTAGTGGGTCCGGTCCGCGTTCCCCGCCGGCGCGTGTAGCTGCTGTCACTTGGCTGGTTGCTGGTCCTGACCCGCCCGCCCGTGGCTTGCAGGTTCCGAGTACTTTCTTAATAGTATAAATGAACATTAAAAATATAATGTATTTCTAAATTTACAAAATTTAACACTTTTGTGTTATAATTGATTATAAAACTTGTAGAGAAATAGAAAGTGTTTGTTATATGTTGTTTGGAAAATGTGAACAGGTAGTGCCCTACCTACCAAGTTTTATGCAAAAGTAAAAATATCAAAGATCTTGAATATTCAGCAACAAAAGTTATATAATTTGAAGAATACCTAAAAAGAAGAATCAGAGACCTATAGTACTATGAGAAAACATCAAGTTTATCACTATACATGTAATGAGAGTATGAGGAAGAGAGAACAAAGTAGGTAGACTACTTGGCAAAATAACAGCCAAAACTTCCAATATTTGATCTTGTGCATTAATCTAAATATCCCCGCAACTTAACAAAACCAGAGTAAGAAAACCCAAAGAGATTCACCTCTGGATGCACACAAAGTAATGAAAGATAAAGATAAGCATAAAGTACAGAAAGCTACAGTACAAAACAACTAAACAAATACATGGGACTATCAGTATAACCAACAGTTGTTTTTTCTGTAGGAACTTTTATGTCAGAAGACAGTGGAAAAATATATTCAAATTGCTGAAACATATAAATAAATGTAAAATACCAATCTTATATCCAGAATAACTACTCCTCAAACATAAAGCAAATAATGATATTCCTAGATAAATGTATGGTACATGAAGTTGTTGTTACCATATTTACCTTATAAAAATTTTTAATGACTGCCTTTAGAAGTAGAAGAACTAATATCAGAATTTAACCTCTATTGACAGAAAAAAAAAGCACTTGTGAGTAAATATTAAAGTTCTTATAAATATGTGTCATCTAATTTATTTCGTTAAAAAATAAAATTAACTAGTGATAAATAATGATTTGTTCATGTTTTTTTTAAAAAAAACGTTAGTTTTATAACATTAATATTTGTAATGCTTATACAAATCAAAGCACCTATAAATTAATAGAAATGCTTGAATAATTATGAAGTAAATCGTGATAAAATATGATGCATATTATCTATGTTGCCAGTAACAAAAATTAAGAAACTAACAACAAATGGTGCTGGGACAACTGGAAATCCATATGTAGAAAAATTAATTTAAAACCCTATCTCTCACCCTGCACAAAATAGATCCCTCAGAGTCATTAAGTATAGTCAAAGAAGCTATAGAAAGATAACATCAGCACCTGCATGAAAACAAAGCCAGCATTGCATAGGACACTGATACCTCAATATATATATATATATATATATATATATATATATATATATATATATCTCCAGAATAAAGCTATGTACTGTAATTCACCTTATAAAAGTGCTAAAGTTAACCAATCTACCAGATATAGGAATCTCAATGCAGTAACATGAGAAAAGAAGGTAATACCATGCCTCTAAGTGAACACAATCTCTTTCGAGCAGTAGACCTCAAATAATATGATATCAGAAAATGATAAATAATGCTATTTAAAGGTAAGATTATTAGGAAGCTCAATTTAAGAGAATGTAGACAGTTGCAGTTCATTCCTGATGAATTAGATGTTAATTTTTCATAATATCATTAAACAGCTTTCAAAACCAAATTCAGACAATTGTACACCATGATTAAGTTGGATTCTTCCCACTGATGCAAGGTTGGTTCAATATATATAAATGAACAATTTAAATTCATCACATAAATTGATTCAAGGACAAAAATCACATCATAATCTCAGTAGATACAGAAAATTTTGAAAAAATCATAACCTAATTATGTTAAAAACACTGGAAAACATAGTGAGAAAAGAAACTTACCACAATATCACAATGGCTATATATGAAAAGCCCAAAGCCAACATCATCCTGAATGGAGAAAAACTGAAAGAATTTTCTCCAACATCATCAACTAGATGAAGATACACACTGTCACTATCACAATACAATATACTTCATGAAACTAGCCAAAGCAATTAGGAAAGAGAAATTAGATATAACTAAAAACAGAAGGCAGCAAATTATCTCTATTTCCTTATAACATGATTCTGTACCAAGAGGACCCAATGAAACTCTACCATAAAACTTCTAGATCTGATAAATTCTGCAAAGCAGAGGGATGCAAGATCAGCATACAACAATCAATAGCTTTATTATATGTTGATAATGAATCTCCTGGGGAAAATATCAGGAAACTCTTCATTCACAATAACCTCAAAAAATTTGGAAATAAATCTAATGAAAGAGATGAAAGACTGTAAAAAAAATTGTAAAACACTAAAGAAAAAAACTGAGGAAGCTCATAAAAGATGGGAAGACCTACTGTGTTCATGAATAGGTAGAATTAGAATTGTCAAAATAGTCATATTGCCAAAAGTGTGAAAAACTCAGAATAGCCAAAACAATCTTGAGCAATAAGAACAAGGCTGCAGGCATTACACTATGCAATCTCAAATTATAAAAAAATAAAAAATAGAGTTAAAAAGTTTAGTATTGTACAAAAACGGGTATGAAGACCAATGTAATAGATAAGAGGACACAGAGACAAATCCACATGGAGTCATCTGAAACTTGACAAAGTCACCAAAATCTCTAGACTGCAGAAAAAATAAATAGCCTTTTAAACAAATAGTGTTGGAAATATTAAGTATCCATATATAGAAGTATGAAATTAGACCCCGACCTGTCACCCTACATAAAACTTAATTCAAATGGATCACAAAACTAGGAATTATACCAGAAACAGTGCAACTGCAAGAAGAAAATATAGGGCCAACACCCAAACATATAGGAATGGGCACCAACTTCCTTAACAATACTTCTAAAGTTCAAGAAATAAAACCAAGAATCAATAAGTGGAATGGCACCAAATTAAAAAGCTACTGCACAGAAGAGAAAACAAGAAGATGAAGAGAGAGTAAAGAAATCTGGAGAAAATCATTACCAGCTACTCTTCTGAGAGGAGATTAATAAATAGAATATATGAAGATTGGAAAAACCTTAACACACAAAAAAACTAGGAACCTCATCAATAAATAGATCAAAGATCTACAAAGACATTTCTCAAAAGAATAAGTACAAATGACCAACAAATACATGAAAAAAATATTCAACATCCCTAGTAATGAGTGAGATGTAAATCAAAACTACACTGAGGTTTCACCTCACCATAGTTAGAATGGCAATCATCAAGAATACAAATAATAATTATTGCTGGTAAGAATGTGAGGGAAAAGGTACACTTATACATTTTTGTCCCTAATGAATGCTAGTACAACTACTTTGGAAAACAGTGTGGAGATTCCTCTAAAGATTAGAAATGGAACCATTCTATTACCCAGGTTTTCCACTCCTTGGTAATTATCCATTATAACTATAGTCAGAATACTCTATTGGCACATGCATATCTATTGGCACATGCATATCTATTGGCACATGCATATCTATTGGCACATGCATACCAAAGTTTATAGCAGAATGGTCCACAATTGCTACGTTACAGAAGGAGTCTAGGTATCCACCCATAGACAAATGAATAAAGAAAATGTGATATATAGACAATGGAGTTTTACTGAACCATGAAGAAAACCATATTATTTATTGACAAATGGATATCACTGGAGAACATCATGCTGCATGAAGTAAGCCAGAGTTAGAAAGTAAAGGTTTGAATGTTTTCTCTAGTATGTGGATGCTAGAGAGGAAAAAAACGAAACAAAATGGGTCTCTCTCAAAAATAGGAAGGAGATGAGTCGAGTAGAAGCAAGAACCAAAGGGGAGACAATAGAGGAGGGAAAGGGGCAGAAGAGGGGAATGAATTTGACCAAATCATGCTTTGCCCAACTCTGAAAATACCACATGTATTTGGATATTACATATGGCTACAGTGCACAATATAAGTAATAAATAGAACAAAGAACAAGAGATTGGAGAAGTTGGATCAGAAAGAGGGAGAGAGGGAAAGTGGAGGAGAGGAAAAGGGTAGCACTGAGGATTGAATTGAAAACAATTCTTTGATATGCATTTATGACTATGTCAAAATGAATCCCATTATTATTTATAACTATAATGCATTAAAACACATTATATCCCATAACTATGTATGATTATTATGCACTAATAAAAATTTTAATAAATATTTAAGAAAAAAATGTTGACCACCTTGATTTGGTGTACTGTTCACTTCTATCAAATTATTTTATTATATTTTATCCCATACGTGTATAAAATTATAATACTTATTTTACATGTGTATGTATATTTGCAAGAGACAATTTGGACAGTTGCCATCCCTTGTTCATCCCAAGATTGACATCTCGATATAGTAGTAAATAAAAGACATGACAACTATGCATTATCTTCACATACATAGCTTATATGACTCTGGACATGTAAATAATGATGCAATAAAATGAGTGGCCTATGAAAAATAGTACATTGTTGAGGATCTAAATTTTGCAATAAGCTAGAAAAGACCTGTCATGAAGCAAAGATGTTCAAGAGAGTTGGGAAAAATCATACTTTATAAACAAAATATTGCTTATTGCAACAATTCTAGGAGATAATATCTATTATATAGATGACTAAAAACATGAGAAAATATGACTTGGATTAAGTTGTCCCATGTTTAGTAAATTATAGAATGTTGAGGTAAGTGAATCAGTCATCAATTTCTACGTTAGAGGTGATGGTATTTGTTATACCAGGAAAAAGCACTTTTCTATTTTTTTTTGTATAAAAACAAACAATGCATTTGCATATACAAATATATGCACATACACGTAGAAAACTTAAAATTACTTTGAATTTCAAACACAGAAACATAATATTCAGACACATATTTTAGGTTAATCTATTTTATAAAAATGTTTTTAAGTTAGCACAGGTTTCTATTCAGCTAAATTAGTAAACCATAAAATGAAAGTGTTTGAAGAACTAGAATGAAGGTGTTATTAAAAGAGTAGAAAGTATTATTTTGTGATTTTAAATCAGAAATTCATAGAAAGTATTTAATATAACAAAATAAGTCAGTTTGCTGTAGGTTGTAAACTCAATATGCATGCATCAATGAGAAATTCCTAAAGATGCAACAACAAATTAATATGTCACCAAGAATGGATCCAGCAAGGGTGTGTTGGTGGACAATCAGCAGGAGTATAGCATTCGACTGCAACAGCATACAATTTTGATTGTCTAGACTCAGATAGCCCATAATTTCCTTCTTTATTCTGCACATGTTTGAATAGGATAATGGTATCACAGTGACATAAATACTGGCTGAGAAACTAAAAAGTAACATAGTTTTTAATTCTTCTATATTGAGCCTATTGTTCATATGGGCTAGAAGCTTAAAGAGATTACTTCTAATAGCCAGTTCTCTTGTCATTTTTAAATCTTTAAAAAAAATATAGCACTCTTCCCTGCAATTACCAGGCCATAGTGATATTTACTTCTTTTCCAAAGGAAAGAACACTGTTTTCTTTTTGATTTCTTATCTATTTCTAACTTTGCACAGATATATTTAGTGTTTGATAAGTTCATCAACTGATGATGTGGAAGCCTAGATCCCTGGTGTCTTTTGTTGATTTGTAATTAAAAATAAGTCTCAATCTCTTCTAACTAAAAGTATTAAGGGGAAAGCCTCTTACAGTATTCATTTTAACCTACTATTTTTCATCATCCATTATTATGCATTACTATTTTACTTCATCTAGAAGTTAATTGTTGATGCTTTACAATCTTTTCTCCTTTATAGATTTGTGTTAATCAGCTTTGTGTTACTGTGACAAGAAGATCTGAGAAGAGCAACTTAGATGAGGAAAAGTTTATTTGGGCTTAGAGTTTCAGGGGTACACTTTATGGTCATCTGCCTCCATGGCTCTGGGTCTCAGGTAAGGCAGAACATCATGGTGGAAGGAGCTTGGCAGAGGAAAGTGTGAGATTCTTGACAGCCTGGAGGCAGCAATTTCCAGTTCTCAGGGATGAAATATACACCCCAAATCATGATCCCATCAAATGGAGCATCCGGGTGATTAAGTTAAATCTCTCATAAACTAATCTTGGCACCTCTCAACATCTCTGCATTATCTCACACATAAGCTTTCAGGGAACACCTCATACCTAAAACACAGCTTTCTACCCTGGTCCCCAAAAGCTCATAATCATCTAACAATGAAAAATGTATGTGATCTATTTCCATGAGTTTCCATAGTCTTTAGGATTTCCAGCACAGCCCCAAATTCCAAGTCTAAAGTCTCCCCCGCCCCCCCCCCCAGACTTAAGGCCAACTCTGGGCTTAGAGCCTTTGTAAAAATCAAAAGTCAGTTACATTCCAATATATAATGACACCAAGTAAACACTTTCACTCCAAAGGGAAAGAAATAGGGCCATGGAAAGATGAGATGGGACAAAATCAAGACCAAAATCCAGCTGGGCAAAAATGTCCTGCGGCTTCATGTTCGGCATCTGGGACACATGGCATCTTGATGTTTCCTTTAAAGGGCCAGTGAATTTCTCGAACTGTGGGTGATGTTGCTGATTTCAGCCCATATGGACATCTCCTCTCGTGTCTGCTTGATTTCTGCACTTTTCCTTGGCAGATGCTCCGCACTCCTGGCCTCTCTTAGTTTCTGGTGACTCCACTGCAGCTTTAGATTCCTTCTAATATCATTATTCCTCACCTTCTCAGGGGCTGCCTGCAAAAATTTTAACCCTGCTGCACTTTGCCTGGCCTCCCACACCTTCCTTTGAAATCTCCAGGAACCTTTTCACGGCCCCTTAACTCCAGCTGCCTGCATTCCTGCAGAACTTGCACCGTGTGAATGATGCCAAGGTCTGACACCATCTCAGCAGTAGCCAGTCCACCTAAGATCATGACTGCAGCAGCCTCTGGGTCACTGAGAACGATGAAACAACTTCCTAGGGCCCCCGGGAAAGCAGAGTTTCCCCATGGTCTCTTCTCAAAGGGATTTTTACTTTTACACTTTCGAACCTGAGATGGGTTAACTTGCCAATTCCTGAGTTCCCCTCATCCATATTCCTGTTGCCCTGTATGAATTACTTAGCATGTCTCAGGTGACTGTAATCTCTTCAAGAAACACATCTTCCTTGGCCGGAGTTTTATCTGCATGATTCTGGCCAAACTGCTATTTCTTAGTGTTTTCAGTCTCCTTTTTGCTCCTAATTATTACAGTAAACGTGGCTAAAAGCCACTAGCAATACTCATGTCACTGTCTGAAAGCTGTGCTGTCTTGAAATTTCTTCTGCCAGATAAATCTATCATATTTAATTCAGCCTCACAGAAAGTTTCAGAACATTGATAAGATGCATACAATTTATTCCCCAGAATGTCACACAAGTAGCCTCTAGTAAAGTTTCCAAGATTTTTCTTTGCCCTCTAAAACCTCATGAGCCCTGTCTTCTCCTTTGCAGCCCCATTGCCGTTCTGGTATTCTGAGCTTCCACCAGAATTCTCCATGAAGCTCTGATTACAACATTCTAAATCTTCTCCTGCTTGGCTCTCCAAACTTCCAAACACCCATTGCAGATTGGTTCCAAATTCTTCCAAACTACATGAGTTGCTTCGTCACAGCAAAAATTCCATTTTTCAGTACCAGTTTCTGTTTTAATTACATTTTCATGACATGAACAAAATACCTGTAAGAACAAATTGGAGGAGTAAAATGTTATTTGGGGCTCACAGTTTTGGAAGTCTCAGTCCTTATATGGCTGATTCCATTGCTAGGGCCCAAAGTGAGACCGCACAACTTGGTAGAAGTGTCCGGTACAGAAAAGAAGCTCAGGTCATGGTGGCAAGGAAGCAGAGCAAGAGGGGAAGGACCCACAGGGAAGAAGTCTCCAGTGACCAGGGCACAGACCCAGTGACCCATGTCCTTCAACCACATCAAATTCAGGTGGACTGATTAGTTTACTGTTCTCATAATCTTATCATTTACCTCTGATTATTCCTGAATCAACAAGAAATTGGGGGAAACACCTCATATGCAAACAATAATAAGATTAATTCTAATTCTTAACGGAAATTCTCTACATTTGGTTGTTCAGATATTTGAGAAATGGATGATTGATATGTTCTACAACTTCAATTAGTATTTAATTTTGTTTTAAACTTAAAACAATTGTAGTTATAAAAAATTATATTTATTGTTTGCATAAATTATAGCAGAATATAGTATTTTTTCTTATGAAATTTATTGTACAGCATTATATTATGTTTGTGGCATCATATACATTTTTAAGAAACTATACTCAATTCTCAGTATTATTGACTTAGGATATTTTATTACTTGTCCAAAATAATTTTAAAAGTTTTTGAGGCTACATAAAAATAAGAATAATCCTCTCATTCCATTTCCCATTTTTGCTTTGATTGCACATTCTTTTCAGCAAAGATTTTTTTTTTTAATTATTTTTATGTAGTTCCAGGTCATATCCACCAGGTGGCAGATGTTCGATGGCATCTTCTCATGGATACTTTTACATATATATTCTGCCTAAAATTACTGAACCAGAAAAGTGTATACATAGGAGATTTATAAATTATTTGTTTTATTTAAAATTCTTACAAAGGAGTGGTAAATTACTAAATTAATTGTTTTCTTTTCTAATTTGCCACTTAGTTAATTCTTAATAAAATAATAAATTTCATTGAGCTTCATTTTCATTTTCAAAATTTAACTCAATAGAACTTTGTTACATTTTTATTATAAATTTAGAAAGTCATATAATACTTTAGCCTTGTAAAAATGAATTTCTTATGTACATCCATAAGAGAGGCACAAATATTTATGAAAGTCTTTTCTAATTGTATCAAACAAAATTCTATGAAAACATCAACATACTTATTTTTCATGAATATAATATAAACTAATTGTTTTATTATTTCTATGATTTTGCCTATAGTTTTGCACAAATTTATGTACCTACCCTAAACAATATATTGCTTAGTTTCACATGTTATTATTCATTATAATTATAGGTGATCTTCTATTGTTTCTTTTTTTCACAATATTGAGATATTGATTTTCATCCATGTTTAGTATATGTCACCATTGTTGATTCCCTCAGATTAGTGTGAAGGACAATGTAAATATTTAACCACTTTACTGGGTATGGACAACTGCAACATTTCTAGAATCAAAAGAAAAAAATGTAATAAGTTTAATTATAGACCTGTCTTCTATTGCAATTTAAGAGTTGTGTTAGCCACAACTCTAAAAGATAGAATGAATCCCCTTTGGGCAGTTGCAGAGTGGTAAACAATAGGAAAAGAAAAAGAAACTCATTGGTTAACATCTAGTGACTTCCCATTACTTTTCTGCGGGGATTAAAGCAAAAAAGGACTCCCTTACTTTGCTGACTCAGGTAGAATGCAATCTCCTGTTTTTAATAAAAAACATTTCTGGGGATTATCTATGCCCATAAAAAGCTGCAATTTCAAAGCTGCAATTTTACTATGACTCTTTTGGTTTAATTTTGTTGCTTGGGGCCTTGTGCTATATTTCAGCTCAAAACAATGGCCTCCCATAATTTTATTTAACTCTAGTTTTTAACTACAAACAAAGCTTCTAAGTATATCCTTTTATATGTCGTTGGGGCACATGTACAAATTTGGTTTTAGTCATAGTATAGGATATGTGTATCTTCAGTTTTTTGGAATAAAACCAATTCTTTTTTCCTAGTGTAATGGTATCCAATACCTCCATTATTAGTTTATCCGCTTGTTTCACATCCTTACCAACACCTCTTAGGCTTTTAGATTGGTTTATGAACATTTGCAAGATTTTTCGTTATTGGATTTTAATTTTTAGGCTTTCAATTTTACACCAAGGTTGGTAATAAGATCTGATTTCTTTGTCTTTAAAATGTTTTTATCTACTTCAATTGGATTAATTATCTTTTCTATTTGATTTTTATTGTTTCTTGATCTTGATATGTAAGCTAATTATATTCACAGTCCATTTCCCTTTATTCATTCTGAACATGACAATAAGCATTTTCCAAAAAAGTGGCTCCAGGATAACGTAACCTGGGTTAGCTGTTGTGGAGCTGGTTGAAACTCAAAGGCACTATCTCTCCGATCCTCAGGAAAGTCTCTTCATCTTAGCTCCAGAACCTACCACCAGCAGGGCAGGAGGTGAAACTCCATAGACACAGTTCTTCCTACAATTGTTCTTACCCAGCTCTTTTAACACTACAGACTGCTTAGCTCAGATTCCCTAGCACTAAAGCAGTCTCATGCCAGGCCACAGTTACAGTCACCCATAGAAAATCCAAATGGGCTTCCTAGGACAGATTGGTGGGGACCTTCTACCACAGCAGGCGATCCAGCTCCATTCAGTCCCACCTGCCCCCCATTATGTCTGTGCAGGACGCCAGCCCATCAGGGATCTACGGAACACATTAGCCACGTGTCTTCATTCTCATCTTCCCTTTCCCCATTGATGCTCATTACTTATCTCATAAAAGGGGTTTTGTATTTTCTTGAGTCCTTTTTAGCCTTTTTAAAAATTTCCCCATTGCAGTTTCCTCAAATGCACAAATACTGTACTGACTTTGATTTTAGAGCTATACTGTGATTTTGGACATAACATATAATAAGTGACTTTTTCTTCTAGTTTCTTTCATTTATTTTTTCTTTCGTGTGTATGCTTTCTTTTAGAGAAATTGCTCTTCTTCCGTTTTGTTAGACTTAAAGTTAAGAAACTGGTAACTGGAGCTTGAAAAGTTCAGTATTGGGCCATGGTAGTTGAAGGAAACCTACTGAATGGGTCTCCCTGGGTTAGTAGAGCCTATGACAGACACATTCTGGAAGTGAAGGGCTAAGTGGTCACAGTGAGAATAATGTAAACTTGACACTGCTTTTTCTGAAACAAACAAAAGCCTGAGAGCTGTTAAAAGACCATTTCTTCTCACTGTAATGAAATATAAGATTTACCAATTATAATCAGAATCTGGTATTTCTGGAATAGTGTGGATGAAACTATGGATGTTAGTCCATCTCTATTACAGAAGTTTACCATCTTCTGGAAACCACTGTCCTTTCCAATATCTCCATTTCTGTCAATTTCAAAAATACATGAGGAAAACCAGACTGAGGTGGGTAGTTTACATGAGCCCAAGAGTTCAAAACTAGACTGGGCAGCGTAGCAAGACACTTTCTCAAACCAGCAACAAAAACACTACAAAAGTACATGAAAAAATATACAGAAAATCCTTCTGATTGTATTTGAAGAAGTCCTGATATGTGACCAATAAAAACAGCTTGTTTCTCTTTCAATAATTCTATGAAGTCTTGATTATATTTAAAATAGTATTTCCATAAATGTATTAAATCTACTGTTTATGTATACATGGAATTTATTATTAACATTAATATTAAAGATAATTTTGGAAGTGAGTGAATTGCAGCAATAATTTTCTTGAGGGAAATTTATGTGCAAATATTTTTTAGATTTTTTTTTCAAACAATGTTTTTTATCAGTTGCTCATGACAATACAGTGATCTTGACATATCATACATTTGAATCAAATGGGGTATAAATTCTCCTTTTTCCACATGTACAGGTTGAAGGATCACATTGGTTATACAGCCACGTTTATATATACAGCAATACTAGTGTCTGTTGTATTCTGCTGACCTTCCTATCCCTCCTCCCCTTCCCTCCCCTCCCATCACCTCTCTCTACCCAATCTAAAGAGACACATTTCTCTCTTTTTCTTCTTCTCCCTCACATCATCATACATGTATTTTGTATAACAATGAGGGTCTCCTTCTATCTTTCATGCAATTCCCCTTCTCCCTCCCATTCCCTCCCACCTCTCGTCCCTATTTAGTGGTAATCTTCTCCTCATGTTCTTCCTCCTTATTCTATTTTGAGTCATCTCCCTTATATCAGAGAAGACATTCAGAATTTTTTTTTTAGGGATTGGCTAACTTAGCTTAGCATAATCTGCTCTAATGCTATCCATTTCCCTGCAAATGCCATGATCTTGTTATTTTTTAGTGCTGCATAATATTCCATTGTGTATAAAAGCCACATTTTTTTTTATCCATTCATCTATTGAAGGGCATTTAGGTTGGTTCCACAGTCTAGCTATTGTGAATTGTGCTGCTATAAACATTGATGTGGCTGTGTCCCTGTAGTATGCTCCTTTTAGGTCTTTTGGGTATAGTTCAAGAAGGGGAATAACTGGGTCAAATGGTGGTTCCATTCCCAGCTTTCCAAGAAATCTCCATACTGCTTTCCAAATTGGCTGCACCAATTTGCAGTCCCACCAGCAGTGTACCAGTGTACATTTTCCCCCCACATCCTTGCCAGCACTTGTTATTGTTTGACTTCATAATGGCTGCCATTCTTACTGGAGTGAGATGGTATCTTAGAGTAGTTTTAATTTTCATTTCTCTGATTGCTAGAGATGGTGAGCATTTTTTCATGTACTTGTTGATTGATTGTATATCCTCCTCTGAGAAGTGTCTGTTCATATCCTTGGCCCATTTGTTGATTGGGTCATTTATTTTTTTGTTGTTTAACTTTTTGAGTTCTTTGTATACTCTAGAGATTAGGGCTCTATCTGAAGTGTGAGGGGTAAAAATTTGTTCCCAGGATGTAGGCTCCCTGTTTACCTCACATATTATTTCTCCTGCTGAGAAAAAACTTTTTAGTTTGAGTATGTCCCATTTGTTGATTCTTGATTTTAACTCTTGTGCTATAGGTGTCCTATTAAGGAATTTGGAGCCCGACCCCATGAGATGGAGATTAGGGCCAATTTTTTCTTCTATTAGACACAGAGTCTCTGGTTTGATTCCTAGCTCCTTGATCCATTTTGAGTTAACTTTTGTGCATGGTGAGAGAAAGGGATTCAATTTCATTCTGTTGCATATGGATTTCCAGTTTTCCCTTTTACTAATATAATAATATATTCCAGGATTAACATATATGTATAATTTCCCTCAACAGTAATTATTCTCATTATATACTTTATTTTAATTTTCTTAGAATAAAAGCAACTAATGTAGAAAGATTTCATGAGTGCAATTCCGTATTTGAACACAACAGTTTAAAAATCTGTCATGGTTTGGAAGTAGAATCTGTCTTTCAAAGGTTCAAATGTTGACAGTTTGGTCCTCAGTGCAGAAATATTCAGATGTGGAACTTTTAGGAAGTGATTGGATTGTAAGAACCCTGGTCTCCATTTAATTTATTGATGAGTTTAATTTATTGATGAGTTTGTAATTGAATGGACTAATGGGAGATGGGGTAAATTGTAGGAGGTGGGCCAAGTTGGACATGCCTGCCTAGGGTGTGCCTTGCCCACAGCCCCTTCTTTCTCTCTCTCTCTCTCTCTCTCCCTCTGCTTCCCAGTTGACATGAGGAGAGTATCTCTGCTCCACCACACACCTTCCTCCATGCATGATGCTCTGCCTTGCTACGGGCTTATAGCAATGGAATGATCAGCCATGACCTGATACCCTTGAAGCAGTGAACCAAAGTAAATCTTTACATTGTTTTCCTCAGCTACTTTATTATAGTGATGGAAATCTAACTTTTAAATTTTATTTTATTTTAGTTAACATAGGTACTTATAAAAATTTTGTGGGGTGCAAGGGTGATATTTCCACTTGTGTATATATTGGGTAATGATCAAAACAGGGTAACTAAAATATCCAGATTTCTTCTATTTATGGTTGAACAATATTCCATTTTATATTTTACCACATTGTGTATTTATACATTTATCTACAGATGAACACTCAAGTTAATTCCATATCTTATCTATTATGAATTATGGTGTAACAAATATGGGAGTGAAGATATTTCTTCAAATTACTGATTTAATTTCCTATGGGTCTATATCCAGCAGTGGGGTGGCTGGATCAAATGGTAGCTGTATTTTTAAATTTTTAAAGAACTGACACACTTTTTTTTTTGGGGGGGGTAGTATTGCTATACTGATGATTTACATTCCCACCAATAGTGTGTGTTTCCATTTCTTAGGTTCTTGCCAATTTCTGTTATCTTTGTATTTTTGAGAATAGCTATTTTTACTGGAGTAAAGTGATATTATACTGTGTTATTAATCTGCATTCTCCTGATGATTAGTAGTGGTGAACATATTTTTTTAATAATCTTACTGATGATTTGTATTTCTTCTTTGAGACCTCTATTCATCCATTTTTATATAGTTTTTCTTTTTTCTGAATCATGTATACTCTGGATATTAACTGCTTATCAGATGAATTTTTGTGTAAGGTCCTAAAAGCAGAGGCATCAAAGCTAAAATCAATAGCATTACATCAAACCAAAGAGCTCTGCACAGCTAATAAATTGAAGAAAACAATCAAGAATTATGGGACAGCCTGAAGAATGGAAGAAAATATTTAAAATACATGTGCATATTTTAAAGTATTATTGAATGACACATTACAGAATTTTATTAACTAGAAAAAAGCAATAAAAACATACCCTAAATATTCTATTTAATTAAATAAGACACCAATGTCACAAGAATGTAAATATATATATATATATATATAAATATATATATAAAGAATATATATATATATATATATATATATATATATATATATATATATATAATGTGCACTACTTCAATAATTGATGAAAAATGAAAGCAAAGTTTATTTTCCAGTGCAATATAATCAAATAATTAAACATTTCACATATCAGAATTAAGTATTACAATTGATAAATACATCTTCAATTTTTCAAAAATTAAATATTCCAATATCCTTGGAAAGTGAGAAAATTAGATTTCAATAATCAGGTCATGTAATAAAGAAGAAGCAGTTATTTCATTTGAAATTCATCTAATTCCAAGAATGAGCTTGGCCTAATGAGAGAGTGCATGGATGCATTCTTTGAAAGGTGGTTTAGTAAACTGTATTTCTAACATACTGACATCGCCCCACACCCTCACAGACATTCACTAGAGAGGACAGCTGATGAGTGTGGTAGCTCTATGTGCAGTAAAGATCTAATTTTCTTTCAATTATTCAATGTTTTGTACAGCATGTGTGTTCAGATTGGAGGGAAAGGGGAGAAGATATTGTCAAATAGTAAACATCAAGCTAAGTTGCAGCATATTTAAATGATGTTTCTACAAGACTCACCTTAAGATATGATGTAGCTCCTATCTTGGTATTTTGCTGCCTAGAATAAAATTTAAATTCTAGTTTTAAGGAAGGGAGAAAGAATGTTCTTGGCTGACTAGTACTTTCTACTATAACATCCTCCTCATTAGCTACCCACCTCTATGTACAAACTTCTGCCTTCTGGAATTTCATATATCAGGCTCTACAAGAATAAAACATCAATTTCTCAAAGTGAGCTCAAATAAACAGCTACAGAGTTCTCTAAGACGTTTACTCTTAATCCTTATTCTAGGTAAACTTAGGTTTCTTTGAACCTGAAAAAGATCATAACTGAGAATTCAATAGTGATGACTTTGGGGATTACTTCTATTGCTAATCAAAACAGAGATGACACACTTAGAAATTAGTTAAATATGAGTTAAAATTTTGCAAGGTAAAACCAAGTCAGATTGCTTTCCCTGACCTGCAATCAAAAGGCAAATGTATTTCAGAAGGAAAAAAGAAATCACATGGAAAGATAAAGAAGGGAACTGAGTTACCTGAGTACAGTAATAAAATATCCAGGATTTTTAAGTGCTTATGTCTCTTCTATTCGTCTCCCCACTCCTAACTTCTTAAGAAGTCCATTCGTTCACTAGATTTTATATACAAATCTAGTCAGTCATTTTAGGTAATAATTCCTATGACATGGTAGATAAGTTAAGATTCCTCTTTACTGAATTGTCAGATTAAATTCAATTTAAATTTGATATTTATATGTCCATCGTAAAAGCTCATATATTTCCACAAGCAGTCAGCAATATTAAGTTTGATGTTACATCAGTAATTTCTTGATTATTTTTCTCAATTTTACTGTATCCTAGTAAAATAGAATCTTAATCTGGCATCATTTGTATCAAGTGACATTTACACTATCCAAATTTGAAAAACATGAATTACATAACACAGATGTTTTTTTAAAAAAAATCAAGTTAAAGAAAAATATTTCCTGTGTCTTGTTAAAAATAATTTATACATATTTTAAGCATATAATTTACCTTTTATGCTGGCTTCCAAGGTATAAGTATTATTTTTTCTTTAAATTTTCTTATTCCTACATAATTCTGATTTAAACCTTGTTATGAATCTACTGAAAACAAAACATGTTGATTTTACTTTCTTTGATGTAGGGGAAACTGATTTAAGGGGAATACTTTTTAATATAACTTGTTTAAATGAAGAAAAAATGCATAGAGCAATAGCTCCGGGGCCCATGACCACAAATATACAGGGCACTGGGCACTGGAGGAACCCAGCAACACCATCAGGGTGGTGCCCAGGACACATTATCCATTAAATCCCTCATCAGACAAACCAGAGGGAGCGCAGGGTTGGACATCTGCGCCTCCGCCAGAGCAGTACTACCTCCAGAGGTGGGAGTTCAAATCATTCCCACAGGAGTAAAAGGACCTCTTCCCCAGGGAACAGTAGGCTTATTATTGGGACGCAGCTCTTCTACTCTAAAAGGACTTATGATAAGTCCTGGGGTAATTGATCCCGATTATGAAGGTGAAATAAAAATTATAGCCAGTTCTCCAAAGGGTATATCAGTAATTTCACCAGGAGATAGAATAACACCATTATTAATAATACCCAGCCTGCATGATAAATTTTCCAGTCCTACTATAGAAAGAGGTTCCAGGGGATTAGGCTCCACAGGTGTGGATTGGGCTATGCTGTCTTTAAATTTAGATTCTCACCCAATGCTAAAACTAAATATTCAAGGACATGAATTTAATGGGCTACTGGACACAGGAGCTGACCTTAGCATCATATCTCATCAAGAATGGCCAAAACATTGGCCATTACAACAAGCCACTCAAACACTTCGAGGCCTAGGAGTGGCAACTAATCCCCATAGAAGTGCAATGGTATTAGATTGGAAGGATCCTGAAGGATGTGAAGGAACTATACAGCCATATGTATTGGATCATCTTCCTATACATTTATGGGGACGAGATGTCCTAGATCAATTAGGTTTGACATTAACAAATAACATCAATCCTAACGCGCTCACTACTAGGGCTAGACAAGGTATTAGGAAAGAAAAAAGATTAGGAGGACAGGAACAAGGTATAGCAGCACCAATTTAAATAGATCAAAGAATAAATAGACATGGATTGGGTTTTCAGAAGGGGCCACTGAGACAATCAAAATTACTTGGAAATCAGAAAGACCAGTATGGGTTCGTCAGTGGCCCCTGACTAAAGAAAAGATACAAGTAGCCCATGACCTGGTCAAACAACAATTAGCAGAAGGAGATATACAACCTTCCGTATCTCCCCATAATACTCCCATTTTTGTCATCAAAAAGAAATCTGGTAAATGGAGATTATTGCAAGATTTAAGAGCCATTAATAATGAGATGTTTATTATGGGACCTGCTCAATCAGGGATTCCCCAATTGTCTGCTTTGCCAAAAACCTGGTATGTTTTAGCTATAGATATTAAAGATTTTTTTTTTTCAATGCCAATTTATCCTGAGGATAGTCCACGTTTTGCATTTACTATCCCTGCACTGAATCATGAAGGTCCTGATCAGAGATATGAATGGAAAGTACTCCCTCAAGGGATGGCTAACAGCCCAACTATGTGTCAAATTTATGTTAACAAAGCAATCGAGCCACTTAGAAATCAAAATCCCGAACTATAAATATATCACTATATGGATGATGTATTATTGGCACATAAAGATACAAACACATTGCTAGAATGTTATGCCACACTTACAAATTTATTAAAAAATTATAATATAGAGATAGCAATAGATAAAGTACAATTAAATCTTCCAATTAATTATTTAGGAGTTCTATTATCCTCAATCATGGTCCGTCCACCAAAAATTCAAATATGAGTAGATCAACTCAAATCACTTAACGACTTTCAAAAGTTATTGGGAGACATAAATTGGATAAGGCCTTATCTAGGCATACCAACAGGAGAGTTGGGACCTTTATTTGATATCTTAAAAGGTCCGTCAAATCCAAATTCACATATATGGAAAATATGCATTTGGATAGAATTGATATAAGTTTGCTTTTATTATTTATTGTACTACCAACAAAAAATATTCCTACAGGGGTATTTTGGCAAGAAGGTCCATTATTGTAGACACATTTATCTTATTCTCCTAACACTATTCTTACTAGGTATCCTGAGGATGTAGGACAATTAATACTCAAAGGAATAAAAGCAGCAAAGGGAGTGTTTGGAATTTCTCCCAGTAAAATTCTTACTCCATATACTATGGATCAAATTAATGAGTTAGCTAATGAGTTAAATACTTGGGCAATAATCATGTGTAAATCTAATGTTTCATTTGGTAATCACTTACCATCTAATCCTTTGTTGTATTTTTGGTCTTCGCATCCTGTAGTTTTTCCAAAAATGACAAGAAAAACCCCTATCATGAATGCTCCAAATATATTCACTGATGGGTCAAATAATGGTACAGCAGCAGTAGTTACCCCTGATCAAACTTTTACATTTTTAGTACCCAAACAATCAGCTCAAAAGATAGAGCTTAATGCAGTATTATAAGCTTTTGTGATGTTTAAAGATTCTGTATTTAATTTATTTTCTGATAATCAGTATGTAGTTAACGCTATAGTATCCCTTGAAGATGCTGGTAGGATTTCCCCTTCCTCTACTGTTTTCTCTTTGTTTTCCACTATACAAAGTCTAATCTGGGACAGAAAAGATCCATTCTTTATAGGACATATCAGGGCACATACAGGATTGCCTGGAGCCCTTAGTTTGGGCAATGATTTAGCAGACAAATCTACACATGACATACATATTTTCTCCACAATAGAAGAAGCTATAAATTTTCATAAAAGGTTCCATGTCAATGCTAATACTTTACAAAAGCATTTTAAAATAACTAAGGAACAAGCCAGACATATAATAAAACAATGTCAAAATTGTGTGACCTTTTTACCACAAGTTAATCTTGGAGTCAATCCTAGAGGACTGATACCTAACCATATTTGGCAGATGGACATCACACACTTTCCAGAATTTGGAAAATTAAAATATTTGCATGTTACAGTTGATACTTCTTCCAGATTTTTGATGGGCTCCCTTCATGCTGGAGAGAAAACTAAAGATATTATAGCTCATTGCTTACAAAATTTTGCCACTGTGGGCATTCCAAAACAGTTAAAAACAGATAAAGGTTCTGGTTATACTTCTACCTCTTTTAAACAATTTTGCTCATCATTTGGCATTACTCACATAACATGAATTCCATACAATCCTCAGGGACAAGGCATAGTTGAAAGAGCTCATCAAACTATTAAAATGTACTTATTAAAGCAAGAAGAGGGAATTGGAAAGGGGTGTATATAACCCAAAGATAAACTTAAAATAACCCTTTTTACTCTAAATTTTAAAATTTGGATTCATCAGGACTTAGTGCTGCGGAAAGGCATATGTATCCAAAAAAATGTACATAAGCCTAAGGTACTTTGGAAAGATATTCTAACAGGACAATGGAAAGGTCCTGACCCAGTGATTGTCTGGAGTTGGGGTTCTGTTTGTGTGTTTCCACAGGGAGAACAGCAGCTGATTTGGATTCCAGAGAGACTAACCAAAGCGATTTCTACAAACAAAAAGAAGATGATTTGACTCAAATCCATAACAGCTGATATCCAGAGCTCCAACTTGGCTATTCTTACATCTGCGACAGTGATTAACCAGGATGCTTTTTTCAATATCTATTTTATTATTGCCTTTTCCCACATCATAAAGTTCTATTTTATTTTTGAGCTCATACAGACCTAGGTTAATGTTTTTCTGATCAGTTTTATTTTTTGACTGTGAAGTTTGTAAACATTGCAATGGAGATTTCACCTAGGTAAAGCTACAAGGCCTTTACTATTGTCTTATGTGTTGTATGTTATGTGTGCACACTTCTGTTTTGTGTTGTATGTCTATATGTGCGTATGTCCATAGATCATATATGAGGAGTGCTCATGAAAAAAATGGATCCAAATATTTTTTATTATTCACGTGATTTAAATGGTTTAATTTAAATTGGGTAGACAAAGATAAAACCCAACTACAACTTCTTCGATAGCTATCACAGTAAACTGTACAAACTGTTGCATCAATGAATATAACTCAACAAGTAATGCTCAATCAAGGAGTCGATTTACTTTGGGAGGAAATGGACATATTGATAGATTCCTCTGCTTTGAACTGCTTGCAGAACTTGCCTGGACTATGTATCACTTGTATGCATTGTGAACTATCTGTTGGTGCAGCAAATTGTGGTAGTGCTGGCGTATCTTTGCTGATGGTGTCACCAGTGATACAATTTTTCCAAAGGAGCCCTCAATTGGCTTGGTGTCATGGCATTTCTGTATATTCCTCCCTTCTGCTAGTGATGGTCTAAATTTGGGGGCCAACAGAGGTGAGGCAAAAAACCTCACACCCCCACTGGCACCAAGGCCAAATTTGAGGGCCAACAGAGGTGAGGCAAAGAACCTCACCCCTCCACACTGGTGCATAGGCCTATCCACAAGTATGGCTGTATGCTGGACTGGTAGTCAGTGACGGGTATGATCCAATTGCAGTGGTACCAACCTAAGACAGGAGGCTGACGCCTAGAGGTCAGATCATCCAATGACCGGTAAGGACCATATGTTGTATTGGGCAACCTAACAGGCATGGTTGGTAAGCCACATTGCTTGTTGCTTACTTTAACAGAAGGGGGGAGATGCTGAGAGCCATAGCCAAGTAGGAATGATGCATGGCATTTTTGGTTGAAAGGTGACGCCAGCAAGCCATTAAGATGATATGATTATGTTAAGATCTGCATTCAATTGGATATTAGACCCCTGCTGTCCACCTCGGCCTGCTATTTTGGAACTCTAACGGGACTCCTGGAGAGTTCCCATTGGTTGGGGAAATGCGGTAGGAGGGATTTCCGGAGGAGGGACCTTCCTGTGTGTAGTATGGCCTGGGAGAACGCCACGTGTGTGGTTCGGCATATTTCCTGGAAGCGCACGTGGCATTGGTGGGAGTTTCAGAAATAAAGTTTGTTCCTGCTTGAGTGGCTCATGATTTTGTGCCCAGCCAGACTGCGGCAAAGGAATAATGAAAATTCATAAGACTTAGTAACTCTATGTGTATAAATATAATAATTACTAACATCCTGGTATATACATAAATCTATATTGTTATATAAATCTATATCATCTCCAATTATATCCTATTAAAATATAAAGGTCATTGTCTGGTGTGGCATGGAAGAGGCTTGGAACTTGTCACTCTCATTCTCTCAAGAGAAGATAAAAATGACTGAAAACCAACAATTCCTCTGAGGTCCATTAGAGTGTTTAAGTCTGGGTGTTAGTTGCTAACCTAAAATTAGAGATAGACTAATAAAGTCCCAACCTCCAAACCATAAGTGCAAATCAAATTGTGCTTATGGAACCACTGTAGGAAAGGGAAATTTAAACTGATGTTTAAGCAGAAATCTTAAATTGAAGCAGACCTCAAAAAAGGAAAATTGTGGACAAAGAAGGGTATCACATAATGATAAACGTGTTAATTCTCCAAGAAAACATTAAGAGAACATCATGAATATTACCATACTAGGTTCCTGCAATTTTTGTGGTTTTGTTCTTAGTACAATAGCAAATATTGTAAATTTAAACTTCTCTACTAAGTTTATAAATAAAGTATCTTTATTTTTGGTTTCAATCAAATGGACTTGCAAAAGCTTCACATTTTTTTCCATGAATTACCTGACAAACTTAAAAGGCTTGAACTGGCCTTTCTGTTGTTTGAAACATCTGTGAATATACAATTAATGTAATATAGATTAACTTTAATTAACCGAAAAGTTATTCTGTTCATGAAGTTAAAACTTTAAAAGCTCAGGTCACATTTCCTTCATGTGTGAGAAAATTTGCAATTGAAAATTATCAATTATCTAAAGTAACATTCACTTGATCAAACCAAAACTCAAGTTCAAAGAGTTCTGAATTCACTTATTGCAACTACCTGGGCTAAAATAACACCTGGGAGCACACTTTAGCATCTAAAATAACTACATACTTTTAAAGTAGATGCTGCTATTTCTTTGGAAAGGTTTTGCTTTCTTATTCTCAGTGGTCATTGAAATCTCATTGAATGTATTGTGAAAAGAAAAATGTCATGAAATAAAATAGCTTGCCGATTTTTATTTTACCATCAATTAAAAACAACCACAGCATGAATATATGTTCTGATATCAGATCCCAATTTCTATTTTCTGTGTAGGGTTCTTATAGCCAATCTATATCTTCCTCTTTTTGATCCCCGCAACGAGGCTCCTGAGGGGTGTATCTGTGCTTTCCCTTGGTCCCAGTACTGTTCAAATTGCTTACATCAGAGTTTGGAGTAATCCTTCACCCTATTGAAGTCCTCAGTATGGCAATTCTCCACTGCGTGCAAGTTTGCTCTGCAGAGACAACCAGCAAAGTTTGGAGTTGATTTTGATTACCATTACTGGGGGAGGCCAGTGGATGGAGGCCAAGGACAACCTACAATACACAGACTCTTCCCCGAAAACAAAGTATTGCTCCATCCAACATGTCAGTGTTGCTGAGGTCTAGCAACCTAAAGAGATCCCACAAGCCTTCTGTATCTGACTGTAGTATTAAAAACATAGAGTGAAAATTATGAAATATTGAACTTTCAGAAAACATGAGCATTTCCCCCAAATAACTTCCATTTTACAACACTTATATAAAATATCACCAAGATATTAATGCTCATTCATGTGATTAATACTACCTTTTAACTCTGTTCCCATACAAAAAGGCTTTGTTAATGATAGATAATTGGTCAACTTAAAATTAAAATAAGTGAATTAATTATTTTTAAAGCATTTTAAATTTTCATGTATGTGATGAAAATAAAACAAATAGCTCAGGACTGTAAAAGGTTATAAAATACCTTTCGAGGAACCTGCTTTTAAAAATTACCTCATTAATCCTCTCACTATGCCTACAGGCCAGGCAATAATAATTACCGTATCTGTTTTACAGATGAGCAAACTTGGTCACACAAAGGTTAATTACTTACAAAAGTTTAATTTGAGAGTTGGTTATAAGACTGGAAATAATATGCCAATCTTATAACTCCAAATGATAAAACTATACATTTTTACTCTATATTAGTCCTAGCTCATATGCTGGATTTTTTCATTATTGTATGAGTAATTAAATTTTACTGGGTGATCAAGAACTGATATGGTACCTAACAGTATTTTTTATAAGTTTAGTGTATTTCCATTGAATGTTTATTAGATAGAGGATATTGTGTTAAGTACTATGAGAATTTACAAGTCAGTGATAACAGACAAGTTTTTCTAGCTCAGGACTATATTAAGCAAGGTAGTCCTGCATGTGATCTCAGATCCAAATCCCTGATGCATGGAATTTGTTTTGATGCATAGGATTTGTTTTTTTTTTTTTGTGGATATATAGAAATATCTAACAGGTATTTATAATTTTAATACTTACTATTGTCACATTTTATCCTTTTTTAAAATAAAAATGTGTTTAGGAAAATAACATCTGTCCCTCCGGATACCCTAATATGGTCTCATAAGTATTGAACACATGGCAGTAATCAATAAAGAGGATAACACCTGGCACTTAAGAAATATGGAGTACCTGTTAATTACTGCTGTTATAATAACTACTCCCTAAATTAGGGATTAGATGACCACTTAATGAGTCAAATTTTAGCTATTCAACTTACCTCCTCCTCATCCCACTTTCAAGGGAGAATAACTAGTCAAATAAACTCCAGTTGCTGTGACATTGGACCAGATCACTGGTAGCACATGGACAGCACTATGGAGCTGAACTTACTCCTTTACTTCTAAAGATAGATATTCACAGCAAGTTAAATCTATAATCTTCAATTAAACTACCAAACCAAAATTAATCTATGTTTCCTTAAATATATGATTGGACAATGAAACAAAATGGAGCAAAAGCAATCTTTACCATTTCTTTTTAAATAAATAAATTATATACTACCTGCATCCTATTGATATTTTTGAATGAATCAGTTTAGCTACAGAGGTAGAATAACATATCGATTAAATTGTCAGGTTTTAGACTAACTCATTTAGTATTATGGGAACTTTTTTAACTTAGAAGTGTTCTTTAGCCTCTGTGACCTTTCTTCTAGTTTGTAAAGCAGAGGTTACAATAGCAAAGTAATAGCAATATTACTTCACATCAAAGAATTTTTTTGAAAATTGATTGAATCAGTCTATCATAATTAATTTAGAATCATGCAAACCAAGCATGTAGTGAGCAATCAATAAATATAAATTGATAGGATTTTAGAATTACACTATTTTAATATAAAATGTCATTTTAGTTAGCAAAAAAAAATACCCTGATATTTTCACCCCTTCATTAATATCTCTGTACCATGCAGAATAGATATTGTTTTTAAAGAAAATTAATATGAAATACATGGTTCAACATGCTTTTAGAAGGATATCCAATAAAAGGGAGAATTAATAAAACAAGTAAGTGGATATTGATTCTCGATTGGGGAGCTATCACACATTTACAGGGAGGTCCTGTGTACCTCTGCGGGCTCTCCACTCCTGCCTTAACTCTGAAGTGCTCCACCATTATGTCTTGGAGAAGGCCACATAAGAAAGAAAGGGCCAGTGGAGTAGTCAAATCCTGTTACCATGGCCACCAGGGCTCAACAACCATGTGGTCATCACACAGGTTGACAGTAAAATTTGTTAAAAATTTAGATGTCCTCATACTGACTTTTAGACATTTGAAACCATTAAGGAACTTAATCTAAGTTAAACCAAAACAAAGTTCAAGTCAACTCAAGTCTAAAATACATTCACAAACTCTTCATCCCAAAGGCATGAAAAATGCAGTGATATGCTGCTTTTTGGAAGTAAATATTATTAAGGTCGGTCTTTATGTTCCTTTTCAGAAAATATCTGTCAAATAAGAAAAAAATAAAACTGGAAATAAACAAGAATTTCTACACTATAATTAAAAGGAAAAAGCTTAAAGGGAAAATACATTTTAAATGACAATTTTCTAGAATTAAGAGAGATGGGCTGGATGTGGTGGTGCACACCTGAAATCCCAGGGGCTTGGGAGACTGAGGCACAAGGATCACATGTTCAAAGCTAGCCTCAGCAAAAACAAGGTGCTAAGAAACACAGTGAGACCCTGACTCTAAATAAAATACAAAATAGGGCTAGGGATATGGCTCAGTGGTCAAGTGCTCCTGAGTTCAACCCCTGATACCCAAGTAAAAAGAGATGGGATTTAAAATAAGAAATCTTGTTAAGTATTTATATAATTTATTCAAATTGGGAAAATTATTTTTGATGAGGAAATTTTAGCAGAAAAACAAACTCTAAACAAGAATCACACAGAAATAATAGACAATTCTAAAATACATTATCAAAAATAAAGAAGTAATTTGATGATGGGGGTATAATATTAAAAAGAGTAAGTGATCTAAAAACCAGAATAAAGGAAATTTTATTTTAAAATAAACTTTGCCTAGATCGTTCTAGACCTGCAGGATTATACCAAACTCTCTAACACACTAATTGCACATCTAGAAAGGCAGTTAAACAGCTACAGCAGATATTTGAGGAGATAATACTTGACATTGTTCCAAACTGGTGGTCTCTATTCACAGAACAAGAGTACACTATACCTCATATAAGATAAATATTAATAAAGTCATATCTAGACATATCATAGAAAGATATGGAAAATTAAAGACAAAGCGAATACCTTAAAGACACATGAGGGAGGTCACATTAAACTTAGGATACAATTATAAAAATCCATAGCTGACATTTAATCAGGAACAATAGAGGCTACAGGCAATGGAATCACCTCCTTGAAGAGATTAAAAAAAATCTAGATTTCTATAACACAGACCCACAAAATAAATAAATAAATAAATAATTTCCAGATGAACAAAAGTTAGGAGAGTTTATCATCAGCAAACTCACAGGAAATGTAGATGACTCTTACATAAAGTATATAAATTGACCAGAAGATTTGTAATTAGGCATTTTTACAGAGATGAAATAGGTGTATATACATCAATGATCATAGCAGCACAATTCACAATAGCTAGACTGTGGAACCAACCTAGATGCCCTTCAGTAGATGAATAGATTTTAAAAAAATGTGGCATTTATACGCAATGCAGTATTATGCAGCACTAAAAAATGACAAAATCATTGAATTTGCAGGGAAATGGATGGCATTAGAGCAGATTATGCTAAGTGAAGGTAGCCAATCCTTAAAAAACAAATGCCAAATGTCTTCTTTGATATAAGGAGAGCAACTAAGAACAGAGCAGGGAGGAAGAGCATGAGGAAAAGATTAACATTAAACAGAGATGAGTGGTGGGAAGGAAAGTGAGAGAGAAGGGAAATTGTATGGAAATGGAAGGAGACCCTCATTATTACACAAAATTACATATAAGAGGTTGTGAGGGGAAAGGGGGGGAAAGAAAACAAGGGAGAGAATTGAACAACAGCAGATGGGGTAGAGAGGGAAGATGGGAGGGGAGGGAAGGGGGGATAGTAGGGGATAGGAAAGGTAGCAGAATACAACAGTCATTAATATGGCATTATGTAAAAATGTGGATATGTAACCGATGTGATTCTGTAATTTTTATTTGGGGTAAAAATGGAATGGGAGTTCATAATCCACTTGAATCAAATGTATGAAAGATGATATGTCATGAGCTTTGTAATGTTTTGAACAACCAATAAAAAAAACACACACACAAAAAAAGAAATAGGTGTATATAGGTAGAAGTGTTTATAATATAAATGAAAGAAAAAGTGAAAGGAACATAATTTAGTAAAGAACATATGAAGATCCTGGAATGCTGGAAATACTATATTTTTAGACTGAAAATGGTTAAATTGATGTATGAATCACAATGGTTATTAACATTGACATTAAATTTATGTATATTTCAGTGTAAATTTTAACATTCACAATAAAAGAAAATTTATATTTTTAAAACCTTTAAGATGTCTACTACCTTAAAGAAAACTGGTAAAAACTATCATTTCAAAAAGTTGTTTAAACTTTAATTCAAAGACAATGCACTTTATTTGCATCTTATTTTAATGGAATTGAGATTACATGACAAATAAAATTAGTTTATTTATATGAGTTTTTAATTTTTGTTGTTATTTTGGGGAAAACAACAGGAGAAAACATGGTTGTATTGTTTCAATTTTTAAATAATAAGTAAGTGTAATATTAAAAGTAACATAAAACTTGGCTCTGTAATGTTTATTTAAGCATTCCATCCATATGCCATGATAATTCAAGGATTTTTTTTAAATAATGTATTGCAGAGGACCAGAGAGAATGTGTGAGACAGGTTGTCAAGATCTTCTCATTTCTTCTGCTCTGGAAGAAATAAAAGGTAAACCATGAAGCATATGTGTCATACATGATTTGTAAGTATCTTCATATGTGCTAAATACCAGAATCTGGAACTAACAGCGATGAGCCAGTATCCACAGCAGGGAGAAATCTGAAACAATGCAGAAAGATTTCCCTAATGCACTAGGCAGCCTCAGCAAAAGTGAACTTGTATGCGGTAGGGAATCTGTATAGTTTGAAGGTTTTCCCAGTGAAGCAGCTTTACCAAAAAGAAAGATATGGTTTCAGAGAAAATATGAATTGCTTATATTGCTTGCAGCCTACCTACTCAATTTCTTCAGAGTCACACTCTTTGCCTAAAGATTGTGAAAAAAATATATGAAATTACTTTTTACCAGTGTGTGTGTGTGTGTGTGTGTGTGTGTGTGTGTGTGTGTTTCATTAAGCATTGAATCCAGAGCATTACACATGCTTGGCAAGTGCTCTGCCATGGAACCACATCTCTAGCCCACACTTTGCAATTGTACAATTTCCAGAGTGCTGAAAAGTAAAATTTCATGATATTTTAAATCCATTGCAATAACAATTTCAATGTTTTAACATTTCTTGGTCATTTTTATAAATTCCACTTTCTAGAATAAGTTTGACATAAATATTTAAACTCCATTAAGGAAAAAAAAAGCTATGATTTTCATTCAGGTAGAATTATATTAATAGCTCAATTAGGAGTAGAGCTATCATTTTTTTTAAATATTGGATTTTTTAGGGAGAAATATGGTATGTCTTACCATATACTCAAGCAACATTTTTGAGAGTCAAATATTAGTATAGCAGTACATTTAATCCTTTACATAGCATCTTTACCCAAAAGTTGAAATGACAAAATAGAAATAAATACTGAAGGTGTAAATCCTTCCTTAAGTTTCTTTATGCAACATTTTTCATTAGGTTAAGGTAGTTTAACTTTACCAATAGTTTATGTCAAAATACTTCAAGTCTCCCTAGATTCCTGCTTCTCCACATCAGCACTAAAAGTTAATGACCAGTGCCTTTCAATATTCTTGATATATACCTTGTACCAAGTAAATATTTCTTGAAGGAATCATCAAATCTGTAACTTTCCCCTCAAAATTTATACCAAATCCATCCATTTTATTTCTGCTTCAGTCTCTGTGATGTCCACTTACAGGCTATGTCATTCGGATGTTTAACTTCTCATATTTTCTATCTTTTGATAACTTTGCATTGTGTTAACCTTGTTTTAAGTGTATACTCTAATCATGGAAGTCAAAATTTTAAATGCCCCATAATGAATATTAATTCTTATCACCTTTCTAGCCAATTTTCTGTCCCATATCGTGATGGGTTCTTTCTGTTTGTTTTGGGGACCTGGGGGTCACTTCCAGGGATGCTTTCCAACTCAGCTGCTTCCTCAGCCATTTTTGTTCAGTGACTTAGATTTTAGGCAAGGTCTCACAAAGTTGCTGAGGGTCTTGCTAAGTTGCTGCAACTGGCATTGAACTTGGCAATCCTGCAGCCTCAGCTTCCCACGTCACTGGGATCATAGGGAAGAGCCACCACCCTTGTCATTCCCATGGGTTCTTATAAATCCATCCACACAGTATTTATGTATGTGGAGTAAATAGATATAAAGGGTCTGATTCCATCTCTATCCCTTCCCCCCTGTTTTTCTAGAAAGGAATATAATTATATTTATTAATCATCATCATATTTCTTTTACTTTAATAAGTATATAAAATTCTGTATCAAAGCATTGGCTCATTCATCTTTTTAGGAATTTAAAATCAATAAGGTAGTGTATAATAATTTACTTAATTAATAGTAATTGGTTTAATCATTTGGATGTCACTATTTCACCATTATAAGGCAAGGTTGTAAAACAGTACTTTTGTAAATAGGTTTGTAAGATACATTCTCAGAAGCAAATTTGTTTGGTTGAAGGATACATTCTTATGTAACTTTTTAGGTGTTGTTTATTACAATGCTGTTCTCCATAGGTAACATATCAATTTGCCCTCCTGTTTACAAACTGTGCAGTGTTCTTTCCATCAAAGCCTCCTAAAAATATATTGGGCTTTAAAACTTCCTTTCCCAAGTAATGCAAACTGTCTTAGTTATGTTAATGTCAATCATTTTATTTCCTTTGATGACTTAAACCTTGTATAACTTTTATTTCATATTCATTTGTCCAATGACCTTATTTTTCCTTCATTTTTTAATCTAGGACATAGCGATTTGTGTTTTATGTACTTAGGGGTTTTATTATTGTTGTTCTTCTTCTGATGATGATGATAATGATTTTTACTTTCCTGACCTTTGGCACTTCTTTGTAATCCCCAATGTAAGTAATAGAAAACTTAAAGATATGTGTGCATTATTAGGTCATGATGGAATTTTTTTTCCAGTTGTTCTCAAAAGTCTTTTCCATTTATATCTGTTTGGACATATAAATGTTTTTTTTTTTTCTTTCTCTTTTGCAAGTTGGTCTCATTGTATTATTAGAACAATGTTCTAACTAGATGGTTACTCATTAGTGAACATGTTGGTTTTTATTGGGCTCATTTGCAGGCAGGGGTTCTTACTTGAGATTGAGATGTCAGAGTCTGAAGCCCTAGAGACAGATTGCTTCCTACAAATAAGCCTGTTCTCTGTATTCTTTGAAACTCCATTTTCTGTGATTCTTTGAACAAAGCTGAATCTAGAGGGCTTTTCCTGTCAGACCTGGCCTTCTCAGTTTTATCAAAGGGCATGCAAAAATGTAATTTTTCAACTCACATTGAGCACACTGAATTCAGGACATGTACCTTCTGACACTGAAAATCCTTCTGTCAAAGTCCCTTGATGTCCTCTGCTCTCCAATCCTCTCTCCATTTCTCTGGGAATATATTCTACCTACTCTCAACCTACGGAAGTTACATATGTGGTTATTAAAAATAAGAGATATAGTGTTTACCCCTCAGGATTATTCCTTTACTTATGGGGAGTATATTTTTACAGTACAACAGCAGCTCTTCCACCTCTGGGCCAACTAAATAACCTCCACACTTATTCTTGCATGACATCTGCAAAGATCCAATTGATTTCAGTGACCTTTTATACCTTACAATCTGTAAATCATATCTGCCTTCAAGTTTCAGTGAACATAGACACTACACTTCTTTTCATTTTTCTTGTTTATTTACGTGATTTCTAGAAAAGGAGAAAAATGATAATCAACAACTTCCATCTCATACCAAAGTTCCTACCACACATTATATCTATAAATATTCCTGTAGACATCTTCTGTCAATTTCGTCTGAGGCACGAGCAGATATTAATAACCATAAAAGAAATGTGTGGTGAGCTTATATTTGTAATTGGATTGCTTTCAATGCACTGCTATTTAGAGTAGTATTTAGTGTTGTCTTCTAGTAAGTAGATTTTAATCTATGTAACCTCTTTCTAGTCTGTGTCTATTAGAAACACCTGCTAAATTTTTATCAAATGCATTTTCAGTATCTAGTAATATGAGTAGATAGCGAGTCTTTTAATTTGCTGCTGAAATGGATTGCTTTGGTAAATTTCTCCCATTCTTGGAATAAACTCTAATTTGTCATAATATATTTTGATGCATTGTAATGTTATAGCCATACCAATGATTCTGAGAAAATGGTATTGCATACAAATCTTGCGTCCTCATGGATCCTCTGAGAAGCAAACTCTATGATAGGCTTATATGTGCACAGAATGTATTGACAGCAAGGGCTGTGAAGGATAAAGGAGAGGGTGGAATGCAGGCAGAGAAACCTGCAGACCACAAGACAACTTTGACACCTGTGGACACACAGGAAGAATCTCTACCTGCAGTGCAATTCTAAAAAAAAAAAAAAAAAAAAAAAAAATTGAGAGAGGCAGACGGGGAATATCAAGCTGCATCTACTTTATAAGACTAGGATTCTGCACTAGGTCCCACACATGGTCATTCAGTACCTAGAAGCAGCCTTGAAGGTGGAGCAGAACTTAGAAGTGTGACCTGGAGGAAGGGGTGGCAGAGGATGCTGAATGGTGGCAGCATTCATGGTTAGTGAGGGATGCTCTCTCAGCAGGAGACACGAGCAAGGCATGTGCAGGAGGGTTGCTCATCACTGCTGCCTTCATTCAAATATTACCAAGATATTGGCTTCTGGACTTAACAGGGGCTGAGTGTAAATAAGGTTTAAAGACAGCTGCAGTGGCTTTTCTCCCCACTGGAATGTGCAAGGGCTTGGGGAACTGGATCAGAAAACACTAGGGGCCTGGTCCTAAGGAAAAGTATGATCAGCAGAAAGTTGTGAACTCCTAAGACTGCCATCAGACCTGAGGAATAGTTCTTGTCTTTATTGTGTTCTACAAATCCAAGAAGAAGGTAAAGGGTTGAATTAAGTCCTCCAAAAGTCATAGTCCCAGCAGCTCAGGAGACTGAGGCAGGAAGATTTCAAATTCAAAGCTAGCCTCAGCAAAAGTGAGGCTCTAAGCAACTCATTGAGATACTGTCTCTAAATAAAATACAAAATAGGGCTGGGGATGTGATTCAGTGGTCAAGTATTCCTGAGTTCAAACCCCAGTACCCACCCCCACCAAAAAAAAAAAAAAAAGGAAGAAAAAAAACATTACAGTCCTTTAGCAAAAGTAGTGGGCATCACATTTCTGCTATATCAATACCCATGATGGTAGAAATACTCACTCTGAATTCACTGCCAAAACTCTAAATAAGGCTGTAAATAAGCCTCAATGAGACAAAATAGAAAATAAAGATGTAAGTAAATGAGCCTGGTAGGTAGAAAGAAATAGGTGGAGCAAAAGACATAGATTAGAATTGTTGGAAGAAATAGATATATAATTCAACAGAATCTTGATTACTTATCAGATCACACATACACAATGATTTTCTGAAAGTAAAATTATTTTCTTACTTCATCTTATTTTAGTTATTTTTACTCTATATTTGAATAATTCTTAATCCTTCTTTTATATAAAACCATTGGTATTGATCTATGTTTGGCCTTTCATGGTTTCGCTTTCTGTATTTTTAATTACTTAAACTCATATTTAGCTAAGTGAAAAAGGATCATTAAACTTACCACTTAGTAGAAATTGTCAACTCTTGGCAATAACTGATATGCACATGTAACCACCATCACTACACACACCTGGCTTTCTGATAATAAAGATTTCATCTTACGGAACCCCATATGCATAATTCTCTCATCTTCTTTTCTCTAATAAACCCTTATTTTTATATGGAATTCTGAAATTTTTAAAATTAATTAAATTATTTTATTGAAACCAACATATCAAAAATATTCTTTAAGTGAAGCTAGCCAATCCTTAAAAAACAAATGTCAAATGACTTCATTGATATAAGGGGAATAACTAAGGACAGGGTAGGGACGAAGAGCTAGAGAAGAAGATTAACATTAAACAGGGATGAGAGGTGGGAGGGAAAGGGAGAGAGAAGGGAAATTGCATGAAAATGGAAGTGGATCCTCAGGGTTATACAAAATTACATATAAGAGGAAAGGAGGGGTAAGAGAAGAATAATACAAGTGGAAGAAATGATTTACAGTAGAAGGGGTAGAGAGAGAAAAGGGGAGGGGAGGGGAGGGGAGGGGAGGGGGGATAGTAGAGAATAGGACAGACAGCAGAATACATCAGACACTAGAATGGCAATATGTCAATCAAGGGAAGTGTAACTGATGTGATTCTGCAATCTGTATAGGGGGTAAAAATGGGAGTTCATAACCCACTTGAATTAAACTGTGAAATATGATATATTAAGAACTGTGTAATGTTTTGAACTACCAACAATAAAAAAAATAAAAAAGAAAAGTATTAATAAAACAGTTTACTTGTTTTTATACAAAGTCCTCAATATCTGTTATGAATTTTACAATTCATGATAGAAGCATCTCAAAGCCTCAATAGCCACATGTGACTACCATGTTGGAAAATCCATGTTTGTTCCTTCCTAAGAGAGGCAATAAGCAGAGTGACTTGAATTTATCTATTTAGTTAATTCTGTTGTGTGTATTTAAGGTATATATTATGTGATGCAATAGATATAGATATTATAAAGGTTACTATAATGAAACAATTTAGCATATCCATCATATCACATAGTTACCCATTTTGTGTCTGTGTGTGTGTGTGTGTGTGTGTATTGTGGCAATAGCCACAATCTAATCATTTAGTAAAATTCCTCAATAACATATACCATTATTGACTATAATGCACATTGTGCATTAGATCTCTAGACTTAATCCTCTTATATGTCTGCTACTTTATATCTTTGATTTAGTCTCCCAAGGTACTCCCTCATGTGACTAATAGCTACCATGCTGTGCAGTATGTGTTTGCACATTCTTTTCATAGCTGAAAAACAGAGAACTTTTAATATATTGAATGTTTCGAAAACCTTAATTTTAATTGCATGGGATTATTACATTAAAATGCATATGAGTTTAGTTGTATTTATTAAAAAGTAAAATTATCCTTTTTTATCTTTTGTGGTCTGGAGAACACGTCTTCCATCATGTCAGAAACCTTACTCCATAATTTAGCCATGTCCAATTATAACGTATTTACTGATAAACTCACAGTGACATTAAAATATGTTCAGACACCTCACATCTTGAAGATTTCAGCTGCATAATATGATAGCTAGTTGAGAAATGTGTATCAAACTCTGTACTGTGTTCAACAGGTACAACTGTAAATTGAAAAGTTGATAGTTCTTGTTCTCATGGAATTTACAATGTCATGAAATAAAAATAGACATCAATAATCAATTAAAGTTACTAATTATACTGTTGGAATGCCCTACAGAGATTCATTGTGCTCATAAGAATATGGACAGAGAAAAATATTGTTTTTAATGTATCAATAATCATCTCAGAGGACATACATTGATTATTAATTAAAACTGCATCATCTTAAATGTTTAAATGCTTAATAGATTGGGAACTCCACAAGTTTAACATCCTAGAACAATTTTATTCCTATGTACAGATTTCAAGAAGAAAGAAGTATTAGAAGGGACCTCAGAATTTTAAAATATCATTCTTTGTGTTTTTACTACTGTGCCACGATTGCTGTGACTCTTCAGGTAGAAGTTGTAAAGTAGAAGCCAAGCACTCCAAAGCTGCCAATACTAAAAGGAAGCCTCAGCTCTGCCCAGCTCAGGCGAAAAGTTATATTCTGTGATCCATGCCATCTATGCAACTTAAAATCTAGAACAGATAAATATAAACAGAAAGAAAACGTTTGGAAGGCAAAGTACCCCCAAAAAATTGCGAAAGTGAAAAAATGTGAAGGAAAAGGCCACATTGCCATGTTCCTCATTGCCTTTTGACTATTTTAAGAATGCTTGACTATGTGACTCAGAAACGTGACTAACCTATTTCAAAACTCCTCAAAGATGTCTCAAGCTTCTATGTTTACAATTGAATTTCTCTTTGAATCCAATGAATTACTTCCCCAATGAGGTGTTAATGAAAACTTAGAAAATGAGGTTAACTCAAGATAATTCTAATCCACACTTTTCTCCTGGGCTAGAAATAATAGGCAGCACAGAGAGGCAGATGGATTGAAAGCAAGGAAAGAAATGTCCTTATGAAAATCATTAAGCAGCAGAAATAGCAAGTAGAGCACTCTGTTTTATTGTTTTTGTGTTCCTGAAACTCCTGAGGATGGGAGGCTGATAGATGTTTCTTTCACTGTTAAGATTGTTGATGATTAGCAATTGAAGTGCTTTTTCAAGGAGAATCAAGTCTCATGATTTGTGTTCTACTTCATAAAAGGAGGCATTTCAGAAGACGATAATAACTATGATGAAGAGGTTCAAGGCTGTAATATACAGCAAAAGTAATAGGTGTGGAAGAGCATGATGATAATAGCAGAACATTACCAACAATGTCAATACCTGGCAGGGTTGGGCTGGCACTGCAGTCACTCCGGCTGTATAAACTGTAGATCACAACCTGCAGTGCAAAGGATGAGATATAAATACTAATTGCTCACAGCCTTATATTGGTTAATTTTCTAGATTTTGAAATGGTAAATTGTATGATTATTTTCAACAACAATCCACAATAGTTAGAATTTCATAATAAAATTTCTCATGGGATATACAGGATATAGTAAGTTACCAGATCTATATCCATTTTCTTCTGTAGAGTTTGGGTCTGGTGAAGTGCTTTCTTATGTAGCAGGAATGAAATGCACCAGGACTGTACCTGAGCAAAAAAAAAAAATATATATATATATATATATATATATATATATATATATATATATATATTTTATATATTTTTTTATATATTTCTAAATATATATATTTAGAAAATAGTCTTAAAAGAGCAACTAAGGTAATTTTCAAGTCAGCTTGCATTCAGTAAGCCTTTTATCACTTTGTAATAGAAATGTCATCTATTGCATTAACTGAAAATGCTTTTCACCTTTGACCTTCACACATTAGGAAAGCGCTAACTCTATCTCCCAGGCTTATAATTGATGTAAAATTATAAAATTCACTTGATGTGTTTTGTATTATGTAACAGTAAAATTTAAAGAAAGTGTAATAGTAACATGGTTTGTCTATAGACCATTAATAAAATCCTAACTTCATCTGAGGAGAGAAAATTTGAGTCTACATTATATAATACTCTAGAAGTTAATTGTTTTATAGGCCTCTGTTCTCATGAGAAGATGCATTTGTTTTTTTCCTACCATGTTTGCAGCAGTTGTTATCAACACTCCATGTGCATTAAAATTTTGCTAGATATTCCCCAAAAGACCAATATATAAGCTTCACCCCAAATAATCTGTATGATTATATTATGGGTGGGGTACCCAATAATTTTTTTTATTTACTTATTCTGTCATGTGTTGATTCTGAGGCATGGTAGAGATTTAATTATAGACATTTCTTAAAAAGGGAAAGAGCAGCTTCTTTCAAATTTGTACTTGAAAACAATATTATGCTTTTACTTCTATACTCTTTTCTTATTTGCAAAAAGACCTATTAATTCATTTTAGAGCATATATGAGATTTGGTCACTGTTGTCGTGATTACAGAGAAAACCTTTATTTTAAAGCAGTATAAATATTCTTTTTAGATTTTTAAAATATTTGTGGTCTTAAATCAGTATTTACATTTTGAAATAGTTTCACAAGCATGATGTAACCTTAACAAGAGAATCTTTGGGTTAATGTGTCATCCTAAAATTTAATAAAATCTGCACACTTTAAAATCAGATGATGATTTTGTATTCCAATCTTAATGTCATTAACTAAAAAAAAAAGTAGTTCTAAAAAATTCCATAACAACAATTCCCTATGCAGAACTATATTAATGGAAAAGCATTTGGGGCCTCCCCTAATTTAATGGGGCATTTTATTATGTTTAAATAAAGGGTTCTTTACAAATGAGATCTCCTGCTGGATAGAATCCGGATCAAAAAGGCAGTAGAAACCTGTCAATAATGCCCAGGAGTCCTATAAAGTGTTTTTATTTCTTTCATGGTATGTAATGCTTCATCAGATTCCTTAATCCAAGCTGCAGTTCACGTCGCCCTTCTGAAACAGCTCACTGATCAGTAATTTCTCTTCTCGCTGTGGCTTAACACCAAATGCAGGTTATTCTGGGAATGGGGATTTGTTTTGCATAAATCATATTTTTCAAATAATTTCCAAATGAGATGAATTTTATGAAAGGAAAATGATTCTGCAAAGAGATATGAAAGTGGGATTTGAGTGTTTTTCCAGGTATAAGACAAACACTGTTATTTGGAGGTTAGGAATAGTGATTCTGAGTGGGGAAATAAATAGACACGGCAGGAGAAGATGCGACCCTGATTTGCTTGAATACATCTTAAAAAGCCTCAGGAAAAGGAGTGACAGATTCCACTGCCTTTGAGTTTTTCAAGTGTGCTCTAGAAGAAGGCTGTATTTTCTTTTTGTTAGGCTGGGCAGTTGGACACCATCTGATGTGTGTGGCTTGCAAATCTGAACAAGGTTAATACCAGTGGGGAAAGGGGAGGGGCTTCCTCTCTGGGAAGACCACTGCAATTCTTGGTCCTGGGACAAGGTGTTTTCTTTGTATCTTCCTCCCATATTTCCCATTAGGGAAGCCTGTGTGTGTGTGAGAGTGATGTGGCTATTACCATCACAGCAAGATTTAAGTGTCCACATGCAGAATAATTACAGAGTCTCTAAAAGTATTGCTCCACTTTGAAATGATATTCTTAAAATATTTTTCAGTCTTTCATTTAAAGGCAAATACTGCTTAGAGTGAGGATTCAAATATTTTTAAATGTACTGAAAATAGTAAAGAGGTGAGAAAACAGCAAGTAATTTTGGTTAGTCTTTTTCTTTAATGTGTCACTATTTTTAACATAACCAATTATGTCCATCTATACTTTTCTAAATGGACTTTACTTAGAATGGCTTTTAAATATATAATTCATATATCTAAATTTCTGCCATAGACAAAAATGGTTGTCTTTGAAACACTATGATTTATATATATATATATATATATATATATATATATATATATATATACACACACACACACACACACACACACACACACACACACACATATATACGGCAGTTAAGAGTTAAAAGGCCACATTGCTGCTGAAATTTAATATATTATTTTAAGAAAACATAGCAGTTACTTTATAGCTAAAAGGCAAAAGAAACTCAGAGACTATCTGGGTGTGATAGGGCTCTCCTGTAATCCCAGCAGCTCTAGAAGCTGTGGCAGAAGGAGTGAGTTCCAGATCAGCCTCAGCAATTTAGTGTTGTCCTAGCCATCTGAAGGAGACTGACTCAAAACCAAAATAAAAATCAAAAAGGACTGGGGATGTAGCTCAGTGGTAAAGCACCTCTGGATTCAATCCCCACTATAAGAAAAAAAACTTAGATATCATAAAATTATGCAGTTTTTTTTTCACAAGGTGTAAAATTTCAAATTTGTGTATGTGCTAGGTTAACAAATAACTTAGTTTTATTTTTCCTTTGATTTACTAAAAGACCCTCTTCCTTTCCTCCCTGTTCTCATAATCCATTACTTTCAACCCTACTGGGTTTTTTTTTTTTTTGGAAAAAAATTATTCTTAAGTTTTTAAAATATTTAAACTCAAAAGCTACCTGTCATGTCATATATTATGTGATTGCTATACATTATGTTTTATTTATTTGGGAGCTGAAATCTTGTAGTTGTTGGGTGGTACATTAGAAAGAAAGTAGTTCAAAATAAAACAAATTTCTAAATGGACTATTGTGACAATTTTTATAGAAACTTTTGCACAATGATTAATGTATGGCAAAAATAATAGGACATACTTATTTACTAAAAAACAGAAAAGCATGAAGATACGTGAAATAGTTTAAAAGTTGGCAAAAGTGGCTCAGGTTCTATAATGCTTGATTAATAAAAAATTATTTTACTATTCATATTTCATATGTAATTGTGGTTTTATTCATAAAGTGAACTGGGAGTGTTTGCTGGAAAGTAAATAGATTTAAAAAGTTCAAAGAAGTTATTCAAAGTCTTAAGAAAGCTTCACAAAGATTTTCTTGTATTTTCTGCAACATAATAAAAGCGAATATGAGGAAAGAAAGCACATGGTAATTAATATTTTTTATTGTTTTGGTAACAAAATATATTAGATAATAGAAGGTGAGCTTTGGGTGTTTTGCTGTTTTCACACTTTAAAAGCCTTTATATTTCTTCCCATACTTCTATCTTCTCACATAAAAGCCAAAAGTACAATTTCATAGCTCTACATAAAAAATCAATACATCTAACAATTGAATTAAACTCAGTTAATAAAATAGACCCAGATAATTTATTCATAACAATTTTAAGAAAAAAAAGGATATTGTTAGCACTTTTGTCACACTAATGGCCAGCTTGTGCCCATATGGTGACTGTTTTAAGAAGGCAAGATATTTTGTTTACTTTATTGTGCATTTTATGGTACAAAATCAATTCATGTTTGTAGGGTAAAAGGTTTTTTAATGAAATTCATCCAACTCTCATAAACAAATCACAAAGATATTATCTTGACTCCTAAAATACTTCAATTATTTCTCCAAGTAAAAATAAAAATATTTAATTTCAATTTTGCTGACAGCCCATTTGCCAGATCAGTCACATGGGATATGTGAATGGGATGCTGAGAAAGGAAGAGGAAATAGCTAAGTGTAATATTATTGTTTCTGGCACTTTTGCTGTATATGAAATTCTTATTAGTGATGCACGTGTAGAGATAGGTAATGTAGTTAGTCAACTCTAGACAGTCTTGTACATTCTTGGATCCAATTATATATATATATATATATATAATTTTTAAAATATATATATATCTAAATTAAATATATATTATATATATATAAATTTTTAAGAAATCTTCAGAAAGTTTTCGAAACCAAAACTTGATTTGCTGTATACCAAACTCACTGCTATGTCCATGCAAGTGAAGTGATCTGGCTACATATTCTACTGCAATTTCTGTTCATCTCAATATCTTCATTTTTTCTCTAGGACTTTTTGCATCTAGTCCACATACTACACAGTTAGACAGACAACAGTTACATCTGTACTATATATGCACAGCCTTTTATCCTGCCATTTTCCCTAAACAATTTATATAATATTTTCATTGTATTAGGTTGTATCAGTAACCAAGAGAGAATTTAAAGTATTGGAGGATGTGTATAGGTGATTTGTAATTGCAAAACCATTCCATATTAGGAACTCGAGCATCTGTGAGTTTTGGTATCCTCAGGAGTTCTGGAACCCGGCCTTGTGGGTACATCTGCACTTATCCACTGACTGCACTTGGACACTTCATTTCTTCCTAGTGACATGCAGTTTTTAATTCTCTGAAAAACATGTCTCTTTATATAACTGAAATTGTTGAAATACAAGATGAATAGTAACATCTAAATTTTAACGATTTCTCTGAGTTAAAGTAATACAGTTCAGCTATGCACATTTGTAAGGAACAAATACCTGCAAAAATCCATTTGACTACCTCATTATTCTATTTTCACCGTTAACATCTTGGTATCTTTCCTTGTAGTATTAAATATATAGATACCTGGTGACATGAGAGCAAAAAAAAAAAAAAAAAGAGAGAGAGAGAGAGATAGGGAGAGACAACGATAACAAGAGCATGCACATGAGAGAGAAATCTGAAAACCCATCCAGCAATGTTTAGGTGAATTCTTATAGCTCATTCCATGTTACTGTTCATAGCATTTGAATTAAGTAAATGTGAATTCCAGATAATATCTGCCATCACAACACCCCAAAATATATTGCTAGCTGGCCTCTTATGGCTATATAAATCACACATACAGATGTTCTCAATGTTTTCATAGCAATTCCATCTCAGAAAAATAAAATATTTTAAATAAGCAAAATATATAAATAACCCCTGGGTACAAATAGCCAGCTAAAGGTAAAAATTTTAAATCTACTCCCTAAACAGAAACAAATAAAAGAACAAGAAAAAAATTTCTCTACCTTTTAGTATATTACCAACATCACCAATGAACTTTAATGTATGATTATCAAATCTTGTGCTTTTTGAAAACAGAAAAAATGATAGATGAAAATTTGCATTTGGTTCTTCAAAACCCGAAACAGAAATATTCTAATAAATCCAAACAGTATGTCGATTAGATCAATGATATGTAGCAAAATGAAGAGAGCCCAGGACAAAATGCCCAGGTTGGAGAGGCAGGGAGATTCAGAGGTTTGGGTGGTTTATTTGTGTTTTGGTTTGTATTTGTGTGTGTGTGTATGTTTGTGTGTGTGTTTGTGTGTGTGTGTATCTTTCTACCGTTTATCTTCCTAAGGTAACTTGTTAGATGAGAAGGTAAATTAAACACTGTGCTCAACATTAAAAAAAAAACCCTAGAAACTATGAATTGAAATTCAGAAATCTTTTTTATTCCTTCCTCAAACTCATTCCACTTTGTAATATTTATTGAATGCTAATCACAATGGGAAATGTGTAATAATCACAAAGGAATTGTATTTTATCTATAACAGGTCCAATTGTGTTTCCTCAGAAGAAATGTTAAAATCCTTACCCCAAAGATCTCAGAAAGTGGCCTTATTTGTGAATGCTGGAATTACAGATATTATTAGTTAACATGAGGCCACATTGGAGTAGGTGGACTGTAATGCAATATGATTTTTATTAAAAAAGAAAAAGACCAGGGGAGGCTGGAAACATGCAAGAAAAAGAGAGAGAGAGAGAGAGAGAGAGAGAGAGAGAGATAACAAGAGCATGGGATCATGATTGAGGCAGAGAAGAGGTACTCTTGCGGCCAGCCATGGCACAGGGAGGATTGACCATTCCCTTCAGAAACGAGGGGAAGGAACAGAAGGATTCTTTCTTACTTCTAGCCTCCAGAACTATGAGAAAAAAAAATTCCCATTGTTTTACTTACCTATTCAGAAAAATTTCATAAAATGAGTAAAGAATTATAGTATGAAGACATATTACAAAGAAAGTAGCAACAATTAATTAATTAACATTAACATTATTTATGAATCTGTTTTTCTCAAGCAAAATACATATTTCTATGAGTGGAATAAGCAATTATGAGCCAACAGAAGTTGATGATTTAAAATCCAATAAAGCATAATTTATGTCTGAGGTATTATGAGTTATGAGAGGAAGAAAGACTGGTTATCCTGCCTGAAATCTGCCTATTCTTGAGGATTGTAATGGAAGTTCCTCATGGAAACGTAAAGATGTAAGAAAGAGCTCTTGCCTAAGAGCCTGTCAAAGATATGGGCAATTGTTTGAATTCTGGGAGACTATTCACTGCAGAATGTATTAGTTATGTTTCAACCACAACAGATTAACCACAAACACTTGGATAACATCATGGATATTTAAAAAAATGAAGAATGGATTTAAAAAATGATATTTTCTTCTTGAGGCTTTTTTGGAAGGTATTTATAGAAATGAGTCTCTAGGCTTAAATGCAGAGAACCATGTTGTACTAAAATTTTCATGTGGGTTATGACTGGAAGCTGTATGTGAAAATGTCTTAGAAGGAGGTAGTGTAATCCCACCTGTCTTTTTCTTAAAATGAATTCAACACCCCAAAAAATATCATAAGAAACTATTTCTCATTATGCTTCTGAGTAACATTAATATTTACCCATTTAAAAAAATTACTGTGATGATATTCTCAAAGGTGTTATTTCTTTAAAATAATCATCCAAAATATGTGGATGCAATGACCTGTTAGTCTGAAAACACTTATTAAAATAGCAATTAACTCAGAATAATTTTAGAAGTATTTATACTGGTAATTAAGGAACTGTTGACTAGCTCTGGAAGTTCAGTAGTAGGTCAAGATTATAGTGTTTACTAAGCCTAATCAAGCCATTTTAAGATCAATCATATTTATACTTTGGGGACTATTTACTTTATTCATATAATAAATTAGATGCCCTGATATTATTAACTGTGCCAGTAACTTTTTTAACTTGCTAATTGTCTGTAATACCCTAATTAACATGTCTATAAAATGTGCTGCTCTACTATCTCTGCTTCTTTTTTTTTTTTAAATATTTATTTATTTATTTTTTTTATTTTTTGGCAGACACAACATCTTTCTTTGTATGTGGTGCTGAGGATCGAACCCGGGCCGCACTCATGCCAGGCGAGCACGCTACCGCTTGAGCCACATCCCCAGCCCCTATCTCTGCTTCTTGAACAGAAAGTTTCCCTATTAATAAAGTACTCTCAATTGGCATTTGGAGTAAAAATGGGAGTTCATAACCCAATTGAGTCAAATGTATGAAAGATGATATATCATGAGCTTTGTAATGTTTTGAACAACCAATAAAAAAATCTTTACATTAAAAAAAAAAGAAAAAAAGACCAGAAAGGCTCAGATCAAGTCAAGGTGGACCAGAGATTTTTCATTTTCACTACTACTAAAATAAATAAATAAATAAACTCAGATTATTTAAATATATAAAAAAATAAAGTACTCTCTAAAAAATTGATTGCAGTTATTGAGAGATTTGATTCTGATTCTGTAGCCTTTCAAAATAATCTTAGTTTGTATTACTTTTCAAGATTGAAGAAATATTTTCTTTCATTGCTTCTGTATTTGATTATTTTAATATTCTAAAGTTTACAATGTTCTCTAATTTGTTAATTTCACAATTATTTTCTATCTCTTTAATACCACCAATATTATTTTAAGTATAGAGAATTAGAAACAAACACTACACAGTTTCTTAAAGAGATAATTGAAATGATGAATAAATGTAAGTTATTTGGGTTAAATTATAATTTTTAAAATATTACTAATTTCAAATGATAAAGCTTGACTTAAATGAGTTATGAAAAGAAGAAAAATAAATTAGAATTAGTGTGAGCTAGTAGTATAATAATTCAGGGTTCTGTGATCATTTTATGTAGTTTGCTATTGCTGGACATGGAATAAACATAAAACGATTCTGCAAAGATAAATCTGGAAAGACAAATTAGGGTTAGTTTGAGCTAGAAGTATAGTAATTTAAGTTCTGTGATAATCTTATGTGGTTTGGACTGCTAGGTATGGGATGAACATAAAACTATTCTGGGGGATTGATAGCTAAAAGACACAGGAGGCATTCACTACAAGACAATTAAAAGGAGTTGTTGCTATATTTGGGGTTGAATGAATTTAACAAAAGCATGTTATGCATTGTATACAAAACAAGAAAAAGTACATATATAGCAAGAAAAGTACATCTTAATGACTGACGACATAAAAATTTACAACATGAAATAATGGAAACTTCACTCATCTTCAAATGGGAGAGAAGAGCACATTTAAAATGAATTATCATTGAATTTAAGCTGTCTTCCAGGATCCCTTCTCTGATTGCCTATCCCAATTATTTCTCCATTTCATTGAGAAGAATTGTATACCTTCCATTCCTTTTGCAAGTTTTTTCAAGGTCTTTCCAAACTTCACTATCGTGTGAGTGGCCTTGCTTCATATTTAACATATTCATATTCATCCATACATGAATCCCAAGAGAAACTACTTCCCCTTATTATAGACCCCTCTTACTTGTACCTGAGCTCACTAATTTTGTCTTTTCTGTTACTATGAAAGAATTTCCTGTGCTTCCTCTTTGACCCTCTGTTCTCTTATACAACACTTTGCATACTCACTCACTGGCTTATGAATGTTCTGCTAGCCACTTTTCTTTACACAGTAATCGATGTCACATAGATTAAAAATGTTTCAATCTTCCATTAAAATCTAAAATCAAAAGGCCATTTTTTTGAACATCCATCTATCGTTCATAGATTTTCCTCTTTTGGGTGGGGAAATTATCTTCAGTAAAAAATTATATATATATATATATATATACACACACACACACATATACATATACATATATATGTATATGTATGAATTTCATGTTTCCAAACTCTTGTTTTTTAAAAAATTTTCTCTAAGTATTATTTTAATTTCAGTATTTCCTTAAAATATTCTTGTATGTATCACAAAATGACACAATTTAATCTCTACTTGGATGTCTTGGCATTCCAAATCTAATAAATTCATAGGTAAACTCACTCTACTACCACTTCTTACTGTGAATGAATAAAACTGCTGCTCTCACCAATTTCACTGACTTCAACTACTATTTTCCTTCCTATTGCTTAGGGAAAAAATTGAAGTCATCATTTATTGTTTAATTTTCTTTACTCTATTATCATATCCATCTACAAATCCTATAAAAACCTTCTTTAAAATATATTAAGAATCTATCAACTCTGTCTTCGAAGCTACACATTATACAAGCAAGCTTTTTCTCAGTATCTCCTAAGTATTCTCTGTTTCTCCCCTAGCCCTTCCATTAAGTTTATTTTCACAAAGCAGTCTTTTAAATATCAGGTCAGATCTTGTCACTATTTAGGATAAAAACTTTCTAAAGGCTTCTTTACTTATTCAAAGAAAAGGTGAACATCTGCCCATTTTCTCCAAGGTCCCGTGGAATCTGGTCCTAGAATTATGTGTGTGGTCTATTCTCTTCTCCTAAAAGCATGTATTATACTTCTAGCTCAAGACATGTACCTCCATATTCATCTGTTTAAAACTCTCATTTTCCAGGTTTATACAAGATATATTTCCTCCTACTCCACTTGTAACCATTATAGTTTGGATCTAAAATAAATGGTACCCACCAGAGTTTCAAGATGTGAAACCCTCTTCCCCAAGGCAGTGTTGAGAGGTAGGGCCTCCTGGAAATGACTGAATCATGCCTTCTTTTCCATGATGTACTGCCTCCTCACCAGAAGTCCACAGGGACAGATCCAAGCAACTATGGAGTGAAAGCTTTGAAACCATAAACCAAATGAATCTTTTCTCCTTTAATTTGATTTTCCCAACTATTCTGTCACAGTGATGCAAAGCTGATCAACACAGTTACTTAAATATGGTATTCTCCATGAAGTCTTTTTGACAATGCCATATGAAATTAAAACCTGCCCCCATCCCTCCAAATTGATCAATCTGTCTTCTGTTTTTCTTATATTCATCCCTATCTCACTCATGTTATTTTTTTTTCATGTTGTTTTACTATCTGATATTCCTCTGAGGTCAGAAACAATTTTCTGTATTTCCTTTTCTATACCTGGTGTTCAGTCTGGTTTTCATATAGAGAAGACATTTAATATATATATTTGTTAAGTGAACACATAATACATACATTGGGAGTATTTTAAGTTTGACAAATTAATAGAGATTGTTCAGAAGTCATGCTATCACATTTATTTATACAATCTGCCTTGCTTATCAATGTAAAGGAAAGAGGGAAGAAAAGAAGGAAGAGAGGGGTTATGGATGGAGAAAAAGGACGAAAAAGAACCTTGAAAGAAAAGAAAATGTGGCTTCATTCTTGGGCTAACTCAAACAAATGTGACCTCTCCAAATGTTAACTGGTAACATTGTTTACTTTATTAAAACTTTCACTTACTTCCTAGAGCTCTTAGTGCAAAGTCCAAATATCATAGCCTGTCCTACAAATTTGAACAGCTGCGGTGCCTCTTGCTATTACACAGCTTTACCACATGTCACCATGTGTCAGCTCCCAGCCTTTAAATTTCACAGACACACCTATTTAGTCAAATCCTTCTTTTTCTCTGGTTAAATACTAACCACTGAGAAAGGTCTTCACTCAAAAATTTTAAAAATTCGACTAATATTTTGTGTTACTTCACACTAATATGGTCATAGTTTTCTAATTTATCATGTTTTTATTTATTTGTTTTCTCTTTTGAGTAGAATTTACATGAGTTATTTAACTGATAATCACAAGATCCATTGGATCTGAAAATTCAATACAATTCTTTGAATAATAAATCTTCTGAATATATTTGAAGGAGTCAGTCTTTAGTTTAGTTAATTATTTAGTGTTATTTAATTTTTTGAAGATAAGAAACAGGAATTAATTATAAATAGAAAACACAAGAAAAGACTGGGAAAATCTTATTCTACGCAGAATGCAAATTTCTGATAAAAAATCTTGATGTACTAGAAATCTTACTTTCTTAATCCCACCCCTCAGTAACTATGAAGCTTAGCTGCTATTTTTGTAAGAAAATATATTATTTCCTCCCACTTGACTTTAAAATAGCTGTTTTGAACATGACTTGTTTGTCACAGGGTTCCAATATTTAGCTTTGCACTTAAACTATCAAAGGGTTTTCATTATCATATGTTTAATTTCTATATAAGAAATATAAATTATTTTGTCCTTGGAAAATCTAGACATAAGAGAAAGAAGAGCATTAAGGTATGCTGATTAAGTTGTTATACTTCAGTTCTAGTATTGATTATTTACAACATAAATGGAAAACAAACACAATTCATGAGTATTCATGATAATTGCCCCAAAGAAACTGGCTCTGAATTTATAAAGCTGATTCTGTTCAAAGCAAAAATAATGATGAAGCGATTTAGATACTCAATTTATGTGTATTCCTTATAATACTGGTTATTTTAAAATTCAAGTGTTTTAGTATGTCTGCCTAAAAGCATAAGGGAAATTTCCAGAAATATCCAATAATACCATGCTTTTGAATAAAAGAGTTCTCCCATACAAAGAATTTACCATTCAGTGTAAGAATAAAAAAAAAACAATTTTAAGAGTACAAATGGAAGCCTATTAGAATGTAAAAAAAAACACATATGCATATTTCCCTAAACAATAGGCATGTATGATAAAAACCCTGTACTCTATGTACTCCATCTGATAATTCGTATTTCTTTATTTTAAGTTCACTTTTCACATCCACCTGTATGTTTTCTGTCTTTATAATATTTAATTATTTTTAAATGAGTGGTTTAATAACAATACTGATTCCTCTAGCAAATATGAATTATAACATTTTACATATATATATATTGTAATATATATATTGTAATATATATATATATATATATATTTATGAAGAAATACCATGAGGAAAAACAGTATAACACAAATACAAAGGATTTATGAGTTTGAGACAGGGATGATGCATCTGTCTTCCCTGGTACACATGGAAGGATCAGGCTGTGGAATTATCAGTAGTTGTATACTAAGCAGGATCTTGACATAATTCTGAGCAATGCAATAAGACAACTATTTTCATGGTATTTACATTGTATTGAGTATTTAAGTAAACTAAATATGTTTTAAATTATGCAACAGGATATGGCTAGGTGACATGCTAATACTGTGACATTTTATGTAAGAATTTTGAGCACCTGCAATTTTTATTTTTTATTATGAGGGCTCCTGTATTCAACTTCTTTAGTCACAGCAGCAAAAAAAAATTGACTAAAATAGATGTTATTTACAAATCAATATAACTATTATATTATTTCAATGTATAAGAAATATATAAATATAAACATAATAAGCACCAAACCAAGATTTTTCTACTGTGCAATTAATTAGGTGATAAGCATTTTTACAGATTTACTAAGAGAAAGAACATTGTTTGTAGTTTCCAGTAGTGCTTAACTGATGAAGGTTGATAGATACTGAGTCCATGATGATAATTCTTTATGTGTACTTTGACTACAGAGAGCAGTTACTTTTAGTGATTTAATATATTCGTATTCTTTAATCCATTGGAAGCTATATCACTTGTTCCTGTATTCATTCAATCATTTGTTCATCCAGATGTTTATTGAATGTAAGTTGTTAGGCACTGGAGATGAAACAAAGCACAAATGAACATGGATTGACATTTTGGAATTCATAATCTAATGAAAATGCCAATGCTAATCAAATGATTATATTATAAAACTAAAATTATAACTATAATAAAGTAGATGATAATTGTAGTGGAAAATATTATACTATGACAATGCTGGTAAGCTTTGTTATTAGAAAAAGTTAATAAATATAAGCAAATTTAAAAGATTCATAGAAATGAGCATATACATATGCATATGCAAACACTACACATACATGTGTGTATATTTATATGATAATAATGGAAAAAATTGTGTATGATGATAATCAAGCAAATTGCTCATAATATAATGCATGCATTGAACAAGATAGTTGTGTATCTATATTCTACTACTGTAACCATATTAAATGAAATTTCAAATCTTGAAATATTTGTAAAAATAAATATTGTTGACAAATTGCAATTTACATTATAAATGTATATGTATGTGTATGAAGATAAGCTACAAATGTAAACCATATGCATAATTATATATATATTTAAATATATTTTAATATATCAATAACTTGGTAAGCACTCTATCACTGAGCACTCTATCACCCAGCCCTCCAAACTTATATACATATATATATATATATATATATATACACATCAATAACTATAAAGCAAATTAATTTATATAATTAAATTGAAAAATGCCTCTGCAGCATAAGAAAAGTATGCATAGTAGGAATTAAATAAAGAGAATTCAAAGATGTTTAGTAATTTTGGTGTGCATATAAGTCAGCTTAGAAATTCTAAGTCAACTTAGAATTTTGTCTTCAAAATTCTAAGAAAAAATGAGAAACTGATGAAGGGTTTTCTGAGCAGTCACTCCAACAAATTTGATGATTAAAAAGATTAGGGAAGCTGATTTTAGATGATGAATTTGATTAGAACAAAAAAAGATGAGTAGAAAAGGGATCATTCTAAATTGAGCTTGAAAGTGGCAACAAATTTGTGCTGGAGAGGTGTATAGAAGGAAGGCATTGTTCTTACTTTTGGATATAGAGGCAAGAGGAATGGCATCTTTCAAAAATGCCTGTTTAAATCCTTCAAATTTTCAATATTATAATGCTTTCAAAATACTTTATTATGTGAAAATAAAATTGCAACATTTAATGCAGAAATGTGAATATTCCTGACCTCTGATCTCTGGTTATATTGCTATGAATATCATAAAGGCATTGGTTGTCTAGAACTTAGTAATGAAAGCAATTTATACTGGTGAAATGTGGTGAATTCCATTACTTTGGAATATTTACTAACAATGTAAGAGAATTTGCTACCAAAACTATTTTGTTTTATTTAATAATTTTTATAGTCTTTCAGTGTTTACTGCAAGCTTAAAATATTAAAACGTTTCTAAACATTCAAACTATTTCTCCAAGGAGCCTTCTTTAAGCATCATAAAGCCAGTGTAAAAAAACGGCTAAGATGCAAACTCTGAAGCCAAATTGTATGTTTGAATGTGACTGTCATTCATTAGTTAAGTGACCTGTGCAAGTAATTTAAATTTTTTCTGCCACGTTTTTCTAACTATAAATTAGTAAACACAAGAGTCTTGGAAATGGTACCTGGACCATTATAAGCAATGGTGAACACTTCATGATCCTTATTTAACCTTCCAAGTAGTATCTATGTTACCAAATATAGTGTCATATATTCCACCTGCTGCACTTCACAGTGATGGATATAAACACTCCATTTCTGTTTTAATCTACTTCAATAATTAGAAATAAATTGATTTTTTATACCAAGGGACTTCATTATCCTCAAATGGAATGTCTCAAAAATGTACTAAAATAACTCCCTCATTCCTTCAAATTATTTTAAAAAGAATGCTCACTGGATAGTGTTTCCTGGCAATCCCAACTTAAATCCAAATTCCTACTGTTATTTACCTTAAAGGTTTATTTCCATATTCAATATATAGTTTTTTAGAGTCCTTAATTTTTATTTTAAATTATATGCAAAAGTCAGCTGTAAGACCTCTAGAGTAAAATTGAAATCGTCTCTATGAAAGGTCACTATTAAGGTCACTATTAAGGTCACTATTTAGATCACAATTGGTTGCAAGTGGAATGCCCATTACCAAGCAGGCCAAACAGAATTTGAAAACACTTTCTGTGCATCCCTGGGTTTTACTGGCGTCAGATGTTGTGATGTGCAGTCCTTGATAAGGATCTATTAGATTTGATGCTGGCTGATGCTACAAAACTAGGATGCGGGTTTCTTTTCATTTTAGTGTAGGATTCTACTAATTGGATCTTCCTGATGAAACCAGTTACTTTGTAATAGAAAGGAAAGAAATGTTTTAGATGTTCTGACAATAATTCACAGATCTGTTGGGGATAGAAATCATACGTGGTCTATGAAAAACTTCATAATTAAAATGTCCTTTGTGCTTGTACCTATTTTTAAAAATTTTTATTCTTTTCATCTTGGCTATACTTGACAGTAAAATCTAGTCTGACATATTTATACACGCATGGAATATATCTTATTCTAATTAGGATCCCAGTCTTATGGATATACATGATGGTGAGATTGTACCTATTTTTTATTTTATCCATTGGGACTGTTTATTTTTTCTTTTATCATTTTGTTCCTTGGGTATTAGAATCCCTTGATTTAAAAATAAACCAGTTTTTTTCTTTTTGTTATTTATATTTTACTGTAACTGTTATATTTATTATCCTCTTACCTTTTTTCTTGAAATTTTCTCTTAATATTTTGTTTACTATCTTCAATTGAATGCTTAATTTGTTTTGAACTTTTACATTTTCCACATGGTTTAGATCCATACATTCTTTATCAAAATTTCTAAGCATTCTTGTTTTCTTTGTTTCCTTTTGCAATATAAATGTTATGTTTTACAAAATTAATTATCCCAAGAAACAGCATTATTCTCACTATTTTGTTAGTTTTTTTTTTTCCAAAACCAAAAATTTTTGTGTGACATTACTTTGGAATTTCAGGTACCTTTTGCTATGGCTTGCATAAGTGTCCCCCTCAGGCCATGCCTTACCGACTTGGTAGGCAGTCTGCAGCACAGGGAGACACAACCCTTAGTAGGTGGAGCCCAGGGAAAGGAGGTTAGGCCAGAGAAGATTTGTCGTTGAAGGAAGTATTTGGATACCAGGTATTCTTCTTTCTCTTCTTTTGCTCCTAGGCCATCATGAGGTGATTGGGTCTCTTCTACCATGTGTTCCCTCTAAGAAAAACTGTGCTATCACAAGGCCCAGAGAAATGGATGCAAGTGACAATGTCATGAAATCTATGAAACCATGAAGCCAAGTAAACCTTTCTCTTATTAAATTGATCATCTCAGGTATTTTGTCACAGTAAGAGAAAACTCAGACAACCTTCTTGTCTGCTTTTGAGTTCAAGTGCTCTAGAGGAGAATATATTGTAAAACAGAATATATTTTCTTTTTCAGAGTATTAAAACATAATTGATATGAATCAACTTGAGTTTATTCATTGCTTTATATTATAGATTTATTAATCTGCTTTTTAATCAATTTCAAAACATACTATTTTAATGTCTGTTTATTTCTCAGTGAAGTTCTACCAGTTTTTGATTGATATTATTTATTGTGCATTGTTCATTTTATATAAATGTTTACATAATTTTTCTCTATTGTTCTATTAGTCAAAGTATGTTGTTCTTTATTGTCACTTTATATTTATTTATTTATTTATTTATGTCAGATGTTAAGAGTTTCATCCTTCAGTCTTATGGATCATTTTTCTATGATGAATATGATTCAATTTATTTACTTAGAATATTTCATATCTTGTTGATATATGCATATATTATATGCCACACACATGTAGAACATTATTCTTATCAAGCCTAGCAGTCTTGTAGTCACTGAGTTTAAAGTTTTCATATTTACTGTAATTACTCATAAAATTATTTTTAATTTTGCAAATTTTACTTATTTTTCCATTGAATAGCTCATTATTTTTCTTTCTATAGTTTTATCATTATAATTTATTTTTATAATTTTGGTAATTTTGTTTACATTTTGAACCATAAAAATGCTTAATTTCTCTATATAGCTGTCTTGAAATAATCAGAATTTGTACTTTCCCTGTTACAAAGCATTCTTTATAGTATACTTCTGTATTAGTCAGGGTTCTCTAGGGGAACAGAATCAACTGGAAGTATAATTATAAAAAGGGGATTTATCAGGCTGCCTATGTAGCCAGAGCCATATACTCCACCACTGCTGTCTGCAGGCTGAAGAGCTGGAAAAACCAGTAGCTGTGCAGCCCAAGAGACTGAAGTCCCAGAACAAGAGGGATCAAATGTGCTACCCTAGTCCAAGACCAAAGGCTTCTGGAGAATCCCGGACAGAGTCAGTGAAGAAGCAAGTGTCTGACATCCTCAGAGGATCAGAGGAGCCATCAAGAACCTGTTTAAGAAAATTGGAGCTTACTTCTGCTGCTGCTTCCTTGTTCTTCTGACTGATTTCATCCAAACCATCATCCTATTGGATGATGTTGCCCACACTTAGAGGGTGTCTCCATTTCAATTGGCTATCCCGCATGCCAGTCATTCCTAGACACACCCTCATTGACATAGCCATGAACCACTTAATCTTTGGCATCTCTTAATCAATCAAGGTGACAATTCAAATTAAGGATTACAGTGCCCTTGTGGGTTTTCCTTCCCAAATTCTTAACCTGTTTAAATTATTTAGATTTTTACTTTTGGAGTTTTATGGTATTGTTTCCCATTTTTTCTTTCATTCAATTTTTCATTATTTGTTTTTCTTTGATGGTAGTAAACTTACCATCACTAGGCTCAATTGTATCGATTCACTTGCCCATGTCAGTAACACCCTCAACCTTGCTTTCCTTTAGTCTTTAAATTTTTCTATTCTATTCCATTATCAGCTTATGATCATGCTTTCTCTTTCTCTCACTGCTTCACTGAAAATAAGTGAAGCAATATGATTTTGAAATGGATTGCAATGCAACCTATATTAATCTAAGGAGAACTGATGCCTTTGAACTATTGTCTTCTTACATCTCTCCATTTATTTTAGCAATATTTTGTAGTTTTTGGAAAAAAAATTCCAACATTTTCTTGCAGAGTTTGTCCTTTTAAGTAGATTTTAATACTTTTTTTCTGTTCTATTCTTCTTTTAATTTCAGTTTCCAATTCTGGGGTGATAATACATTAAAATAAAATTAATTTAGCATTTTGATTTTGTGCATTACAGCTTTATTAAGTCATTTATTGATTCTACTATATTTTTATAGATTCCCCGGAATTTTCTGCATGTGCCATCACATAATCTAAAAATAAAGATATTTATTTATCCCTTTCAAGATTTATTGTTCTTGTCATTTTGAACTGGCTAGGGCATCTATATATCCTTCTATATGAATGGAAAATTACACAGTCAGAGTGAGGAAAGTGTCTTCATTCCCCAACCTCAAACACACATAGAAGGAGGCTAAGGCTGAGGGGCCTATTGCATGAAGACGGACAGCTGTGTGATTACATATACCTGTGCACCCAGCAGAGACTTAACCTAATTCTGAACAATACAGTGTCACCTTTATTTTCTTGGCATTTACATAGCATCGAGTGTGTGAGTGGCCTAGGTATTCATTATATGAATTATGCAGCGAGCATGCCCAGGTTACATGCAAATACAGTGCTCTTTTATATGAAGATTTTGATCATCTGTGAATTTTGACATCCATGTAGGCTGAAGAATGCCTGGAAGAGAAACACAAACATGCCTGAGTCAGAGCAGCCAGAGGAGCACAAGGGCTTGACTGCACATCTTTGGAGATTGGCTGCACCTCAGCCTCTTGCAGGAAGGACAGCCTTCCTCAGGTACCTATTGTACAGAGCCATGGTTGGGTCTGAAAGATCACACAGAAGTTTCTATCAGAAGCTTCTCACATAAGTCATGCTTGTTTTTATTATTTGTAGATCTTTTTTGCTTTAGTTATTATGTGTTGTTCTGTTTGCCAGAGAGAATTGTTTGAAATCTTTAATGGAATATAAATAATAGAAACATTTCCTTAGTTTTGCATGTGCATGTAGTTTTAATAAGAATGCAGCAGATAATTTTGAAGTCAAATAACCCATAATTTCCATTATGCTGTTCTTGGACCAAAACCCAACTCTGATAAGGGATTTCCCCTAAAATGCTTTTGAAGAAACATCAGCATTAGCGGGTGGCACTAATCTTAGTTTGCAAAGTTCTTTGGTTTTGGAGGGAGGACACATGTAGTATAGAAGCTAAGGATGGCTAACCGACTTCCACATACTTTAGTAAATTCCACACCCTCCAGGACCTTGTACTAAGGATTACCATACCCAAAATAACAGGGATAGATTGTATCTCTATAACACTGTAGTAAGTGAAGAGCTCTGGAGGCATAAAGAGAAATTAAAATCCTTGCTATAACCTAGTTGCCACCCCAGCCTTTAAACCCCATGTTTAAATTACTTTATGCATTCTATAATTTAGGAGTGTCTTCACATTACTCAACAGTGTGTCATGCTTTTCTCTTAACTTATAAATCCCATGTCTATCATGTAAATGGTTCCCCATAATTATTGGAAGGTAATGAGGAAGTAGCTTTGTAATTTTTCACTGTAAAATTGATATTTATTGATGTCAACTCCTTTACATTGCTATCATTCCAAAAGGTATCTGCTAGTATTTCTGCATATTTTTAAGGGAACCTCCTCCTATAACTTTTAAAATTCAGTCTTGAAAAAAAATATCCAGGAAAAGTGAGAAGAAAAGAAGGAGAAAAGAAGGACAAGGAGGAAGGAAATATTTAAAAAGGAGAAGAAAGAGGAAAAAGAGGAGGAGAAACAAAATATGTTACTTGTGTAAAGCTTGTGGAGAGATACATGGCAAGTTGTCCCTCTTCCTCTGCTTGGTTGAATAAAGGAGCCTTCAGGCCATCATGGTCTAGAGTCATAGAGCAGGTTGTGGGCCAGAGACTTGTGTTGGTGGCTGCAGTTTGTCAGTTATACTGAGGACCTGGACATGTATAGGACAAGAAGATGCCAGGTGTGTACCCAATTAGGCACTGGTTGGTCCTTTTTTCATTTGACTGACTTGTGGCCTCAACTCTTGCATAAACTTTTCTTTTGGGTAACTCCACTTGGAAAAACACAGGAGCAAGATTTTGTGAAATGTAATTTCTAGTTCAAAGTGACAGCAGCACAGTCTGCTCCTTAGCAACTTGGCATTCATACACATCTTTTATATAATATCTGCCCTTCACAGACAACATTTAACTATTTTTGCTAGTCACTGACATCCCTTTTTAAGTATATTTAACTTTGAAATAAGAAATTAGCAAGATTGAATAACGGGAAGTAGCTTTCCCCTAAGATAATACAATTCTGCATGCCTTCAAACGTATGTTGATCTTCTCCTCAAAAAGGAATATGTCACTTTATTCATCTTTGGGTAATGTTCTTTTTTCTTTTCTAGATGAGTAAAACCCTTCTTGGCTAGGCCCAGGATTAAATAATGAGATATAAGGTTATCTACTAATTAGCATTTTGGTTTTTGAAAAATAATTCAGTCTGTACCATGCAGAAAAATGGAAGAGTTTTGCATGAAATGCTAAGGAATGCATTGCGTTTTACAAAGTGGTGGTTTTAAGACCTGTGCTTGAAACTGTTGCATTCTTTCTCTGTTCTATGTTTTTACAACTTTAGGGAATGCATGTGAGATTTTTTAACTGCAAACTCAAATCTAGTGTTTATTGAATCATAGGTCCCATGTTATAATAATTATACCTTGAATTTTATGCATTGAAAAATGTAAGCACTATGTTAAAATTCTCATTCTGAAAAAAGAAGTTTGTTGTTGTTGTTGTTGTTGTTATTATCATGGTTTTCAAAATGTATTTGAAAATATGTTATTCTTATTTAGTGTTAGGAGTAGAGATAGTAGATTAAAAAATAATGGTAAAAATATATTAAGGAATTACTAAAGAAGTAAGCATGGATAATATTTTCATTTTACACATAAAGGAAATAAGACAAAGAGAGTAATTTATTTGTGGTAAGAAAACTGGTCAATGAAAATATCATGATACAGTACACTAGAGAATGTGAAACTCGGAGAGAAAAATATCATTTTTTATATTTTATACAATTCACTGGAGTTGTTGATAGTGACACTGACATGATAAAAACATGTGTTGTTATTATCTGATTTAAAATTAAAGACATTTGATTGAAAGAAGCCAGGACAATTACTGTGCTACACAAATGCCCTTCTTGGGCAGCACCACACTCTCAGGGCTCTCTGTCCAGGGCTAAGCCTCCCCCAGGGCTTCCCTGCAGGGACTCCCTGGATCTGCACCTGGGGCTGCTCACTTCACCACGTTTTGACTTTCAGTTTCTTTTATCTTCTTGTAATGAATCTGGATAGACTGATTTAAAGCTTATGGCTAGAAAAATGAATATAATCAAAACCCTTATCACTGATATTTTATTTTTTACTTGGTAACAATTTAGTCTGCCTTATGATTTATTAAGGCAAAATTTGTAAAAATACCTTACACTGTTTAAGCACCTTTGTATTTGGTAAATTACATCTTTTGGTCTGACCAATTCAACCTTAAATGAGTTGAAGCCATTTAATCTTTTATCTGATTGCATGTGATTCACAGAAATGTCTTTGTATGTTAACTATAAGCAAATAAAATAAATAAAATTATTTTCCCTCAATATGACAAAACTATGAACTACAGGCTGAGATTAAATTCTATTTTGAGTTATAGACATTTCTTAACATTTTATTTAGATGTGAAAGAAGAAATCACTATGTATGCACTTTGAATTTCAATATAATCTAATTTCCTTTGGTAATATCTGAACACCATTTAGACATACTGCCTGTGTATGTGGATAGAAATCACCAAATGTTTGTCATTATATCCTAGAGTCATTCAAAGAAGAAAGATCACTTTGTAAATTTTCTATGAAATATAATAATGTACAAACATAGTTATATAATACTTATACTTTGCTACTTGATGTTCATTTTGCAAAATTTATCTGTTAAAAAAATTATACTTGGCAACAGAAAAAATAAATTTTTATTATAAATAAATAAATAAATATTATTTCTTTTAAAAATACAAAGTTGTGCTATACTAGAAAATATGGTAAATTCTTTTTAAAGTACACCAAAAATGACTAATAATTCTATTTCATAATTATTTACAAATCTACCCCAAGCTATAATGTCAATGCACTTAAAATGCCAAATGGCCCTTTTCTTAGATGATAAATTACACAGTCAGCAGATTATAATTCTAAAAAATAAAATTTATTCCATTATATATAGCAAAGGAAATGTTGTAGGTAATCATTAGCTCTCCCTGTGGAGGACTCCAGGGCTGGTGCATGGATCTCAGCTTAGGAAAGACACTGACTGACCACTTGTGACCTTCCCCTGACTGGAGTGTCTCCAGTGTCAGTATGTGTATGAGAACAATTGCTGAAGGCATTGTCTTTATTAATTTGTGCAGGGTTAGAGGTAGAAATCTAGGTTCATTATCCTACCTGTGGATATACAGTTTTATCCTCACCATTTGTTAAATAGACTATCTTTTCTCTAACTTTCACTTTTGGCACCTTTGTCAAAGATCATATGATTTTATTTATGTGAATTTTTCTCTGTGTTTTCCAACCAGCTTCATTGGTCATTTTGCATGTTTTCATGCCAGTACCATACTGTTTTTGTGAGTATATCACTAAAAGTAATAAAAAGGGGAGGTAGGATTTGATTAGAGAGGGAAAGGGGAAGAAGGAGTAATAAGAGAAATGAAAACAAAGGTTATAACAAAAAAAATTATACCAAAACAAACCTACTAAACAAACAAAACAAAACAAAAATCCCCAAGCTTCCAAAATCAAAAGCTAAGTAACAGGTGAGTGAACAACTGCCATCTTCCAGAAACAACAAATACAATCTTAACAACCAGTTCACTGTTAATTTCTTTTTTTTTTGTTTGTTTACTTTTTAATTTATGAAAATCATGACCCACGGGTTCTATTTTTGAGAACCTGAATTTTAGGTGGATAGAATTTCATTCCTCCAGGGTAACCATCCCCATATTGGCTACAGTAAACTGTTCTCAAGCTTGGCATTCCTTGATTTGTCTTTTATATTGACATTCTATTTTTTTAATTATTTTTTAAGAATGCAATCCTTCTTACAATAGGAAAAAAAAAAAACTTCCACCAAATGCAGTATGTCCTTTTATTTCACTGGAAGTAGCCTCCTCTATCTGGAATCTTTTGATGGAATCAGCTGGCCATGTTGAGTGAGTGATCTATACCCTCTAGATCTGTGTAAGTGCACTCTATATTGTTTAAACAATGATGAGATATTCTAAGGACACATTTCTTAAGAGTATATTCTAATCATTAAGTGATATATTGACTTCTGGGTTGGAGTAAATGGTAATAAGTTTCTAGGCATCTCATATTGAATTGAATGATTGCTTTTATGTGACTTATGGAAACCTAGCCTATCAAGTGAAATAAGTATAAGAGTGGAATATAACATAATATGTGCACATTAAAGAACAGATCTTCAGTTTGGGAGATGAGAGTATGGTCCTTGTACAGCTAATACCTTCCTCATAAGTGTGTTAACATTATAATTGGAAATTACTGTATTCTAATATCTGTTACATAGATTGTTATTTTTAATCAGAGGAACCTTTGAGAATTGAGTGAGAACTTGGGTGAGTTATTTAATGTCTCACTAGTTGTTTCTTAACTTTTCTATTAGTTCATAACTACATATAATATTAGAATAACTACTTTGTAAGATAGTAATGAAGATTAAATATAATAATTACTATTACAAATCTTGAAAGTTTCCCAGAATATTGAAAAGTTCTCAAAAATATTAGATAATAATATGTATTACATTATTAATTTATGATGTAATGATGAATTTGGTTACTATTAATTAATATGAACAATATATAAATGAATATATGTATATACTGATGAAATAATATTGCTCTTTCTTGAGTAGAATTTTTAATTTTCTCAAGTTTAGGAGTTTCAATTAATTCTTATTCTATGAATTATTTTTAAAGAATAGCTACCTACACTCTCCTTGCTTTCATATTTAATATTCCTAACTTTATATAGTTTTGAGAAAAATTTATAAATAATGAAAATTGCTTAAAAATAATTTCCAGTTTTATTGCTTGCCTAATATATCTAATAGGTCACTGGCTTTGATAATTAATAAAAATTGACCTCCTACACAGATATCCCATCATTTTAATTAATTTGTGAAATAATAGCATACAATAGCAATCACATAAAAATAAAGATAAACAAAAATCTACTAGATTGAGTATATCTCATTTGGATTTATTTTTCACTTCTCTGAGTCCATGGACTCTCCAAATAACTCTATGCTGTCCTTTTCACAAATGATCTATGACCTAACACTTCAGTCTTATAATATTTGAAATGATGGAAAGAAAACAAAATGACATTCCAGGTCATAGAGCACACAGGTGTATCATAGTATCAGAAAAAGCAGAATGCATTCAGACCCTAAAATGAGTCTACATTACATGATGACAGTAATTATTAGAATAGGAAACTAAAATAAGATGGTGAAAATTACAGAATTATCAATGTGGTTTATATTTTACTAAGATGATAAAAAGAGAGATTGAAAACAAAACATAATTTCATAATATGTGCTAGAATTAATTTCACAATAATTGAGTTCAAGTCCTAGAGACCCCTTGTATTTATCAGTGCTTTCTAGAGGGACAGAAAAACAGGTTGTGTTTGTTTATAAAAAGGGATTTATTAGATGGTCTTACATGTTCAGAAGATGGATAGTCCCACAATGGCTGTGTGAGGCTGGAAACTTGGAGGAATATGAATTTTGAGCATCAGAACAAAACGACCAATGATATAGTGCCAGTCTGAGACTGAGAGCTGCAGTACTCCCTGGATAATTATTGGTGAGTTTCATATTGGAGCTGGAGTCCAGTGTCCTCAAGTGATGGCAGTAGCAAGAGACTCAAACACTGAAAATTAGTAGGTCTTGCACCTGCCTGGCTTCCTGCTGCTTCTTTTATTTGCTCCTGAGGCCCCAGCTTTTTGGAAAGCATCTCCACATTCAGAGTGGGTCTACCATCTATGTTTTTTTGTTCCCTGGAAGCACCCTTATAGTTATGTCCAGAAATCTCCTAATTGTAGGTGTCTCTTAGTCCAATCATACCCATGATGCAGATTAATCAGCACATCTTTGATAGAGATCAAAATGACAAAAAGTTTGGGAAAGTGCATAGAAATCCATTAAGAGAATTTGTATGTGAAAGCTTTTGCCCTTTTGTGAAGATCCTAGGCATGAAGCCTAGGGATAGAGGCAGCCATAATGTATTTTTGCATGTATACGATATCTATCTGCGTTGGGAAGTTAGTGGACTTATGCCTATACATATCCAAAATTGAGAGGGCAAAGAGTTGGCTTGGTAATCTACTTTAAAGGATTTCTTTGTTCTTCTTCCTCTTTTAGAGTCCCAACCTATAATCTAATACAGGTGGTTCAGTGTTTTGGCACAACTTATAAATACATGAGAAAGAATATCAAATCTATGATGTGCGTTTGGTGTAAATCCCCAATTGTGCATCAACTCTGTAGTCAGAATCACATCTAGTTCATCTTGTCATCATAGCCGTGAACACCTCTGGTTGAGTCAACTCTTTATGAAAGAAATATTAATATTCATAAGACAAATGATAATCAATTTAGAAACACAATTTATATCATGTAGAATGATATTATAGTAAAATCACTCCATGAGATAACCTTAAATAATTTAGGAGGATATAAAAGAAATATGTTTCAGTGGCTTCTGGATTTTTTGTTTAAAGAAGAAAAAGGTGCAGGGCATGGTGTTGCATGCTTGTAATCCCGGTGGCTCAGACGGCTGAAGAAAGAGGATTGAGAGTTCAAAACCAGCCTCAGCATTTTGGTGAGGCCTGAGAAACTCCATGAGACCCTGTCTCTAAATAAAATACAAAAAAAGTGCTGGAGATATCGCTCAGTGTTTAGGTGCCCCTGGGTTCAATCCCTGGTTTAAAAAAAAAGAGTAGGAAAAATGATAAATGTATAAAATTCTTTACAGTAAATGTATTGCTGCAAATACAGGAAAAAACATTATTCATGCATATGTGTTAGATGAATTCTTCCCTAATATCTTAAAGTTTAAACTCAACAATATTTATGTCTATGCAAAATAATTAAAACCCCTCATGGCAATCATAACACACCTACCATCGAAATTGAGAGAGGTATGACTTCCTTTTGGAGGGAAGTAATAAAACTGTTTAATAGTCTGATTTTCCCAGTGGGATGTAAATTTGTATATTGTGGCTTTGATGATCTAAGAAAAGACAATAGACCATTGAAAAATAATAGAGTAAAATCTTTTAGTGTTGACAACATAATGAAAATACAGTTCTGTGCTTTTTATTGTCATTAAACAAGTTCTTTTCTACTGGGAAAATAATATGTGCAGCATGATACAAAAAAAAAGAGTTTGATTTTGGATAGACTTCTATACATCATGTATTCAATATTGCTACATAAATCTTTGAGTTATTGACCTAACAATATAATCCTGTGTCAAAATATTTGCTTTCTACAGTCCTTCAATATTGTGAAAAACAAAGTACGTAGCATGATATCATATGTCTTTGTTTTTATAAAGGAGGAAAAGTTTGTTCTATCTCACAGTTTTACAAGTTCAGTCCATGGTTGGCTGATGGGATAGTTCTGGGTCCAAGGTAACTCGGAACAATGTGATGGAAGGGAATGTTGGAGAGAAGCAGCTCAGGACATGGAAACTAGAAGCAGGGAGATTTCTGCTCACCAAGGACAAAATATTAATCCCAAAGTTGCATTCTCAGTGGCCTCCTTCTTCCAGTTAGGTCCTACCAGCCTGCAGTTATTGCCCAGTTAATCCACACCAGTGGGTTAATGTATTGATTAAGTTGAAGCTCTCATAACAGTATTTTCACCTCAAACTCTTGTATTATCTTGCACATGAGCTTTGGAGGAACATCATATCTAAACCATAACATTTCGCTCTTCATTCCTCCCCAAAAATCTTATGCCCATCCCAAAACACACACAAAAAATATTTACTTCATTTTCAAGAGTTTTGGTCATCTTAACAGCTCCAAGTCCAGACTCTCATCTGAAACTCAAGAGAAGCTTATGAAGGTTTTCCCCTATAAAGAAGGGTATGTATTGGGAAGGAGTAAACATTTCCATTCCACAGAGAGAAATAGGGGCACAGAGAGAATGGAAGGGACCAAAGAAAGACCAAAATTCAGTTAGATAAACAAATTCTATAGCTGCACATCCAGCATGTGGGGCACAGGGCGTTGTGAAGTTCTCTCCAGAAGGCTGGTGACGCGCCACCCTTATCACCTTCCGGTTGCAGCCCACATGGCCTCTGTCTTGGCCTGTTTCTGATCCTTGCCTCCAGGTTTCTTTGGCAGAGATTCAATGTTATTGGCATTTCTTAATCTTAGGGGTCTCCACTGCATCTTCAGCTACGCCTTCATAACTTCTCATGAGCAGACTCCAGGGACTGTGACATCCCACACTTTGCCTGCCCTCCCTGTCTTCCTTTGAAGACTGGGTAAGATGTTTCCATAACACTCTAAGCCCAGCATCCTACATTCCTGCCCCCACCAGCATCACAGACATCACCAGACGACAAGGTCTGTCCCTGGAGCAGTAGCCAAGCCTACAGCAGGGAATGCCTTAGCCTTTGAGTGCCTGGGTTACTGAGCACAGGGAATAAAGGTTGTAGGGTCCCTGGTGGAAGAAAGGGTTTTTACTTTTATACTTGGAGGCTCAGATGGGTGCAGTCTTCTCAATACCTGAGATGCCTTCAAGTCATCTTTTTTATTATTATTATTTTGGAGTCAAGTGCTTAACATTTCTTTGGTGGATGTGATCCCTTCAAAAGCCACAACTTCTTTAGTACTAGTTTTTCTTTCACTTTTGTAGCCAAACTGTAAGTTCTTTTTATATTTTTCCTCTTTGATTTCTGTTTCTGACTATCAAGGTAAACTTGGCTAAAATCTTTCCAGCAATACACGTGGCCATCACCTAAATGCCAGGCTGTCTCAAAATTTCCTCTGATGGAGTGATTTGTACATCACTTTAAATTGATCCTCATGAAAAAGTATGCATATGTAGACAACTTCTTTTCAAGAAAACATCATGAATGACCTATGGCCCAATTTCCAGCAGAGTCCTCCTTCTCCTGTCAAACCTCATGGGCTCATTCTCACCGTCCACACTCCTATTGGCATTCTGGACTTTGAAGCTCCCATAAGTACTGCACATTAAGCTCTGCACACAATATTCTACAGTTTTTCCAGGTTGCATCTCTAAACTTTTCGAAATCCCTGTCCCAACAAACCACCTCCAAAGGCTTCTGAACAATGCAGTCATAGCAACAACGCCCCATCTCCGTACCAATTTCTGTTTTAATCAGCTTTGTGTCACTGTGATGAAAAAGCCTGAAAAGAACAACATGGAAGGAGGAAAGCTTATTTTGGCTCATGAATTCAGAGATCTTAGTCCACATCTAGCTGACTCCAAGGCTGTCTGCCCAAGGTGAGGCCAAACATGGCTGCGGGAAGCCAAGGCGGTGGGAAAGCAGTTCAGGACATGGAGTGAGAAGCAGAAATTCCTATGTGTCTTTATCAGGACGTTTCAAAATCAGCCTTATGACAAATGTCTCCTTAGAAAAGTTGATATTTAGATTAATGAATTTCACCTAATTCAAGTATATTAATCTATGTTTAGCAAAACATACAAATCCATATTCACTTTTTAAATTTAAGTTTTAGAAAAAAATATGCCTAATAACTCTCATATAGCCCCATGTGAGAACTTTTCCACCTTTTAGAAAGCAGATTTTAAGTGTATTAATCCATATGGCATTGTTGTAGCCAATCTGTTAATTTACAGTATTAAGTCAAACATTTTTTTTTCCATTTCATAGTTTGTGTGGAATGCCATCTGTTTGTGGAAATTGTTATACTTAAAAATAGATGGGTAGTTCTATTATGGGCTGCTAGATTTATTTTTGTTTTGTGTAAATTCAACATCTGCTATATCAAACAGATAGGTTCCCAGCACTAATATCAATTAGATTACTTTTTAAATATGAATTAAGGTATGCATTGTTTAGCACTATAATAATACATGTTTTTTTCTGTTGTATTATGCTCTGGAAATGAACATTTTATGGCACACTTGATGTCATTCAAACTGAATTGTAGAATTTTATTAAGAGTGAAATGTATCTAATGCATTAATTTATCAAAATTTAGAAAAATGGAGACTATAAACACAACTATAATAGAAAAAATTTGATTCTGAGGTAAGCAAAGCTTGTTAAGCAGTTTTGGGGATGTAAACATATTAATACAATTTAAAAGAAATAATATTATGGAACATCATGTCAAACTATGGTAAACATTTGAAATAATTAAATAATACTATCCTACCATGCTTTTGATGGTCAATGTCTCCTTATGTGCTTATGGACCAAAGCACTAAGAAAGAACTGTTGGCAAAGAACAGGTATGTAACTGAAAACCATTTTACTAAAAATATATTTAGCATCACATGAAGACATTATTAGTATAGGTCCATTATTGTTTGCATGTTTCTCTCTGTTTCATTGATAATTTCTCAGGAGCATTTTTTTCAATGTCATGTCCAGCACTTTACTTGGTATTTACTGTCTTCAGTATCAGTAAACTATGTACACTAGACCCACATCTCACCCTGACCTTGACCAAAAGTCTAATATTGGTATAATGTTGTGTAAATCATGTAATCATCGGTTAGTTTAATGGCTATACATACAGTGTCCTCTTCAATGGATTGCTGTAGGAAAATATAAAAAAGATATGCTTCCAGTTTAACTTAAAGAGTTTTCCTCAGTCTTCTCCTATTTAACATTCTTATAAATTATTGATTCTTAAAACAGAAAGGGACTACCAAATTTGTGAGTGAAAGGAATATGAGATAATTCAGATGAAAGTTTTAGATTATCAAGTGAGTAGTTTTCTAACCAGTATCTATTTTCCATTTCTCTCTTTTCAAAAGATTTATCTGGAGTAACAATAAGAGCAGAACTCCACTTATCATTTGTATTTTACCTTGGATCCAGGGATGTTAATAGTAGGAATATCTGGATGGTGAGATTTTGGGGAGATACTTCACAGAGAGTATCACATAATGAGTTGCTGTCTCCGCAAAGTTGAGATATTATATACTTTCCAATTGCTTTAAACCTTCCTACAATAACTATATGATTTAATTTGCTTCAGCATTTACCTCTATACTGTGAGGCAACTTGAGGATAGAGCCTCCAAAACATTCTAAATAAGGTGCAGCAACAAGATGTAACTCAATTCTCTAAGCACAGAGGTATCCACTCCAAATCTCTACTACTAAACTTTAGATTTCTAAATCGTGAAAGAAAATAAAATTTTATATATATATATATATATATATATATATATATATATATATATACACATACACACACACATACCTACATATGTTAGAATATATTCCCATGGTTAATAAATATGTGGGATTATTATAGTCTGTTATCTATACTCAGGTTATTTTCCCTATTCTTATCACTTTAAGCCTATTCTATCATCTTGAAAATGTGACATTATTAACATAAAGTCAAGTGACAAAGGATAAAATGTTTTCAGAACACTGAGACTGAAGGGAACAAACATATTTCATATGCTATTAATGTTATTATGGTTTGTATTTTTAATGCTCCCCAAAGTTTGTGTGTTAGGCAATGCGGGAATGTCCAGAGGGGGCATGATTAGAGTCTGGGATCTGTAACCTCATCAGCACATGAATGCATTTGATGGGTTAATAATTTGAATGGATTGTGGAGTGGTAACTCTAATCAAGTGGGAAAAATTAGGAGAAAGTAAGTCACTGGGGCCTGACTTTGGGGACAACATTTGGTCACTGATTTCTAGTTTCTTTCTTTTTCTCTGATTACTGGCTGCCATGAGCCAAGCCGATTTCCTCCACCATGTTCTTCTTCCATGATGTTCTGCCCCACTTCAGGCTCAGAGCCAAAATTTGGCCAAACATGGACCAAGACCTCTGAAACCATGAACCCCTAAAACATTTTTCCTCTTCTGAGTTTTTCTTGTCCAGTATTTTGGTTACAGCTATGAAAAGCTCATTCACCTAGACATACCATTTCATATTAAGAAGACACTCAGTACTATATGCAAGTGATTTTCAAATATGAGTACATTATTCTTACAAGTGGGCATATACCTATGACTCAAGTGATTTAGGAGGTCGACACAGGAGACTGCAAGTTCAAGACCAGTGTCACCAATTTAGTGAAATTCTGTTTCAAAAAAAAAAAAAAAGGGCTGAGGATGTCTGTCGCTTGTGGTAAAACACCACTGGGTTCAATCCCCAGCATATATGCATGTGTGATCTATCTTTTGGGATTATAAGAGAAATTAGAGATTCAATAAGAGCTAGTTGTGATTTTATCAAAGCAAATGTTTGATGTACAAATATCAAGTATAAGCTCAATTCATTATCAAATATTGAACCCATTCTAGTAACCATGATCCAGGGAAAAAAATTAACAACAGTAGAAACAAAAACAAGAACAGTCAACATCCCAAAGCTCCATATGGCTCTTCTGAGTCATTGGTAGCTTTCCCATTCCCTGAAAAAGCCCACTAAACTGATGTTTGACAAAACTTTCATGTTTTGAACATGATATAAATGAATAATGTGGTGTGTTATATATATGCCAGGCCTTTTCTCAGAGTATTGTATCTGTTGTGTTTATCTTACTGAGTGTAGCAACAGTTCATTCATTTTCATTGCTGTATAATATTTCATCTTGTGAAAGTCCCACAGTATATTTATCTATTCTATTATTGATGGACCCTCACATTTCTATATCTTTTTTCTATTGAAGTAATGTGACAGGCCACATAATTAATTGTTTGGGGTAGTTATTTATTTTTATCTCTGGTTCTATTGCTAACTGTAGAAGTGCTGAGGTATAATGTATATAGTTGTTCACATTTTGTAAACAAGACATGGTAGCTTTCCGAATTTGTGTAATTAGCTTTCAATCTAGCAGAGACTTCTCAGGATCTATGCCTTCCTCAACAGGTTTTATTAGCAATTATTTCACCTAAAGCTTGTATGATTAGTGTGTAGTGGTAACCCAATATTGTATTCATTGCTTGTCTTCATTGCCTAAGGAAACTATAAGTTTTCATAAGTTCATGGGCCATTTAGATTCCTTTGGAAATTTCTTTTCAAGTTTGTTGCCTATTGTTCTAGTTAACCGTCTTCTTTTCATTTCCTGATTTGTAAGATCTCTTATAATTCACAAATGATTGTCTGTTGCTGGTGGATTGAGTTTCTTCTCCCCCTTGACAGCATGTTTGCCCTCTCATGATTTGCCTTTTAATAAATGTAATATTTTGAAGATTAACATAGCGCAATTTATCAATAATTTATGTTGTTGTGAGTGATTTTTAGTCCATTATTGAAACTTTCTCCTGCTGGGAAATCATGAAGACATTCTTTGTTATCTTCTGGAAGCTGTATTACTTTACTTTTCAAGAAACCAACCTACAATACACCAAGGTATAATCTCTGTAAAAGATAGGAGAAACAGATTGACTTTTATGTGTTTAATTAATTGACAAGACTGTTCAGGGAAGCTGTTGTCATTGATTGCATATTTGTACACAGAGTTGTTGCTATACCCTTTATTCACTTGGTCCATTCAACTATTCATGAATACTACACTGTCATAATTGCTGTGGCTTTATAATGATTTGTAGACTAGATGTATCAATTTTTTATCAGTTGTTTTTGAATGGTATTCTTATGTGGCTTTAGGTTTTTAATTTCCATGTAAATTTTAAATAAACTTTCAATGGTCAGTTAAAAATCTCAAGATTTTGATGGCAATTTCTTTGAATCTATAAGTTAATTTTTATGTTTCAATATTTCAATAAATATTTTAGTAAGTATTTGATTTTTATCATTTCATTTTTTATTAAAAAAATTCTCTCTCCTCTTATTTTCATTTGATTATGAGGATTGATCTGTGGGAACAACAAAAGATGAATAACAAATGAGTAGTGAGTAGTTTAAAAAAAGGTAGAACTATGACAGATCAAATTCAATATCCTGAACTCTAAGAGATTGCAGTTAGTTTTATGAGTGTTGAAAATAATCAGAACTGAGAAACTCGAGAGGGAGGAAAAGGTAAATGATTGAGAAATCATTGTTGCATCTATATATAGTCTTGTCAATATTTTCTATATATACATGTTGAATACATGTATATATTATTATAATCAAATTAATTAAATGGGATGTGTTAGAAGTCATGATAATTATAGTTATTAAATTGAAAACTTAATCAAAATAATAAAGAATATTTATGTGTATGTGATCTCTTACATTAAAATGCTCTCTGAAAATATATTCTCTAATAATAAAAGGAATAATAAAACTAATCAGATTACAAAATAAATACAGAATATTTCTCATTTTAATTTTCTGATACCAACTGCAAGTGAGTTAGTGCCCATCTAGGCAATTTTACTTACAAAAATTTAAAAGTTTGTTAAGTAGTTTTAATGTATATTAAATATTATGTATATTTTATATACATTGGAATTCAAATATCTGTTTGCAGGAGGGCTATATTCTGGTTTGCTGGTTTCTTTGTTTTATTTCACTTGAAACAATATTGTAAAAATCTCAACCAAATTTTATTGTAATTGTACATATTTCTCTTTAATTAATATGAATCAAAATTTAAGAACTTACTTTGACAGTATCAATGTTAAATTTAATTAAAGTCACTACTATTGTGATTTGTAGTTTTCTCTAGATTCGTGCCTATTCCTCAGAATAAAGTTTTTAAAAAGCAATTATAAATTAATTTTGCAGCTGTCTTAATGTAGCTAATGGAGATACTATTTATAGTAAATTTGATCAAGCATCCTTCTCATATTGACAGAGGTTACATATGACATGAACAAGGCAATATGATCCAAGACACTTTAAAGTAAAGTGAATGCAAACAGTTTTGAAAATATCCAAACTAGTTTTAAAATGTTTCTAAATAAATTCTCTTTTTGAAAAAGTTATACTAAAACAGAAAGAAAGGTAAAATGTTGACAGTAAGAGTTAATGATAATTTAATTTTTTTTCTCCTTGTAAAATAAATTGCTTTGTGCAGAAATTGTGTGTGCATGTGCTTACATGTGCTTACATTACCACTGATTCTAGGCAGCTAGATCGTGTTGACAGATTCTGGTTACCAAGATCATATTTTGCTTTTCCAACTTTACAAAGAACATTTTCTCATTGAAGGTCAGCTTGACAAAAGATGCTTCATTGCACTCCCCATTCCTGAGAAAGGGCTTCAACTTCAGCTCCAGCCTGTACACTTAACCAGTTATCAAAAGAATGCGTGGACTTTATTAGCCATCCCCTGTTTCCAAACACTGGGATAAGTTTTTTGGTGGATGAGTCAGTCATAATGTTAGATTTGGAATTGTCACATCCTTTAAAATGACTTTGCCAATGAAGTAATAAATGGTGTTTGTAAGTAAGCTTTTATTTTGGAGTGCATATGGCTCCCCCATTTAATAATTTGCTGATATGTATTCTAGAAAAATAAGTGCTCTATTTACAGAGAATGCATGCAAATGGATGAGCTATGTGAGTGCCTGATCATTCTTAATTTGGGCTAATATTCAAATTCTCAAATTCCAGCCAGCAGACAACTGTGATTTGTTGGGTTTGTGATATTGTTTTCCTTTTTTCTCTGCTTATTTCTCAATTCAAGATAACATGTAAACTTATACTTTTAAGAATTTGATGGCGTTCTATTTTAAGTAAATGCATCCACATAGTAATATAACATTATACAAGTATTTTCTCTTGGTAGGAGATCAGGTAGCCAACGACATTCTACTTTGGAGTATACCAGGTTTGAAAATTACTAGAGGGTTTGTTTCAATTTAGATGGCCAAATGTTTTGTTGTTTTTGTTTATGATGTAAAAACTGACTATAATTATTATCACAGAGGAGCTGTTATGTTTAATAGTTTGTTTTACACTGAATTTTCCTGTTTTTGTTTTGTTCATTTATATTTGAATGGGAAAATGTCAAAGATTGGATCTCGTATTAATCACTAACTTACACTGGATTTTATAAGTTTAAAAAGCAGGCAAAATGGTCACCTCTTTACTCTCTTATTCAAAATGAAAAGCTTTAAAATCAAAACCATTACAAAGTAGAGCTGGAAAGCACTTTGAGATATTCCTGGTTTATTTATTTTTCTTTTACCTGCTACTTCATTGCGCAGTTCTCTAACCTTTCACTTGCATTTTTTTTCTCCCCTACATTTCAAAAGACCTATTGTATCCTCTTTTTGGATATTTCTTAAATGATCAAAAGAATCACATCACACCAGTTGGATCTTTTCAAGGATGTGAGTTGAGAATAAACTCAGGACACCGCTTATCTGGGGAAGTGTAGTAGAAAGCAAATTTGGATGTTCTCCTGCCCTCCACACATGGTGAATTAGCCACTCATCTCTGATGAGTCAGAGTTCCCTTTGATCTGTGAGACATTAGCAAAGGCTTAAGGGTAAGAGGGCATTTGAACAAACACGTTATTGTCAAATGTTCACCCTGGTGATTACAGCAGATTGACATGAGTTTCTTTGAGTGTCTGCTCCCCATGCCTTTTGTAAATATAGAGTATTTCAGGTTGTATAAATAAAATGAAAGATAAGGGCAGGAGGTTATTGACAGGTGAAGTTAGTTATTCCATGGCATGATCCTCTTAAAAGTTACTATTGTGTTACAAAGCTAATGATAAGAGTAATCCGGTCATGTTTATTTCAATTGTGATCTATTTGTGACTTCAACTACTTTAATTAATTAAGATCACAGACCAAAATTTTTAAATGTTTAAGTATTATAATGAATTATGATATTATCATTGGGATTTTGCCATCTGTATAACTTGAATCCTTCCAAAACAATTAGGCTCCCCTTGCACTAAAATGTGTAGCTGTGTCACAGATGAAAAAGCTGCTATATTTACCTTGTCCCAATTCTCTTATTGGAGATTAGTCATTTACTTTGAGCTACTCAACACCACATACAGGCATTTTTAAATCCCTTCACTTAACAAATTATCAGCGAATATTCACCCTATGCAAGAAAAAATAAACTATTTCTCCCTGACAGCTCAAGTGAATTAATTAGGTCAGCCCATTCTATGTCTATTTCAAGTGACCATTGTACTATCAAAGCCAGGCATTGCTTTCTTACACATAGCCACTTTAGAGAAAAATTGCCCACGCTCCCTGCTGATGAGACCCACCAAGTAGCACAAGATTTTCCTAGGTTATATACCTAAGCCACAGATGACGGTTCCAATGGTGAGACTTGTTGCCCAAGAAGAGCCAAATATCAAACACTATTTTTCCTGTATATTTGGTTTGGCCACAGCACTAAGACAATTAAATAACACTGAGGAAATGAGCCGTAATATTACAGAGGCTCAGAGGGGGTTGGTTCATATCAGTTCACCTGCCATCCAAAATGACAGCCTTCAACAGATGGAGTAGAGATGTTGGGTCATTAAAAACACAAACTGTAAGGAAAATTGAGATGGAGACCCTGACTGTGTGACACTGCTCCAGTTCTTGTGAGATCTCATTCTATTCCCCGTCTTCTTAGGTGCATTGGTTTTAATACATTTCTAGCCTAAGCAATTCAAAGTCACTCAATAGAACTGCCCAGGATTCTGATGCCTTCACTCCTTTTTACTCACCAAGTTCTGGATTCTTTGCCACTTCCATAGATGATGGCTGATCAAAATTTTTCATTTTCTGTAATTGTTTCAGTTTTGTTGCTTTAATTCCACATGTTTTTCTTCTTCAGATGTGAACAAGAACAAGGACCACATTCTGTTATTTACTACTATTTCTACTAATAAAGGGGAGCATTTGTATTTAATGATTTTTTTCGTGTGTGTGTATGTGTGTGTGTATGTTTGTATGTGTGTGTGTATAAAAGATGTGTCTGGAGATGTGTATACACATACATATAAATATATATCCATACACAAAAATGTAGTATTATTATCATAGGTACAGATATATCATATATTTTAAAAATATACATATATATGTATGTATTTCACACACTGAAAAATTGGCTAAACATGAGTAATAGACTGTTTTAATAAGCAAAAGAGAAAGTTTTCTTTAGAAAAAAAATATTATTCACACAGTAATAGAATTGACCAAATATGAATAACAGTGTTTGAGCAAAATAAAAAGTTTTTCTTTAGGGTTATTGCTTGCGACTGTGTTACCCTATTTGAAGGTTTGCATGAAAGCAACATTTCAAATTTAATTTCTTAACTTTGTAAGAAGGTGGTATTTTTACTTTTAGATACGTGTCTAAAACACATCAAAAAATGCCATCTCACAGAAAATAAATATCCATTTTCACCCAAATGTATTAGAAAATATGTTTAGTCGTATGGGAAGAGCATTGTTTGTGGTTAACTATTTTCCTTGCCGATGATTGTGTTTGTCCTCACAGGACATGACTCAATTTGCAAGAAACAGGTAAACCGAGATTACAGAATCACAGATGTACAGGTAGTACCTAGTGAGAAAAAACCTGTGCAAAGCTTTTCATACCTCTCAAAGAGGAGATCCACAAAGGCACAGATCAGCATATAATAAACATCACCTGGGGAGAGTCCCTTGACAGGAATGCTATTTTGCATTCTGAAATCTCATTTTGACTTGACTGTCCTTACAGTTTGTTAGGTGGACCAGAATAAAGCCCCAAAATGGCACACGTCACCTTTGGGGCATGCTGTATTTTACAGAATATAGAAATAACTTAGGATCCCACAGGCAATTGATAGCTCAGAACAAGGAACTTGGTATGCATGAAGCTTCTGAAATGAAGTTGTGTGTTCCATTAGAAAGTGTTGAGTCAGGCACCCACTTCTCAAATAGTACTCAGGGAAATGTCAAACCGCACAATGTTCACGGTGTTGACTAACACTGAAGGAGAAACCAGAGGATCCCTAATGTATTTGAGTTTCAACTGATTTGGGGAAAGAATGAAAAATACCAACTTTGTCTAGTGCAGTTTTTCAGTTTTATTTTCCAAAAGGAAAGTTACGTGAATCAAAATATTTCATCATTGGAAGACAATAAATAAATATAAATACATATATTTATATTTACTATCAATTAAGTATTTAATTGATAGTAAGATCATAAGATGATTTACTATGATGTGCAATTTGGAAAAGAACATATTTATTATTATTTTCTGGAAGTTTTGGAAATTATAATTTAAAAATAGGGTCTTTTACACTATGAGATAGTGATGTATATATCCACCAGTATAACATCCTGTGTGTGTGTGTGTGTGTGTGTTGGTATACATGCCTGTTTGCAAATATGCATTAGCCCAACATTTTGATTGAGGGAAAAACAAGATGACAATCATCTGGAAAATTAGAATCATAAATAAATGACTTTTTATTTTTCTTAATAAAGAATAAAAGTTTCAATAGACAATTTTAAGACAATTGACCTCAAAATTTAATCTGTGAAAAATGTTAATATGACAGAGTGCTTCATATCAATACAAATAGATACATTCTTATGCCAGAATCAATTTATTTTTTCTTAGGGTGCTCATGTAAAAAAACCACTTATCTTTTATTTATAGGCCTTGGCAGTAAATTTCTGTAATTTTATGTTTTCTCAGCATCCTTTTTGATAAAATGCATACTACCTTACCAGAAGTTGGGCTTTGTGGTCAATGCAGCTCTTATGTATAAAACCACCACCTGCTAAAACTGTCCCTAAGGGCCAGGTGGATCTTCCCACTGACCCACACACTCCTGTGGGCTGTGCAGATGTGCAGTGACAACCTGTCAGTCACAGTGAAGCCTCATTGGGACTGGTGCTAATTTGCTGTAGAATTACAAATTAGGCCTCTCCTTGCAAACCTGCTTGAGCAATGCCCTGGACTCCAGTAAAGCCCCCAGGTGTCTGGCCCCCCTTCTTTGTTCCCCTGGCTATTGAGAGTGTGTGCCCAGATGCAGATGGTCCCCACTTCCCCAAAGCCCCTGTCAGTGTGCTGCTCTCTTCCCTCTGACATCTGGGAGTAGTAAACTGTCATTATTCCAGGTGTGTTGTTGAGTTTCCTCCCGTGTGTCTCACCTGTAGACATGCCTGTTTGCAATGTCCTCCCTTTTCAAGGCTCCCCTAGCTAGTGGTTTGGTAGGAATACATTGGACTGACAGCCAACAGCCCACATTTTGCTATAATACTTTCCATACACTGTTGCAGATGAACAATGACAATTCTCATGTTTTCATTGTCAAAGGGAAATTGATTAAGGTGAGTTTATTCTCTGTCCAAATAACAGACTCTATTTCTGGGATTCTTCTAGACATAAAAGGAAGAATTGAGAAAGACACTCATATAGTCTGATATTAAAGAAGAGATTGAAAAAAATCAGATAGAAAGCATGAAATACAAAATATTTAATGCTAGAGTTGGAGGTCATGAAAGCTACATGTCAAGATAACTGGGAAGACTTTAGGAACTGAAGGCAGACTTGGCTCACAATAGAAAAGTTAAGTACTCTGTGCATAACTCCAAAGAGCTGAATTCTAAGAACACTCTGAAAGAACTTCGAAGGAGATTTTTTTTTCTCAAAACCTCCAACTCAGCACTCAGACTGGTGGACAATTTAACTTAGGCTTTCTCTGACCCTAAGGGAAGAACCCAGTTAAAACCTCCAAGACTTCTGTTGTACAGAACTGCAACCTAATAAATACATAGTATTTTTTATGCTGTAAGTAAAACCTAAATACACTTCTATAAATTCACTGACAGCCTACCGGAGGCCACAGGGTCTCCATCACTGCACATAAAGATTAAATAGTTTCCTGTTTGCAGCAGCCACTTAAGGTATCTATTTTTCTTTTGTCTTTTATACAATAAGTACTAAAACACTGTCAGGATATTGGCTTGACATCATTAAAGGAGCACCAAGAAAATGAACAAAAAATGACTGGCCAATGTCCAGGATTTGGGAGATGTGCTCTTCATGAAGCACAATATCTTCTTTGGTAGCTTATGCTGCTGGTAGCAGCAGTCACTGAGTAGCCACTGAGAGTGGCTCCAGCAGATTCGCATATTGACCAGTGTCACTCAACCCAAAGCAGAGGGTTTGATACCCTCAGTTGGGAGATGGGAAAGCTTTGGAGTACAGAGAGTAAAACAAAAGCAGTCATATCCCTTCAGCCTCCCTCCTCACAAATGAGGAGTTCTATTATAAGCACTTTGCTAAGTGTTTTATTTCTTTCTTGAAAAATAACATCATCTAAATTAAAAGACCAAAGAGCTACTTTCTCCCTCTCTCCCCAAAAGAGTGAAAACATATGTAAATGCTTTATAATTTACGTTTCACAAGCATGACATGCATCAAATAAATGTACCATGATCAATTCTAGTGACTTTATTTCACTTCATATTGAGTCTCTAGGACCCACCTGGATGAAATGAGTGTAGCTACTTCTCTGGAAATATAGAATGTAAAGTTGTAAACCATAAATGGTTAAAAGCAACAACAACAAAAAAATCTAGCTTGACTTCCTCTATTAATCAGACACCACCAGCTAATCCAAAAAGATGTGCCCTTTCCAATTTAGGCATGATGTTCTCTAGACAGTGAGAGTGACTTTGAAGCATAAAAAGTAGTTAACCTTCCTGGCATGATGCTGTAAAAGGTGTCTGCTTATATCTATCTGCTTCCAGAATCATTTGGATCAAAGAAAGGTGACACAGGTCTGGTTTTCTCTTGCGATTCAGACTTCCATTTCAGGGAAGGAGCAATGTGCTGCTTATTTTGAATCAATTAATCGTTTTGCCTGTTTCCATAGAGTTGTGCTCTGATTGTACTATGAGAAAAGAAATGTGCAGGGTGGTTTTGGAGAAAAGCGCCTTTTTCTCTCAAAGCAGTTACGATCCTTACTTAGCAACACTTTCAGATTTCTTTCTTCATTTCTTTTCTCATTAAAATGACAGAATCTCAGACATATTAGCAAGTAGATGTTGAAAGATTCTATGTTAAAGGTGAAACAAAGGAGGCAGAAAAGGTGGCTTTGGTTGGTTATCTCACCAAGGGCAAAAATAAAATTTAAGCAAGCACATTTCAGAAAGACATAAATTATAAGAACCCATTTTACTGAGATTTTATTACTGTTATTGGATTACATGGTGGAATTTCTGCATCTGACACCAACCTTGGTAATAATAGGTATTCAAGGAACTGAAAATTAACACTTGGCACGACTTAGAGAAGGAGAAAAGTAACTGCTAAAATTCTAAAAAGTAGCTAATAATGACCTTGAATAAATCTCTTTTTCATTGTAAACTGAGGTCTTCACCATATTTGTCTCAGGGTAGATGAATTTGTTATAATCTCATTGATTGTACAGGAGTAAAACATGGTTTTGGCACAAAGCACTTTCAACAGTATTATAGAGAGAGTGTGGGCCCAAACATAGAGGCACATGCACTCTGCTGGGCTTTGGATGTAAGTGCTGTCCAAAACTCATGTGTCGATAGCATCCTCTCTGATGCAGCGAGGCTCAGTGGTGGGACTTTGTGGCAGTGATTGGATCATGAGGTCTCTGGCTTCCTCAGTGGATTAATACATTTCATTATCAATCCATTTCATTGATCGCTGAATGGACTACTGAGAGACGGGACCTGGTTCAGTGAAGTCAGCCACTAGAGGCATGCCCTGGCAAGGTGTGCCTGCTCCCAGGCCCTTTCCCCTGGCACCTCTGTCTCCCCGCTTCCCTGTTGCCCTGAGCTGAGCTCCATCATTCCCTTCCGCCATGATCTGCCTCACTTCGGGTCCAGAGATGGAGCTGGAGGGTCATGGACTAAACCTTCTGAAACCATGATCCAAAGTGAATCTTTCCTCCTGTAGGTTTTTCTTCTCAGATATTTTGGTCACAGTGGTGAAGAGACTACTACGCATTAAAGGTGGAGTTGATAAGGACAGTGTGTGATGTGAGATTTTACCTAAATCCAGCCTGAGGTTTGAGCCCAAGTTAGCAGTGATACATAAGCTGTGAAGATCCAGACTGGCTGCAGGAGTGTGATGGGGAGCCAGGCAGCCACAGCATTCGGTTGGAGAGGTGCAGCATGCAAGAGAACAGACACCGAAACAAGCAGGTGAGAAAAGGGAAACTTAATAATTAACGAAATCAGAATGCACTCTAGATCTAGGTGGTCAAGATTTATTCAGCACAAGGTAAGAAACTCCTTTGGGAGCAAAAAAAAAAAAAAATCAGCCATACCCAGCAGCATACTCTCTGTCACTTGTCAGATGGGTAAAAATGAATATACTTCATTAGTAGAATTTATAACCACTGGTAAGATAAACTATGCATTTTGGGTGGAAATAAATACTTCAGAACATCATGGATGACAGTGTAAAAATTTACGAATTTTCTAATGTACAGAATGTTTTGCATAACAGTACAGATTCTAGGAAATTTTCCCACAGGAAATTTCAGCATATATGTAGAAGAAAAAGGGCAAGTGTTATCATTAAAAGTTATTTGTATTAGCTAAAGCCTTGAAACAATGCAAATTTAGAACAATGTAAAATACGTTGAATCAATGATGCAAGCCAACATCACAGTATGCTTTGCAGCCATGTTAAAGAACAAGACAAGTCTTCCAAGTTCTTATACAAAATCACAAGATGATTTGCTGATCGAAAAATAAATAAAGAAAAGCTGCAAAAGAGAATGTACATATGGTAAGATTTAGTTTTGTCACTTCTAGATTTTATTGTCTGGAAACAGTACACAGGTACAAAAATAGGCATGTTCTAACAAAGGTGAGCAAAGAGATAAAATGGGTCTCCCTTTCAGATGACATCATCAACCCTCTGTCCTTGTCCCAAATCACTTTTGGGATGAGCCATGTAATGGTTTTCTATGTGTTTTTCCGTGAATTAAGGTGTTTTTCCTTTACCTCAGGCCAATGAATATAATTCATAACAGATTTTACTGTTAGTATGTTGTCACATGTAAGCCCTTTGTAACATATAAAATAATATTTTATAAGGATTAGTAGTAGTTTAAAGGCAGCATGAAAATAGTTAAAGGCAGCATGTTGATGGTTGATTGTTAACAGCAGAATTTTGCTGACATTTGACATTTTTAGGTTAACAGTGACACATAATGCTAGAATAAACATACTAGGTGGATGAGAATGAGAAAATCTTTTAACTATGGACTTCAGAGAATGAAATTTTTATGTGAGTTGATTCAAAATTTTAATTAGCATTTTTTAAGTTATTGACTAAAAAACTGTACTGAAACTTGTATGCTTAATTATCAGAAATAATCTGTACCTTACAATTTTCTAAAAAGAAATGATGTTCGTGAGAGGATATGTTAGTTACAATTTTTTTTTAAATCCTATGTTCTACTTAGAATTTTGACTATATAATTTCCTTTTCAATAGTTAAGCCATGTACATATGTGTGTGTGTGTGTGTGTGTGTGTGTGTATATATATATACACATATATATGTATATACACATACATTGACATAAATACACACATATGTATGTGTTCTGGAAAAACTATAGTCTAAATTTTATCGTACTTATAATATTAAATATTGAACTAAGACATTATGAAAACATTTATTCCAATCTTTATACCTATATTTTACTAATATGATGATTGAGATAATGAAGGACATATTTTTCCATAGAAAGGCTTCAAGAAAACAAATATTCATGATTGGTACAGATAAAGCATGGTTTCCTCTCAGGCAGAGTTTGGTTGTCAGAGTAATTCCCTGGGTAATCAGAATTTCAAAAGGCATTGATGATACTTTAGATAAAATAGAATAATACCAGAAATAAATCTGGATAAGATGCCCAACTTATGTAACACAAACAGCTCAGACTGTGTTGGAATTAAATTTATTTAAATCCTCCAATAAGAAAGAAATATCCCATCAGTAGTATGCATGGACAAAATATGTCATATGCCCTTTGATATAAGTCTTCTTTAAACATAGAATGACATCAAAAGCAAAATGAACCATGCTAAATGTTATAATGAGTACCAGGAAATATGACTTAGACCTCTTGAGGAAAAGCATTCAAAATATTGCTTTCTACAGCCATTCACAAAATAAGCTTACAAATATTTGGCATGAATTTAAGGGAAGCAGAACTCCATGTTAGATTGTATTTTAAGGATACTACCTAAGGTTCTATTCTCAGCAATAGAGAAAGACACAAAACCCAGTGAAATTTGTCATTGAGTGCCCCAACTGGGGAACACAATCATTAATTGCCATAAACTTTGTCTGCTGTAGTTCAGGCCAACAGAGAAATAACAGGATGGTAACTCAGAAATCACATCTTGATCAAGTAGTGTGAGAGACGTACGATTTCTATCTATATTGTCTATTTTGGGAAGGTGTGAATAGAGTTACCAGTGGGTCCAGGAACCATTTCAAAACAAATTTCTGCAGTTCTCTTGTAGGAAAAAAGGGTTGGAGACTTTCTGTGGCCCTCGGTATGGGGGCTTCAACAGTCAAACAAAACACTGAAAGTAAATAAAACTGATAAAAGTAAACATAACTTTTCAGGATCACTGAAGGTCCCAGATCTCAGTCAAATTTATAAAAATGCTAGATACTAACTGAAACTTATACAGATAAATTTTTAAATCTCTAGATCTCTTAGGAAAATGTAAATAGAATCCCAAAGAACAGTGAAGACATACAAGAATGATAATTCACAGTAATAGGATCATATTCACTCAAGGAGAATTAGTTAATCACTAATAAAGCATACAACTACAAGAACCAGATTTTTAAAAAAAATGACTTTGGAAATTTATTTAACTGAACTAAGGAGAAAAAAGTTATGTATGATATAAAAGAATATAATTTAAAATATATATTAGGTTTATAAACCTCAAACACATTAGTATTAACCTTATGATTATAAGTCACTGAAAGCAAGTATTCTATATTTTTAAAAGGTTAAAAATGAAATTAAAAGTTGGTTAGCAAAGTAATTTTGGCGAATAGTACTTACCTAAATCAAATCAATGGTATTCACCATATCAGTCTCCTCTTTTCATTTTTAAAAGGTTTGCCTAGTTGGTCTGTCAATAAATGAAAGAGACACAGTAAACATTCCGATACCAATGTGTGCTGCCAAATTTTGTGTCTATAACTAGCTGTTAAATTAATGGATTTGTAAATGCTCATGGTTACTCTTATTTTGAATTATATCTTTCATTAATGCAGAGAATATAATCCTTTAGCATTTTAGTTCCATAAGATCCTTTTTTAATTGTTATACTGTAATTATCAAAGGAAATTTTAATAAATTTCAAAAATATCAAAGATCATGTAGGTCACATCCCTGGTTGACAATACAATAAAGCTAGATATTAAAATGAAAATGTATAAAGAGAATCCAGCTACTTTGAATTAAAGGAAATATATTATCCTAATACATCTTGATTTTAAAAAAATGTGTAATTTCAAATGCTGGCTATTTGGAAACTATTATGAACATAAATTTCATAAAAATATCTGCACTAAATGACAGAGGATGAAGTCAAAACCATATTCATGGAGAATTAGTGCTTTACTTTTTTAACAAGAAAAATGAAGATAAAGAGCAGAAAATGCAATATAAAAGTCAAGAGAAAAATAAGAAATCTTATAAACTCAATAAATAGCTAGATAAATCAAATTCAGTTGACAAATAACTTCCAGAATGTCCTTTCATATCATTTAAATGATTAAGCAATAGATGGTATAAAAATGAGAAGACCTTGATAAAGAAAATTAGAGATAAATGCACATGTACAAGTGAATGCACGCCTGCACGCACACACACACACACACACACACACACACACAAGTACTTCTATATGTCAATGCATTTGAAGTGTTATTAAATACATAATCTGTAAAAAAGTATAAATGAAAAATCTTTATTCAAAGTTGTAGGAAATTTCCATAGTATGCTCAGGTGGGTGAAATTTTTAGTATTGCCAAAGCATTTTTTGAAGTGCACATTTGCAGACTTTTTTTTTTTTAATTTTAAAAATTTAACAAAAATTACTTTAAATAAATTTAAATTTTATCTCTAAAGAATAATAGATATTATTAATAGCATAATAGAACTGAAAATTACTAGGAGATACTACAAATTTAATTAGTTTAATGATTATTATGAAATAACCCATGAGAAAATTATCAGAACAATATAAACTGAAAAATTAGGGGTTATTTCAGAACTAGGAAGGCATGATCAGAAATGAGTTTATACGTTTATCATATCATTCATTAGATATAATCAATTAAAAATCACAAAGTCATAAAATAACAATGTGTTTCTACCATATATTTGTTTTTTTGAGAGACAGAGAGAGAGAGAGAGATTTTTTAATATTTATTTTTTAGTCTTCAGTGGACACAACATCTTTGTTTTATTTTTATGTGGTGCTGAGGATAGAACCCAGAGCCCTGCGCATGCTAGGCGAGAGCGCTACCGCTTGAGCCACATCCCTAGTCCTCTACCATATATTTGTATACTGTATGTTGTACAACTAGCCACAAAGGAAATTATGCAAACTTAATTTTATGTTTAAATACAGTTTAAAACCAAAATGTTTGATGCCATCCTTTTTTTTTGTATATACATATTCCATATAAAGAGATTCCATGTAATTTAGGGAGTAAATATGACTGCATAAACAGGATGAAAGGAGGAAATAAAAATATTTTATATTAAAGAATTAATTAAATTAGTAAAGTACAAAAGGATACTCAATTGGACATTAGCCTTACTTTTTTATACAAAAAAATCAAACATAAATTCTGGTCCCCATGTGAAAAGAGACAGAGAAGGTGGATATTGTTTATACCATGCACTTCTTTTCACAGTTTGAAAATCTCAATTTCTTACATTTCGTCATAGAATTTGTCAGTACTAAGATCCCTTAACTTATGTCATGACAAATGTGAAGTGTTAGAGTCTGTAAACAAGTCAGGATGGCGCCTGGCATTTTGCCAGGGGGTGGGGGGTGGTTTGTGAGGTGACGCCAGCAAGCCATTAAGTGTGGAGATTCCTTATTGGTTGACTGCTGTATCTAGTTTATGTTAAATAAGATAAGCTGTGTGGAATGTATATATACCCCTCCTGTCCTACAATAAAGGGCTCCCACTCCTGCTGTATCAATCTACACAAGTTGCTCGTCACTCCCCGGTTATTTTGCTGCAGCCGGGCTGCAGCAGTGAAGAAAGTCAAACTGAAAGTTCAGGGTGAATGAATGCACACATATACTCACACACATATAGACTCAAAATATATGTATGCATACATCAATGGTAATAAAAATTATCTTTGGATGGGATGCTATATATATATGTGTGTGTTATCCTGTTAGTTTTATTTCAGTGATTTTGTGAATTTTCTGTTTATCTTTTTATGTATTTTGTAACTAGGTGACTAACACATTGAAAATATAAGTTAGAATAATAAATCAATAAGGCATTAAAGAAATATACAGACAACAGGCAAATTGCAATAATTCACTAATACAAAATATGATAATATACACTTTGAAATAATAAAATTTCCAAATATGCAAGTCAAGGATATCATTACAATGGATAATGTTGAGATAATGGGATGACTTATCTACAGAATTTTTGCACACTAGAAGTGGAGCCAGATATTAAAGAAGAAAGGGGGAAGGCCAAGGAATACTTGTGGAAGAGATCAGAAAAGGAATGAGTTGGCCATATCGTCAGCCTTTTTTGTTCTGAGACAGGGTCTTGCTAAGTTGCTGAGGCTGGTTCTGAATTCATGATCCTCCTGCTTCAGTCTCCTGAGCCACTGGGATTACAGGCCTGTACCACTGCATTTAGCCCAATGTTTACATTCTAACATTAAAATATTTATTAGAGAACAATGATAATATTGGACTAATCCTCACTTAACAAGGTTTATCTTTTTTGTATGCACATGTTCAAATTGTATTAATGTGCCTAATGAAAAAAGTCACATTTTCTTTAGTAATATTTTCTATATGCTAAGCATTTTAAAGAAGATGTGCAAATAAAACTACCAACATACTATTGTTATTTTTCTCCAGGAAGGAAGGCTTTGCAGAAGACTATTTTCTGTTGTTTTCTTCAATAGGTATTTATCTTTTATCAGTCCACTATTGCTATAAATGCTCATCATATTTTCTACATTCCTAAATGTCTATCATTTAATAAATAGAATAAATACTAATAGTAACCTAATAATTAATTGCAATCATTTGCAGCTACTATATGCCAGATGCTATTTTTTGTTACATATGCAATAATGCATTAATCTTTCAAAATAATCTCAATATGTAGGCATTATTAACATCTGCATTTGCAGAAAGTTAGTATAATATAGTTGATGTCCATTTCCACAAATCATAGGGCCATTTGGTGGCAGATTTGAAATTCTAAACTAGAAGACGTGGCTACAGAATTAACATTCTTTTTTTCTATTTTTTGTCATGTCAGGGATTGACGCAAGGGGCATTTAATCACTGAGCCACATCTCCAGCCCTTTATAAAAATATATTATTTAGAGACAGGGTCTTGCCTAGATGCTTAGGGAGAATTGTCACTATTAACCAATAAGTTATATTACCTAGCAATGAGTAGAATGTATTCCATTTATATTAACATAATCATTTGGTTTCTTATTTCCAAATATGTTCCATTGTTTCAAGCATCTTTAATACAAGTAGTCATTATATTTGCTTGGTGGACTCCAATCCAAAATATTCTCTAGTTTTATCTTATCAAGAGAGAACGCTTTTATTAAAAAGAAAGAAAATCAAAATCTCTTTCCCCACTTCCATTATAGGAGTTCTTTGGATCCTGACTTTGTGTCACCATGAGCAAACACATCTCATCTCCATTTCCTGAGCTGCTAATTACATGTGGCACATTAAATCAAGTCGACTTGGGGAAAGACCACATAATTAATTAATTTAATTAACAGTAAGACAGAAGAGGAGATATGGTTATAGTATGATAATCACTCCTTTGGGATACTTCTCTAGCCCAATGCCGTCCATCTTTGAGTGGTAAAAGAATAGCCACATTTTATGAGTTTTATTAAGTTGCACTTGGACAAACTCCTAAATGGCAAGTGTGGGATAGTGTATTTTCACTCAGAATCAAACAAAGAGAATATTTACGGAAAATGTGTAAGAGTCTTTTAGCTTTCTCTTTTTTATAATTGTTTTTTTTTTTGAGTTCTACATGACTGTAGAATTTATTTTGACATGATTATAAAAGCATGGAACATAATTTGTCCTAATTCAGTCCCCAGGATTTCCCCTTTCCATCCCCTCCTCCCTCCACCCGTTCCCTTCCCTCTACACTAGTAGTCTTTCTGCTAGTTACTTACAGATTTTATTTTTTTAGTTAGTGTCTTGTGGATATAAATGATGATGATTTTGACTGTGGTATATTCATAGATGAACAAAGGAAAGTGAGATAAGATTCATACCTCTGTCTTTCCCTATCCCATTCCTCCTCCCTTCACTTTCTTCCCCTTTGTCAACTCCACTGAATTTTATTCCTTTTTTCTACCTCTCCCCCACACTTGTTTTGAATTACCTTCTGCGTATCAGAGAAAACATTCAACCTTTGACTTTTGGGTACTGGCTTATTTCACTTAGCATGATGGACTCCAGTTTCATCCATTTACCAACAAATGACATCAAGCTATTCTTCTTTATATATACACAACATCCCATTGTGTATACATACACCACATTTTCTTACCCATTCATCTGTTGAAGGGTACCTAAGTTGGCACCATAGCTTGGCTATTGTAAATTGTGCTACTACAAACATTGATGTGGCTGTAGTATGTTCATTTTTAAATCTTTGGAAATATACTGATGACTGAGATAGCTGGGTCACATGATGGTTCCATTCCTAGTCTTTTGAGTAATCTCCACGCAGTTTTCCAGAGGGTTGTACCAATCCGTAATCCCATCAACAATATCCTCACCAATAATAATTGTTACTTGCATTCTTGATAATTTTGATTTTGACTGGAGTGAGAAGAAATCTCAAAAAATAGTTTTAATTTGCATTTCTCTAATTGCATGAGACATTAGAGTTTTCTTATATATTTGTTGATCATATGTATTTCTTCTTTTGAGAATTATCTGTTTAGTTTTTTGGTCATTTGTTAATCTTTTTGTGATGTTAGGTTTTTTGTGTTCTTTGTATATCCTGGATATTAATGTCCTATCTGTGAAGCAGGTGGCAAAAATTTTATCACATACTGTTGGCTCTCTCTTCATGTTGTTAATTTTTTTTTCATTTTCTATGCTTTTAAGTTTGATAACATCCCATTTCTTTTCTATTTTTAATTTTACTTCTTTCACTTTAGTCCTTGGTCATGTTAAAGAAGTCAGTTACTGAGCAGACACTTGAGATTGTTGTGCCTATCTTTTGTTCTTGCAGTTGCTGGGTTTGTGGTCTAATTTCTAGGACTTCGATCTACATTGAGTGCACCACTTGTTGAAGAGACTATCGATTTTCCAATGTATGTTTTTGGCATCTTTATCTAACATGAGGGAACTGTATTTGTGGGTTTGTCTCTGTATCTTCTCTTCTGTTCCATTGATCTCCACACCTGCTTTGGTGCTATACCATGCTATTTTTGCTATTATGCCCTATAATATCATTTGAGGTCCAGTATTGTAATGCCTCCTTCTTTATTTTTCTTGATAACTATTGCTTTGGCTATTCTAGGTCTCTTATTTTTCATATTAATGTCATAACTGCTTTTGCTAGTTCTGTGAAAAAGATTATTGGAAATTTGATGGGAATTGCATTGACTCTGTATGGCACTTTTGTTAGTATGGCCATTGTGACAGTATTAGTTCAGCTTATCCAAAAACATGGGACGTTTTTCCATCTTCTAAGATCTTTTTTTCTTTTCTGTAAATTTCTACAGTTTTCTTCACTTCTTCTTTTTTTTAGATTGAATACCAAGTATCTTATTTTATATTTGGATGCTATCGTAAATGGGATATTTTACTCCATTTTTTTTTCAGCAGCTTCATCATTGGAGCATAGGGTGCTATTGATTTATAGGTATTGATCTTGTATCCTGCTACTTCTGTAAATTCACATATGAGCTCTAGAAGTCTTCTGGTATAGTTTCTTTGGGTTTTCTGAATATAGGATCACATTGTATGCAGAGATAATTTGAGCTCTTCTTTTCCTATTTGTATCCTTTAATTGAAAGCATTTCCTCTAGAAACAGGAACAAGACAAAGATGCCCATTTTCTCCACTCCCATTCAACATAATCCTTGAGATCCTAGCCAGAGCAGTCTTTTAGTTTTCAAGATCATTTTTTTTCCTATCCATCAATAAGATTAATGATAGTTTTATTAATTAATTAATTTATTTTTGTGGCTCAGTTGTTTACTTCCAAAGAACATTTGCAAAGTTTGAATATACATCTTATAACCAGGCAAGTTCAAAGAGTTATTACTACCTGGAATGAAAGTTAAACTTTTGAAAAAATACTGAGGTTTTATTTTCCTGAGTTTGCTTCAAATTCAACTTGAAAATGAATACTATAATTGCTGACTATCTAAATTGAATGTAGTCATGGAGATCGCTGGAAAAAATAGAGATATCTATCTGTTCAAACCTATATATAAACATACAAATTAATGTTTTTTTCTTGACTATGGAAAAAACAGATGACATAAGATTCACCTTACTGAACCTTGTTAAATGTTCAGATTTGTGGAAATTAGGTATAGTCACATGGTCCTATAAACATCATCTTCTTCTGCCTTCAAAACTCTTCAGTAATCCCAAACTGGAAGTTTGGTGCCCATTAAACAGTAACTAACCACCTTCCACCCTAGTCCCTGACAACCCCCGTTTTCTGTTTTTTGTGAATCTGATGAGGTATCCCATATAAACGGAATCATAAAACGTGTCCTTTTGTAACTAGCTTTCTTCACTTAGCAAATATGAGTTCAAAAGTCCCTGCTTTCAATCTAACCGTGGAATGACTGAATCTAATGATAATTTTATCTTTCGGTTTTAAACAACCTTTGTAAACTTTTCAGGGGAGTCTTATAACTTTAAATTTCTACCAGCAAAATATAATTCTTCAGTTTTTTTACAATCTTGCCAATATTATTTCCTCCCTTCTTTCCTCACTTCTTTTTTCTTTTTTCTTTCATCTTTCTGGTCATTCTACTGAGTTAGAAGTGATTTCTGACTGTGATTTTTATTTGAACTTCCATTATAATGAATGTTATTGAATATAGTTTATGTGCCTATGGCCATTTGTAATATTATTATTATTATTATTTTGGAGAAATGCCTATTAAAGTTTTTGACCATTTTATTGCCAAGCTATAGAAGAGATATATATATATATATATGTGTGTAATTTTTTTCTGAGGTAATTTCATACCTTGAGGTAGTTTACTTGGCACACAGCATTGCCTGACTCTGCCCACATGTCATGGCTGTCTTGTTGTCACTATTGTTGTGGCACTGTTGGAAGGAGGGAAATTCCATGCATGGGCTTCTCCATATGCCGAGAGGCCTTCCTTCCTTCCCAATGCTCTTGATAGTATCGTCCAGGGCAGCCAAAGTGCATCACTGACAATCAATACAGTATCAGGAGGGGAGGCCTAATCTCATTCAACTGATGGCTGCTGTTCTCCACAAGGGCTAAACTTCCAACCGATGTTTTTAAGCCTGGTGAATTAATAAACTAAGCTTATCTATCCCTTTTGTGCATTTATGCTGCTGGTATTCTGAATTTTGTTTTTAGGCACACCTTGCATCATGACAATACTAATTCATGGAGTCAGAAGCCATCAGTTAAATACCCCTCTAGAATAAAACAGAATCAAATACTCTCCAATTGACTGATTGTACCAGATGCTGGATTTTAGCTTTTATCGTGAACTCAGGGTTGGGTTCCAAGTCTCACCACCACCAAGGAAACAGTACTGTGGTGGACAGTGTCCCTCAACCCTTGTCTCTGGAAACCAGCCCTTATGGGAGCGCAGGGGCTGGGTTAAGGGCACAGTTGGGCCACTGAAGTCCTTCATGAAACTGACACTTTATCAAGGGCAGTTCATGTCTCCTTCCCAGTGCTCATGCCCAATTATTAATATAGACTTTAAAAAACATAAAACTCACCTGAGAGTGATGGGAATCAGGCACAGTGGTCAGCCCTTACCCTTCAGAGTGTTCGGTGCCACCCATGTGCACCTGGACATGATGGGCGACCTGGTCATAGGGTTAGCGGGATGTGAGCTTTAGAAGATCTTCAATATATCCTAAAAATGAACCCCGTATCAGAGACATGATTCGCAAGTATTTTCTTGATTATCTGGATTACCCCTTTGAATATACATACAGCTGTTTGATACATGGATATTTTTAATTTTAAAGTATCCAATTTTTTTCTCTCTTTTTTTCTATTGTTACTAGTACTTTTGTGTATATCTAAGAAATCGTTGCCAAGCTTACTCTCATGATGATTTTTCAGTTTTGTTTTGCTTTTTAGTTTATTCAAGTTTTAGGTTTGTTTTAGTGTTTGGTCCTTTTTTACTATTTTTTTTTATGACATGTATTTTAAACATCCACCTTCATTTCTTTTAATGTGGAATCCAGTTTCTCAACATCACTTATTGAATTTTTTTTTTCTTTTTTTCCCTGTTGGCTGGTCTTAGTTCCCTCGTCAAAACTGATCTGACGATATAAGTAAGGGTTTATTGTTAGGATCTCTGTTCTCTTTCAGAATCAAGTGTCTGTCTTCCTGCTTGTCATCTCACTCTTGATTATTGTAAATTTGATGTAAGTTCTGAAATCAGTAAGTGTGACAACTCCAGAATTGTATTCTTTTTTTAAAGATTATTCTAGTTTCACCTCCAGTAATATATCATATGGTCCTTATAAGTGTCTTTTTTCCCCTTTATTTTTGTAAAACAAAACAAAACAAAAGAGATCTTCTTGGAGATCGCATTCAAAAGATCAGTATTTACATCTTAACAACATCACATCTTCCAACTTATTTTTATTTATTTATTTATTTATTTGAGTTGTCAATAGACTTTTATTTCATTTATTTATATGTTGTGCTGAAAATTGAACCCAGTGCCTCACACATGGGAGGCAAGCGCTCCACCACTGAGCTGCAACCCCAGCCCCTATTTCACTTATTTGTGTCTTTGATTTTTCTCAGCCACACTTTACAGTTGTTCCGTACAGGCATCCTTGGTTCATTTGTTCCTTTTTCTCATCCTGGGCATTTAACCCAGTACCTCACCTTCTAGACTGATGCTCTACCACGGAGTTATATCCCCTGTCCAGTGCACAAGTCTTTATTTCCTTGGTTAAGTTTATTTCTGGTGTTTGTTTTTTCTGGTTTATATGAAATAGTTTTCTTAATTTCATTTGGAATCATCCATTGTTATTGTGTAGAGACAATGTTTAGATTTCCTACTGTGCAATGTTGCTAAATCTGATTTTAATAGGGTGTGGTGTATGTGAACCTTGTGAGATTTCTGCACACTTGACCATATTGCCTCTGGAAAAAAACTTCTTTATTTCCAGGTTCAAAGGCAGATTCAAATACATTTGTTTGTCTTCCTTGATTGCTTGGCCAGAACTTCCAGTTCTCTGTTAAACAGAGAGGCAAAAATGAGGAATCTAGTCTTGTTCCTGCTCTGAGTCAAAAAGGTTGCAGTCTTTCACCATTGAAAATGATGTTGACTGCATGATTTTTTTTCCCTTGATACTGGGGATTGAACCTGAGCGTGCTTTACATTGAACTACATCTCTATCCCCAATTACTTTTTATTTAGAGACAAGTTTTCATTAAGTTGCTTAGGGCCTCACTAAGTTGCTGAGGCTGCTCTCCAATTTGTGATCCTCCTGCTTCAGCCTCCAGAGTCACTCGGACTATAGGTGTAAACTACTGTGCCTGGACCATTCATATTATATAGTCTTTATTGTGTTGAGATTGGTTCCTTCTATTCTTAGTTTGTTGAGTATTTTTATTATGAAATTCTATGACATTTTATCAAATACTTTATGTGCATTTAGGTTATCATTTTTTCCTTCCCTCCATTGATAAATACATAACAAAGCAGTCCAGTTTTATTATTTTTTAAAAAGCAGACACTTTCTTACAATTTTGCAAATTAGAAAAGCAAGGTAAAATTGCATGTAACTGTAGATGTGTCAATGACTAAAGTAAATCTAAAATCCTTATTTGTTTGCTCTTCTAAAAAAAAAAAACTTTTCGAAGATTATTATTTCACAATTTAAATGGTCTGTTTGATAATTACTAACAATGATCCACAATTACCTGCAGAATAAGCCAAGTTTTCTTAGACTAATGTTCAAATAGATTACGGAGGCCCCTGCCAACTTTAACACCATTCCTTTTGTTTTGAACACACATTTTATTCTGCCCACTAGATGAACCTTCTATGTTGTCCTTCAAAATGGTGTCAAAATATTATATCTTGTAAGATTCATGAGGACACTGTATATTCCTGAGTCATCAAAAATTACTCTTTAATATAAATTTCTGTTTTTCATAATAAAGTGACACTTTTCAGAGCATTCTCAGCATCTAAGAAAATCCCTGATATGAATTGTTCTCTCGGTATCTGTTGATGTGAGTGGTTAAAGGACCTATTATTTTACCAATCAGATTTATTATTTCCAAATTCTATAATTTATTTTTTTAATTTAAATTCCCATTTTCATGCTTACAGACTGTGTTCCTATCACAGTTCATATTGAACACCTTATATGGTAAACATCACCTAATTCTTCATAAACTATAACACACTTATTCATTGAATGTATTATATGTAACTATAGTTTTTTCAGTTCCTTCTTTGGTCATAAACTATTTAGTTTTCTAACCATAGTAAGTAAGATATTTAAAGCATAATTTTAAGTACATTTTAAATAGAAAATACTCTCCATAGATATCAGTTTAAACTTTTCAAAGCAATTATAGGTATGAAAATCCTGCCTCTTCTGTTAAATTGGCTTTAGCATTCAACAGAATTTTACAATAAGAAATAATATAAACAGCATATAATATATCTAAAGCCTGTGTTGAAACTCAGGTAATAACTGCTAAATTTTATACAGGAATTCAATCTGATAAATATCATTAGAACTCTTTAAATGGCAGGTCAAAGAATTTTATTTTTAGGGTACTGAATCTTTTCCAGATGCATTTATATAGGATAATAGAAATTTTAATCTATAAGTACGTTTTACTGTGAAAGGACTTTATATATGCAAATTGCAATCTAATGTAATTCAGCAGTTCAAATAAATCAATTTATAATGTGCCACATTAGTCTTTACATTTAGAATGAAATATCTATGTGTGTTTTCAAACATGATATTTTACCCCATAATTTCAATTTATTCTCTTTGTATTCTTTACTTTGAAGAACTTCTTGACTAATTCAAATATTATCATTTCAATCGTATCTGTTATTATACACCTGAGATTATAGTTCAGAACCCAAAGGTGATTTCTTAAAGTGTTTGCTGAAATATGTTTTATCCTGTGTTAATACTGTAAGCAGAAACTCAGCCAAAAATATATTTTCTAAATGATGAATGATTGAAGATTCTGAAAGGAAAGCGCTATCCTTTGTGTTACCTACAAAATTCAGGTGTGGTCAACGTGATCATAGGAAGAGGAGGTCTTTTCAAGGGGATTAAGCAATGAAGGGTCTTGACACATGAATGGGCAAAGGCTAGAATGATAGGAAGATCCAGGCAATGTCTGCCTCCAGAATGGTGAGAAAATAACTTACGTTCTTTATAATCATCTAGTTTCTGGTGGTCTGTTAAAAGGATACAAAGCCAAATGTGTCAGGAATCCTACAATATTTACTTGAGGATTATGAGTATAGTTAGATCAGGGGTATGTGGAATTAATTTTATCTAATTTTCATTTTTTGCAAATCTGTATTTAAATCCTAGAGAGATTAAGTGATAATTCCGGATCACAGTGAAGTCAGGCACTCCGGCATTCAAAATTTTAACCCAGTGTGTTTTGAGTGTGAGTCAAGATCAGATGCTCTCTTCCACCCTGTCCTCCCCTCCACTTCTGCTGGAGCACAAGGCATCACAATCAAGATAACCGACGTTCCCATCTAGGAGCAGGTGACAGTTTTCTCCCCTCCCTACCATCCCCATTTTGAGAGCGCTGCATTCCATGAAGGTCCACTTCAGAAGACTCAGGCTCCCTTCCAAACCTGAGTCTCAGCTCGGGCTGGGAAACTCTGATTCTAGGAAGTGATTGCCCCAGCCCACTGGTGGAGCCTATGTTGCACACTGAGATATCAGGCTGAGAAGAACTGCACCACCAGCTGCCCCACAGCTTCCTGGTAGATAGTCAGTGTCTACCTGGGAGACACCAGCTGCTGTCCCTGTGAAGTGGCCCAAAGAGACTCCTCAATGGGGGATAGGGAGGCAGGCCACAAGGACCAGGAGCTCCCCAACTCTTCCTGAGAGGATTGACTTGATGGTTGATGCTTGAGGAACTGCATACTTGAGGCAAGTGTTGAAAACAATGCAAGGAAGAGGGCACAGGGGGCTACATGGTGCTGAGAGAATTAAGCCAAGAAGAAGAAAATACAAATACCTAACTGAGACAACCAGAGAAAGAAACCAGTGTGGAGTACTCCTGGGATTATAGTCCACCTTGGATTTGATTCCTATTCATGAACTAATTCACACACATTCAGAAGCAAGTACGAAAGGACATGGAGGAGACTGGAAAGCCATCCCAAAGCTACTTGCCTATCCATCAACATGGGCAGCAATTTCAGGATCTCAGGGAATTAAGCAAAACCTCAAGCTAAATACTAGCTGAAGAATAAGCTAGTCCAAAGGTAGCTCCTATTCCTCTTCTGGGACTATACCCAAAGGAGCTAAAAACAGCATACTATACGGACATAGCCACATCAATGTTTATAGCAGCACAATTCACAATAGCTAAATTATGGAGGCAATCTAGATGCCCTTTAGTGGATGAATGGATAAAAAAAAAAATATGACATTTATACACCATGGAATATTACTCAGCACTAAAAAAGAACAAAATCATGGCATTTGCAGATAAATGGATGGAGTTAGAGAAGATAATGCTAAGTAAAGTTAGCCATTCCCCCCAAAAAAACAAATGCCTAATGTTTTCTCTGATATAAGGGGAGTGACTCAAAGTGGGGTTGGGAGGGAGAGCATGGGAGAAAGATTATTTCTAGATTGGGAAGAGGGGTGGGAGGGAATGGGAGGGGGAAGGGGATTAGCAAGGATGGTGGAATGTGATGGTCATCATTATACAAAATACATGTATGAAGATTTAAATTTGGTGTCAACATACTTTATATACAGAGATATGAAACATATTGTGGTATATATGTGTATTAAGAATTGTAGTGCAAATTGTAGTGCACGTATAATGGCATAATTTGGGGTGACATACTTTATATACAGAGGTACAAAAAATTGTGCAGTATAGGTGTAATAAGGATTGTAATGCATTCCACTGTTTTTGTGTATTAAAAAAATAAATTAAAAAAAATAAAACTGTACTCCTCCTCTTCCTCTTGTGTTCCCAACTGTGGACATGTCCATGTCTGTACTCTGACAGAGGCAATCAGAGGATCTCAAAAGCAACAGGGCCTCACCAAATGTAGGCAAGAAACACAAGTGTTCCAGTAATAGCAACCTTCTAGTCCCAGGCACACATCCAAACAAGAAAGGAGGAAGATGGTGGGTGCTTATTTCTGGCCAATCACACCTTGAATCACTGTCTCTTTTCAATGAAAACTTTCAAAATATCTCTATCTATGTGAAGCCACTTACAAGCTTCTCAACATGTGAAAACCCAAAGATACAGGTGGTTGGTATAAGATACCCCAACACCACTCCCTCCGTGTAGTGTCTTGTGTGTTTTATCATGTGTGAACAGTGTTTTTCACAGAAAGAAGTTTTTCATTGGATTTGAAACCACAATGTGCTGCCCCTACTTGGAATATCTAGCTTCTAAAAAAATACGAATAATAAATCTTAAAAATCACATAAAAATAATTTAAGTAGAGTATTTTAATTATTTTCAAACAATTTAATGATTAACATAGGTTAACATTACTTGCTTGTTATTGCCACATCTTCTTTTGACAGAATGAATTGCCACACTTTTGGATGAACAGTATGGTACTTAAAACTGCATGCTTTATGATTCTATTGCTCCAGTGCAAGCCTGCCTTTTCTCAACAGCTAGTTGTATGGACCCAGGAAAGGGGGGCAAATTCCGCAACACCCTCTTCATCACTGAAACTTAGAAATGATTCTGCCTTTTTGGCTTTTGTATTGAATAGCATGATATATAAGAACACTTGAACGACTACTTGACATATATTAGCAGCTCAATATTTATTAGCTTTTGTTAGAAGTAAAAATTTACTGGTACTTTACTAAGTTGAAAGATGACAATGAAATAATAATTATATTACTCTCTATCTAAATCTATCACCTAAACCTTGGCCTGAAAGTATGAATAGAAGGCTGACATCTTTCTACAAGATTTACTGGCTTCAAGATTTAAATATAAGGTTATAATTTACTGTGATGCTGAAAGTTAGCTAGCTTAAAATTTGAATGGCACTTACTGACATAAAAAGAAGTGAAGGTGTAATATACAGGTTCCGATTCCATGACTCATAATCACAAACAGGCCTATTTTTCCCCAACTGCTCTTTAAGTCCTTTGATTACTTTTGCACTTGAATAGCTGAACTTCTAAACAAATGCAAAGATCTATATAAAAACAAATCAACCGTCAACAATTTTGCCAACCAACAATTCAGAGTCTTTAGTGTTCCTCCAGGTATTCATTTCTGTTCCCTTGATACCATTTCACTTTCTTAAAAAGAATGTCTATTTGAACCTAAGTTCATTCTGTAAACTTAATAGGCTAAGAATTCATATCCATCATACCGAAAATGAAATGGACCTTCATTTCTGACCAGGTGCTAATGTAGTTTGCTCATAAACCCGAAAACGTTTAGGTTTAAATGAATTAGGAATCTATTCAGTCCATGATCACAAACCTGTATAAGTAATGGCAATTGGTAATAGTTGGGCTTTTCACCTGTCAAGGAAGCTGTTTTAAAGTGAAATATTCCAAAGAAAACTAAAGTAAGACAGTTGTTTCAACCTTTTCATGTTATATCTTTTTAAGCAGTGTGTGTGTGTGTGTGTGTGTGTGTGTGTGTGTGTATGGGTGTATTTGTTTATCTATTTATAGAACACAATGGACTGGTGGGATGTACAAACATGCTAATGGCTCTCTGGAGAAAATCTCCCTGGTGTGTAGGACTCGCCAATTTCATGGTTGCTGATTCTGCCTACCACCATGATGCCCCTGAGCAGAGAGCAGAGAAGAGATGGTCTCTCGCCTCCCAGGAGCAAACCTTCAGAGGGGAGCCAGCTCCACACCCCAGAGCCGGGGATGTCCCCTAGTCCCATCTCCTGCCGTGGCCTTCAGAGAACTCCTTTCCTGAGAGCAGCAGAATGAAAGGACGGGAGCAGGAAGCCACCGTTGAGCTGACTTTCTATGCTGCACACAAAATAGACTTAAATTATTTTATGTCGAATCTTTAATCAATATCTCATCTGCTCTTGCTGTAATCAGGTCATTACAAAATATGTTCATAAAACACCTTTCAGTTTTTAAGAGAACATTTCTAATCTGCTCTTTTAGGAATATGATCTCTTCTGAGAAGGCTAATAGCGTGGTTATTAAGCTAGACTCCATGGAACATAAAGATTCTATTGAGGTATTTAAAAGTAGCAAATGAGCTCTTGTCTATTTTACATATTTGGCTTCCTTTCAAGGTTTTGTTCAGACTAAATAAATAAAAAAGAATCTTTTGCTTAAAAAAAGAGATAGATAGCATAATGGATGGAGCACAGAATTTGAAATTTAAAATGCAACATGAAATGTCAAAGACCAGCTTTGAAACAACCAGTGACCTTAGTCAACAAATCTGACCTCTCTGAGAGTAGCTGTGAAGATATAGAAATGAACAGGTCGGTTTCCACTGTTGTGGAAGAGTTTTTATCTGCACATGGTTACGGGGTGCAGTGACTTCCTAAACTACTGGGAGTTTCATTATCGTGGTAATGCAAAAGAATTGCCAGATAGCTTAAATCTGATTTCTCTAACTCTAGACCAATAGTCAAGACTTTCTCTGCTTGCATTTAATTACCTTAAAATATAATAGCTCTTAATTTCTCCTAGCTCTTTTCTAAGTAAACTGCTGTTTCCTTAGTCAATTTCATATTACCATAAAAGCTAAAGCAAACATACAAAAATATTCTCCCATCATCTTACTTTCCTCTAACTTGCATTTCCTACTTTTACAGTGAATGTGTTCACCTCCTACAACTGAAAAATTTCCATTTCTTATACCAAATACTTTTTATATAAAAATATTTCATAAACTGAAAATTACTTCCACAAACCCTTCCCCTTTTATTTTGTTAATTCAATAGAAATATTTTAAGGTTTTATGAGTGTTATATGAGTTCATGTATATGAAACAATAGTGCCTAATATATACAAAATAGGTGTCATTTATTACTAATATTTAAGTATTGAATGCATAGTATGTTTTATGCTCTATAAAAGGTGCTAGTGATAAGACAGATATTAAAAGAAGTCTAAAAATTAACATTCTAAACTGAGACAGAGAAGTAAATTGAAAATTTATTATGAAATATATGATAATGTCATAGAAAACAAAGCTTGAAAATTAAGAAAGAATTTCTTGGAAGAAGGGATATCTAAGCTGGAATCATTACTATATATCAAGATTTTCATCCAATTATTTTATTCCTAAAATATGTCCTATGAAGAAAGTTACCAGATACTAGAAATATAATATTACTTAGTGTTGTTTTCAATGGATATACATTTGAAGAACTTTTGGTGATTCAACACTTTATTATGCCGATAAGAATAACCAAACTAACAGTGTCCAAATAATATGTCTGTCATTTCTGTTAACATTTGAAATAATTTATTGTTGAAACACAAATGTACTTTACCCAATGGAAAGGAGAAGATGATATTAGAACTTTCTGGAAAAAAATACCTCATGAAAAATTTTGTAATATTACTATCCTGGGCATGAAAATAGCTAACAAGTGAAGTGGAAATATTGATTTATTTAAAAAAAATGGTGGGGGCTGCAAAATAGGTGTTTTTGTTTAAGTAGTACAAAAAATATCTAATTCTTTGCTTCTGACTGTTTACATAGAGGAGGAAAAGTAATAAAATGTATCATCTAGAATAAATAGTAAGTCAGATAGTGATAAATGTCGTGGAGAAAAATAAGAATAAGTTGGGTGAACAGAAAATGCCTCTGTGTTTTTGTTTGTTTGTTTTGTTTTAAAACATGTGATCACAGAAGGTCTCACTTATACAGATGATATAGGACCAGAGTTCTGAAGGACATCAGGTAGAGGCTGGGAATAACATCCACAGTAGAGATATAGTTTAGAATTTTCACCAAATTGAAAATATTTGAAGCCATAAGACTGGATAAGATTGGCTAAGAAATGAGGAAGAAATTGATCTGAAAAAGAAACGTGATCAGAAGATGGATCCTTGGGGGTCCATCTGGTTAATTTCAGGTGTCAGCTTGGCTTGGTGAAGGGATGGCCAGGTAGCTGGGTAAACATTATTCAGGATGTATTTGTGAAGGTGTTTCCAAAAGAATTAACAAGTGGTTTCAGTAGACCAAGTAAAGAATAGGCACCCCTCCAATCATCAGTATTTATTGAAGGGCAGAACAAAGAGACAGCGGGTCAATTTTGATTTAAATTTAGTTCTGGGCCATCCATCTTCTTCTGTTGTGAGACAAAAGTAGCTCCTGGATCTTGGACCTTCCTGCCCTGGGACTTCTATCATTGATTTCCCTGGTTCTCAGGCCTTCTTATTCACGCAGAATTGTGCAATTATTTTCTGGCAGGTGACATGTTGTAAGGCTTCTCCGCCTCCATATTAAGCAAGTCTATATCTACACTAAGTCATCCTGTATTTAAATGTGTATATCCTATTGGTTCTGCTTCCTTGGAAAACCCTAATAGATTTCTCTAATTTTTGGAAGTTGACAGGTAAGAATCCACATCAGCAATTGAGTAAAGGACAGTAGAACCAGCAGAACGGGATGGAGAAAATATTTCAAAAGAATGGTCAAATGTGATTAATATTTGTAGATAAAATAAAATGATAATTAACAACTTCATTTTGCAATGCTTGATGACAGGGATAGATGTTTGGAGTAACTATAAGATAGCATGAGGGAAGAGAATTTTGGACATTGGCTATAGATAATTTCTTTTGAGCAATTACATGAAAGGTAATAAGGACTGAAGTGTTTATTGGAGGGAGATATAGGTAAAAAAGGTTGCGTAGTGTATGAGAAATTATTTAATAAATGTAGGCTAATGGAAAAGAATGAAGAAAAGGATAAATTGAAAAATCAGATACACAGAAGAAATGGAGAATACTGCTAGTAAAGTATCCTCTGGGTTGGGATCTACACAGGAGAGACCATGAAGGAAATGTTAGAAAAGAGTATTTGAGGGTATGTGTGAGAAGCTAATATTTCACTTGGACCCTAGATTATAAACTGGAAAAGAAAAGAATTGAGGACATATTAGATTTTGAAATACACCTATGATATTGAAGTAGGGTAGTTCCATAAGAACTACAATTAGATATAAATGTCTCCTTTCTCTCAACACTATCTTCTACTAAATAAGTAAGCATCTAGCCCAGAAGTATTTGGATTTATAAGGTTGCAATCATTCTGTCCTAAAGAGAAGTAACCATATTATGGTATATTAAAATAATAAAACTTGTACTCTCAACCAACCAAACCTCTTATTTTTTAGATGAAATAACACTTGAATGATTTAAATTCTGAGATTAAAAACTTCAATTATCAAACAAACAGAAGTTGAAAAAAGAAAACATTACCTAAGGAACAATGTAACTAAACTGAGAACTATGTTGATTTAGTATATAGGATGAATCACAATGAAAGTATTTTTGTCCTAGAAAATTGATTTTCATAGAAAATTGCAGAATGAATGTGGTATTGGTTTGAATATTGCTGTTGAATTATTCCACAGTACAATGTTGAGGAATAAAAGTAGGCAACACTTCAGGAGTTTTAAAATGTTCTATATTAACTCTTTTTAGCTAGGTCTACATATATGAATATTGAATGGTTTATTTTCAGGTTACTTGATGCCAAGAAGGAAATTAAAACACTTTATTTCTCTCCCCTTGGTATATTTGATTTGAAAATAAAGATTACTCAATGATTAAATAAATTTAAATTTTAAAAAAGTCTAAGAGAATTTCATTTTTTTTCCTATATGTAGTATGATTTTGTTTAAGCTAATAAAAGGAACTGTCATTAATTAACATTTTAATCACTGTAGGTATTTCTGGTAATTGCATGTTTTCAATGCTGTCACATTCTCTTCCAAAAAGATTCTGAGTCATAAATATTCAATCACTTGTGTTCATTTTCATCATAAAAGCATTAATGCCTGTGGTATTTATAGGAAAAGAGGAAAAGTAACATAATTACAGCTACTGCTTCAGAACTTAAATACCTTCAATTACTATTATTAGCACATAGAAGTATGACTAGATAGTTCTAGAAAACTAGGATACAAAGAACAGAAGAAAATCTTTAAATGAAGGATACAGCATCCTGTCAGGCTCATAGAAAAATTCCACTTCAATTTCTTACTCACTTAATGTAAATTTTTAATGTGTTCAATACTTTAGTAACAGCACTTTTCATTTGATTTCTAACATTTGACTTTAAACTGTTAATAACAACCAAGTATTCCAAGTTCAAATATTCTATAGTTTCAGTTATTGGCTGTTTTCTTAACCTTTATTTATATTTTCCTGAACCCCCGTCAAGACATTATTTTAAAGTCAATGTTTGAAAACTCTATTACCTGAATCAATTTTGAGTTTCTTTCTGCTATCCAATGACTCTTTTCATTTTTAATAAAATTTTCATTTATTTTATCACTGGTTATGCTGCATTTGTTTTTCTTTGTTGGATGTGTTTTTTAAACCATATACTTTGTACTGAGTTGAGGAAATTACAGAAAATATTTGCTTTAACATTTTATCATCTTCCTTCAAAGATCCTGAGACTGGTTTCAGGTAGATGGTTATTAGAACAAACAACTCTAGATAACTCTAATACATTTTTCTGAGAGAGAAATAATTTGACACAGGACTTCCATCCCTGTTGGCATTTTACAATTTTCTGTACAATATTATTTTGGATTGTACATTTCATGTGTGAAAAGAAAAAAAATTCACATTTTTGAAATTTTATGCAACCATCAAAAGTTCTCTCAAATAAAAGAAAGAAAGAAAGAAAACCCACAAGTCAATCTTTATTTTCTGTACTTTTTAAAAAAGATTTTATCAGTTGTTAATAGACATACATTTATTTATTTATTTATTTAGCATTTGTATGACATGCTGAGAATCAAACCCAGTGCCTCAAATATGCTAGTCTAGAGTTCTACCACTGAGCCACATCCCCAGCCCCTATTTTCTGTACTTTTGCTCTTCAATATCATAAAGAATAAGTTGAGCCATCATATATAATTTAGTGATTTGTCTAAGAGGGAGTTTCAGTCCAAACTACTTTGACAGAATTATCAAAATTGGAAGGATCTTTGTCTTTTAACCTCTTAGGTGAGACAAAATTAAAGTAATCTTATCAAGTTATAAAACTGTCCAGTTGGGCTGGGGATGTGGCTCAAGCGGTAGCGTGCTCGCCTGGCATGTGTGCGGCCTGGGTTCGATCCTCAGCACCACATACAAAGATGTTGTGTCCGCTGAAAACTAAATAATAAATAAAAATTAAAAAAAAGACTGTCCAGTGGCCTTTTGATAAAAACTGATTTCTATTTGTAGATGAATTTGGGTGTAATGAATATTATTGTGTAATGTATATTATTGCGTTTCCAGTTCAGAAATATATCAGTATAAAAAGGGACTTGCATCCACATGTTTACCATGTTGAAAGATATATTAAAATACACTATAAATGTCTTTTTAAATATATACTCTGGTATTGGAAGTTCAGAGAGACATTCAAATAACTAATCATTTTGTTATTTTAAATATTTATCATGAGTATTCAATAAGAAAAAACAGAACAACATCTCTGTTGCATATTAACATACTGAAAATTATTTTATTGTAATGCCTTTTAAAAATTCAAAATGCCTAAGGTACTCTAACTACAGGTCACTGGATATTATTTGTTATGGGTCAGCAATAGAGTAAGTTATTAAGATAGCTTTTATTCCATCATAATAATCTCTGTTGTCAAAAAAAAGAATACAAACCTGAATTAGAGTTTGCAGTATAATTTATTAAGATGACCTAGAAAACAATGAAATGCTACTATTAATAAAACAAAACATACCTTTAAAATATGCTCTTCTTCTTGAAACATTATGAATTTAATATTATTCTTTTCTTAGGACTCATATAAGTAGATATTTATCTAACTTGGAAGCCAAAAATTGAAATGTATTGACCATGGTGCCTTTCTGAATATCACTGAGATATACATATATTCTTTTATATGGCTTTAAATGAAATCTATCATGTGAGAATTTATGGAAGAGAAATAAATAAAATTCCTACTCAAGCCAGTGCATTGAAGATGATATTGTGCTATTCATAATTTAATGATATGGATTTGACATTTTCTTTCTCCAAAATGTCATTGAATGGTTGAAACAAATTTTTGATATCCATTACAATATGAATAAATACATAGGGCTCAGAGCTAGAAGTTTGGCTATAAATATCCATTATGGCTTCTTCAATAGGCAATTCCCACTTGACAGCCAGTGTCACACAAATTCATACAATTTGAAAAAAAAATAGTTTCTTGCTATGACATTAAACACACACACCAAGGACCTCTCTTCATAGAATTATGAGATAATTTTGAAAACAGTCAAAATCTTAAGAGTTAAAAGCAATTTTACACCAATCTTTGAGGAATACCTCCTATGAAGTCATTGAAATAAAGAAAAAAAAATAAAATAAAATAAAGCCAGTAATTCTTCTAGAACAGTGTTTTTATAATTTAGATATTAGGTGCTCCCAAAATCTCAGGTGTGACACAGTGCAAGAATGTTTAGAGGTGAAATTAGGTTATGAGAGCTTTAACCTCATCAAAGCATTAATCTCTGATCCGGATTCACTAGTGGTAACTGTATGCAGGTAGGTGTGGCTGGAGGAGGTGGGTCCCTGGGGATGTGCCCTTAGGGTATCTATTTTGGCTTGTGGAGCAGAGCTCCCCTCTCTCTCTGCTTCCTGCTGGTCTTGTCTTGAGCTGACTCCCTCCTCCACACCCTTCCTCCTTGATGTTCTGCCTCTTCTTGAGCCCGGAGCATGGGAGTCAGCCATCTGTGGACTGAGGCCTCTTAAAATGGGAGCTCCAAATAAATTTTCCCTCACTACAATTGTTCTTCTCAAATCTTTTGGGATACACATATATTCTTTTATATGGCTTTAAATGAAATCTAACATGTGAGAAAGCAGTGAGGAAGTTGAGTAAAACAACAAGGGATTCCCACAATATGGTCATAGCCATCTGAATCAGAATCACCCAGAAGGGTGATGTAGAAGAAGGATGGCTGAACTCTGTATCCGTCAACGGATCCAGAATAGCTTTCTTTTATACCTGTGATGAAATCACCTTTCTGGGGTGGCTAAATTACTAGTCCGATTACTCCACTAATTTTGTAACAAATATAACAAAGTGGCCTTGAAATGGAGATTTTGGTAAATGTGACATGAAGTTTTATCCTTGGACTAATCTATGTATCCATCTAATCTTCTGTATGGTCAGAATTTAACTAAGTTCTATGGGATGGGTAAATGTATTTTATGAAATTGAAGAGCAAAATTTAATAGTGATACATTTGATATTACAATATGCTTGTATCTCTTAAGCATTCATTGGAAAAGGGACATTTTTGAGAGATTACAGAAAAATCAGACTTAATAAAGTGGAACAGTGATTACTTATAGAATGACAAAATCTTGAAATATAGATTCTGAAATTTTAGAAGAGTCATTTGTTCTTACAATTCTAAAGGAATAATTCATTCCTATACGTACTACATTGAGAAATGACTTTCAAAACTTCATATCTCTTTCATAACATGTACCTGTATAAAGTCAATTTCTCTGTTGGAGTAAATGTGGATTTTGAACTTGAATGACAATGGGATCCCTCCACAGAGTAACAAGTTCATTTCCCTATTATAACTTATAATTTCCTGATGTCATCAGCAACTCCCTATTCAGGCACCTACTTAATCCTTTTAGAACTATTTTTCCTGATTATCTGAGTGTCCAAAATTTTAGCCTGGAAATGTTAGTTTGAATCATTATGTAAATCACTTTATGTGAGAATATAAGCTTATGACTTCCTGATGAAAACAGAAATTGAAAGAGACAATCTGAATTAATGATTTTGTCCTTGAAGAGTCTCAAGTGCAAAAAAGTTCACAAGGAGGGTTATGCATTTATTCTCTCTATGTCTCCTTTGACTCTAGATAATGTAGAATAAGGGTTATTTGATAGTGATTCTATCTCTGATCCTTCCGGCTTAAATCCAGAAAAACTGTTATTTTCTATAGGAAGATGCATAAGTATTATAAAGATTATTCAATCTATTAGTGAGAATTATTAATGGTAAGAAGAAGAAATATGAATTTTCTAAGATTTCTACATATTTTCATATTGTGTGCCTTTACTCTGACAAACAAAAGAGGAAATATATAATTACTTACAGGGACATTTTGGAATGTTCAGTCATTAAATAGAGGCATATGCTAAATTACCTCTGCTTTCAGAGAAAGTATGGAAAATCTTGAAGACCATATTTAAAGAAGAATGAACATAGACCTCAAATCCTAATCTTATAAATTCTGTCTGCCAAATAAGATTATTCTTATGAGGTAGAAATCTAGTTCACCCCTTTAGGCTTGATGATGTTTTTACTTTTGGTAATCTTCCTGACCATGTGGGTATCTCCACTAGGATCCAATTAAGTGCCCAATATGCACCCTAATCTCAATACCAATGAAATTTATGGAAAGGTTAGTTAAAAACGTTCTCATGGGATTTCATAGCATCCATTTTTTAAAAAAATGTTCTAATTAGTTATGTGTGACAGCAGAATGCATTTTGATTCATTGTACACAAATGGAGCACAAATTTTCATTCCTCTGGTTGTACAATTTGTAGATTCCCACCATAAATACATGTATGTCCCTCTCATTCCACTATCTTTCTTATCCCCATACCTCCCGCCCCCCCTCCTGCTTCCCTCCCTGCCCTTGTCCAATCCAAAGTTCCACCATTCTTCTCAAGCCCTCCTCCCCATTATGGATCAGCATCCACTTATAAGAGGAAACATTTAGCCTTTTGTTGTGGGCATTGGCTTACTTTGCTTAGCATGATATTCTCCCATTCCATCCATTTATCTGCAAATGCTATAATTTCATTCTCTTTTAATACTAAGTACAATTTCCTTAGGGATTCATCTATTGAAGGTCATCTAGGTTGGTTCTGCAGCTTAGCTCACACTTAACCTCAAGTTTTAAAATATGTATCTCTGAGATGCTTTGAAAATTGTCTCTGCTTCCACAGCAGTCAATGAAAATGAGGCACATTGCCTACATTCCTCTTTTTAATTGTAGAAAATAGATTTATGTATTATACTTTCCTATTTAAAAAAAGTATTGCAAGTGATAAATCTACAGTGAGTTACTGCCTAATCTGCTATACACTTGCCCAGGGAAAATTCTTATTTTGATTAAAAAAAAAAAAAAGGGATTCAGTAGAATCTTGTCACCTTTCTGCTTTTACTTGCAAAATCAATGATCCAACAAACTCCTGGATTCTTTTGTTGCTTTAGCAGGTCCTGTAATTCTAGGATTCCTAGATATGTGGTATCCCCAAGTGAGCCAATGAAGGAAAGTTTAGAAGTGAAAGAAAGTTTACAAGTGAGTTATAAAAGCCATGACCTAATCAGTGCATTAATCTCCTAGCAGAGGTTAACTGCTGGTAACAGTAGGCAGGTAGGGAGTGGGTGGAGGAGGGGAGATGGCTGTGGGGGTACCTTAGGGGCTTATGTTTTGTGTGGTGAGGAGAGCTCTTTCTCTCTCCGTTTTCTGGATCCCATTTTCCAATTCACCTCCCTCCACCACACTCTTTCACAGTGATGTTCTGCCTTACCTCCCGCCTCAAGAAATGGAGACCTCTGACCTGTGAGCCCCAAAATAAAATTTCCCTACTCTAAAATCGCTCTTCATAGATCTTTTGGTCATCATTTCAGTTGATTTACTGATCAAATATAGAAACCATATTTGATTTTTAATATTTTCCAGTTAATTTGTTAATTGTTTTATATTTTTGGCAACAAGGATTGAACCCAGAGGTATTTAACAACTGAGCCACACCCCAAGCCCTTTTTATTTTTATTTTGAGACAGGGTCTTGCTAAATTGTTTAGAGCCTTGCTGACTCAGTCTCTCAAGTCCAGTTATTGCTTGAAGATTTCTATCTTATCCTCTTATTTCAGTATCTTACTGATTACAGTTAAAGTCTCTATTCTGAAAGTTTCTATGAAGCCTGTATTACACTCACACAAAAACCAGAAGATGACTCACCAGGGAAAGAAAAGTAGAGACAATATTCCTGCTAAACTTAGTTGCAAAAACCCTTAATAAAAATATTAGAAAAACATATCCAAAAATATATTTAGTAGATTGTATATCAAAACCAATTTTGTCTTACCAGTGATTAAACATGATTTAACTTACACAAATTGATAAATATAATTCATAACACAAACAGAATTAATGACAAAAAACACTTAGTTCTTCAAATAGACGCAGAGAAAAATTTGACCCAAATTCAGTACCAATTCATGATAAAAACACTGAAGAAACTTTGGATGTAAGGAGCACACATCAACACCATGAAGGCTACATACAAAAAAACACAAATCCAGCATCATAGTGAATGGGGAAAATCAGAAATATTTTCCTTTGAAATCTAGAACAAGACAAAGATATCATCATTCCTATTTAATCTAGTAACAGAAATTCTAGTCAGAGCAATTAAGCAAAAGAAGAAAATAATTAAAAAGAAGTCAAATCATCAGCTTTGTGATGATGAAATCCTATGATTGGAAGAACCAGAAACTTCCATCAAAAGAGTGCTAGGATAATAAATTAGTTCAGTAAAGTAGAAAATTATAAAATCAACTTACAAAAACCAATAGATTTCTTTTTAAAATTTTTAAAAAAACACTTATTTAAGTTCTAATTAGGGGTTGGGGTTGTGGCTCAGTGGTAGAGCACTTGCCTCGCATGCATGAGGCACTGGGATCCATCCTCAGCACCACATAAAAATAAATAAATAAAATAAAGATATTATCTCCATCTACAAAAAAATTTTAAATGTAAAAAAAGTTCTAATTAGTATACATGACAGTAGAATGCATCTTGTCATATACCTAAATGGAGTTTAACTTCTCATTCTTCTGGTTGTACATGATGTAGAATCACATGGGTTGTGTAATCATATATTCAGACAGGGAAGTTATGTCTAGTTCATTTTAGTACTATTTACCCCCACCCTCCCTTCTAATCCAAAGTACTTCTATTCTTTCCTAGCACCCCTGATCCTCAATGTGAATTAGCACCTGCATATCAGAGATAACATTTGGCCTTTGGTTTGGGGGAATTGGCTTATTTCACTTAGCATGACATTCTTCAGCTCCATCAATTAACTGGCAAGTGCCATAATTTCATTCTTTTTTAAGGCTGAGTAATATTCCATTGTGTATCAGTATCACATTTTCTTTATCCATTCATCTGTTGAAGGGCATCTAGGTTGGTTTTATAGTTTAGCTATTGTGAATTGAGCTGCTATAAACATTGATGTTGCTACATCACTTGAGTATGCTGATTTTAAGTCCTTTAGGTATAAACCAAGGAGTGGGATAGCTGGGTCAAGTAGTGGTGCCGTTCCATGTTTTCTAAGGAATCTGCATACTACTTTTCAGAGTGGTTGCAGCAATTTGCAGTCCCACCAATAATGTATGAGTGTGCCTTTTTCCCCATGTCCTTGCCAACACTTATTGTTGCTTGTATTCTTTTTTCTTTTTTTTAAATATATATATATTTTTTTTTGAGAGAGAGAGAGAGGGGGCGTTATTATTTATTTTTTAGTTTTCGCCGGATACACATCTTTGTTTGTATGTGGTGCGAGGATGGAACCCGGACCGCACGCATGCCAGGCAAGCGCGCTACCGATTGAGCCACATCCCCAGCCCTGTTGCTTGTATTTTGAATAATTGTGATTCTCACTGGAATAAGAACAAATCTTGAGTAGTTTTGATTTGCATTTCTCTAATTGCTAGAGATGTTGAACATTTTTGTTTTCATATATTTGTTGATCAATTGTATTTCTTCTTCTATGAAGTGTCTGTTCAGGTCCTTGGCCCATTTATTGGCTGGGTTATTTGTTTTTTTTGGTGTTAAGCTTTCTTAGTTCTTTATATATCCTGGTGATTAGTGCTGTATGTCAGGTGCATGTGGTAAAGATTTTCTCCCATTCTGTAGACTCTCTCTTCGCGTTATTGATTGTTTTCTTTGCTGAGAACAAGCTTTTTTAGTTTGAATTCATCCCATTTATTGATTCCTGATTTTACTTCTTGTGTTTAGGAGACTTGTTAAGGAAGTATGCTCCTATAGTGACAAGCTGAAGACTTGAGCCTACTTTTTCTTCTATTAGCTGCATGGTCTCTGTTCTAGTGTCTGAGTCTTTGATCTACTTTGAGTTGAGTTTTGTGCATGGTGAGAGATAGAAATTTAATTTTATTTTGCTACACATGGCTCCCAGTACCATTTGTTGAAGAGGCTATCTTTTCTCCAGTGTATAAAAAACCAATAGCTTTTCTATGACCAATAATAAATCTTCTGAGAATGAAACCAGGAAAACAATTCTATTCTCAACAGCCTCAAAAACAAACAACAAGAACCAACCCCCCGTACCCCCCCAAAAAAAATCCCTAAGAATAAATATCACCAAGTAGGTGAAAGAACTCCATAATGAAAATTACAAAATATTGAAAATAGAATTAATAGAATTAATGAAGACACAAAAATGAAAAGATCTCATGGATATGTGGCAATAAGTTGTCAAAATGGCTATACTACTAAAAACAATGTACATTTTCAGTGAAATCCCCATCAAAATACCAATGGCATTCTTTACAGAATTAGAAAAAAAAAGTCCTAAAATATATTTGGAAGAATAAAAGACACAGAATTGACAAAGGAATAGTGAAAAAGAACAGTGATTCTAGAGACATCAGAACACTTGACTTTAACTTATACTACAGAAGTATAGTAACAAAACCTTCATGGTACTGGCATTAAAAACAGATTGGCATAGATTGATGGTACATATGGAAGAGACAGACAACTTGACAGAGATACAATATCTGAACCTTGATAAGGGCTCCAAAAACATACATTGGAGGAAAGATAGCCATTTTAACAAATGGTGCTGGGAAAACTCATAATCCACATGTAAAAAGGATGATACTAGACTCTTATCTCTCACCCTCCATGATATTTTACCCAAAATGGATCAAAGACCTAGGAATTAGACCAGAATCTGTGCAGCTCTGAGATGAAAATACAGATTCAATATTACAACATACAGGAACAATGAGTTTCTCATTAGAACCCCCTAAAGTTCAGAAAATAATACCAAGTATTAATAAATGAGTTGGCATCAATTTAAAAAGCTTCTATACAACAAACAAAACCATTAAAAATGTTAAAAGAGAAATCTATAGCTTCAGAGAAGACCTTTGCTAGCTATGTTTCTGACAGAAGATTAACATCCAGATATTTAAAGAACTAAAAAAAAAATAGTTATAATATCAAAACAACAAATAACCCAAGTGGTCAAATAAACTAAACAGGCACTTCTGCAAAGGATAAATACAAATGGCCAATAAATATATGAAAAAAAATATTAACATCTTTAGCAATTAGGGAAATGCCAAAAAAATAAAATAAAATAAAAACTACACTGAAATTTCATCTCACACCATTCCAAATGGCAGTCATCAAAAATACAAATCATAGTAAATACTGGGGAGGATCTGGAGAAAAAGGAACACTTTTACATACTTATTTTGACTGTAAATTATCACAATTGCTGTGATATCAGTATGGAGGTTCCTGAAAAGACTAGACATGGTCTACCTTTTGACTCTGCTATGCCGCTCCTTGATATATATTCTAAAGAATTAAACTTAGCACACTGTAGCAATACATTCATACTCATGTTTTTGGTATAGCACAATTCAAAGTAGCCAAACTATGGTATCAGCTTTGGTATTCATCAATGGATGAATGGATAAAATAAAGATATATATATCTCATTATGGTTTGGATGTGGTGAGATAATGCAAGATGATTCAGAGGAGAAATGATTAGGTTGTAAGTGTCTTAGCCCAATGGGTGATTTAATCCCGTGAGAAGGATTAACTGAGTGGTAACTGAAGTGGTAGAGTGTGACTAGAGGAGGCGGGAATTGGGGCGTGGCTTTGGGTACATATTTGTATCTGGTAACTGGATTCTCTCTCTCTCTCTCTCTCTCTCTCTCTACTTCTTGATCACCTATGAGCTCAAAAGGTATCGAAGTCCTAGGAATTAGACCAGAATCTGTGTAACTGTGCCACACAATCCGCCATGATGTTCGGTCTTACCTGGAGCCCCCAGGAGTAGAGCGGCCTTCTCTGGACTAAGACCTCTGATACCGTGGATCCTCAAATAAAATGTTTCTGCTCTACAGTTGCTCTGGTCAGATCCTTTAGTCACAGTAGCAATAAAGCTGACTAAAACAGAACTTGAGAACATTGTGTTAAGCCAAATAAGCCCAAATCAGAAAGCCCAACACCCTGTGTTTTCTCTCATAGGTGAAAACTAGAGAGAAAATAGGAAAAGGAAGTTGTGTGTGGGCAGGGAAGGGTCAAGAAAATCAAATGAGTAGAAGAGATGTAAGGGACTATGGGGAGGAGAAGGGGAGGGAAAGGGGAAATTCTTGGGAATGATATTGGCCATATTATATGATTATATTGTGTGCATGTGCAAATATATAAAAATTATGAGGAAAATTTATCCAATATATTGTATTGCAGTTGATTGGGTTTTGTATATTGAAATGTGTTTGTCTTATATATGTAGATGCACTGATGTTTAGAACATAAATATTTAAAATTATTATATTTTGATTTTGAATGATTCCCTCCACCAGCATGAATTGACCTTCTTTGTCTCTTCTGATTATTTTTGGCTTGAGATCTATTTATTCAGATATGAGAGTAGCCACTCTTGCTTGCTTTTTGATTCCAATTTTCTGGTATATCTTTGTCCTCTCATCTTCAGCTTGTAGATGCTGTTGCCTTTAAGGTGAGTCTCTTGTAAGCAATGTATGGTTCAGTCTTGTTTTATAATCCATTCTGTCAGTTTATGTGATTTAGTTATGGAGTTTAGACTATTTCCATCGATCATTATTACAGACAGATGACTTTATTTCCTGCTACTTTGATTTATTCATAATGTTAATTCAGGTTCTACCAGGATTCATCCATATGATGGCTCTGACATTTATTTTTCATTCTTCTTCCTGGAATATTTTATTGTGTATGTTTAGTAAAGCTGGCTTAAAGGTTATTAATTCTTTTAGTATATGTTTATCACAGAAAGTTTTAATTCTACTCTTCAATTCTGAAAGCTAATTTGGCTGGATATAGCAATTTGGGTTCAAACCTGTTGTCTTCATTTTTTGGTCTATTTTATTCCAAGTCCTCCTCCGGGCTTTTATTTTCTAGGCTGATAATCAAGTAGAAATTCTTATTGACTTACCTCTAAATGTTATGTGCTATTTTTCTCTTGCAGCCTCAAAAATCTATTCTTATTCTGTATATTAGGCATCTCAATTTAATGTGTCTTGGAAGAGATCTTTTGGATATTGCCTATTTTAGATTTTAAATGCCTCTTATATTTGTATTTCCATATCATTTATAAAATTCGGAATTTTTTTTTTCTGAAATCATCTTGTTGAAAAGGTTATGTTTTACTTCAGTTTGTATTTTAGTGCCTTTTTCTTCACCAATGAGTCTTAGATTTGGTTTCTTAAAGTTTTCCAAGATTATTTTTGAATATTCTGGTCATGATTGACATGCTTGAAGGGTGCTGTGTGTCTGCTGGCTGTTTCTGTAGGGTGCGGGGATAGAGGGTGCAGGGCACAGGGCTGCTGCTGAGTGCTGTGGGATGTTGAGTGGCTGTTCCCCTCTGCAGGGGCTTCTTTCTAGTATTATAGACCTCCTGGCTGTCTACAACTAAAAGTCTGCGAATACAAACTTTCTGAGGGCAGTCTGCGGCACAGAATCCTCCAGCCTGGTTACTACAGCTCATTGTTTTTTCTGTCCCCATGATGGGGGTAAGGTGTCAGTTGACCTATCTTCACCTGGGATTCTGGAGAAGCTGTGGGATTGGCAGGTTGGGCGAGCATTTCCAGGAAGTGGTTAACTCTCAGATCCACTCCATTCTGCTCTCCCTGTGCACGGTGCGGGTGAGCAGGGTTTGGTATGACTTCAGCTAGTAGCAATCCCTCTACAGTTTACTTCTAGATGACTTATTGAGAACACCCATCTCAGAGGTGTTACTTCTGGTCTTGTTACTATGCGTAGGTGGGGAGAAGCTGTATTGATTTGATTTCTTCTGTGGAGTGGGGCTTGCTGTAGACTTTACAAAATGGCTGCCCTGCCCAGTAGTTTTCAGCCCACAGTTTAGGGTAAGTGTTTGATCTCCTTCACTGTGATGCTGCTCCTGTCCTCTTTCAACTTGGTCTGCTTTACACCCCCAACCCTTTCCATTGTTGTTAAAGAAGTGAGGTTATGGGTTTTCTCTCCCTCTTTCTTCCATTTTTACCCATTCTCCTGGCCCCATATTGCTCAGGGTTTGGGATCAAGGAAGTCTGTCCTTATTTGTTTTAGTAACCAAAGTGTAAGTGTCTCCAAGTTCAAGCTGTGCAATATCTCCATCACTGAGTTTCAGAATGTCTTCTCTGTCCCCCACCTCTCTGGCCAGCTGTTCCTTTACTACTTTGCTTCTGGACGATGGAGGAATTGAAGGCTGCTGCCTCAATCTGGATCAGCATCTTCTATTTGATCATCAGTTTTCAATTTTAATAGTAATTATATTTTCCTGATTTTTCCTTATTTTCTTAGTAGAAATTTTTCTATTTTTTTTATTTGTTTTCATTAGTTACACATGACAGTACAATGATCTTGACATATCATACATTTGAATCAGATGGGGTATAATTTCTCATTTTTCAGAGTGTACAGGTTGCAGAATCACATTGGTCGTGCAGTCATGTATATACATACAGCAATAATAATGTCTATTTTACTCTGCTGTCCTTCCAGTGTTCTACATAAAGAAGGTGTGTGAGTGACCACAGTCCATAGAGAACTTTCCAACATTTGCTGAAAATACAGCTTTGCTCAGATCCCCAGACTCACGGTTCCTCTTCAGTTTTGCAGATTCCCAAAAGGATGTTTATTTTTATTTTTAATTTTTTTTTAAGATAAGCACATGATTACAACAGAAGTATAGTACCAATGCCAGACTCACTTTACTATATTCCTTTTTCCCCAGGATTTTGTTTGTTTACAATATTAATATCTTCTTTTTAATATAAGCAAAAAAGATTCCTGACATCAATATCAATATGGAAGTAGAGAAAATAAAATTAGCTTTTAAAGTTATTATTATTATTATTATTATTATTATTAATATATGTTAGTCAACAATAAAATAGCCTTCCTGATTTTTTTTTCAATTTCTTTTTTTTCTTTTTGGTACTAGGGATTGAACCCAGACGCACTTAACCACTGAATCACATCTCTAGTTTTTTTTTTTTTAATTTATTTTTAAATTTTGAGACAGGGTCTTGCCAAGTTACTTAGGGCCTCTCTAAATTGCTGAGGTTGTCTTTGAACTTACAATTCTCCTGCTTTAATCTCCAGAGCCACTGGAATTAAAGGTGTGTGCCATCAAATCTGGTGTGCAATAAAATAGCTTTCTATCATTGGGAAAAAAAAGGAATGTAAATGTATTTTTCGGAACAAATAACATTCAATTCTGGAAATGTAAATTATATAAAATTTAAACTTTGTAAGACAAATGTCATAAAATATTAAGTGCTACATATTTTAGCACTTTTCTCTGTTAATATTGTTTTATTAAAAAAATAGACCCTTAGGAAGCAAGTTATTTTAAATCATTGTTTGTTAAGTAATTATTGGTCAATCACTGTGGGCTAGACCCTGTGCAATGCTCACAATCCCTCCCATTATTTAACACACTATTTAAATACTATTAGAGTAGTGTTGGGCAGATTATAATCCCTTGAACTACATTTAACCTGAAACCATTTTTGTATATCATGTAAGCTAAGAATTATTTAAGTAGTTGCAAGTGAATAAGGAGAAGGATCATCTTTATGTGGCAAAGTTGTGTGAAATTCATAAAATTTTACTTGACTGCAGCCACACCCATTTAATCATACAATTTTCAGTGGTTGTTTTTACACCATAGGGACAGAGTTGCATAATTGTGACAGAAATCATACAATCCAGAAGCCTAAAATATTTACTGTCTGGCTCCTTACAGAAAATATATTTTGACCCTTGACTAGATTATTGATTATTTACTATATTTTGAAACTTCATTTTCTTTTTTTAGCATATAAAAATGGAAGCTCATGTTTGCAAACCTTGTTGAAGAATTTTTTTTTTTTTTAAATTTTGACTTTTCCCTGCCTGCAAAATACATGGATGAAGCTGGAGAATATCATGCTAAGCAACATAAGCCAATCTGCAAAAACCAAAAGGCTTGTTTTCTCTGATATGAGGATGCTAATTCACAATGGGGGCAGGGAGGCTAGGGATGAATAGTTACTTTAGATTAGGTGGAGGGGAGTGAAGGGAGGGGAGGGAGTTTAAGGGTAGGAAGGAGAGTAGAATGAATTAAACATCATTACCATATGTACATATATTAGCGTATGACCCATGTGATTCTACATCATGTACAGCCAGAACGATGAGAAATTATACTCCATTACATGTGATGCATCAAAGTGCATTCTACTGTCAAATATAACTAATTAAAACAAATTTAAAAAGAATGAATTTCTTGTTTTGTTTTTGTTTGGTACCAGGGATTGAACTCAGAGGCACTCCACCACTGAGCCACATCCCCAGCCCTGTTTTGTATTTTATTTACAGACAGGGTCTCCCTGAGTTGCTTAGGACCTTGTCACCACTGAGGGTGGCTTTGAACTCACAATCCTCCAATCTCAGCCTCCTGAGCCGCTAGGATTACAGGTGTGTGCTACTGTGCCTGTAAATTTCTTATTATTTCATTACCCCCCCCCCCAAAAAAAAACCCAAAAAACCTCAGAAACCATGTTCACATTTAGATTTTCTTTGGCTATATATTGGTAATGGGGCTTTCTATATCTCCATTGAGCACAGAATATTATTAAGATTGACAATTTAAACACCCAGAGTTTCTAATCTGTGGGAAAACCTATTTCAACATAGTCAACCCTAACTCATTCATTCTCACAGTTTTTGGCATTTATCTCATTCAACAAGATTTTATAACAAGTCATTCTAAATACTTTTATTTTACATGTCACATTTCAATATGAAAAGCCACACCACATATGTACTTGCCTTTAAGAGAGTTAGGCATGATTTTTTAAAAATTTTTTTCTGTAAAATAATGCACATACAGAAAAATGCTTTGCTACAACTTTCAGAAATAGTTACAGGTCCAAAGCTTCAGCTAGTTTGACTCATGGGTACTTAGATAGGAGGAACCACATTTTTATTTCTTGTAGCTTACCTAGTGTTCTGTCTACAGTAAAGTTTTTTAAAAATTTATATTTTTATAGTGTGCTACTAACTTTCAAAAGATACATTTCCTGGGCGACTTAGATACTTTCAAGCAAATGATTCGTGAATCAGGTCCAAATGTTAATCCAAGCTTTAATATTTCTAATTAATTAACCTTGGCTATAGCAGCTATAAGCTGAAAAAGCAAGGGATTACTGGTGACTTATCTGAGAATAAAACAAATCCATTATTTGAACAAAGTATCTTTAAAATGGTTGCCTGAAACCTACAAAAGCTTTGAAGCATGTTGATATAAAAATCACTTTCAAAAGCCATTTAATTCCCTTAAGATACTAAAACCCACTCAGTTAAAAAAAAAAAAAAACAAACTCTTAAACTTTAAATACTCAGAGATTAATTCTGTTGTCTTAAACACAAATCCGTCATTCTAGTGTTTGAACAGCAATTGAAGTAGAATACTTATGCAAACTACAGGAGAAATTACTTTCTAGAGGAAAAATATGTTGATTGGGTTGGGACATTTTTTTCTTTAGTTTTCTAGAAAATCTTGAATTAGTGAAATAACTTTGCATTCAATTTCAAACAAACTAACGAAAAATTCAGAATATTTTTTCTTAATGAAACTATAAGTAAACTCATAATAATTCTACAGTTTTCTATTGAGTCAAAATAAAATGTGGTATATTGACTGACTTTACATAGAGCAATGACAAAATTTAAAATTGATGTGTATAAAATCAAATAAATTCTCATGATATATACATATACATTTAATGATTGATCACATTCTTTAAGCCTCAAGGAATACAAATTTAGTGAAAATGAGTCTTAATTTTCATTCTACCACTTAGTTGTCACTTCGATATAACTATAATTAATTTCAATTTAGCTGTGGCATTATATTCTTCTTATAATCATTAGCTGAAAAAATAGAGTATTGTAAAGGACCTCATTAACCTTTTAAATTAATCACCACTAATAACCAACTCTATAACAAACACATTCCAAACAATTCTGAAATGTTTTCTGATTGGAAAATATCAAGAATCAATGGGGAGATATGGTAAAAATGAAATATTGGACTATTTACTTTTGTTTCTTCTGGAAACACCTACTAAATAGCATCAGTTTTCAAAACGCAAACCTACAAAGATGAGCAAAATAAATGAGAAAAAAAAGTCACTAAATTTAAAAGAAATAGAATAGCTGGATGACTTGTAATTTATTGGAGAACTGGAGAATGATGACATGCAAGCAGACAGTAAAGATGGATAAGAGCCCATATGTTTTATTCCATAGAACCCTACAAATCTCATGAATTTGGATTCAATTTCATCTGTAAAGTGAGAGCTCAATAGTGTACCTAAATAAGAAAAGCACTGTTTTTGTTTGTTTGTTTGTTTGTTTGTTTGTTTTTGTATTCCCTAGGTTCTCTTTCTAATATTATGCAGCCCAAAAAAACCCTCCCTCTCCCTTTGTAGCACAAAATTACAAAAGTAGAGCTTCTTTTCTGAATCTTGAAACAGAGAATGAATATCCTGGAAAATGTTAGGAACTGATCCTTGTGGAAATGAGACCCTGCGCAGCAGAACCAAGTAAACTTGTGCCCACTGAATGCCCCTCTCCTGCTGTTGGGTACCAGGGGCCTAGCTAACAGGCTGTGTGCATCCAGTCAGGACCAGAGAAGTACTACTTCGAAAAATCCAAGTCTTTTTAAAACTGAAACCATGTACCTTCCCCAGAGAAATAACCCATCTATAAACCCTAGAATATATAATTGTTTATAAGCTAAATCTCCTAATGGAGCTGAAGCTTCCAATCAGCTTCTTTTTTTTTTAAACATTTTATTTGTTATTTATAGTGATTACTTCAATTTTTCTTCCATGTATTTTGATTTTTAAGTTATTAGCTGACTATACACTCATGACTTTTATGTCTTACTGATTAGTTGACACTTTAACATTATTAAATGTTCATCTTTATCTCTCTTAACACTGTTTTTTTTTTTTTGAGAGAGTGAGAGAGGAGAGAGAGAGAGAGAGAATTTTTAATATTTATTTTCTAGTTCTCGGCAGACACAACATCTTTGTTGGTATGTGGTGCTGAGGATGGAACCCGGGCCGCACGCATGCCAGGCGAGCGCACTACCGCTTGAGCCACATCCCCAGCCCCTCCAATCAGCTTCTTAATGTTACTCTTAGGTAAAAGAAGGCAACAAAAGATTATCGTTGGATATTCTCCATTGTAAAGGATAGAAGCAAAAAGTAGAAAAAAAATTATAATAAAAAGTCATTTTTGATTAATAAAGCTTTAATATGCAATTGTTTATTAGCACTTTTAAAGTTTCCAGTGTCAAAGCTCATAAACAAGACATTCACATTTTTTTTTCTGTGTGAAATATGTGGCCTAGACAGATCAAATTCCTTCTCATTTCAAGTTGATGCTGATGTTACCCATCTATCTTGCTAAGAAAAATGATGTGTTCTGAAGAACTCTCTTGTTTGGATAAAATAAACCTAATGAAGAGGAAATTCAAGAATTATTGATACACACACACATACTAGTAATTAATTCCACATAAAAGGCTAGTAATGTCATATGTAATTTTAAAGATAATTTAATAAAATATATTTTATGAGAGAGATTTTTTTTTTATAACTCACCTGTCATTATGAAGAATTCTAACAAATTCAGTACAGAAGCAAGAGCAAGTTACCAGGTATCACAACAACGTATACCTTTATAATTTCATATTTTTCTATCTTATTTTGTTGATTTTTAATTTCTTCAGCATAGATTGGGTTGAGTTGGTTTGTCTAACATTATCATTGCAGATATAAACTAAAGGTTAGAGTGATAATAAATTGAGTTTCCTTAATCACAAAGATGTGTTTAAAATACAATGTAAGTTTCAGAGCATGGTAAAATCCAGACTAAAAATATTAGAAACATCTACTAGTTTTACATTTACTTATTTTTTGATAGAATTTAGTTCATTATAGGTAATTTAGTCTTCATATTACTTCTTTTCACACAGAACCAAAAATGGTATTACATATTTGTCAGAACATGGTTACTGCTAGTTAAATCCCTGTGTATGTGTCAAGCTGTCTTTCTGTGCCTTGAGAGCCTGTCAGGAAGAATCATTTCATGGATTCACAATCACAAAGGTGAAAACCCCCGATATGCTTGCCTCTTGTATGTCAAGAATTGTGAAGACAAGAATGTTAAATAAAACTACTGTGGACATGCAAGGAAGCCCCCACCCCCATTCTTTGCCATATTTTGTTCTGTTTTGTCTTATTCAGAAGTGGATCCGGAAATTTAGACAATCTGCAGGTTTTTTTAAAAAAATGGAGCCACGATATTTTATTAGATGACTAAAATATATTTATAACATATGAATCCTAATGAGAAATTCTGTGAAGACAATGAGCATTTGATAATGTAGTATCCTTAATGTAAATTATTAAAATGTTTAGTTACACAAACCAGCACCCTTAAACTCCCTGTTTAAAAATAACCAGTATTATCTTAGATTTATTAACTTCACATATGACATAAAAAAAGGAAAAGATGGCAATGCTCTGATGGTTCAGGAAGAAAACATTAAAATATGCACATATAGAGGAAGTGAGACTGCGGCTGTAGCTCAGTGGGAAAGTGTGCCTCACATGCCCGAGGACTTGAGTTCAATGCTTAGCAATGTGATGCAAATATATATTACATATATGTATCTATGCATTATATTTTATATGCTTTTGTTTATATATATATATATGTATATAACATTTATAAGAAAGTTTGTAGTATGTCTAAGAGTATCTATCTATCTGTATCTGCAAGGAAAGATAACTATACTATATATATTTTTCTTTCTTATAATATGTCTTTTATCAGGATTTACTAGACCGGACTCTCAGGGCCAAATGTTATATTTCTAAATGTTAGAACAAAAAGGAAAGAAGAAGATAATGGAATGCAAGAGGAAATACTTTGTATCTACTCAACAATTCAGATCTTGATCATTTCAATATTGGTAAGACATTAACAGAGCAAAATTAAAACCAACATGGAAATTTCACCATTTGATTTCACTGAGAAGAAATTCATTGTGCTAAATTCCGTAAGATCACACAACAAATGTTCTTTTAGGACATAAAAATGTGTTTTTAATGAAAATTACAAAGAAATATGCCTTTAGATTTTTTATCTCTAATACAGGCTCTTTTTAATTTTGATGACCACTTAAATTGCAGAAACTTGGTGAAAATCAAAATGAAATTTCCTGTTTGTGCCTAGAATATCAGATATTTTTAACCATCAGTACATTTCCTTTCCCTAGTTTAACACATTAGAATAGGAAAATGACCAGATAGATGGTCATTTGAAGGTAAAGGTCAACAGGTTTAATATTTAGGACTTAGAACTAGTTAGCTTACGGGTCAAGAAATGTATTCTATAATGACAGTACTTGAGTTCCAAATCACAGTAAGTCTATTAGTTCAAACAGGCTACTCAATTTCACTAAATCTCATTTCCTTCATCATTAAGAAAAGAATTATAATGGTTCTATCAGCTGGGAAGAGAATTAACAGATCAATACCTATTACAATATTTGGATAATAAATGGATTTTTAACCATTACTACACAATTAGTATTCTAAATTTGGCTTTAAAGAGCATAATCAATTATCCAAAAAGTTTCCATAGAAAAATAATAATTCCATGACAAATTTCTAACCCTAAAATATAAAAATAGTGTCAAAATATCATCATATAATGAAACAAGTGTAACTTATCCTGGTAGAGTAAGTCATAAAAGGCTAAGTATTTCATGAATAAAGCAAAAGCAAGCAAACAAAACAAAATGAGCACAAAAGAACTTCTTTCTCCATATACATATTTATTTCCCAGTGAGAAATATGCATGAATTAAGAAAAGCTTTTTTAAAATTTTCTTATTCTGTTACTATATAAAAAAATTTCCTTGCCAAAAGTAAGCATTAATCTAGTATATAGCTTGCTTGAAATTGTTATGCTTCAGGAAAGAAATATTGATAGTTTTTCAGAGTAAATGGTGAATAATGTGCCTTCTGTCTATGAAACAAAATGACCTATTGAAGACCTTATGTCAGATCAAGGTGGTATTTGAATAAAGTATCCAAAATCCCAATCCAAAACTCTACACTGAAAAAAAAAAAACAAATTGAAAAACAACAATGAAATCTTTAATATGTTATGGCTCTAAATAAATGTTCTTCTTCCCTCGTTTCTGTTATTTAAGCCAATCAAATTTTCATGTTGGCTCCTTTGTTTTCACTATTTACATGCTTTTCTCAATGTCGGTCTATACACAGATTTTAATATTCCGTTCCTCCCAATTACTAACTGCCAATATTCCAATTTTCATATATATATAATATTGTTCTTTAAAACTCATCTTCTAAATATGCTTTTATATTACTTTGGAAAACACATTAAAATTATGTCATTGTTTTCTATATTAATTTACAAAAAATAAAATAATCTAATAGATAGGAGTGATATTATGTACTCATGAAAAGTTTACTTTAAAACCTTAATGAATAAAATATGGAAGTCTAAGGAACTTTTTTTTTTAAAATGTGTTTCTGAATGTGTGCTTAAAATATTAAATAGAAATAAGATAAAGTATAATAACTTAAAAAGGATCATGATAATAGCAAAGCAAAGGGAATGATCATGATTCTCATAATTGTGTTATTTATTGCTAATTGTAATACCACCGACTTAAAGACATAATACAACACAAATTTATTTTATTTCTGTAGGTCATTACTTTGTTGTTCTCACCTGATATTTTTTCGTCAGTTTTTACAAATTCCAAATAAAGGTATCAACAAAATTGGTTCTGGAGACAAACCCACTTCTAGATTCATTCCCATTAATTGCACAATTCATTTGGTGAGACTTGAGCCCTCTTTTACTTGTTGGCTTTGACAAAGGTCATTCTCAGCTTCTAGAGGCCACATTCCCTCTTTCCTGGTCATCTTCTTTTTCGAGTCAAGTAACCCTGGATCAAGGAGTTTGCGTTTCTCCTGCTTTTCTTCCTCTTCATCTCTCTGAGTAAAATTATCACCGCCTTCTGCTATTTTTAAGGGCCCATGTAAATATATTAATACCAGATTTAGTCTCAGGAAAATTCACCTATATTAAGAATTGAAATCTTAAATGTATTTGTAAATACTTTCTTGCAATGTAATATAACATTTTGCCTGAAATTAGAAATTGCAACGTGAATATCTTCGTGAGTTATGCAGAGGGAAGTTATTCTTCCTACTTAATAAAGTTAAAAGGGGGAAATAGGATGGCAGACCTCAGTGGCTCTGTTCTCTGTTAAGTAAAAAGTGTTTTCATTTCCCTTCATATTTGATGAAGGAATATAAAACATAATTTTGAGTTCACTGCACTGTGGAATTCTAAATTTGTATGGGTTCATTCAATAAATTTTTGATGGGAGCATATTTTGTGATAGACTCTGTTATATCACTAAGAACAGAGAGGAAAATGTAGTCCAATGTAGCTGCACGCATGGGCTTTCCAATTTGTGCTTCCATCAGGATCTCAGATTCTGTCAATTACAATGAATAAATTCAAAGAGTGAGTAAGAAGATCATCATTAAGGTGGCCAAAAGGGTATCCTTTAGGACATTAACCAGTTAAATTCTGGGAAAAGAACTCCTAGGAGAGGGAACAGAATTAAGAATGGAAATAGATACAGAGAAACAGCAGCACACCCGTGTCAAAGAATTGGGGCAACAGGAAAGGATGAAGTTAGGGAGGAGAGCTTGGGGAAGGGTGGATGGGAATCTGATGTGAGGACAAACGGGGCTCTGTGTTGATGTCAAGGAAATGTATGCTTTACTCCTTCATTTTAACTGCAGGATTTCCTTCAGAATCTTTTTATTTTTTTCCTGTATCTGGTTAAAAATATTTAATTGAGTATAAATTTCACAGTTTACATTTTTAACTAAAAAAAAAGTGTCTTTTGTATAAAACAACAATAAAAACATTTAATGCTTTGAATTTCTAAAATTTAAAGTGATTATAATTTATGATAAAAGTGAAATTTGATTTATTTGTGTATAATCCTAATACAGAGAGGAACAATATAAAGAAAAAAGAAAATAACTGTAGTGTATGTGTTCTTTAGTTCCTGTGTACTTTAAGTTACAGTCTATCTCTTTATTAATCAATTTCTTCAGGTATTTCATAAATGGCATACAGAATAATTTTAATATTCAGGTCCTGGGCTGTTTATTCAAAATAAATACACATTTTCAAATTTTCTTCCTCCATAAAGAGGGAAATAATCTACAGTTTATACTTTTTAAGCAACATATAAAGTGTGATGTGTATTTTTCTTGTAGCATATAGAAATAATCAAATTTTTATATATTTATAAAATAATCAAATTTTTATATTTTTATATTTTCTAACTGAACATTATATTATGCCATTATTTAATTGGAATTAACTTTGGTCAATGGAATTGGGCACTATCAAAGAAGGGGAAGTCACCATTAAAAAAATTAAAAATAAATTAGAGAAAATTGAGTATTCATTTTCCTTTTACACCCCAAAATACCTCAAGATAGTCCCAATGCTAGGATCATTGCTGTTTTAATCAGCTTTTTTGCTGCTGTGACCAACAAACCTAACAAGAACAACATAGGAGAGGAAGGGTTTATTAGGGCTCATGGCTTCAGAGGTCCCAGTCCGGAGAGAGCCTGCACCGTTCTTTGAGTCTTGAGGTGAAGTAGAAAGAGTGAAAGAGTGTGCCAGAGGGAAGCAGCTTGGGACAAGAACACGAAGGAGAGAGACAGAGAGAGGAGGGAGAGAGAGAGAGAGAGAGGAGAGAGAAAGAGAGAGAGAGAGAGAGAGAGAGAGAGAGAGAGAGAGAGAGAGAGAATGAGAATGAGAGCTGGAGAGCAAGAGAGCAAAGTATATGCCCCAAATGCACACCTCAGTGATCTGCCTCCCCAAGCCACCTTCTACCTACTTACAGTTACAAGTTAATCCCATCAGGGGATAATGCACTGATAAAGTTAAGGCTATTATCCATTTTTTTTCACCTCTAAACCTTCTTGCCAATGCATATAAGCTTTTGGGAGACAGCTCATATCAAACCTATAGCAATTGCTAAACTCCCAGGTGGAGAGATGCAGAGTATCTTCTCAATCCACTCAGAATGTTTTTCAAAAATTGTAGGTTCTAGATCACTGGGCTAGTTTCTAGGTACCCTGAGCAGCCAGTATGCTTCAGACAACTACTGGAAAAACTAGATGTACTGTCTTTTGAGGATATTAACAGATGTAAAAGAGAATGAAGCTTCAGCTGAATTCAGATGAAGTACTGATTTATTTAAAAACTATCAGTTTAATGCCTAATTCACAATAATTATCATGTCTTCAGTTCTTCTGTAAAAACTTTGGCTAAACTTTTTTAAAAGTATAAGACAATGCTGCCTAGCTTTAAGATAATGTATACAAAAATTTTTAAAGAAAATGTATAAAGATTTAGAAGCATGCAGGAATCAAGTTGGGTTCTAAATTTTTTTTATGAAAATGTAGTTATATATATTGCTCTTTTCATGAGATTTTCTTCATTGGTCAGCCTTAATTATTTATAAGATCAATTTTAAACTACATTAACTAATATACCAAATATATTATACCAAATATAATATACCACATTGTTTCAATGTGGTCATGCCAGAGATGGTTTCTATTTGATCTTTCTTGAGGGGAAAAAATTTCATATGAAAATGGGAGAACAATAATGGATTTGATCAAATGCTAATATAAAATAATTATAGAGCATGGGTTGTAAGGGCATGACACAGTTTAAATTGTGCAAAACATCAGAGAAGGCTATGTCCTAAAATTAACTGAGATTGTGAGACCAATACCTTTCCCAAAGGCTATTCATTCTTCATCAACTAAATATGTATCCACTTATCACTATAAAATATTTTGCATTATAAACATTTATTTTCTTATTTTCTTTTGATAGACTTCTAATTGATAGTTATTATTTTAATAAAATAAAAAAATAATTTAAATATAACATTATAGGAAATATAAAACTACTAAATCACTAATTAATTTTAGCAATTATTCTACTACAATTTGCTAATATTGAAGTCATTAATGATATAAAGATCATTAATATATTGTTAATATAGCTTTAATATGCTAATAATGCATTATATTTATATAGACAATTTTATATCATTAATATATTATATATATGATTGGATATTTTATATCATTAATATATATATTATTGGATACTCCACATTTCACGTTAAAAATCAAGAGAAAGGAAATCATACATAATGCATTATTTTCTGACTACAAAAAGAGCAAATTGAAGTATAAACTGATATAAAATCCATGTACTCTACGCTTATATAATTGATCTTATAAAAAGATTTGCTTCAATGTACTTTGTCTTTTTCTCAGTATGTTAGAATATTTCTGGCAATATTTGCATTAGGAAATTATGCTACCAAACTCAATATTTGTAAGTGATTGCAGAATTTGCAGATTCAATTTATCATTTAAAGGATGTCTCAAAATGCTAACTCAAATGTTAACACTTGAAGTTATTATTATGTAGAATGATTGATTCCATTCTGGTGTGATAAGAAACCCAGGGCAAGTGAGATATTCCAAATACTGTTATAATTTAGACTTGGATCATCACCCAGAGGCTCACGTGTTGAAGGCTTCTCCCTAGCCTGTGGCACTATCGGGAGGTAGTAGAACCTTTAAGGGGTGGAGCCCACTGGGAGGTCTTTAGAGCATTAAGAGCAGGCCTTGAAGGGATCTAGGGGATCCCAGGCTCTTCCTCTTCATCTCCCTTATTTGTATCTTGGTTGTGAAGGGAATGATTTTGTTCTGCCATTATGTGCTGACTCACTACTGGCCCAAGGTTAGCAGCCAACTGATTATGGACTGAAAGGTCTGAAAGTCTAAACCAGAATAAGCCTTTGTCTTTTTAAGTTGATTATATGAGGTATTTATTCCATAATGGAAAGCTGACTAAAACAGATACTGTCTCTATCATACAGAATTTAACTTAGGGTCCATAACCTTATTCAAGTGAATAAAAAGAAGGAAAAAAATCCTTACTACATTAGTAGCTTTTTTTGAAAGAAAAGTTGATTTTTTTTTTCTGCTTTTCTCCTCTGTGACACATTTAGAATGGCAACATTAAATAACTGATCCTATCTTTATAGAATTAAATTCAAAATAGAAATAGAGTTCTTAAGATAAAAAGAGATTTAAATCATATTTATCAACCTGCAGTTAAAAAGCTTAAATTTTATATAGTTCATACTGTAATGATATGTCTTTATTCATATTCTTATTAAAATATCAACATTAAAATTTAAAAATAAATGAGTTTTCCATGAGAATCACATAAGCATATTTCTATATTTAAATATTTTAATATCTTAAGTCTGTGATTTTTCAATTATAATTTGAAAAATTATGAGCTCATACAAAAATTCTCTCTTCTTTTGTGTTTAGTATCTTCTTTCACTGATAATGATATGAGCTGTATCAATTCTTTCCAAGATCATTAGTGCTCCATTTTTGTCTCTGTATTTCTGAGTCAATGGCATAAAAACTTTAAAATTTTGGTGTAATGTAAGTTCTTAGATTACTTTCAAATCATTTGGTTTTGGACATAACATCCTACATGAACCCATACTTTGCCTTCACAACCTGCAGCAAAACTCTTATAATCCACTCAAACTAAATTGCTTAACTCTAAAATACCTCAGACGTTGTGTATTTGGGCATTTCCCCCTATTCAGTCAAGAATATATTAGCTTTTCCATTTTCGCCTATAAGGAATACTAGTAATTTTCATGGAATATGTCAAACTTTTCAATTTATATAGTTGTCCTCATTTATCTATTCTTAGCTTGCATTGTGATTTCTCCTTTTTTATCCCAACATTTCTTGTTTTCAGATGCTTATTAGTCTGCCTATTAAATTACTCATTCTTTCTAAACCTTATCATTAGACATGACAAATTCCACTGTATGTTCATCCTTCTCCTACATACTATGCTTTTGAAGGAGAGAAAATACAGATTATTATATAAACTAACACAATAAACTCTAACAGACCAAAATAAAGAAGAGTGGGATAAACAACTTATTAAAAGGAAGGCATTTAACTGAATTTTTTTTGTCCACATGAATAATCATAAATTTGCAGCGTGTTCTGACATTTATCCATAAAAATGACAAAGTCCCTTATCTCTGAATACCAGGAACATGACCCAACATTTGAGGGTGGGAAGCTGAACATGTGGCTGAAATGAAAGCTGTGTATAACCTTATGCATTGGGTCTACACCCATACTGCACACTACAAATGACACTCACTGGAATTCTGTGGTACAGTTCATATTTTTCTCTTTGACCGAACTATTGATAATCAATGAATTCCATTTAAAGTACCCCATTTATTAAATTCATTATCACTGTCATTCAAAAATCCTAATCCTATCAAGGTTTGCTTGAAGTGTATGATTGTTCATCTTATCAAAAGGACTGCAATTAGAAATCTCATGAGTATTACATTTACCAGCTCCAGTTCACAAACCCAGATCCACACATTTGCTTTATTTTCAGGCAGAACTTATACACTCTGCAAGGTCTTAAATCCAGGTCACTGTCACTGCCCCCTTGAAGCTATTGATAGTGTAATGATATGTCTTTATTCATATTCTTATTAAAATATCAACATTAAAATTTAATGGGTCCTTCAAGTTTCACCTATTTATGGAGACCACCAGGTTCGTGCTTTGGCCAGGCCCACAGCACTACCAGACCAGGGAATTGTGATTTCAGAGGTTTCCTTGTAAAAAAAATATAAGGAAGTAAAGTGTCTACTGATATGGTGGTTGATGAATTCTTACATAGTACACATTGCCTTTGTGAAATATGTTGAGAGTCCTCTGGCTTTGCTTTCTGAGAGCAATGTTTTATAATTGTTATTGTTCAGAAGTGTTGAAACATGAGAGTAATAAAAAGCAATCTTTCTTTACTGCATGAAATGGGGCAGAGTGTTCTTCCCAACATTGGTAGCCACCCAGATGAGACCGGCCTCACAATTGTGCTTGCTGATCTTTGACTGGATGAGCTGCTCCTCATATTTACCCTCCCTTTTTCCCTTCCACAATCTTCTTTTACCCCCAGCTCTCCTGGGATTCTACCCCCTGATAAGGATTCATACAAATTAATTTGCTTTAGCATCTGTTTTCTGGAAGCTAAAGTTAAACCATCAACAGCATCTTCTATCCAACCTCACATATCTTTATGGCTCCACCAGCTATCATCCTCCCAAATGCAGAGATCCCAGTAACACTAACAACTGCTTTTCTTATTTAATATCATGTTATCTCTAACTGGACTGTTCTGCTCTGCTTTGTTCAAGCAAGAGATATATACTCTGAGAAAATAAATTGACTGACTTGTTCTTATCTAGTGTGGTCACAAAAGAGAAGTAAAACTGACTGTAAACTAATGATCATATAATAAAAAATAAGATTTTGATTTGTTCTGATCCTCTATAAAATTGAGATACAAACATGATTACAGAAACTGTGAGAATCTTCATATTTTATTGTAATATACTTAACTCATGTGTTGTATTTTTTTTGATGCACTGCATTTAAATGATAAACTAGTCTTTTTTTCAACGCGAAGAGGCAATTGCCCAAGCAGAATAGCTTAGAGAGTAGAAATGTGTCCGACTATCAAAGCTGTGTTCTTTGAAGGTGAAGATAATAGGATAGAATGGTGTCATATCCTAGATTGTTCTATCAAACTAAGGGAGATTCTGGATATGATTTTCAGTATGAGTTTTGAGTAAACATATTAATATTTTTTATGCCCCAGACATTCATAGCAGGGACTTTCTAGATAATAATAACTTTTCTTTTTGGGCCTTACCTCTCCAAATGTGCAGGAGCAATCAAATTCACAGAACATTATGGTGCATGATTTTTGATAATCACATAAACAATTATTTGTTTCCTCTCCATTTGAGCTGAAAAAGTTGAAACAAATTTTACAGTCACACAAGTGCTGAATTTATAACTCAAACCCAGGCGGCCAAACACAAAAACTGCTATACAGAAGAACCTCTACAGAATAATGGCTCATTAATTATTGTACCAGTCTGACCACAAACAGCCAATAGTATAAGAACAATGTTTTAATACCAGAGAATTTGTTTTAGAAATCAATTATCATATGGAATATTGAACTTAGAAAAGATTAGTTAGGACAATTATTATGTAGCATTTTAACCCTTAAGATTTCTAAGTTATTTCCCTGTATTATCTTTATAACATATCAGCCTATCTAAAAGTTCCTCTAGTTTGGGATAGGGATGGAGCTCAAAGATGGCTGAGAGTGGAGAAGGTGGAAGAACACTTGCCTAGCATGCACAAGGCCTTGAGTTGGATTTCCTGCACTATGAAATGAATAATAAAGAAAACTCACACACACACACACACACACAAAATCCAACCCCTGGCCCCCCCCAAAACACACTACTCTAGTATAAACGAGAGCACAAAGATGACTGCAAATTCTATCAAGACTAATTCAAATAAATTGCAAAACTGTGACTTTATTCAGTCCATCAGAAAGCAACTAAATAACCAGTCTTTCTGAGACCAGAGGAGGGCAAGAATATAACTCACCTGAATTCTAAAGAGGGAAATCTCCATCAAAACAAGGCAGATCATGCCTCCTCTCTCTTTTGTTAAAGAGCATTGGAGAGGAACCAGTAACAGGATGAACTGGTAACTGTCATCCAAAGCTTAAGACTGAGACTGGGACGTAATTTTGAATTGCTTCAGATACAGGGATATATTTTCTGCTCCCCAGTAAGATTGGGGAAGAGGATGGGACAGAGGGAGTCCTGCTCATGCTGTCAATATTCAGGAGATGATGAGTGTTATTTGAGGACACCACCATCTCCTACTACACTCTCTTACAAATCAAAATCCCAGACACTTGGGAAAAGAGAGGAAACCAACTGGCAATAACTCATTGTGGAATAAGGGTAGAAGAAAAAATGCTGTCTCACAAGGACAGAGCTAGGAAATCTCCTTGGCCCAGAATTCAATACCAACACCAACCTGAGCACAGCTACTGATGAAAGAGGGCAAAAATTGCCACCTAACTACAACTTCACACATAAAGCAGGGCTTAGGACACAGAAATGCCTCTGCTGAACACCAGGTGCACAGACTGTCTGCAATTAGGCTGGAAATGGTGGAGAACTTGCCACTCAACCCTAAGATGAGCCTAGAAAGGAGTAACAAAAGGAGAAGTTCACAGCAGGAGGGTGGATAAACATCATGGAGAGGGGCTCTGAAGTGCAGGTGTGGGAGGTTGGTTGGGAACTAGGCACAGAGGCAAGCAACTCAGTCAGTGGCAGCAGTAACCAAGGCCCTGGAATGATATCAATGGCAATGACAAATCAGATGACACTCCTGAGTAAACTTCGTTTCCCACATGAATGGCCAAACCACGAAAGCATTTCAAAAATTAGGTAATTGATATCCAGTTTCCATTGCTCTGCATATGATGCTCATCATTTAATCAAAATGTATTCATATACCAAAAATAATGGAAATATTTGCTTTTTTCAAGATATAAAGCAATCAAGAGAATAAGGCAAGAAAATAATGCTGATGCTGGAAGTATAAGCCAAAGTGTTTAAATAATGTACTCAAATGTTAAATGATAGAGTGAAGGTGGAGACTGCATACATGAGCAAAGAGATGGACTTTAAGGAGGAATCAAACATCAGGGTTGAGGAAGTGACTGGATATTAAGGCAAGGAATTCCAATTTTTAAAGACTACAAGAAAGAAAGAAAAAATAAAAAAGGAGAACACACCATCTAAGAATCATAAAACATACATTTAATTCAAATCAAAAAGAAGAAAAAATAATAATATGGAGAAAATACCTGAAGATTAAAAATTACAATTTTTTTAATAGATCAAAACAGATTCATAAATCTTACATGACTGCTTATATCCAGTATAATTGCCAAATTTCAAACATGTATGATGTTCATGGACATAGTTAAGTATAGTACAATAAAACATGAAGATTCTCACAGTTTCTGTAATCATGTTTTTTATCTCAAATTTTATAAAGGATCAGAACAAATCAAATCTTATTTTTCATTATACGATCATTGGTTCACAGTCATTTTTACTTCTCTTTTCTGACCACACTTGAGAAGAACAAGTCAGTCAATTTATGTGCTCACAATATATATCTCTTGCATGAACAAAGCAGAGCAGAATTTATAAGATGTCATTTGTATTCAACTTCACTTAAATTTTCATCACACTACCATTAAAATTCACATGGTTCTTTCTTTTTCTTTTTTCTTTTTTTTGGGTAGATATCAATGAAGTGAATTCAAAATTCATAGAGGAAGAAAGGGCTTTGAGTAACCAATTTTGAAAAAAGAGTATATTTGCTCTACCTAACTCTAATACTGCAAAACAAGGTTACAACCTAGCTAAGGGTACAATAAATAGGATGCATACTAAAACAGACTTAGGGGGTATGAATAAAAATGCCTATAAAATAGATAGATAGATAGATAGATAGATAGATAGATAGATAGATGGATATTCTTTTTTGAAAACAAAGATTCCAAGACTAGTCAATATTAAAACAATAGACTTTGCCAAAATTGGTATGGAAAACAATAACCTTGTGCAAAACACTAACCTTCAATACACATTTCTCATCATACAAAAAAAATTAAGTCTCTATGGATTATAGACTATAAAGTAAAGCCTGAAATTATTATTTTTATGAGAACATATAAAAGATAAGATTCCAAAGATAGAATGTCAAACGCACAATATATTAATACTTTGGACCTGGTTTAAGGTAAAAACATGATCTATTTGAAAGATGGACTACTAAAACATAGAAAGGATAGACAGCAGATTAGGAGAAAGTGGTTGTAACATACATAAATGACACATGCTCAGGATCCAGACAATGCAGAGAATTCTCAAAACACAATGAAGTACAAATGACTGTCAAACTTATGCTTATTTTTAATGAATACAGTTTATGTTATATTTTAAAATTCAATGCTGTATCAAGTATCTTTTCTAGAAGGAGGGGGACATTCCTACTTTCCAGAATACACTGGAGACCTCAGATGAAGATTTCTGTTGTACCCGTCTACCATTGTATTCCATTTGATTTTATTTGCTAATTCAATTATCCTTTCACTTTTCTGCCTTAAAGGTACATACTATGTACACTATTCATTGAAGGTACATACTATGAATACTTTATTCCTTATTTATGACTTTCACCCAGCCTAGAAAATTTCATTTAGATTATGTTTAATTATTTTATTGAATGGATATGTTTAGAGAACCTGAAATTTAAAAGTTTGTCTCAGATAGGAAATCTTTTGAAATCAGAAATAGAATGCTTCTGTATATGAATTCATTTTTGTGTTAGTTTATGTAAAGTCAACAAGAATGAAATGTCAATAGCAAAATACCTGGATATATCCAAGATCCAACACTTCTTTAAAATAAATAATTTTTTACTGAAAACTCAGACCTTAAAGGGCATGAATTTAAAAAAATGTCTTTTTCATATACCAAGATCTATACAGCATTGACTTAAAATAATGAAGTAAACTGATTCTGTGATCTAGTAGAATGAAGTCTTCAAAAGGCATAATGTATGGTACATTTAAATAAATATATTGAATTTGATGTCTCCTCTAACCTCATTAACAATTGATTTTAATTATGACAGTGTATAAACATGTCTGTGAATTCTGCATATACTCTGTGTGATGATTTTTGACAAAAAGTAAATGAAAGCTGTATCAACTTGTAATTAAGCATGTAGATATTAACATAGAAGAACTGGTATAAAATCATGACCACCAAATTTAATTAGGTGGTCTTGAGTCACCCTTGCCTTAATCTAATCATATACAAAATTGGGATGACTAAACTCACTGAATTAGTTTTCAATAAAATAATCTAGAGCACAAAAAATACTAGTGTGATAATACTTAATGTACTAACTAGGACATAGAATACTTTATATAAGCATTGATTTTTCATATCTCTAACTTTAAATCAATTTGCTATGTGAATACTTTAAATTCTTGTTTCTCAACTCATTAAAAATAATTATATAATTTACAAAATAACAATTATGCTTATAAAATCCCAAATACATAGATATGCTTGCCCATGTTGAAACTTAAAAGATAAAATATTTGAAGAAAATATGTCACCAAAAATTTAGTAAATTTTTCTAACAGACAAGTATTTTCCTTAAAGGTAGGAACTTCTTTGAAATATAAATTAAAAGATCTGGCAGAAATATTGCAATACATACTTAAAATTATCTATATAATGAGTCAGAGTGAAAGGTAGGACTGTAAAACAAGCCAATTTATGAGAAAGTAAAGTGTACATTTCTGTGTTAAGATATTTCTCATTGGTCTCAAAAGACTAAAAACAATCTAAATGATAATTGCCTTTATGCACAAGACCCAAAGAAAAATGGTAGGTGGAAAGGGAAATCAATATTCTTTAGATAAAATGTTATTTGGATATTTAGAGTGCTCTATTTGAATAAACAGTATTTTATTCAGACTGTTATGATCTTTCTTTAATTTCTCTAGCTGTACACACTCAAATTCTTTCTTTGTAAATTTTTTTTAAAAAATTTGTGGAATAATTCACAATCTCTTCAGGTACTTTCAAAGGTTCACCTGGAATGTTAGCTACTATAATCTATTGATTATCTAATGCACATACCTACATCATCAGCTTATTTATTTCTTCACTGCATGCCCAGAGTTAATATTAATGCAGGAACCTGCTATAAAAAGACTTCTAAAATTTTGAAAACTTTACTTCTCACAAGTTTGATAATATATATTTCATGTATTCATATATTTCATGATTTATATATTTTAATATTGTATATTAGAACAAAGATTTAAAGCATCTAGTCCAATATTTTGACTTCAAATATTTTACCTTAGGGAAATTTCTAATTCCTAGTATGAAAAATATGTATTCTACATTCTTGTTGTGTCAATAGTAAAACTTTAAATGTTTGAGCAACTTGTTCATTCTGCTATAAAAGGCAAGATCCTCTAAATATTTACATTTACTTTTATTTTCATCTCAAGAATACATAGAATTACAAAGATCATTGTTTTCCACTTACAAAAGAAAAAAAAAATCCAGGCAAAATTAGGCTCATTACTTTGAGATCATCAGAATATTGAAATTTCAGAGCAATCACAGAACCCCAAATCTAAGATGTCATAGATTCCTGCAGATAGCATGGGATGGAATCACAACATTACCAGTGGCAGGGGACACAGGATATGTGCTGAGAAGAATTCATCCTGAACTGTAGACAAATGGACAGTGGCTGAGGACATACTGGCACAAGACTCAGATGTCCTGACTGGCCAGAGAAAGGACCATCAGACTTTCTTGTTGGCCATTTTACTTTAATTCAAAGGAAGCTCCCCCTGAGTCCTAAGAAAGTTCATCTCCTTTAAAAGCATGGGTAGGGGAATCACATACACTATGAGACAAACATTTACAGAAAAAATGTTCTCCAAGGTCTTGACTATAGGGTAAAAACCTTTCTCATTTTCAACTGAAGGGTAACCAAAACTGTCACCCCAAAGACACTGTAAACAACCATTGCATATGGAAAAATAGGGGTCTACTTCTACGGAGGAGCAGAGGTACACCCTAGAACCAGAACTACAGCTTGTGGAGGAGCACAATAATTCTGAAGGACTCTCCCAGAGCCCCAGGGACCGAGTGACTTAGACTCAGGGTCAATGGACACAGCAGAAAACGTGTCCCTCATCTCCATCCCCCAACTTTAGCCCAGCAAGTGTTGAGTGAATGCATCCGCAGAGTACTTCTGGAGTATATCATGGACTAAAGCCCTAGAGATGGCAGTGGGCAGTGAGTCTGTGTGGAGGAAGCCTCACAAGCAGCCCTCACAGCGACAATCCGCAGCTTGGGTACAGCATGCAAAGCCACCGCACTACACACGCTCAAAACCAGACCAGCCCCTGAAGAGGTTGAAACAAAGCCCGCTCAGGGGACAAGCACAAAGAAGGGCAGGCTCACCTCCCAGCAGAGAAACAACTCACCTCCAGCCTGCTGTTCTATGCCACTTCTGGGCTTCAACCAGAGATTGCAAGGCCTAACAGAATGGGGCGGGGGACATTCGGAGCTGACAGAGCTTCCACAGACCCCATTCCCATACGACCAGGGGGCTGTGACGCTCTGCCAGGGAATTTGAGTAAATACAATGAATACATTAAAGTCTCAAATAAAGAAAGGCAACAATATCTGAGAGCAAGTGGGTCATTTCAAGAGAGAAGGAAAATATGGCAAAGAATAATGGAAACGTTAAAATGATAAAGCAAGGTAGCAGGGATGAATGAAGCCTTAAAGTGGCTGCTTGGTGGACCTTCGTGCTGGACTGTGGTGTTGGAGAGACCTCAGTGACAGCTGATGTCACCCAGGCATGGGGTGCCAGCCGGTGGAGGCCACGTAGCTGGTAGCTTTGGCATTTCCCAGATGGAGATGTGATAAGGCTGTTAAACTTGGAAGAATCCAAATTCAAAATGCCATTCAGCATGCAGCACTTGGAACTCGGGCGGGTCAGTTTAGGCCAGGCAGGTACCATTGGCCCCAGGTCCTAGTTGTCTACCAGTGTCCTTCCCCAACTTCACAGCTGTCAACCTTGAACTGCCACCTTGTTTCAGGCATGAGTCCTCGCCTGATGGACTCTACTTTGTACTGTTCCTTCTGAGCAGACATCTCTAGAAATCTGTGAGTACCAGGGTCGCCAGGCAGCAGGGGACATACTCCTGGGATGTGATGCGGACATCCTATGCAGTGGTGATGGCCAGAGGTCAGTCAGTAGCAGGGCGCTTCTCCAAAGCTCTTTGTCCTGAAGCGGCCAAAGGCAGGAACCTCGTAGGTGCAGCCTCTCCACTGGTGGTGGCCGGTGTGTCCTTGTGGGGCTCGCTGCCCACTTCCCAGACCAGTCTCATCCTCCATTCTACTGACTTATTTGAAGTCCTTTTGCCTTCTCCCTGTGGAAATGTCCAGCATTAATTAAGTCCACTTAAAATTAGTTTAGCATTTTGTTCCTATGAAGATAAAAGTCCCCTTCACAACCCTTCTTTGGCACATGGTACACAGCTCAGATCAAGTAAATATTGTTTACTCATGAAGACTGTGAATTTTTTTTCCACTTATCCAACAAGTCGAGCTTTCTTTATAAGAAAAAATACATATAAAGTTTATGTTTTTTCTTACTTAAACATAAAAAATAAAAATAAATAAGAATTGTCCATACTCTACCACAATGAAAAAAAAGTCTCCAATAGCTGTGAAATGACATCAAATGGTATAAAACATATTTTGGAATAACAAAAAAGGAAAGAGGAAATGGGGGTAAAAGGAAATATCTGAAGAAATAATGGCTGATATTAAAAAAAAAAATGTAATGTAGCTATTAAACCTGAAAATCCAGAAGCTCAAAGAACATAAACAGAATAAAAACAAATGAGCACAACAAAACTCTGGCTTCCTCAAATTCAAACTGGTGAAAACAAAACAAAGAGAAATATTCTAAAGGTTATAAGAGAAAACAGGAGATAGTCAACACCAGGGAAGAGAGAGAAAAATTAGTGTAAAACTCACTCTTGCCAAAAAGCACCAGTAAGAAAAATACCAGTTTAGTAACAAACTTACAGTGCTACAGGAAAAGCAAGAACAAGAACAAAACAAACAAACAAACAAACAAAAGCCCTTTAACATAGATTTCTATGCCCAGGTTTCTCACAGAAACAAGAACTGGGAAAATTCTCTGCCAGCAAATGACACAGAAATACTAAAGAAAGCCCTTCAGACTAAAAGACAGACGATGATGCAGGGCAGAAAAAATTAATTTATGGCAAGAAATTAAAAGCACAGGGAATTAAATAAATAATAAAAGAAGATAAAGTTAATTGCTTAATTTTTATATTCATTTTTAGTTCTCTAAGAAAATATTACAGGGTATTGAGTGCTTTAGTATCTATAAAACTAAGACATTTAAAAAAGCAATGATGAAACTGTGGAAGGGAGACATCAGAGAAAGGAAGGGGATCAGAGGAAAGGGAGGAAAAATAAAATAATAGGTGTGTGAAATGATCAAATAATATATCACAATAAAGCACATTATTCTGCATAATTACCATGTGCTAAAAAAAGACATATGACATCAGTATCATAAAAAAGGAAGAATTGAGAATATGTTGTCTATAATTCCTCATAATACATAAAGCTGCATTTTTGACTATGAGTAAATACAGATGCATATCTGAAACTCACCAGTCACTAAAAATATATATAAAAAAATAGATAAAATGGAATCATTACAATGACAAATTAACCTCAAAGAATTCAGAAAACTATAAGAAAATAACAAAGAAGCAGATGGAACAAATAGAAAATAGCTTTCAAAATGGCAGAGTGTGATCCACATTTCAGTAATCACACTAAATGTGAATCACTTAAACATAACAATAAAAAGGCAGAGACTGGCAAACTGGATTTAAAAACAAGAATTTCAGTTAGCATTTCATAAGAAACAAACTATAAATATAAAGACAGAAAAGTTTTAAAAAGATGGAAAAAGATGTGCAATGTAAACATTACTCAAAAGAAAATGGGGGGAGTTGCATTCATATTAAAGTACTTTAAGATCTTGCTTATTATAGAAATTAAGAGAAATAGTACACAATGGAAAAGAAATCAATTTTCTCAGACACAATCCAAAACATATGGATTCAATAGTGCATGAAATACTTAAAAATTGATAGATTTGGAAGAGACAAAAAACATGGTTGCTGAAAACTTCGACAGCACTCTAATTGATGAGATAAGAAATTGAAAAATCAGGGAGAATATAGAAGGCAAAAAGAATGGCTCATGCCAATTTGTCCTTATTGATATTGATAGATTATGCTACTGTACAACATTAAAATACACAATTTATTGACAAATAC